>NC_143053.1:12365000-12990000 GCF_052426305.1 Pelodiscus sinensis | reverse complement strand
CACACACAAGATTTGTCATACTGGAACAGAAACAAATACTCGCAGCAAAACCCTACAGTAGACAGGCTTACTCAGGGCGCATCTACACAGTAGGGCAAAACTCAAAATAAGTGACACAACTTGAGCTATGCGAATTGTGTATCTTACATTGAAATAGCTTATTTCGACTTTTGACACTGTCAACACAGCAGTTATTTTGAAATAGAACAGTCTTCCTCTGACTACCTTACTCCTCATGAAATGAAGTTTACAGAAGTCAGAGTAAGAAGCCCGTTATTTCAAATTTATTTCAAAATAGTGGGCTTGCTGTATTGACGTGCACTATGTTATTTAGGAATATCTGACATTATTCCAAAATAATGCTGCTGTGTAGACATACCCTTAGAGAGAGAATAAACAGGAAAACCCAACTTACCTTGTCAATATAATTCATTGTTTTGATTGTGCCTTGGTCATATCCCATTTTATTCATCTCTTCTCTAAACTCAGCGGTCCTGGTCTTTTTAAGCTCACGTGACATGGAAATCTCTCCATGTCTCTAGCTATTCTTAGCATTCTTCTCTTTACCCACTTTATTTCGGTTAAATCTTTATTAGGTGTAGGCTCAGCTCGTCAAAGGTATTAAGATGCTGATTTTTGTAAACACCTGGCCTACTTAGATGTTTATCTGCATCTTTAGACACCTAAATACCTTTGGAAATTTGGCCCATGGTCACCAGAACTGAACACAGAAATCCATGCCACGGTGTGACACTGATTTATGTAATGACATTGCTCTACTCTCAGTATTATTTTCTATCCCATTCTTCACAGTTTGCCAGCTTTTGACTGTTCCTACTGACTGAACAGCCGTTTAATTAATCTGTCCACTGTGATGCCCAGATCTTTTCTCCATGGGTCATTATAACCAGTTTAGGGCCCAGATATGGCAATGAGCAGCTCAACTTACTTCTTCTAATGTTTATAACTTCCAATTGTCAAAACTGAATTCCATCTACTCTGTTGAAACGCATTCCCCCCAGCTTGGCTAGGTCCCTCTGAAGTTCCTCATGAGGTTTGGCTAATCTAAATAATTTTTGATGTTCCAGACACATAAAATGTAATGAAACCACCACAGTGTGTTCTCTTAGGTGCTGCAGTTACATCCTCTCTATGCAAACCAAAGCTTTCTGAGGTAACTAAGGAAATGATCTTGGATGGATTTAATTAGTTGTTTTTCTCACATTGCTTGCACAGAGATGTGAGAAGTACTGAGCGGTGGGTATCTATGTAAAATAGCCAAGCTCTCTTCCTAAAAAGCCCTTAGGAGCAGGGAATCAACTGCATTTCTATTTTACAAGATGAAAGAAGGATAGTTGAACATTTAGGGAAGTTTTTACTTTGCAAAAGTTTATTAGGAAATCAGAAAAATACAAGTGGGTTAACGTAGTCTGGTAGAGAATTTGAAAATAATTCTGTTTTCTTCAAAGAAGGATTTATTAGATATTAATCTACCTATTAATATTAATTTACATATATGCACATCAGTGCTGAAAATGTCAGTCTTTCTGGGTTATTTTTCCTTTCAACTACAGAGTCCTACGTATTAAATATATTTATTATAGGTGGAGCTAATAGCACAACCTATGAACAATGCTTGACAGTTTGCCCAGTATTAACCATTCCAGCTGCCTTAAAGTGAAAATTTCTGGCAATTGTTAGTGAAAACTGTTTGACGGTTTCCAAGAATGAGGACAGAGAAAAAATATTTTGCCCATCTTAAAAAATTCTGACTCAGCAAACCAAACTTTTTCACTGGCATTCACTAATTCTGTGTTTGTTATATTTTGAGTGTTTGGCTGGAGACCTGATGGTCTGATTTGCAAAAGTGCTGTGAATTTCCAGCTACAATTGAAGTCAACAGGGGCCAAGCTTTCAACATATCAAGTGCTGTAAACTGCTGAGTACTCTGGAAAATGGGGCCCTTAATGTTTCAAATTGGAGACTGAAAATTAGTGGATATTTTTAACCTTAAACTTTCTGGATCTCAGTTTCCTATCTGTAAAAAAGAGATAATGCTTCCTCTTCATTAAACAGGGTGTACTGAAAATAAATGAATTAGCATTTGTGAAGCATACAAATACTATAGCAATGAGTACCACAGGGAAGCCCAGGAGGAAATTAATATTTCTATCTTCAGAAAGGAGTTTGAATAGTATTCAGAAAATAAATGCAAGAGCCACACGTTGAACAATGAGGACAAGCAAAAGTTTGAATACCTGCACTATTGGAAACAGTCAAAGAGTTTTCACTAACAAGTTTGTAAACCTCCTTGCAGGAGGCATAAGAGATCCGTTGAAAAAGGTTTTCTTTCTCAACAGATCCCCCTTTAGACTGCCACTTTTTGCCAACAAAGTGCTGAGTCGGCAAAATGCGGTGGCCATTTTATGCAAATTAGGCATGGGATATTTAAATCCCTGCCTCGTTTGCAATGTCGACCTGCCTAATCTGCATCCTTTTGCTGACAGAGGGATGCAGTCTAGACATATGTAAGTGACCACCAGATAGATAGTGTAGCAAAGTTGTGGCCATGCCCCATGGGTCTTGCACTACTGGCAGATAATATTAGCCTCAGAGGCTTGCTGTGGTCCTATACGCAACCCCTTTCTCTTTACAGGAAGCATAGTCCACATCTTAGTGAGCCATAATCATCACAGGCTAGACCATGGTTTTGGGGTGAAAACCCCTTGATAGTCCTGGTCTCCCTTCTTGGAATAGGCTCTGTGTTGGCATGGGGGAAGGTTTTTTTTGGGGAGGAGGGGGACCCAGGCCTGCCCACTACTCTGGGTTCCAGCCCAGGGACTCTAAAGTAGCAGCAGTCAGGTTTGTTTTTCCTTCTGACTAGGCAGCTTTTTCCCTGGGCCACTTCCCCAGAACACCCCTCCAAAATGTCTTCCTCTGGTACCTGTGTACCAGCTCTCAGCTCACACACTCAGCTTCTTTTTATTCATCCCTTTCTCTTCCAGTCCATCCCTCTTTGTCTTCTCCTTCTTCTTACCTAGGGGAGGCTTTTCTAAGCAACTTCACCGGCTGTAATTGGCTGCAGGTGTTGAGTGATTTGCCTGAGGAAGCAATCAAGTTAATCTAGCTCCAGGTGTTTTCCTACCTTCATTTTATTGCAGCAGGCTCTAGTAGTTTACTCTGAAAAAAGAAAACCACTTATCCAGTGCCCTGTATACCTGCTTCCACCAGAGTATGGCAGGCTGCTGACTTAGGTCTGTCACAATAGATATAGATATAGAGTGCATTGAATGAGACAGGGATCTTGTGAAAAATAGCATATAATCATGTAACTAAAGTATGGATCATATTACACGTGCATAAAGGAGTCAAGTTAAGGTAACCTTAGTTTTGTGAGTGCTTCATAATGATATTTAATGCATTTTTTTCAGTGAAATAGGATATATGATGAATCTTTGGCAACTATGTATTAATAGCAAATGTATTGCAAGGATTTTGGAACATCACATAAGCTGACATGATTAAATCACTTCTGGTAACACCACTAACCTATGATGTTACCAGAACCGTGACACCTGTATAATCCCATTAATCACTTTTTCTGATATATTTTAGATAATAAATACGGACCATTTAATCTCATTGATCTCTTTCATGCCCTGGTCAGGGATCCCATTAAGGTAAGTGCTTTCTAAACACATCACAAAAAGATAGTCCTAGTCCTGAATTTCTTATAATCTAAGTATAAAACAAAAGACAAGAGGTGGATACAACTAGGAGACTGTGAGAGTAGAAGATAACATTTGTCATCTCATCCTCCTGCTGGAAACTGCATCTACACTGGTAGTTTCTTGCACAAGAACAGCTGTTCTTGCGCAAAAACTTGCCGGGTGTCTACACTGCATTCACGTTCTTGTGAAAGTAAATTTACAGTCTAAAGTCGAAAAACAGGATTTCTTCAGGAAGAGTTATTCCTCTCCCCACGAGGAATAAGACCTCTTGCACAAGAGCTCTTCCACAAGAGGGCAGTGTAGACAGGCAACACGAATTTCTTGCGCAAGAAACCCCTATGTCTAAAATGGCCATCTGAGCTTCCTTGCGCAAGAGAGCGTCAATACTGCCATAGACACTCTTGTGCAAAAGCACATCTCTTGTGCAAAAGCACATGCCAGTGTAGACATGCTCTTAGGGAAGTCTTTTTGTGCAAGAACTCTGCCACAAAACAGTTCTTGTGCAAGAAGCTGTCAGTGTAGACGTAGCCATCTTGTGTAGTTTTGCAGCCTTGACTGTTAGTCTAGGTATGGGATGAGTAGATAAGGAATTTAGATATTTCTCTCCCAACATTTGCATCTGTGAATTTTAGGCTGAAATTGCCATGAAAAAGCTGGAATAGGAAGTGGCACTTTCAGAGCTCTTTCTATGTGCAAGGCAGGAGCATAAACAACTGTTTTATTAGGCAGCAGGGCAGGGGTTACAGTTAAAAGTAACTATTGAACATCATTGTATACTATCTAATTATTGTATCAGGTATAAAGATGATGACTCATGCAATGAAACTGTGTGAGAGACTTATCAATACAAAGACTAAGAAGCAAAGTAGATAATAACAGAAATCAATGTGGCTTCATGCCAAGAAGGTTGACAATAGATGCTATTTTTGCCGCTAGTGAAAAAATGTAGAGCGAAAAGGGGAAAAATATTCACAAAGTGTTCATTGGTCTGGAAAAGGCCAGGTTCCATGAAATGTCATCTAGTGGCATGTGAGGGAGAAAATGATGCCAGAACTTCACGTGCAGCTTGTTCAAGCCATGTGTATAAGGACAACATCAATAGTCAGAACTTCTAGTTGGTAAACGTAACCTGGAAGAGGATCCTGATAAATGGCGAGATATGTTGGCAAGATATGGGCTCTAAATAAGACGAGGGAAAATAGAGAATAAGGCGTATAATTTCAATGATGTGAGCACTGAAGAAACCAGATAGGAAGACAGTAATGAAAACCCATGGCTTCAGGTGTCCAGGTTCCAGAAGCTGGGAAAATGTGGAAATGGTAGACAGAGTTAGAACCAGTTTTACTGTATGACACTGAGGGTGTGTCTAGACTACAGGGTTTTTTCAAAAAAAGTACCCTGTTTTCGAAAAAACTTCACCTGTGTCCAGATTGCAGCTGCGTCCTTTCGGAAGTAAATCGAAAGAACGTGGCAGTTTTTTCGACCGCGGAAAACCTCATTTTATGAGGAAGAACGCCTTTTTTTCGAAAGTGCTCTTTCAAAAAAAGATGCTTTGTAATGCAAACTGTGCTTTTTCGAAAGAGAGCATACAGACTGCCTGGGTGCTCTCTTTCGAAAAAGCAGCTTGCTTTTTCGAAAGTACTGGTTGTAGTCTAGATGCTCTTTTTTGAAAGAGGCTTTTTCAAAAGTATCTTTTGAAAAAGCCTCTTTCAAAAGAGGCTTGCAGTCTAGACGTAGCTTGAGTGTGGGGAAACAAAGAAGGAACTTGGTTAAATGATCTGTTCTACAGAAATGAGAACATTGAGATGGATGAGTGACATAAACAAGAAAGGTCACAGGAGGAATATATACATGAGAGACATGCTCAAAGTAAAACCCATAAATGAAAAAATACTGAGGTTATGGAGACTCAGAAGGTTTGGTTACGTACAGTGCAAGGATAACAACTATGTGGATAAGAGAGTCCCGCAGATCAAGACTGGGAGAAGACAGAGAGGGTGACCCAAGAAGCAGTGGTTGAATGTTATAAAAGGAAATGTAAGTATATGGTGTGATATAAGATTGCCCATTGTGCAGAGCATTTTGGAGAAAGAGGACTTATAGAACAGGCCCCTTGGATAGGATTAGTTCAAGCAAGAAGAATTACCATTGGGGACAGTCCTACAAAAACTCAGTTTGTTCCCTTCAGCTCTGGAGAAGTACAATCCCTTGGTTCTAGTCACTTCAAGCCCTTCTCTTTTCCCGAAATTGTCAGCTGGCTCTTGGTTACCAGGACTGGGCTGAAGGTCTTTCCTTCAAGAGGCTCTGGACCTCAGGTGGTCTCTATGGTAACAGGGTGGCTTGCTCTCAAGGCCGAGGTCTAGCCAAAAAGGGCCACACCTGAGTTGGATCAGCCCGCTGCACTGTGAGAGCAGCAAGATGCTGCAGTGAAAGGAGGGATAAGAGCGTTGTTGAGTCTGTCAGAGACAGGAGGCCTGTCAGTGAGCTGAGGGAGGATTCCTTGGGGGACAGAGCCTAGGAGCAGAAGGGGAATGGCTGTCTTGTTGTTTTCAGAAAATGAACACAGTACCAGAAGGGAAAAAGCTTTAGCAGAGCATTGCAAAGGTGCCCACACCATGAGAGGGGCACGGGAGTTCCCTGACCCTACTATGTTTACTTATACTAAATTGATTTTAATTACTCTCCTGCTCTCCTTTCATCCTTCCTTCCCCTTGCCTCTTAACTAAGACTTCATCTACACTTAAATATTTTGCCATCATAACTACAGGCTGAGCCTTTCTAGTCTAGTCTCAGGACCTGACTAGTGCCGAACCAGAGAATTTGCCAAACCATGGGAGGACAAAATTGTTTAGCACAGTGATTTTCAAAGTTTTTAGTCTGGGGCTGACCCTGCACAATGCAAAATGGATGCAGGAGGAGGGTGTGGGCAGGGATCTTCCCAGAAGGTTGGGTGCAGGAGCAGGCTGAGGATAGGGTGAGAGGGATCTGGCCAGGAGGGAGGATGCAGGAGTGGGCTGAGGGTGTGGGGTTTCCATGAGGAGGATGGTGATGTGAAGTCTGCGCATGCAGGAGAGTGGGGGGTGCTTACCTGGCTCCATGCCTCTGCCTTTCCCAGGCACTGTCTCCCACTGCTCCCATTGACCATGATTCTGGCCAATAGGAGCAGCAGGGAAAGCCTCCAGATGAGTGATTCCCTTCACTCTCATTCCCCCAGTAGGGCAAAGGGGGAGCTCATGGAGCCACTTCTTTCCCCTGCAAGCTGGATCTGGCCCACGAGACTCCCCTATGTCGCAGAGGGAAACTGGCATTGGTGCTCCAAACTTGTGGGGGGGGGGAGGGGAGGCAGGAACAGCCTAGAGGGACTACTTGATGGTCACGGACGGCACTTTGAGAATGACTAGTCTTGAAACATTATCAATACTTTCACAGCTTACTGGGCTATTAGAAGACATTTAGGGGGTATATTAGAGCTAAATAACAGCACAGAACATTGAGAGCCAGGACTGGTGGCTACAAACAAACTATGGAACCGCAGGAAACATGACTGCACCCATGATAAATGGACATCCAGCTAACTAAAATCATGTCGGGCTATGGATGTTGCCTAGCCAGAGGGTGCTGATCTAGAGAGGTTCAGCCTGTACCTGTTAAGAATATGAAACAAACAAACATGTCCCTAATTGATCTAGCTATGGCAGGAAATGTCTTGGTGTGGATGCAATTATATCAACAAAGAATTCCTTTAGCCAGTATAGCATATTTTGTTCAAGATATTGGTAGAAGCAATAGTGGCAAACTCTTGCAAAAGGCCTAATTTAAAAACATGGGCTGCATTGGTGTGTACGGAGGAGAAAATTGTGTTCCTGTGGGGCCTGGAAAGAATTCAAACTTAATTACTTTTGTCAAAGAGCATTTGAAATTGACACTAAAAAAGCAGCAATAGAAACAAGCAGTGTTAATCAGAACAGCTGGATGCATTTGTAGTTATTACTTTTTATTCATTTATTGGTGGGAAAGGGCATGTAGCCACTAGTTAAAGCTTGTAAATGAAACAGTCAGAAATAGGTTGAATTTTATTTCCTCTGCCTCAAAGGCTTATTGAGGCTTCTTATTCTGTAATGTCCCTCATACACTGTAATAACCATCCAGCTCCCACTGAAAATATAAAGCAATAAACACCTCTTTTCAAATGGAAAAGCTGCTTTTCATTTTTATTATAGTTTTTTTTCATCTGAAGCGATACAGTGGAGGGTGACAGCAACTAAGTGTACAATAAGCGTTCAAAATTCTCTTTTGGACAAAGTCCTTAGCACACTAGATAGGCAATCATGTTTGCTTCTTCCATTCCAATGCAAATTTTTTAAGAAGGAGAAAATAAGTCTGGCAGCGGTATTGTTTTATATTTAGTAAAAATATCAGAATTATAATATATGGAATAAAACGATACAAAGGCTCCTAATTAGAAGCATGTTGGGCTAATTTTGTTTTTGCAATCAGATTTAAATTCACAGTTGTTCTTTGTATTGAGATCCCTTCATTACATCCTACTTCTTTTTCCAAAGACAGGAAAGCAAAATGTTATCGCTGTTCCTTTGTTTATATTTGATCTGACTTTGGCAGAAATACAATTCCCTGTCCTAATTCTGAAAGGGATGAAACTTAGGAGAGGAAAAAGTAGAGAGCAGTGGAACAGCCCATGATCCCTGAGTGGTGGCATGTTTCTGGTAAAGTGACATTAGTTAAAATTGGCATTGCTTGGATTCATAGTTAATGCTCCACTGATTGAATGGGTGCTGTTCATGCCTCTGTAAAAGGTAAGGGGATAAATATGTAGGAATTGCCACACTGGATCAGTTCAGTGATTTGCAAATTGCATAGCTTATTTCAAGTCTACTTTGAAATAGCTTATTTCGTCATTTGGTGCTGTCTATACAGCACCAAATTTCGAAATAAAGTTCTATTTTAAGCCATCCCTTATACCTCGTAGAATGAGGTTTACAGGGATGGTGAAATAGCACGTCTGTTTATATTTTGAAATAGAGGACGCATTCAAAAGATGCAGGGTAAATATTTTGGGATACCAGAGGTATCCCGAAATAACTCTGCTGTGCAGACAGACCCATAGTGATTGGTGCCAGAGTCTTTAGAGCAAGGAGAAAAAGAAGAAACCTCACTGTGGACAATTAGGACATGTCTTTACATACCAGAAGATCAAAGTTCCAGAGGTCGACCTTCTATCGTTCGATCTCGCGGGTCTAGTATAGACCTGTAAATCAAATGCTGAAGGCAGCCCCTGCTGATGTCTGGTACTCCTCCTTCTGTGAGGAATAAGGGAAGCCAACGGGAGCTGTGTGGATGCCACCATGGCTCGGCTTAAGATAAGTTTCGTACCTTAAGGCGACCTTCATCGTCTAGTATCGACCGGCCTTAGAGAATAACCTATCCATAGCAGGAGCTTTTCCCTCAACACCTGTATGTTACCAAGGGTATGTCTACACTACCCTCCTAGTTTGAACTAGGAGGGTAATGTACGCATACCGCACTTGCAAATGAAGCCCGGAATTTGAATTTCCCGGGCTTCATTTGCATAAGCCGGGCGCTGCCATTTTAAAATCCCATCTCGTTCGAACCCCGTGCCGCGCGGCTACACGCGGCACGGACTAGGTAGTTTGGACTAGGCTTCCTAGTTCGAACTACTGTTACTCCTCATGGAATGAAGAGTAACGGTAGTTCAGACTAGGAAGCCTAGTCTGAACTACCTAGTCCGTGCCGTGTGTAGCCGCGGGGCACGGGGTTCGAACAAGCTGGGATTTAAAAATGGCGGCGCCCGGTTTATGCAAATGAAGCCCGGGAAATTCAAATCCCGGGCTTCATTTGCAAGTGCGGTATGCCTACATTACCCTCCTAGTTTGAACTAGGAGGGTAGTGTAGACATACCCAAAGATCCTTTCAGATATTTGAGTTAGTCTAGACAAGAAATATGGTTATATTGTTATAACTATACCAGTAAAAACCCCAAGTGAAGATGCAGCTGACGCAGGCATAAGATGTTTTGTTGGTATACATAAACCACCTCCCTGAACAATATAGACTGTATCAACCAGTATAGCTCAAGTTGTACATTTATTTGGTTGGGTTTTTTTGCAGTATCAGTCTGGGGGTGGGTTTTTCACATCCATCCCTAATTTAACTATGCCCGCTAATCTTCGTAGATTAGCCTTTTGTCTGATCTGAGGGGTCATTCCCATCATCTCTTGGCTTAAATCATCTCCCTAAGGTTTGTAAGGCTGTGTCTAGACTACATGCCTCTGTCGTCAGAGGCATGTAGATTAGACACATAGGCAAAGTCAAATGAAGCCGCGATTTAAATGATCGCGGCTTCATTTAAATTTACATGGTTGCCGCGCTGAGCCGACAAACAGCTGATCAGCTGTTTGTCCGCTCAGCACGCTAGTCTGGACGCTCCCCTGCCGACATCAAAGCCCTTTGTCAGTAGCCCCATTATTCCTTGTGGGATGAGGTTTACCGGGGCTGCCGACAAAGGGCTTTGATGTCGGCAGGGGAGCGTCCAGACTAGCGCGCTGAGCCGACAAACAGCTGATCAGCTGTTTGTCGGCTCAGCGCGGCAGCCATGTAAATTTAAATGAAGCCGCGATCATTTAAATCGCGGCTTCATTTGCCTTTGCCAAAACAACAAATCTACATGGCTCCATCGATGGAGCCATGTAGTTTAGACGTACCCTTAGTGCCCACAGCCTGTTTCCTCTTTGCTTAAGGCAGAGTCCTCCATTTTGATTTTTGCTCTCTCTTCCCTCAATATTTTCCAAGCCACTTATACATTTCAATTCTTTCTCCCTGAACCTAAGCTTCTTTCCCAGTAATCTAAGCAGAGGGGTTGCTGGGTCCCGGGACAAGGTGTGAAGGATTGGCTCTGTGCTGCTGGAAGGGGTGGGACTTTGGGAAGAAAGGGTGGGGCTAGGGGCAGCCAGCCCTCAGGACCACCCAGAGAATGCCATGCCACGGTCCCTCCCCCCAGTCATCCCTCAGAGCTGCTTGGAGCATGCCACACTGGTCCCCTCCCCACCACTCTCAGCCATCAGCCATCAGCCATCAGCCATCTGGAGTATGATGTGCACCACTCCAGTCACCATGTAAAGGCTCTGGGGCTCCAGCTGCCACTGCTTCTGTGGTATTGGTGGTAGCAGTGGTGGGCCACCCTGGGCCTTTTTGAATCACTAAGCACCAGGGTAACTGCCTCCTTGTCTCCCTCCCCATGGGCAGGCCTGAATCTAAGTATTCCTCTCAACTCTTCTTTCCCACAGTTCCCAGTGTGATAGGTAGCGTGATGGACTGAGACCATGAACTCCTCTGGGCACTTGGATGAATGTAGCGTGAGACACACCAGTAGGTAATTTACTGGAGAGTTGTTATGCTTACCACATATCCAGCTATCAGCACTCCCAATGAGACAGTCTCCTTTCACAACAGCCTGCTGGAGTCTCTATAGGTGCATCTATACTGCACCCGTAGGTCGAAATAAGATACGTGATTTGAGCTATGCAAATTGCATATCTTATTTTGATCTAATTTAAAAATAGCTTATTCCATAATTTACACAGCACCACATTTTGAAATAAACCACCATTCCTAAATTTATTTAGGCTGTTTCAAAAGACGTGAAATAGTGCCTCAATCTAGACGTACCCTAAATGGCCATCTCCTGGAATCCCTTTTTCAGTAAGTAACACATGATCAGCTGGGCAGGAGTCAGATGGATTATAAAGCCAAGGAGTTTTGCAATGGGTATCAGGGAGAGATTGTGTGGATTAGAAGCTATGTACCCTAAATCAGACCCTGAAAACAAATGTCTCTCTTAGTACACATCCAGTCATTCCTATGTTATTGACACTGCCTGGGTAGAGCTCACTTACTTTGCTGTGTTGTGAACCTTTGTGATTTTATTGTCATTTGACATATGAGGTCTTTTCTTAAAGCACCAGATGCTGGAGTCATGTGATTAAGTGAGAATGTCAGCTTTCCTCTTTTATAAAATAGTTTCTAGCCCTCATAGTCACAGAGAAAAACTTTAAAAACTAGAACCCCAAAGCATCAGAAACTAGAAGGCAAATAAAAGGACACCAATATTTTTAAAGATAACTTCTAACTGAGTCTTATAATTGTATCAGGTCCATTTAGTGGTTTTTAGACTCTCTAAATAGTTTAGTTGTTCTTTCCATCCATAGTCCTTCCCTCTCAGGCTTGTCCTTTTCTGTACAATACTGAGAATCCACAGGGTCAGGATAAAAAGGAGGATGCCAAGATAGTAATGCTTTCCTCTTCTGAGCTCAGTGCTGTACCAGCTTCTGCTGTTCTCTGCTTGTGGAAGTGAATAGCATTCTGGGCCTCAGGTCACCCTTGACAAATCCCCAGAAATGCAATATCCTTTCATTTTGAATCTTTTGCACTCCGCATTTCAATGTGTCTCTACTGAGGCTACTTCTGTTTCTAGGCACATCATATCCTGTACAGGATCTGTTGGCTTGGCCTCCAAATTGCTCCTTTAAAGTGTCAACTATTTACAATAAGTGGCATACCATTATTAATTTGTATGGTAATGCTGTTAATTATGGTGCACTTGTTATTATATTCATAGGAATCCAAGCAACGTAAATATCTACAAGAGTTCCACTGGTGTACCTTTAATGATATTTTATGCATACACTAATTGTGTCAGTCAGCCAGCAGCCTGTTACAAGTGTCTATATTATTGCTGAAGTGCTAGCGACAGCTACTGTGGAGTTAAGGCCAACCAAGAGATTTCCATTGTAACACCATATTTTCAGTCGATTAACTTTTCAAAACTTTCCTATTTCTAGGTGAAGGTAGCTAGATCACTTATTTGCCTATAGGTAATTTTTGGCAGTCATTTTTGTATAATAAACAGAAGGGGCCAGGATGGATTTATATACTGTTTTGAATTATAAAAAAATCCAACATTTTATAGCTTCTTTCTCTGCCAAAAAGGCAGGGGCTAGAAAACTAAAATGTGGACGATAATATACATTTCTCTCTCAGTGCATTCTACACAGTAGAGCAAAAGTCAAATTAAGATACGCAACTTCAGCTACGTCAATTGCATAACTGAAGTCAAAATGGCTTAATTCCGCATTTGGCACTGTCTGCACAGCAGGAAGTCGAAGGAAGAACACTTTTCCTTCGACTTCCCTTACTCCTCGTACAAATGAGGATTACAGGAGTCAGAGTAAGAAGTCCTCCATCTCCACATTATTATTTTTATTTAATGGCTTGCTGTGTAGACACACACTTTTTTTTTTTAAATAATGCCAGTTATTCTGAAATAACACTGCTATGTATACATAGCCTCAGTGGGAGCTAAGCTACACCCACACAGTGTGGTGTTTTGCCCCCCTCTAGTAGTGTGTGAGCCACATATCAAGACTGGTGAACCTGCTAGATGGCAGATTTGGGTCTCTTAACTCAGGGTATGTCTACACTACCCCGCTAGTTCGAACTAGCGGGGTAATGTATGCATACCGAACTTGCTAATGAAGCCCGGGATTTGAATTTCCCGGGCTTCATTAGCATAAAGCCGGTGCCGCCATTTTTAACAGCCGGCTAGTGCGAACCCCGTGCCGCGCGGCTACACGCGGCACGGGCTAGATAGTTCGAACTACGTAGCCATTCTGAACTATCTGTACTCCTCGTGGAACGAGGAATGAGGAGTACAGATAGTTCGGAATGGCTACGTAGTTCGAACTATCTAGCCCGTGCCGCGTGTAGCCGCGCGGCACGGGGTTCGCACTAGCTGGCTTTTAAAAATGGCGGCGCCGGCTTTATGCTAATGAAGCCCGGGAAATTCAAATCCCGGGCTTCATTAGCAAGTTCGGTATGCATACATTACCCTGCTAGTTCGAACTAGCGGGGTAGTGTAGACATACCCTCAGGTGGTAGAGATTTGTGTTTAGATGCACAGGTTTGATTCCCCATCATTAACAGCCTGCTTAGGAGTGAGTTTTTGCATTTGTTTTGTTTTATGCCGAGTAAAATGGTTTTGATTTATACAGGTTATATGGATTTGAAAATAACTACCCAGACAAAGGAGCACTGGAAAGCATTGCACGCTCTTGCACAAATTATTTCCCAGTGATTGTTGTATTTCTGCGCTATTCCTAGTTAAGAGCCATGACTAATCTTCAACAGAGCCTTATATAGGTATGATGTTGGCTGAAAGTTTCAGTCTACATGTTGTGTGTAAAGTTGGGTAATTTTTTTCACTCAAATAATGTATGTTTGAGTAACGGAAAAATTCATGTCACATTCATCAAATTATTTTGATTTAAAAGCTAAAATAATTGAAAAGCTTCATTTCCATATTTTCTAAACTAAATGTTTCAATTTGATATGACTTTTTGTTTAGAATTTTACTTTTATTTTTGTAAAAACAAATAGAAGAGATTCCCTTAAAGAAGATAAAACATTTTGTTTTGGGTCAACAGCATTTTTTTTCAAACCCTTCCCCCCAATTTGTTTTTTACCTTTTTACTTGGCCAACCCCCCCACTCTCTGCCACCAAACACCTAAACTCTATCTAGGAAAATAAATCTTGGGTGGATTTTTGTTTGTTTTTTTGGGTTAGCTATCGAACCAAAACTCTGTTATTTTCATAGTTTTCGTTGTATGTACTCCTGTGAAGACAAGAAATGTCCCTTAATCCAGTATTAAGGATACTCCCTGGTGTTCAGGAAAGATTTATTTATGTGTGTGTTTCTGTAGAAGGGAGAAACAGGAGATCAGAGATGGATTCTCATTGAAAAGGTTAAGAGTATTATTCCATTGTGGATAGTCACTGAAAAAATTAGATTCATGTTGGAATCTCTTGGGCCTACAAAATTAGGCAAGAAATCTCATGACAGTAGGTCATCAATAAGTCTTACAATTTTATTTTGCTTCTGGTCAGTCCAGATGTAGCACAAGGACAGTCTTTCTCATGTTATTTGGAACATGCTCTTCCAATCCCAGCATGAAACAGGAATTGCAAAAAAATGAAGTACATTAACTGAACTTTTTTTAAAACTTACAAGAAAATTGATTGGAGTTCCATTTCATTTAGGGCAAAATCCCAGGTTGGTTCTTATTTTGTTCAAGCCAAATTGTGGCTAGGCCAATGTGCAGCAAGGCATGGGGTGGACTAAAGTCTAAGGTAAGTTTACTTAGCCCTAGTGGAACATGTCTTTTCTTTTGACATTCTAAACGTATTTTGGAAATGGTATTCCCACAGACAAGTTTCCACCTTTTGAGAGGAGCAAAAACAAGTATGTTTTGGTTTTTTTTTGCAGAATCGTAATGAATGTAGTTGATCTAGTCCCATTTTATTTCAATTCTTAAAACTGTTTGTGGTTCATATCAATGATTCTCTTTATGGCTCATGTCTATATGTAGCCAGTAATGGAATATGTAGCCAGTAGTATTTTATTATTTGCTCGTAAGTATTCACAGTATGTTCTCAAAGTTTCTACAACAACAAGCAAAAACTGCTTCCTAACATCTATATTCACTTCACTCTGATCTTGTAATCAAACAAGCTTGCCTAAAATCTGCCAGACAGTTTTCCTCTAAAGTGTTTGAACCTCGCAGGCATATTTCCAATGCCAAAAATCATTACAGAATTGAGAGCCTCTTAGTTAGGTACAATCAAGTGTGAATGTGGGATTCCGAATACATAATTATTTAGATTCAGGACAGGTTAATGTTAACTGCTTGACAACGTGTCTGAAACAATTAATTTTTAACCCAAAAAAGCTCTCCTGTCATAACTTTTTAACATTTTCATAGTAGTATTTGAATCCAGCTTGGCAGCAGACCATCAGTTTCTGCTTAAATTAAATAATGCTATTTTTAGTCACTCGGAGAAATGTGTCTCAGAAGAATTCATGAACATGCTTTTGGTTTGGATTGCATTTAACAGTAACATGTTTAAGTGCTGTGTGCTAGAGTGAAGTTCAGTTCGTTCACCCTGGAACAAATCACACTGACAGGTTATATATATACAAGCACCGTGCACAGAACAAGAAACTAGGCATTGCAGGAACATCAAAAAGTTCACTTGCGTTTGTGAAAAAAAATCATTGCTGCTGGAAAATTTTGCCAGGTAATCAACACCTTCCTGGTACACGACTGTGTCCTCTTGTTAAAGCCTCTGTCTCCTTCAGAGCCCCATTAAGTATCTGTAGTAATAACATCTGAAAGCGACAGTGTCAGGTGTCCATTTGCAATTTTCCTTGCTCTCTTTGAAAAATGAAACTGACAATTTGACGCTCAGATCTGCTGACTGAAAAGTTGGTGAAGTCTTCTAGGAAACTGATGGGGAAAATGTATTTTGAGTCAATTGTGTTTATATAGAACATTCTATATTTTTTGCTTTTTTTTCTTGCGTGGCTTCTTAAAGGTATTTGACATATTTGATGGTCAAAATTTACCTCTTTGTCAGAGATGGATTTGTACTGTGGGCATTAAAATCCACAGAAACTCTACGGATTACCATGTAATTATTTTGTCTTTTTATCAATGTTTATGAGTTGCAAATTTAGCCCTATATCCTTCTATGCCAGTTGTGGATCTGTTCCTAAAGTTTATTTCCCATCTGAAGAAACTAGGCTACATTTTGCCAATCACAAATCCATTGACCATTGGATAAAAGACGTAGTCACACTCCTTGAAGCCCAGAGTAGCTGCATTGACTTTAACAGAGTTAGTATGAATAGAAAGTGGAACTGAATCATTATTTTAATTTGGTAGTGGCAAAGCTGATAATTAAGAAAGAAAACAGGATGAACACAGAGGCCCTAATGCAGGATTGCATGATCCTATTTCTACCTCAATCCATTCCCAAACTCTTTCCTTGATCTCCTTTAGATCCCCAGTATTCTGCATTCTGTCCAGTTCCCTACTCTCTTCCCATACCTTCCAACTCTTGTTCATGCCCTCTTCTGGTCTTCTACTTATCTCCAGCCATACTACCTCCAGCCCCTAGGATCTGAGTCTCCTACCCCACTTCCAAGCCTCTTTTCTAAATTTCCTAAATCTCTAGCCCCACTTCATCCATGCTCTGCCAATTATCTGCACCCTTCCATATGCTTTGTCCTCCAATCCCATTCCAAGACTAGGGAGAAGACAGGAAGACCTGAAGTTAGGAATCCATATTTAGGCCTGGCCTAAGTGGCCAGGTCTTCAGCAATACTGATGTTAGTGGGAGCTGTGGTTATTCATCCCCTCTGGAATTTGAGCCTTTGGCAGAGGTAAATGGAGGTGCTTAGGATGGAAAATATCGTGCTTCCTTCTATGAGTCTTGCCTAAAGATTACACAGAGCCAGTGGCAGACCTTAGATCAGAACTGACATATTCCATCTTGATGCCATGTCCACTATGGACTTCCTCTCTCAGCAATGGGTGCAGCTATGGGTTCAGGATGATTTCAGGGGTCTTGAATTCAGTGCTGAGATGTGACTAATTAGTTGAGGTCTGTGTTTACAGGAGAGGGTTGTCTTACAGGGAGGCCATCATTAAAGTCATGGAGTTGTCAGACAATATGACTTCCATGGCATCTTAAGCTCTGTAATGATTTATGATTCTGTTGACCCTGGATGATCTTCAATCTTCTGTCTGCAACATTAATTAGCTGACATCATTGTGTACTATGAAAGGGTACTGTCAAATCCAAATATCAAAATGTGATTCCAAAGAGATGAATAGTGCATGACAGTGGATTCAACACTGGGATTTATTCTCTGCCACTAACTGCTGTGTTACCTCAAGCAAGTCACTTGTCTCTGTCTCCTTTTGTCCTTTATCTATTTACCTTCTAAGCTACTGACAGCAAGGACTCTGTGTCCTACTGTGTGTTTGTACAGGGTATAGCATAATGGAGCCCTAATCTTATTCACTGTCTCTAGGTACTACCATTGCAACGGCAGATACATTAACTTTAACTGGAGAGAAACTTGGTTATTTTCTTGTTTTTCCAAGCTGAAAATTAACACATTTGGAAGCTAAAACCCTGACGGATGGAAAGAAAAATTAAGGCTTAGTACAGTCTTGCTATTAACATATTTTTCCCAAGAATTGAGATGACAATGTCATAAAAATATAATGAGTTACATTTAGATTGGAAGGACAAAGCCATTCTACTTACAACATGCAAATTATTTGTTTAATATTCAAGTGAACTCTCTAATAATCCTCAGCTGGTTAATCAACTTCTTTATTGCTGGGTGAATTTGATTCCTGGGAAGTGAACCAAGTGCAACATACATAGAGATCAATTATTTGATTTTGACTGCAAATACTGTATCTCTCATAAATTGTTTAAATGATCTGAATCCCTGGAATAAACTGATAGGTGTTTACTTTTGGTATCAGTGACATAATCCTTGCCAGACAATGATGGATAAGATTAAATGGCCCTGGATTCCATGTGGAGCCAGATACAGAATAATCCTCTATCTTCTGAATATGGTGTATGCCTGCCTGTGTGAAAATAGATATATAATCATGGTCACCAAAGGGCACTTAGGACTGCTGTGCATCCAGATACGGCTAAGGGAGGAGGAATTTTAAGCGCTATTCAGCTTGGCTAGGAATCAGCAGGTTATTGAGTAAACCCTCCTAAAGTGACTTTGCATACCTTGAAATACAGACTAGGAGGAGGCTCTGAAATGAGAACGGAATCGAGCCTGGAGCTGTACGGTCCATTTTCTCTGCTATACTGAGCTACCATATGTTTGGAGCCACTTAACTGGCACCCTGAGAAGCAGGCCTCTCTTCAAAGTGAGATGTTCGCTAAGGAAGAGATTCACACTGAAATATTCAGAGTCAGAAGGCCTTGTTGCAAGTCCATTGGAGTTGACTGAATCCAGGAGGAGTGTGACAAAGGCATCTGTGCTTCAGGCTAGGTCATTAACAGCTGAGGTGGGGTGGAGTTTCCCAGATAGATAGTAAAATACTTGCTTACAGATGCTTCTATGTGAGTTGTTAGCATGAGTGTACAGTGTGGGAGAACTCCTGAACTCCAGCCTGAACTGACATTTGTGATCATAGAACCCTGGAAAAGACCTCAGGAGGTCATTGAATCCAGCCCCCTACCCAAAGCAGGACCAACTCCAACTATATCATCCCAGCCAGGGCTTTGTGAAGCTTAAAAACCTCTAGGGATGGAGAGTCCATCATCTCCCTAGGGAACCCATTCCAGTTCTCCACCCTCCTAGTGAAATAGTTGTTTCTAATATCCAACTGTTACAGGTTCAGTCCTGTCTGTGAGCACCCTTTAGTGGCTGAAAGGGGTCTCACAATAATTATCTCACCTGTTTGCAGGCAAGGCACAGTCCAATCTGTGGCCGAGGTGCAGGCCTCCTCTCTATCCCCTCACTCGGGTGTAGTTTGCAGAGGGTTGCGGGGGTGGGGAGGTCAGGGAGAGGAACTTAGTCCCTCCCACTTCTCTGGGTCCCAGCCCAGGGTCCCTATATGTAGCAGTTACTGACCAGGGTTCAAAATCCGCACTTCTGGTCATGTCCCTGGGCCACTTCCCCAGGATGTCGTTTCTTCCAGCCCTTCTCTCAGGCCTAGGTGCAGAGTTCCCCCTTTCCTGGGGTTCCTCAGAGTTGCCGCTGGCTAGCTTTTGGCCAAAGGATCTAGCTCCACTTAATTACAAGGGCCCAGCTTCCACTCAGAGCTGTCCCCAGGTGCTGGTGTTCCCAGTCAGTCCAGAGGTCTGCCTGGGTTGAGCTCCAGGATAGAACTTCTTGGCCTTCACTAGCAGCTCCTTATATAGCAGCCTGCCATACCCTGATTGACTGCAGTGCAGGCTGCCCCTCTACCCTGCCTGGAGGACCTCTCCAAAGCTCCTGCTGCTGGCCAGGGTACTGAAACGTCTCAAGTGGAGAGGTTGGGCTCTGCCTACTCCATCACACCAACCTAGACCTCCCCCGCTGCAACTTTACACCCCTGCTCCTCGTTTTTTCATTTTTAAGCAAAGGAGGCTGCACCGTGGCTGCAAACTCCTTTGGGTGTTTTCCTCTGCTTTTTGGTGAGTGCACATGGCTCTTTCATGCGTAGAATGTGCCAGAGGACAGAATCTTTGTCCCTGGAAATGTTACAATACAAAGGCACAAGTAGTTACAGTTACAGAACAATACATTTGAGACATTCGCTGAGTGGGATTTTTAAGAGCACTCAGCACTTGCCTAACTCTGCTCCCGGAGAAGTGCACAGTGAATCTGCCATTGAAACAGTCCAGCCAATGCTGAGGGCTAGTTGCTGCTGCAGTGTGGGGGTTCACGGAAAAGATGGATTTGGTGGGTGAATGGTTAGCTAGGAAAGGCAGGATGTTTGTCACTGGCTGTTCCAAAACTATGTGGAAAAATGAAAGAAGGAACACACTGGGAATCAGTGATAAACACACAGAAACACACACACCATGCAGAGAGAGGCATGGACACCACTAAGGACACGGCAGTAAATCTTTTTTTTACTGCACACTGTTCAAGCCATGCTGTGAAAACAGAATGATTCATTCAACCATGGGATTACCTCTGGTGCTCATCAGGGAAGTGTCTCAGTGTTTCACAAGCAGTAATGAATTTATCTTCACAATACCTCATTGTGGTTGGGGGTGTATGGTCTTACTCCCATTTTACAGACGGCAAACTGGGGCACAAAGAGAAGGGGAAAATATCCACTAATGTTTGGGAACAAATTTGTGAAATTTGGACCTTTCACTTTTTTCAGAGAACTTTGTATTACACAGCACTTTATACATTCAAACTACAGCTCCTAATGGCCTCAGCTGTCTCTCTCAGTGCTCAGGAATTCTTCCAGTCAAATGACAGGATTTCAAGACAAGCACCCCGAAAATAAATAACACACAATGAGTGATCATTAGTGAGGAATGTGGTTTACATGATGTGTGAAGTATCACGCAGAAACTTCCTTTACTGAACAACCTCTATGCATCCCCCGAGTGGGTCCAGACAGAGACAGAAAGAGGAGCACTGTGGAAAAATAGTGTGTGACCATGTAATTAAAGATAGTCTCATAAAGCTGACACAGAAGTTGATTCAACTAAGGTTTCATGGACTTTAATTCTGGCATCAGTGACGCATTAGCCACTGGGCCAACGGGGCCCATGTAGGACTCTGAAAAAGGTGGACACCTTGCGCCCTGACCCATTCTATCTGCCTGCCTAGCACTCCTGCAAGGGGGTGAGGTTAGAATGTGGAGACTTGTCCTGCTCTGCCCATTAGGCACTCTTGCTGGAGTGTGTAAAACGCCCCCACACTCTGATCCTGGTCACCAGCAGAATCACTGGCTGGGAAGGGTGAGGGGGACTGAAAAACAGAAGAGATGGGGAAGGGCTCCTCTTGGTCTGACTCAGGGTCCCTCTCACCCAGTTGCTTCTCCCAAATCAGTATTCCCTCATCTCTGGCAAGATATTCAGTTTTTGCTCAGGAGAGCTCTCGTGGTTAACATTGGAATGCTCTTTGTGGCTGAAGGATAGTGTATGTAGGCATAGGCTATGGTGCAAAGGTAAAGACAGCCATTTGGCCATCCTCACAGACTGAGTTCAACACCCCCGTTTAAATGATCTGCCAATAACCAATGCCTACAGCACATTCCAATGTCCATGTACTTCTAGAAGGCAAATAGGGCTCTAGGGCCATGGTATTAAATTACTATGTATTGATCCCAATGAGGAGAAGCATCCTGTGAGTTTTAATCATGTGCATAGGAACTAATCACAGAGGTGAGAGTTGCTGAATCAGGCCAGGCATTCTAAAATTGCAGTGACCCACTCAACTAATTGCATGGTTCATAATTAATTATACCTTAAAATAATGGTCCCTCACGAATAATTAAAGCCTGCAGATAGCAGCTACAGCTCTAAATGGGCTGAATGTTCTAGGCTGTGCATAATGAAGGGTGTCTGCAGCACGGGTAGGTAAAAAGCATAGACTGGGCGTACAATGATATTGCTTGCTACTGTCTTGTGTAACACACTGTGATGTGGAGATATTTAAGAGTAGGTTAGAGAAATGTCTATCAGGGATGGTCTAGACAGTACTTGGTCCTGCCATTAGGGCAGCGGACTGGACTTGATGACCTCTCCAGGTCCCTTCCAGTCCTAGTATTCTATGATTCTATGTGCAGTTTTCCATAGCAAGTCACATTAGACCATGGGAGCCAGAGGAAACTGTTGCTATCTGGAACAAGAAGAAACTGTGAGCATATATTATCATGCATCTGTAGCCCTTCTGCCGGATAGGCCTGGCAGGAACCAGGGCTGGGTTCAATATCTTGGGGTCAATCTCACAAAGAACCGGCTCGAGCCCCCACCCAGTGATCTGGGAAATTCACGCACCCCTGGGCGCCTCTGAGAGGCAATGCTTCCCCACTCGCAAGCACTGAGTCTGAGTGTAGGAAAAGAACATTTAATGAAACAGAGGAAGAATTGATACGGCATTAGCTTGGGGGAAAACACCACAAACAGAGTTCATAACCCAAACATGAGCCCCCACCCCGGCCAAGATTCGCTCGAAGTCCACCGACTCCCCAAAAGTCTCTGTCCCCACAAGTCTCTGTGCCACCCAGAGTCCCAAAGTTCACCCACAGGGTTTCACCTCCCAACCTGGGTAGAAATGGGGGTGGGGAGATAGGTAGGGGGCACCTTATACGAAACTCCGCTACGCTTCACCAGCTGTCTCGTCCCACACCTCTGGACGCTCCGCTGGGCACCTGTCGCCGCTTCTCGCCTGCTGCCGCTCCACGCCACGCCACTGGTCGCCGCTCCTCACCTGCCACCGCTCCCTGCCACGCCGCTAATGGCCGCTCCTCGCCTGCCGCCGCTCCACGCCATGCTGCTAATGGCCGCTCCTCACCTGCCGCCGCTCCACGCCATGTCGCTAGTCGCCGCTCCTTGCCTGCTGCCACTCTACTGGCTGCAGTAGGTCTGGCTGTCAGCCAAACCAGTGATTTCAGCTTAGTGATTTCAACTCTCAGCCAAACCAGTGATTTCAGCTCAGTGATTTCAACTCTCAGCCAAACCAGTGATTTCAGCTCTCAAATGAATCCAGCTTTCACTGGACTAGCAAACAAAAAGACTCCTCAGGGAGTCTGCTTTAGGTCTGTCCTTAAAACAAAGGGGGAAAGGTGCAGGCTGGGCCAGTCTTATAGCTCACACCTGGTAGGTGTGAAGCAGGCTGACTCAAGTCCTTTAACCCTTTCCCCCAGCTCTGTTCACTCAACTCTGGAAGGGGGAGGCTTGTTCTTCCGAGACCTCTTACCATGATGGTGGTGTCTCTCCTGCAAGCACTGGTGGCATGTTTGACAGTTCCCACATTTAGGGGTAGCATGATTAGTGACCCCCACAACAGTCCCAAATTATATACAATTCTCCACATTCCATTCCAACACTGACCCTCCATCAGCCCTGGCTGAATGGGATTTACATAGCCACACCTTGGATTCTCTCCTGAGCAGTATTTACATGTCAACAGTTAACAGTTAACAACCTTGTAGAGCTAAACAACTGTAGTGGGCACACCCACCCCTCCTTTCAGCTGGCTGACAGCAAGCAGCAGTTCAGCCCCTGCTTACACATCTATTATAGCACAGAATAAAAAAAAATGAGGTGTGTCACAAACTGTATATGGGAAAGCGGCGAGGTGTCCTGTGGCACCTTATAGACTAACTGAAGTGTAGGAGCATAAGCTTTTGTGGGCAAAGACCCACTTCGTCAGATGCATGTAGTGGAAATTTCCAGAGGCAGGTATAAATATGCAGGCCAGGATCAGGCTGGAGATGACGAGGTGGATCCAATCAAGGAGGATGAGGCCCACTTCTAGCAGCTGATCTGGAGGTGTGAATTCCAAGAGAGCAGAAGCTGCTTTTGTAGTTAGCAAGCCATTCACAGTCGTTGTTTAATCCAGAGTTGATTGTGTCAAACTTGAAGATGAACTGTAGCTCAGCAGTTTCTCTTTGAAGTCTGGTCCTGAAGTTTTTTTGCTGCAGGATGGCTACCTTTAGATCTGCAATTGTGTGTCCAGGAATATTGAAGTGTTCCCCTACAGGTTTTTGTATGTTCCCATTCCTAATATCAGATTTGTGTCCATTGATCTGATATTAGGAATGGCAACATACAAAAACCTGTAGGGGAACACTTCAATCTTCCTGGACACACAATTGCAGATCTAAAGATAGCCATCCTGCAGCAAAAAAACTTCAGGACCAGACTTCAAAGAGAAACTGCTGAGCTACAGTTCATCTTCAAGTTTGACACAATCAACTCTGGATTAAACAAAGACTGTTAATGGCTAGCTAACTACAAAAGCAGCTTCTGCTCTCTTGGAATTCACACCTCCAGATCAGCTGCTAGAAGTGGGCCTCATCCTCCTTGATTGGATCCACCTCTTCATCTCCAGCCTGATCCTGGCCTGCATATTTATACCTGCCTCTGGAAATTTCCACTACATGCATCTGACAAAGTGGGTCTTTTCCCACGAAAGCTTATGCTCCTACACTTAAGTTAGTCTATAAGGTGCCATAGGACTCCTCGCCGCTTTTGCAGATTCAGACTAACACGGCTACCCCTCTGATACTTGTATATGGGAAGCATTTACCATTGCCTGCTTTTAGTTGATAACTGATAGAATGTTCGTGTAAGGACCCATTAACATGACAAACATGTCATCATGTAATTAGACAGCTAAGGGAAGTGCTTGTCTACATTTTTCTTGAGCATGATTATGCCTCTGAGTATGAAGTCACAGTGTCAAATCTGTGAACGAAAGATGAGGTAAAGGTCTCAGTGTTAGAAGATCTGGGTTTTGAGATCCCAATTGTACCACTAGCTTCATGTGTGAACTCAGGTCTGTTACTTTAGTCCAGGGTGGGGAACCTTTTTTGGGTCAGGGGCTGCTGACCCACAGAAAAATCAATGGGGGCTGCACACAAGGGAGAATAAAAACAAAACCAAACAACAAACAAACAAACAAAACCCCACCCTCACTGACAAGGCTCTCGACTGAGGAGAAAGACGCTCCCCACATTCCCCTCATACTCCAGAGCCTGGGTGGGGCAGCCTAATCTATTTTGTCTGCTCCAGCCCCATGGTGGGGCAACAGAGGGGCTGGCGCACCAGTGTGGGAGTGTGGGGCTTGATCCTCAGGGGCTGGATCCAGGCAAGGTGGGGGCTGCATCCAGCCCCTGCGCCTTAGGTTCCCCACCCCTGCTTCAGGCCTAACTTTTCAAGCTTGTCCACCTAAAGGCTTTTGAGTGCTTAAATATGAATTTAGGTGCCTAACTTTGGACAGAAACTTTAAAATGTCCTTTATTAACACTGATTACATATACTCAATGAGAGGAATAAGTATTATTATCTCTATGTTATAGATGAGTAAATAGAGGCCCAAAGACTGGCTGAAAATTACATGCAAATCTAATGGGAAAGCCTGGAGTAAAACCCAGAAACCTGACTTGCAATCTTCAGGCCTATCCACTGGATAATATCCTCTCCAGTATCGGATTGTTTATTGAACTGCCAAAATAAAATACCTATTCCCTCTTTATAAGAAGTAAGTTACAAACTGAAATTTAGTAGATTGTTTTTAGGGTTGTAAACAATACAACCTACTTTCAACTTCTGCAAAAATTGGGCTTAAACTGCAGCAAGGGAGGTTTAGGTTGGACATTAGGAAAAAGTTCCTAAATGTCAGGGTAGTCAAACATTGGAGTAAATTGTCCAGGGAGGTTGTGAAATCTCCATCTCTGGAGATAATTAAGAGTAGGTTAGATAAATGTCTATCAGGGACAGTCTAGACAGTATTTGGTCCTGCCATGAGGGCAGGGGACTGGACTCAATGACCTCTCGAGGTCCCTTCCAGTCCTAGTATTCTATGGTTCTATGATTAAAACAGAAATTCTAGTTTGACTTAAAATGCTGTCCAGTCTTTTAAAAAATGCCTAATTGGCCTTGAGAATGGTAGTTTTTTGCCACTTCAACAAGCAAGGGAGATGTAAACCATACCTACTTCCACCTGAGTCATGGCCAGACCCCTGAACAAATCAATATTATCCTCATTCAAAGATATTTGCAGTCCTTTTTGGGTCAATTACCTAAGATGCAACTGATAAGGTATGTCAGCATGATCCAATATGAAATCAATAAACCTAAATAACTGTGAAAATATAGGTTTTGCTTTGCTTTTAATTGACTAACCAAAACTAGAGCTGGTTAAATTCTCCCCTTTTCCCCCATGAAAATTTTGACTTTTTGGTGAAAAATCCAAAACTCAACTGTTTCAGAAAAAAAAAAGAAAAGAAAAAGAAATGCTTGTAGATTGATTTGGACATGATACCATGGTGCCTTGTGCATTCACCTGTATTGGTGGGTCTCTCAGGTCAGAATATATCTCCTATGATGCGTTATCATCTCCCTTGTTGGTGAAAGGAAGCAATGCACTATGGGAGCTCCATGACCATGGTGCATTATGGGGAGATGATGTCTGATGATATGAGGTGGTATGACTACAACTCCAATTAGATACCATGGTAGAGTATCTGAATTAAAATATTTTAAATGTTGGGAAAACAATCAGGATTTTCTGCAGAAAGTAGTTTCTGATGAAAAAGGTTTAGCTGAAATCCCAGTTTTCTGTCATTTTCTGTTACTGTTATAACTTTGGCTTGACATTTCCCATAATAATGCCACAGCAATTTCAGGGGTTATTTCCCTTGATTTGATATCTGTTTTCTTTTTAGTTTTCTACAAATGTTGCTCCTTTTTAGCTTGAACTTTCCTCTCACATTGCTTTCCTCCAGTGTGCATATGACACAATGCTAGAGAACTGAATAAAAGGTACTCTTATATACAGTATGAATCTCATCTCATTTTATTACTGTCACTGTCAGTACTCAACTGCAGCTTTTTTCTCCAGAATGATAAGAGAGAATATGAAATATGAACAAATGGGATTTAGCTACAGCTGTTTACCATAAACCTTAATTGGGAATACAGAATAAATTATAAAAACCTATAAAAATAGTACTACAAGACAGAGACATCACCTCATCTGAAAGAAGTACAGGTAGCATGTGAGCTACATTGACAGAGATGGCATTAGCACGTGGCATATCATAAAAACTCCAAAAATACCTCCATTTGATTACTGCAAGACTAAAAGGAAGAAGAAGGATATTTGCTACTGCATCATGAATGTTACTGTGTAACCCCATGGTAGGTCAGGTAATTCACAGCCACCAGCGGACAATGCTAGAAGGGTAACATTTTAATAACAATAACAAAATGTTTCCTTGTTTGGGTCTGATTTTTAGAAGCTCTGGGCACCCATCATCCCAGTCGATACTAACACAAGCTACAGATTGTCAGCACTTCAGAAAATCATGCCCAGGTGCTGTTTTTCATCTGTAGAGCTCAAACACTCTGCCAGTCTGGGGGAATATCTCTCCCCCTCACAAATGGATGAGTAGCTGAGGTACAATCAGATTAAGTCCACCTCTTTTGAGAGCCTGGTCAGGTGAATTTGGACTCCTGTCTCAAGGCTCCTCTTGAAGTTGCAGGCCTGGGGAATTTACCAAGCTGGTGTTTGGATGTGCCAAGTTGTCTGAGGAACTAGTGCCTTGAATATTTCAAGGAAGTGACTTCAAGAAGGACTGATAAGATGGCAACTTTTGAGAAGTGTCCTGGGGTGCTTGAGTTGCTTCAGGAGCTGGAAAAGTTAGCCTTGTCAGACGCCATGAGGAACAGGTTATGACGTCATGAGGTACTGGCTGCTCTGTGATTTGTCCACCTTTAAATTAGAGTCAGGACCCCTCTACACATATTTGAGAGAAAGGGGGCAAGAGACAGACCAGAGTGACTAAGAGAAGGTACAGTTCATTTAGATGATTTTTTGTAGAAAGGTCAATGTGACCTTGAGCAAAGAAAGAGTAAGGACTCACTAGACAGGGAGGGATTAAGGAGGGAGCCAAAGACATCTACCCAAATATGCCTTTTTGGATGAAGTGACATGTCAGATGAGAAATTCTGCCCAGCTCTAATCAGCACTGGTCTACTCTATGGAGTGAAGAAGGGGTCCGACAAAAGGGATCCCGATTCATTTGTGCAGGACAATGATTCCGCAAAGCCCAGCAAATGCGGATGTCTGCTCAGATTCCTCCTTGCAGGAGGAATAACGGTAGTTTGAATTAGGAGCTTTAATTCGAACTACCTAGTCCATGCTCCGTGTAGCCACGGGCAGGTAGTTCGAACTATGGGCATTTAAAAATGGCGCCCTCCCGGGAACATGAAAATGAAGCCCGGGATATTTAAATCCCAGGCTTCATTTGCAAGTTTGAATGCCGACATTAGCCACCCTAGTCCGAACTAGGGTGGCAGTGTAGACATACCCTCTGATACTGTGGTGATAGGATGCTGAGACAGACAGGCTGGAATGTTTCAGTGGTTTTACAAATCTGGGTTTTCAAATTTCCTTTTTGGATACGCACTTTATGCAAGGTCTCACGTCTTACCCTAAAACCACAGAGGCTGAGGAAAGGCAACCTTACTAATGTTCTTTCAAGATCGTTTTTTGTATGTAATTTCCTAGTTTTTTTTTTTTTTAAATATAGCAAACTGAGTGTCTGTGTGGTGCTGGAGGAAAGAATTGTACATAGGACACAGTTGGAATATGGTGGCCCCTCTGTGTCAAATGAGCATATTTGGATAGCCTGGATCATTATAAAAGGAATGAGAGGCCAGATTCGCAAAGGATTCCTGCTGTAACATTACCAAACTAAACCAAACCAATGAGTATTGGTCAAGCACAGTACCATTCCTTCTCAATGCTGTTCTGAACTTTCCCTTTCTTCGGCATTATGTTTCTCACCAGTCTGAGTCTGCCTTCGTGTTTCACCTATTGCACCTCTGTGGCATCTGTTTGGACCATGTCTTGAATAAATCACCAGTTCAGAGCTGGATAACCCAGCTTGATACATACAGGTTTTATAGCACAGCCACAGAAGTAGTATATTTTATTGCACTTTTTGCTCCTTTCCCTTTGATAAATTAATACCCAAACGGAGAAAGAGTGCATTCAAATGAAAGACCGTGGGTGAATAAGGTCTTGCATTGTCACAAGCTCTATTATTTTGCAGTATCCAACTATATGCCAATGTATAGATATGTATTCTATGGTGTGGTGGGTGCTGTATCCAGGTTACCAAAACACTCTTTAATCAAAGCCCAGAGTGGCTGCTTATGCTGCTATTTATTATTGGTACTGTAATTCCTAAGAGCCCCAGTCATAGATTAGGTTCTTCTTACGCTAGGTGCTGTACAAACATAGAACAAAACCAATGGCCCCTGCCCCCAAAGAGCTTATTATTCCAACAGTACAGTTACCCTTGAGTAGCACAAATGAAAGGTAAAGATGGACCAGAGTCACAAAATTTAGACCCTCTTTTTCATTTACACTCAGGCAGCTTTATGCCAGTCTGGTTTTATATTAGCAGTGTGAATGAGAGTCAGCCAGTCCCCCATCCTCTAGTGCAAGAGTGGGGAACCTCAGGCCCCCAGCTTGCCTGGATCTGGCTCCCAAGACTCAGGGCTTCCCCGCCCCTCAAGATCGGGAAGGTTGGGCTGGTGCTCCAGCTCCTTCCCCCTCTTCCCTTCCCCCTCTTCTCCTCGCTGCCTCGCCACAGGGCTGGAGCACACAAAATCTACCAGCCTGGGCCTTCCTGCGTGAGGAGAATGTGGGGAGTGTCTTTCTCCTTCTCAGTCAGGAGCCATGTCAGTGAGGGTTGGGGTGTTTTTTGTTTTTGTTTTCACTTGTGTGTAAACCCCAATTTTTCTGTGGGTCAGTGATCCTTGGCCCAAAAAAGGTCCCCTGCCCTAGTGCTTCAGCTGAGTCCTATTGTAGACCTAGTGGCTAATCTATGGAACTAGTCCATTAACACATCCCCTGGTGAACGTAATGGCATTTGAAATTCTGATTCTTCTAGACAGTGGCACAGGTAACCTGGGGCATTTGTTTTACATTCTATGAGCCAGTCGTTAGTTTCACCGTGTGCTTATTGCTCGATGATTTTTAGCATCTCCCTGCTCATCCTCTTTTTAGCTCTAGCTTTAACTTATGGTAGTTCAACCCAGCAGATACTTCATTACATTCCCATCACCAATGAAAGGTCCCTCTGTGATTAGAAGTTTTCCACTGTGTTTGTGAGGGATTGTTCTTGATGGCGAGACAGATTGTTTTAAGACAGGGCTGAATTTGTCACCACTGAATCATCCGATTCTCCGTCTCTTCAATTTTCTCCTGCCACAAAAGACTTCATATTTCCTTTTCCGATCAGTTATTTTCTTTTGTGAGAGCGGTGCACCTGTCATAATTGCAAGCGCCAGCACACAGCATGTCCCTCCCTTGCATCTGGAGACTGATGTTAGAGAGCTAGCAATGCTATAAAAGAGTGAAATGCAAAGGCGCTCACCCTGAAGCCCAGACGGCTAACTCATTTGGAGGAAAATAAACAGACACTTTATTTTTACATATATTTGTCAAAATGTATTGTGCAGGCATGCAAAATATAACTGACATGCACACAATCATTTGTATGGTACATGGCATGAAAGTACCCAACAATACACATGCATGGGAATCAAATAATAAGAATAAGAATTATTCTTTCCATTTCGAGTCCCCCTCTTCCATGTTATCGAAGCACATTGAAAAAAAGGGTAAACATAATTACCTTCCTTTCACAGGTGGGAGACCACTGCACAGAGAAATGAAAGCCCCAATTTTCAAACTTGGAAGCCTAAAGCCATTACAGACTGCGTAGTTGTAGCCATGTAGGTCCGGAATAGTAAAAAAAAAACTAAGGAGGGTGAGGTGATATCTTGTATCACATCAACTTCTGTTAGTGAATGCTTGTCTCTCCCACCAACAGAAAGCTGGTCCAATAAAAGATTCTTTCTCACCAACCTTGCTCTCTCAAGTTGTTACAAGCATCTAAGACAGTCTCTGGTCTTTCTCTTGATTGGTACTCCTTTCTTTTCACGTGCCTCTATATTTATACCTGCCTCTGTAATTTTCACTACATGCATCTTACAAAGTTGGTCTTTGCCCACGAAAGCTTATACTCCAATAAATCTGTTAGTCTATAAGGTGCCAGACTTCTCGTTGTTTATGCAGATTCAGACTAACACGGCTACCCCTCTGATACTTATCTAAGACAGTGTTTCTCAAAGTGGTCTGTGGCTCCAGTCTGAGGGTATGTCTACACTACCACCCTAGTTCGAACTAAGGTGGTTAATGTAGTCATACAAACTTGCAAATGAAGCCTGGGATTTGAATTTCCCGGGCTTCATTTGCATGTTGCCGGGCGCCGCCATTTTTAAATGTCCGCTAGTGCGGACTCCGTGCCCGCGGCTACATGTGGCACGAACTAGATAGTTCGGACTAGGCTTCCTATGACAGTTCCACGAGGTGTACAGATAGTTTGGACTAGGCTTCCTATTCTGAACTATCTAGTTCGTGCCGCATGTAGCCGCGGGCACAGAATCCGCACTAGCGGACATTTAAAAATGGCGGCGCCTGGCAACATGCAAATGAAGCCCGGGAAATTCAAATCCCGGGCTTCATTTGCAAGTTTGTATGACTACATTAACCACCCTAGTTCGAACTAGGGTGGTAGTGTAGACATACCCTGAGAAAGCTGCTAACAGGCCGCTCTGGTTTGTTTATTTACCACCTCCTTAGCCACAGAGCCTCGCAACTCTCATTGGCTCTGGTTCACCGTTTGCAGTCATGGGGAGCCACGGGAAGCAGCAACCAAGGCCATGGCACTTCCCACAGCTCCCCATGGCTGCAAATAGCAAACCAGAGCCAATGGGAGCTGCAGAGCTCTGTGGCCAGTAAACAAACTGGAGCAGCCCGTTAGCAGCTCTCTCAGAGCGGATCCGTGGACCACTTTGAGAAACACTGATCTAAGCCATGGTCTGATTTTTAGGGATGCTAAGCACCTAGAAATTCCATTGGGTACCTCAAAAAATGCCATCTAATTTGATTTCACCATATCTTACATAGAAATAAACTAAAAGCAATAACTCCTGCCCCCTCCTTTAGAGTTCTCAGAGCACTGGGTATGCTTGGCTTGCTGTAATTAGAAGGATCCCTTAAACTAAGGACCACGGATGCAGTTTTGCAAGATATCTAAAGCTGGCTTTTAAAAAGCATCTGTTTGCTGTAGAATCTTTCTGACATTTAGGCCTCTGTTAAAGTCTGAATCTACTATTAACTAGGCTACTTATGAGCTCAGCTGGTCTTTAGAGATTGAAAGAGAATGCATTTGTTTTGTGCTGTTTAATGCCCGGGGCTTTATTTTTTCTAAACTAGCCATTATTACTGTTTCTCAGGTTGCAGCACAAGAAGTGAGGTTGAGTTCGACCGAGCAAAAATCTGGTCCGGCATAGATTTTTCTTCTGGCAGCAAAAACTCAAATCTCTACTGTTAGCGGAACAGTTCTACTTCCAGTAAACTCACTTGGGGCAGTTGCGTGCTATGTTGCTATCAAGGCAAAGGGCTTCTTCCTCCCAACAAAATGCCCAGAAGAAAACAATATTGTGCACAGAAATGTAGAATCGGTTTGTAAATTCCCATAACAATGACTGGGCTCCCCACACCTCAGCTCAGATTTCTCATCTACTAGTTACTCATTGGTGCTTCTTTCCTTTAAGTGGTTTCCGATCACTCATTTCTTGGTCACTTGTTGGACCAGACTGCCTATGGCTTGCTCTCATCTACCTCATCCCCTAAGGTAGCATACTTATCCTTGTTATAATCACTGTTATTTTTTTATGTATTAGAGTAGCATCTCCAGGTTCTAAGAAGCAAAGGGGACACCATTGTGCTCGGGATTGTCTCCACACATAAGGTACGTCTACACAGCAACAGTATTTCAAAATAACTCAGTCTGTGTCTACACAGCAGGCAGTTATTTTGAAAAAATGTCGACATACTGTCGAGCTGGAAGACTTCTTACTCCGACTCCTGTAACCTTCATTGTATGAGTCGTAAGGGAAGTCAGAAGAAGAGTGCTCTCTTTCAAAATAAGTGCTGTGTAGACGCTTCCAATTTCAAAATAAGCGGTTTCGAAATAAGCCATGCAATTGACATAGCTCAGTTTGTATAGCTTATTTCGAGTTAAGCCCCGCTGTGTAGATGCACTCGTAGTGGAGAAGGCAGGCTGTTCCCAAAAGAGGTCACAGTCTTGGTAATTAACAAAGTACATACACGGCTGAGCAGGGGCAGATGACCGTTTTGCGGGGCCCCGGGCAGAATAACTCCGCGGGGTCCCCCCTTTGCCACAGCGCATGCGCGGGGCTTTTTTAAGCGCGGGGCCCGAGGCGGCCGCACCGTTCGCTCTGCCCTATATCCGCCCCTGCGACTGAGAAATATAATGAGATGGGGCTGTGGCACAGTGCCTCCACCACTTTTCCAGGCTCAGTGTTTCTCCCTCTGGTGGGGAGTGTGGGGAGGGAAGCCTGAAGCAAACCATCTCCCCTCTGGAGAGGTTTTGTTCTCCTAATTTGTTTTTTGGTGCTTCCAAAGTGGGGGACAGGGTTGGCCCAGGAAAGACTGTTCAGCCAAACAAAAAGAAACCAATTCACCGCACAAAGAGGGAATTGCTCTGTGATGCTGGCCTTTGGGTACTTTTTCTTTCACAACCATCCATTAGTTCAGCTGCTTGCCTCATAGGGTATGTCTACACTACCACCCTAGTTCAAACTAGGATGGTAATGTAGGCAACCGGAGTTGCAAATGAAGCCCGGGATTTGAATTTCCTGGGCTTCATTTGCATCTCGCCGGGTGCCACCATTTTTAAATTTCCATAGCCGCGTGGCACGGAGTCCGCACTAGCGGACATTTAAAAATGGCGGCGCCCGGCGAGATGCAAATGAAGCCCGGGAAATTCAAATCCCGGGCTTCATTTGCAACTCTGGTTGCGTACATTACCACCCTAGTTCGAACTAGGGTGGTAGTGTAGACATACGCAAAGAGAAGAGAGCAGCTTTCCTCCAGGAGCAGATTTTTCTCCCTACTTCTTATCTCACCTCCTTGATGACAAGAAGGGGGAGCAGTTAAAAGCTGGGGAGCCAATAGCCTCTGTGGGCCCCTGGTCAAGGTGTAGGGGTGCTGATCCCCCTCACCCCCACCCTCAAAGCCTCCCAGCATATGCAGTATGTTGCTCCGGGGTTCTGGCCACTGTACTCTGAGGAAACTGTCCCTTTTCCTAGGCCTCCCCCCGCCCCAGTTGACGGGCCTGGGTAAAGGTCATAGGCAGCCCTTAATTAGACTCAAATGGACTTAGTTGACCCTAAGTAATCCCTTTTTGGCTTACACAGAAAAAGGGTCTTTAGTGCGTTAGGGCTAATATACCACCAGTGCCTGTCACAGGGCCAAGGGAAATAGAGATGGGGTGATATGAGGGGCAGCAATGTGAGCGTGACTTAGCACAGAATAGCTGTGCACACGGTACAGCAGCTTAAGTCTCGGTTATGCGAGCACTTACGTATGTCCCCACACGTGAGACGCTCTGCCAAAGTCCATGGGTCTGCCTATGGCTTTCCTCACCAGGCCCGTGAATAAGTAAGCACCCCCAGCCTTGCAGGGCAAGAGTGGCGTGGCGAGCTCCAGAAGGGAAGACTGCGTATTCAAAGCACAGTAGGGATCATTTTCAGAGAGGAAAGATTGTCTAGGGTAAGGGAACAGCCTTTCACATGAGAAAGGATGGGTTCAATCCCCATTTTCACCACAGACTTTCTGTGTGATGGTGGGTAAATCACTTTGCCCCTCAGTTCTCTCTCTATAAACTGGGAGTGACATCACTTCTCTACCCTGCAGGGTATTGTGAAGTGCCCAGATACTAAAGCAATGAGGGCCACATAAATACCAGACATAGTATTGTCGGTAAGTTGAAAGTCACCTTAGATGTTTTTCTTCTGCTGAGCTTTCTACTTTCCTAGCTGCTGCATTCTTCCATTTGACTTGCCTTCAACTACACCATCCATTATGTCAGCCCTTGATGCGCGACGTTTCCTTCCTTTTGTGTTTTCCACGGGGACTTCAATTGCTGCTCAGGACCATATACATTTATGTCTGGAAGGGCACCTACCTTGCCTGTGATAGAGATGTATTTTACATGGTCTTAATTCAGGCAGACAAATAGTGCAGAAATTACACATCAAATTACCTTGTGTCCTTCTCAGTTATATAGTATCTGTAAGGAAATCTATGGAAGCTTTGTCCAGACTCACTGTACTTTTCCTTTCTGCACATACTGGATGGCAGAACAAGGAGCAATGGTTTCAAATTGCAGAGGGGAGGTCTAGGTTGGATATGATGTGCAACAACTAACTGATTAATAATGCTTTTGTTTATTGCATCTCTCAGTTGGTTCCATATGGCCCATGGCAGATGGAATCAGAGCCCTATGGATCTTTCAGGTAAAAAAATCTTAAAATAACTTACTATGGAGCTGAGCCAAGTAGGGTCATGGTAGGTTAGACTGTAAATGCAAAACGCACTTTGACATCTGGGGAAGGTTCCAAAAGCCACTGAGGGTGTTATACTTCGAATGGAATATAGTCAAATCCACCAATACCAAAGCCTTTAAGGACCCACGTTACTACCATCAAGAGATCCAACCATAACTGCAGAGACCTGAGTAAAACACAAGTCCTACCATTACATTCTGCCAATGAGAACTGCCTTGCAGGTTTTGTTGGCTACAGTATTCTTCATTTCGTGCTTAGCTTGACTGAGACCCACCAAACAGAAGCTGCATATGAGAGGTGGGTGAAGTGATTCATACATCAAGGTACCCTCAAAATGATTAAAGTTGATATACATCTATGAAACAGGTCTAATATTATCATTACACACATCAAATCCTGCAGTCCTTATACCAAGGAAATAGCTGAATAAAGACTTTTGGTTGTTGCTCAGTAACATTACAGACCAACAGTTTGCTGTAGACAGTGAAAATGATTCTTCTAACTATGGGTATGTCTAGACTACATGGCTCTGTCGACTGAGCCATGTAGATGAATTTACTAGACATAGGAAAATGAAGCGTCGATTTAAATAATTGCCGCTTCATTTACATCAAAATGGGCACTGCACTGTGCTGATCAGCTGTTTGGCGGCACAGCAGTGCAGTCTGGATGCGCCGTGGTCGACAAGGGAAGCCTTTGTTGACCGCTCTGGTAAACCTCATTTCACGAGGCATACTGGAGAGGTCGACAAAGGCTTCCCTTGTTGACTGCAGCGCTTCCAGACTGCTCCTCTGTGCTGCCAAACAGCTGATCGGCACAGCGCGGTGGCCATTTTGACGTAAATGAAGCAGCAACTATTTAAATTGCTACTTCATTTTCCTATGTCTAGTAAATTCATTTACATGGCTCCGTCGACGGTTGCAAGGAGCTCACATTTTGAACCCTCTTTGGACTAGATGATCGCAGCTCTTACTCAGATGTGCTGAGGAATATGATGGAGTTGTCCTTCCCTACCACACACACACAAACACACATACATGCCTGTGCACTACTCAGTTTCTGACCCCAGCCATGGTGGAGACATCAGGGGCTACTGTCACTAAGAGGGATAGCTCAGTGTTTTGAGTATTGGCCTGTTAAACCCAGGGTGTGAGTTCAATCCTTGCAGAGGCCATTTAGGGATTTGGAGCAAAAATTCATCAGGGATGGTACTTGGTCCTGCTAAGAAGCCAGGGACTGGACTTGATGACCTTTCAAGGTCCCTTCCAGTTCTAGGAGATAGGCAATCTCCATTATATTATTATTAATGGAGAAGAGTGGGAAGCTTCCCTCCCTCTGTTTTTTGGCTGAGTGCAGAGGCATGAATAAACAGCCCCATACAAGGTAAAACAACTCACTCCTCTGCCCCTGAGAAAAGGGCCATGAAGGGAATTGTGTCTCACAATTGTGTGTCAAGTGCAAAGCCTGCTGTGTCTATGAGTGCGATGATGCAGTTTACCTCTGCTGCTGGGATATGCCTCAAAGTCATAATCTAACCCTTTGAAAAGAACCTGTGATACTATTTGCGTGGTTTAGCCCTTTCCTCGTATCCTTTGTAGGCAAAGGCAGAGCCTGTCTACTACTACTCTGTGTTTACACAATGGGACCCTATTTGGGGTTGGTCCTGGGCTCTGCTGTAATAAGCATAACTAATGCTAGTAAGTTTGTGGGCTTGTGTCTATCATGGAAACTACTACCCTTCTCTCCGCCCCTTCTCCCCCCTAATGCATCATGCTCCAAGCTGTCCATTTAGGTGTAAGCTGGACATGGTGATACCCACCATTTATTCAGCACCCTCTGTTAGAACAATGCCCCAAACCCTCACATTAAGTAAAAAAAAACAAAAAACAAAACAGAGAAAGGAGACCATTAGGGAGCCTTATAAACTTCAACAGAAAAACAGAAACAAAAAAACCTATCTCCTCCAGCTCGGCGATGCAAACAAAAAGCAATTACCAGAAATGAATGTGTGTTCAGGACCACTTATTTCATTGAGAAGTAAAATGGGCCATATCCAACCTGCCAAGCGTGTGGAATATATATCAAACAACATCGCTTGCCATTTACTATTGTCCTTGTTGATAACAGCATGAGTCTGAGCAGAAAGGTCATGCCAAGTTGGGTGTGTTAGGTGTTCAGCTGGCAAAGCATATACCGGTAGTGATGGTAGCAGGGCTGGAAGCAAGAATCAGAAATGATGTCCGGCCGAGACTTTCTTGCCTTAATATCCTCAACTCTGAGATCTTCAATTTTCTTAGACTTTCACTTAGTGACAGAGTTATTCGCAGCAATATGGCAAATGTATCCTGCCCCCTCACCAGGTGCATTTATTTGGCAATGGTGGGTCTAAGAGAAGCTCAGAGTATAAATGTTTATTTATATCAGATTCATAACTCAGCCCCTACATAGAACTTTTAATTGGTGGATTTCAAAGTGATTCACAAAGGAGGAAACATCATTATTCCCATTTTACAGATGGAGAAACTGAAGCACTGCAATAGAAGCACCTTGCTCCAAAATTGCACAGGCCAGTGGGAGAGCCATGAATGAATAGCCCAGGTCACCTGCATCCCTGTCCAACTCTGTGATCACTAAGACACATTGGGGTTGAACTTAATGGCACCATTCTGATCATGGGTTGAGTATGGGATATTTCAGGGTGGGGGCAACAGGTGAGAAATTAGGGAAATTGAGAAAATTACCCTTCACGACAGATGGTTCCTGCTCTTCCTCATAAATATATGGTAGGGAATCACTATGTAACTTGTCCCAGTCCTGCTCCCTCTCCACCCCTTCCTCCAACATCCCACCCCATTTCTTCCTTCTCCTGCTCTGCCTCTACCCCTCCACTGATTTTACCCATCTCCCAAGCCTCACCTTGTCCCTGACCCTGCTTCTTCCCCTTCTGTTCCCCGGAGTGTACCCCATCCCCACTCCCAACCCTCCCTCCCAACATCTCCTGCCTGCCATGAAACAACTATCACCATGGGTGGGAGGTGCAGGAAGGGAGGGGGAGGAGTTGGTCACTGGGGCCAATGGCAGGCGATTGGCTCTGGGAAAATGGGCACAGGGACAGAGCTGGGCTGCCAATAGATGCTAAGCACCTACTACTTTTTCCCCATGGGCGCTCCAGCCTGAGATCACCCACAGAGTCTGCATCTCTCACCCCAACACCAGACTATCCCTTAGGCCGGTGGTTGGGGCACTCAGCTCAGAGGGAGCAGGGACTTGAAACCAGGACTCTCCCCCATCCCAGCTGAGCAGCCTGACCTCTGTGTTAGAAGTCTGATGGCTAGCTTCCTCCTTGGCTGTACACGCACACTTACCTGTGGGGCAGGCCCAGGAGAGGAGGCCTGAGTGCACTTACTGACTCAAGACCCACAGGTGAGGTGAATGGAATGGCAATCTTCTGGCAGGCCAGGGTCTCACCATCAGGATACCTCAAGGGAGGAAGCCTGGTGTACATTGAGAGGCAGAAATATAGGTACCCAGGGAACGTTTACAGCAAAAATTTAAGGCGAAGTGAGTGTTGGTTGTTCCAGAGTTTGGTGGCAGCTGAGCAGGGATGTTGTGAATCCCAGCAGGGACTGATTCTGGCTTGCGAGTGCCGCGAGTGGTAGTTAGGCCTCCAAGTCTCTTTGTGAATCTAGCCCTGAGAAACGTGCACCTTTCCTGCCCATGTTCTCCCTGTTTAGAAGACAAATAGAGTCATCCGCTCTCCAGTGATTCCATCTGGCCCTTGAAAGCTCCTTAGGAAAACTGGAAAAATACAAATCAGTATCTGGAGCATCAAATTGCAGGCTATTAGGTTAAACACATCATGCATTTAATTGTTATGATTTCCCAGTATTTTGAAGACTCAGCATTCATGCGAGAGAGATAATCCTGTCTGAAGGACTCACGGAGGAAACCCGCGCATCTGCTCTGGGCTGTCTGTGGGGAGGAAAGCTGAAGATTACTTGTTCTTTCTTCCACTTGATGTCTAGTTTCCTGAAACACAAGGCACAATACAAACACACACTGTAAAACCTGAGAAGTGAAGGAGGCATACATCTGCCACACAGGAGACTGCTCATTAGTAAACTCAAGCATAAGAGAACTCCATGAAGGGATTAGAAATCAACGGTAGAAATGAGGAGAACACATGCAATTATTCGAGCTAAGAGTCTGTCAGGTGTTGTTGTGCATAACCTAGTGGCCAATTGCAACCGAAGAAGGGCTTTTTTCTCCATTATATCGTTCTGGATAGTGGCTGAAATGCATTTATGTTTGATTTTACTTTCCTCTGAAGTTGTTAATGTAGGCGGCTGCTGAAGGTAAGACAAGGAACTAGAGAGACAATTGATTTGGTCAGATGTGGTATTCTTTGCTCCTGAAAGAACAATATGCAGAGATCTAGGGAAGTGCTGAGCAACACTGACTCATTGGCACACTCTGCTGGTACGAAGAGAATTCAAGGAGAATAGTGGTTCAAGGCCAACAACTGAGGATGGGCCCCATAACTCATTTTAGATCGATCTGTATGAGGTCATTAACTCACCTTTCGAAAGTGTCTCTCTGTGCTGCCTAATGACTGGCATGCAGATCAGTGAAGTTCCTTTGGGTCCACTGAGACATCCTCTTGTAATATAACAGCTGCTCCACAAGCGTCCCTCATTAGGAAAAGTTAAAATACTAGCTGCAAAGGGGGAGTGGAAATGAGGTGAAGGTCCATTCTTTGTTAAACTCTACGTGGAACAGAGTAGGTAGTTTGGATTAGGCTTTCTAATTCGAACTACCGTTACTCCTCTGATTTTTCAGCCTGGTCAACAAACCAAAAAAATCTCTTCTAGCTACTGTTGGAGACAAAGTGCCAGAGAAGATCAACCCATTGCTCCATACTGATCAGACCTAGAATAGTAATACTATGATGTCTATGGTAGACTCCCAATTGTTCTTTCTGCTAAAGATAATCTTAATTTACATCACACCCAATCTTGTGCCTCATGACATAAGCAGTGCCTCCAGCTTAGAATTCATATTATCTATATGATGAAGGTTACACAGACATAAATTGCATTTACCAGCTGTGTTTTCAATCAGGGACTGCTGCAATGAGGTCCAGAGGACTGGCCTTTTTCATAAAGAAGAAAATTTGGAAGACAATCTCTTCTGTAGATAACAGACACAAAAAGGGAGTTGCTCTTATCAAATATATAAATTGGTTCTGGGCTGTTGGATTTTTGTTGCTGTTTTTGTTTGTTTGTTTTACTTTTAAACATCAATCAACCATTAAGCTGGCTTTCAAATTCTGCTACATTGACTTCCCTTTGGCAACAAGGACCATCTGCTTGGAAGTAAATCAATATGGGAGGATACACAGGGCATAAATTGATCCAAAATGGTTTCTCCAATTGAGGAATAGAAACTTTCACAAAGTTTCTATTGATAAATGCCACCAGCACCTTCACATCTCTGGATCAAATGATTTTAAATCCAGGGAAAATAGCTCCCCATGTGCATTTGTCTGCAGCAGTAAAAGTAAAATGGATGCACTGTGCCATTAAGATGAGTTCAAAGGCGGAAAGAAAGACATCTGAAGGAGGTAACTTACAAACTATGACAGATATGTTTTCATTGTTCCCTGGCTGTGTTTATACTGCTCTCTTCAAAGGTAAATGTGAAAACTGACTTAATTAGATGAATAATATAACCATATCATGAAAAACCACATAATAAGTCCATACTTGTCAACTGAAATGTGAACTTATTTGTCCACCTCTGCAGAAAACTGATTCTTCAGAGAAGAGAATCATAATTATGCAGATTGCAGTGATCAGATTAATACCCTTCTGTGTGCAGCTCAAAGGCTAGGAAAGGAAGCTTGTCAGTGACAGTACATGTGAGGTTCCCAAGACCATTGCTGGAAACCACAGCCTTTGTTGAAAGAAATGCTGCATTTTCAAAGCAGATACCAGACAATCTAAAGAAACACGGTGCATTAAAAGGAAAAGGAAAACACTGCCATTGTTACAATGTCCATCAATAATAACTTTGGACCATATTCTGTTACTCGTCCTGTAACTGAGTGGTATCTTTTGAATGGTTAGTCTGATTAAAATCAATGAACTTATGCACCTAATAAGACACGTATTGTAGAGGTGGCAGAATCTTGTGGAATGAGTCTTTCTGCAGCAAAAGATACCACATAATTCAGCAAGGGTAATCATTGGTGAGAACAATTCACCAAGGGTTGTGGTGGATTTGTCATTATTGGCAAATTTAAAATCCAAATTGGGTCTTGTTCTGAAGCTGTGGGCCCCAAACTTGTTACCTCATGCCCCCTTACCCCATCCATGCCTTCCTCACCCTGGGAACCAGAGCCGGGGCAGTATTGGTACCACAGCTCTTGGAGGGGGTGGACAGAAAAGGGATAAGGACAACAGCTGGTACAGGGAGCAGAGCCCCAGGATGTGGGCAGGCAGCCATCACTGGGAGCAGATCCATGTTATTACAATGAAGCCACCCCAAAACTAGGACCAATAAGTTCTGTATATTTCAGAGCTGAAACCAAATAGTTTTACAGTTCCTAGATGCTCAATGCTACTTCACCTAGAATAAACAGATTTAATCTACCCGAGTTTCATAGTGGTAAACCTGCTTCCATTCCTCACCATGCAATTCAGCACAAGACTCTTGATTCCTTCAGTTATAAGGAAAGAATACGGGGCAGGGGGTGTTGTGAAGCTAACCTTTTAAGAAAGAGCCCAGTGCATCAGTTGCTGCCTATTGGGATTAAAAGAAGGCATCTGGGTCACATGAATGGGGAGAGACAATTAACTATGGAGGGTCTGTCAGGAGAGGGGCACATGAAAGCTGCCTGGGAGTGAGAGATGAGCAGTGGCTACCTGAGAGGTCAGGATACCGCAAGAGTCCCCAAAAGGAGTTGTAGGTGGTTCCTAGGGAAAGGTTGAAGTCAGGAGAGTAGCGAGAGGGGTTTCCCAGATGACGTTCCAAAATCAGAGAGTTAAGGGCAGGAGGGTGATGTGGGCTTACCTATTGAAATCTCCATGATGGAGAGCTGGAGCCAGAAGGACATGCTGAGGGAGTGAAGGAGGATCCTTTGGTGAGGAAGAACACTTAGCAGAGAGTCTGTGGTGGTTCCAACTAGGAAGAGTGGAGTTGTTCTCCAGCTGGAAGGGATGGGTAGGCTGTCCTGACAGAAGGACAAGAGAAGACTGATGATGAGAGAAGGTGGGAAGATGCCAGAGCATATTATGAGAGTCATCAAGGGACTAGTTGTCTTGTGACTTTAAAGAGTACAGGCACTGGGGGGATAAATAGATTATGTTTGGGGTCTTTAGAATTGCACTATTCAGATAATGTCTTTATAACAAACTGGCCCCACAGAGTGGGTCTTAGTGAGGCAGAAATTCATGTATGGAGCTGTTGGGGACTCTAAGACCTGGCTCACACTAGGGTTTGATTTCAAAATAACCCCCCTGAGGCTGAATTAATAAGCGGAGCAGCCACATTACCAAACCTGTTATTTTAAAATAATGGACCACTTATTTTGAAATCTGCACTCTTGCTCTCCTCAGGGAATAACACTAATTTTAAAATAATTATTTCGAAATAGTGGTAGTGTGGACACTCTGGTGCTGCTATTTCGAAATAACTACTCCACAGAGTAGTTCAAACAAATTACTCCCCAGTGCTTTTTGGGGCTCTAAGTTGATGTAGTGCATCTACATTAAGGGTATGTCTACACTACCCTCCTAATTCGAACTAGGAGGGTAATGTAGGCATACCGCACTTGCAAATGAAGCCCGGGATTTGAATTTCCTGGGCTTCATTTGCATGAAGCCGGCTGGCACCATTTTTAAATGCCAGCAGTTCGAACCCCGTGCCGCGCGGCTACACGTGGCACGGAGTAGCTAGTTCGGATGGCGCCGGCCGGCTTCATGCAAATGAAGCCTGGGAAATTCAAATCCCAGGCTTCATTTGCAAGTGCGGTATGCCTACATTACCCTCCTAGTTCGAATTAGGAGGGTAGTGTAGACATATCCTAAGGGAGTCTGCCTTGGACTAATTTCTTAGTGAGCACACACTATTTCAATTTTATTATTTTGGGAGTTTTTAAATCGATTTTAGTTCTTTTGAAATAGTTGCCTAATGTAAACATGCTTTAATGGAGGTTAACGGATGTAGACGTGCTTGCTCTGTGTCAGCCACTAGAGGGCACTCCACAAAGGGCTACCCCGTGCTGGTGGTTCTTCAGCTCCATATTTTACTTTGGTGGAAACAAAATGCCACCTCCATGACAACTGGTAGATGCAGTATTGATTTATGTGCCGGCTATTTTTATATATTGGTTTTACACAACATAGCCTGCTCTTAGGCAGCCTATAGCCTATTTTTGAACAAAATAAATCACAAGCCTCAAAGAATTGGAGAGTTAGGAGAGGTAGGGTCACCATCTGTCTTCTGTTACAAATCACCTCCTTTGCTGAACTCTACCGTAGTTATACTCAAAGGTTTCCACCGGGGGAAAAAATCTTTACCTGATACTGTCTTTTAGCACCAGTCTCCATAGCAATGCCTGGATTTAGGGAAGATACTGAAACTTCATACTGTAGGTTTTTGAAGATGCGTTAGCATGGCACTACTGAGCAAAGCAGTCACTGTCCAGCATTATTCATTCCTCTCTCTCAGTTCTCCTCATTCACCCTTTATACTTCTGTCAGCTTCAGAGTAAGTGGACTCCTGGTGGTATGAATTGCTGAAATAGGACATCCCATAAACGTTGTAGAAAGGCAGGTTTTCATATGAATTGTTCCTTTAGAGGAGTCTATGTGTGTGTCGGGGGGGGGGGGAGGGGTTCTTCTTATCTCTGTGGGAGGCTATAAATTTTGACAAAGTTATGGTGGACAACAACACTGCTTCCCCTCCAGTTTAGCCTAATTCGCAGATATGTATAACAGAAGCACCTGGGAACCTCCTGATGTTCACTGGGCAACATGCTGTGCAAACAGCTAGTAAGAGACGGTCCCTCCCCGATGCATTTACAGTCGAGCAGAGAAAGCAGGCAAAAAGAGAAGAAAGGCAAAGTTCTATCCCCCTCCACCTTAATAGATAAGAGAGACAAAGACAGGAGACACCATGTCCTTTATAGATAGAGTACTGAGGCACAGAAAGTGAAAGTGACTTGCACATGGTCAAACAAGGATTCCGTGCCAGAGCTAAGAACTAAGCCTAGATCTTGAGCAGATTCACCGCAGAACCATCCCACTTGGCTGCTGCACAGCTTGACACTGAAATGAGTTTGCAGAGCATCGGGCTCCCTCTCTGAATCATTTCTTATTTAACACTGTATTTTATTTTCATTTTCCTCTGGCACCCCTTTCCCCACTTGGATATTTTTGATCCTCTGCTCAGCAGCTGCACAATCAGCTGAAAGGATGGAAGGAATGGAAGTGGGGGGGAGGACTGATTGCACATCCATTCTGCACTCGCCTTCACTCCAAGCCAAAATTATCCTGCTTGGTGAGACACAGGTGGTGATTTTCCTAACTTGATTTGGTCATTAAAAATCCTCCAGTTGCTTCAATACTTTCTCCCCGAGGCCTCCATCAGCACTCTCTTCTCCAGTGATTAGAATACAGCCGACTGGCCTTCTGAACTTATTACAACCCTTTTTCTAATGATCTCATAATGACTGCCAGACTGAGCCGAGCAACCTGACAGATAATGATGTCAATTATGCAAAACAGAAATGATGGCTTCAAACCTAATATACCGTATTTGTACCCGAGGGGAAAAAAGATTTATTTAGAGTTTTACTTATTAACGGTGTCGTATTTAAAAACATTGGTAAAAGTTAATAAAGGAGGGGAAAATACATAAAAAAGTATGGGTAACATGGCCCAGGATGAAGTGCTTCTATGTTTCCTATGCTTAAAGGAGGTTATAAATTTTTAGTAGTATTCCCTGCTCCAGGGGGAATTCACTATTTCACTTGCTGCTTTTCCGACTGGGATCTTTTAGGAATTGCTAAATGTTTCAGAGAGGCAAAGGGCCAGCCGTGGTACATTTAGTTTCAAGGTGTAAGTATTCTTAAGTCTTCTTAGCGAACTGGTAATTCACAGAGGGTCTATTTTTCTGGAGCCTCATGACACTGGACATTTTCAGCTTTCTGAGGGCTGTGAATGGTTTCCTCAACTCCATGCAAAGTTCTAACCTCCTCCCACTATCTGAGTTTTAGGTTAAATATATGCAAGATCTCAAATTAAAACAATGCAAACTGTTCAGTTTTCAGTGCAAATTTTGTTTGCCCTGCTCATGGGCCACACTGCTTTAAAAATACAAAACAAGACAAAAGGCCTTTTTTGAGTTTGCAAATAAAACCCTTATGCAGGTGTATTGTCTGTCCCTATACAGGAAGTTCCTATTGAGTTAGCAGCAGGAGCATGTCCTGGATTCCCCAGGTACCTGAAGCTCCCACTAAAGTTGATGTTGTTGCACATAAGTATGCAGGATCGGGCTCATAGCTGTATGTGGTACTTCACAGGTCAAAAGTGAGAGCAGGCCCCGGTGAGGACCTGCAGTTTAATATCAACAAACAGCACAATGGATGGAGAGATCAGCAAGCTTGTGAAGGGATGGAGAGAAGATACTCAAGAAGTGAGTGGGGAGTAATATGCTGGGGGGAGCATTTATTTTTATTATTTAGATATTGCAGAACTGTGCTGTGGGGATGACATTGAGTTCAGCTTAAGATAAGCTGATTCCAGCTATATAGCTGGAGTTGCATTCTGGAAGCTGAGTTTCTGGGTTTAGTGTAGACCTGGCCTGAGACTGACTCTGGATAACAGTCCACCAGCTGAGCATGCAGTGAAACTACTGTGGTCACAAGTGGGAGAGAGTGCCTGGAATCAATAGGACCGTTTGTTTAGTAAGGTGCTGTACTGCATCACAGGCTTGATCCTTTACTCACTGAAATCAATGGAAACCCTCCAGCTGACTTCACGGGGCAGTAGATCAAGCCCTTTGGGACAAGAGCTTCAAGAGACATGTTGTGAAGTACTGTAAAGCTTGCAACATGAGGGACCCTGAACCTACTCCAGCTGTGACCCGAGAGTACAGAATGAACTCCACCAGGAACTAAGAACTATCACAAACTACACCACTTCCCTTTTCAAAGTCAATGACTTCTCTAATATAAAAACATCAAAACAGGCATATTTACATAGCTCCCATTTTCTCTTCCCCCCGAAACACTACCAAACCAAGGCATTCCACTTCATGTGCTTCTTCCTCCAGGCAGAGGATGAGAGAATGAACAACAATGTGTAGTCACATTGCTTGATCCACAATTGGAAGAGGCTAAGGCACTACAATGAGGAGTATAAAAATCGACATTGGATAGAATAGAATAGAATTTTGGCTTTATTATTTTTCACAAAATATGAAAAAGGTGCATTACCCTTGGACCAAGTAACCCTTCACAAAATCAATGTACCAACTCTTTGCTTTATTAACAACACATTTTTTCAGCTGAGCGTTTGATTGCCCTGAAGAAAGATGCTTCTTATAGCAGCATTTTACGTGTAACTGCAAAGATCGTCAGCCTGCCAGCAGAAAGAGATGCAAGAAATCTTGTGTAAGGTGGAATCACAGAATGCAGGATGAGAAATAAAGGTCTTTTGTTGTCTAATTGCCAGTACATAGTTGCTCCCTACATTATGTGCAATATTTAGGGTGACCATAGTTCCCTATGCTGAATATGAGACACCTGGTAAAATTACTTGTATTCAAGCGAGTTCAATGGCAATCAATCAGAACTATGCCGTACTAACATTCAAATTACATCAAGTTGACTGTGCCATGGTGGGAAAGAAATACCGTGTAGATGGAGATGTTATTTACCTTCTTGTCTTTGAGGCTTTAGGGTTCACACAGGGAGTAGTGACATACAGACGTCTCTTTCACATAGAAGGGGTGACCAACTGACCTGACCCTCCCTGCCTGGTGCTTTCCACCCTCCATTCCAGTGTGGGTCCCTGGGAGGGACTCATCTCTCCTGGTAGCTGGCGCCATGTCTTCCTGAGGCAGCACGTGGGGGAGCACGCAGGGTCACAACCCCTGCTCGCCAGCCACAGTGGCGTGAGGCAAGGGATGAGCTGCGCCGTGTCTTTGCAGAGCTCATCTCTTCCCCCAGTCCTCCTCCCTCATGGCTGGAAGCGTCTGGTCCTTACCTCCCCGCACAGTGTCGAAAGGCAGCTGACACCTCCAGGCCACCGACATAACCCATCCACCGCCTGCCCCCCAGCTACAGCCTGGGCAGGAAGGGGTTAAGTCCTGTGGATGTGCTGTTCATCAGGACCCAGGAAACCTGACTGCTAAGGCTTCAGTTAACTGAGCCAGAGAGCTGGCTCAGCAGGGGAGGATGCTTAGGGGACAGCGTGGTGGGACGGCAGGGGAAAGAGGGTGCTAAGCCCCCACCATAGAGGCTGTTGTGGAGACGGTAGGGTCAGGACATGAACAGGCTGGAGATTGTTCCCACCTCTGCCACTCCAAAGCTTAGTGGGGGTGGTCAGTGGCTTCCCCGGGGCAGCTCTGTACAGGCTTTGGCACAGGCAGGGCTCACCTGTGCCCGGGCCAGAGGGTCTTGAGCGTCTTCGTGCTGCCAGCCCAGTCAGAGGCAGCAGGGGGAGGAAGGAGCCTGCCTACCAAGCTGTTGGTGAGCTGAGCACTCTGACTAGGAGCTGGTTCACCGCACCGTGCTGGGAGAGAGATGCTCCCCATGGGGAGGTGGGGGAGGGGCTGGATATGGAGGAGCAGTGGGGCAGGAATGAAAAGGCAGGAAGGGGACAGGAAGAGGAGGAGCATGTTGAGGATCAGTGGGCGGGCAGCAGAGGGGACCTATAGCTGGCTGGTGCATGGAAGGGGGAGCATGGCTCTGCCGGTTGGGACCAGACATGCAGCAGCGGCTGTGCTGACAGACCAGCCGGGGAAATGGCCGACCCTGCACATTGCAGCTTTGTCCCACCATCAGTCTTGCACATCTGCTAGACATGCCCCCCCCACACACACTCACTGCTGGTGGGCAGGCTGCTGGCAAGCAGGATATGCAGCAACCAGCAGGAGCTGCCTTTATTAAGGGGGGACGGGGTAAAAACACAGGTCAAGTTGCCTGTTTTCAAGAGAAAGCCATGACACCTGCAGGAGGGCTTCATGATGGGATTGCCCATTTCAACACGGGAGGTGTGGTTACCCTAAATCTGCTGCCCATTGCCCTACCTAGGTCCCTGAGTCTGAGTCTGAATAAGGAGTCTGAGTCATAATAGCCTTTGCGTGGGTTCCTGTTCTTTCCTCCTGCGCATTTTCCATGACTCTGCATATCTCTGGTTATTAAGAAGCAACTAACCACTGTGAAGATCAGTCCAGCTGGAGGAGACGGTGAGGGAGAATGGGCATTGCAGGGAGTAAGTATGGCCAAGGATATATTTGTAACATCAACACTTTTATTTTCAGTACGTTCAGTTACATCCTTGTTTGATGGACAGCGGAATTACTTCTTCTATCCAGAGAGAAAGCTATAGAGCAAGAGTTATTAAAGAGTAACGGGGAAAGGCATATTACACATTGAATGTGTCCGACATTCTGATATGCTGGGAGGGGGGAAGGCTTTGCTTCCAACGGCGATAACGTGCCTATGCAGCCACTCAAACACTCCTTTTCATATTTTATTTCCAACAGCGATGTTTTTTTTTCTTTATCAAGGCTGCAGAAAGGGATTATTTTTCTCATCACCCATCAGGTCCACAAGGATTAGGAACAGCCGGATCCCTCAGAGAACATCAATGGTTGCTAACAATTGTGTCAAGTATCAGAGGGGTAGCCGTGTTAGTCTGAATCTGCAAAAGTGGCGAGGAGTCCTGTGGCACCTTATAGACTATCTGAAGTGTAGGAGCATACGCATAAGCTCCATGTCATGCATCTGATGAAGTGGGTCTTTGCTCCTAACAATTGTGTGTTTCACATTATTGAAACACTCTTGAGATTATTTCTTTTTAATGAATGCTGACATTCCGTTTGCACTGCAGTAGCGCCAGGAATTCCCAGTCAGGGGGTCAAGGCTCATCATGCTAAGTGCTGTACAACCATATTACAAAGTCACAGACCCTACCCTTTAGATGTTACAACCTCCATGCAAGATAAAAGAAAACCAATGGGTATGCCAAAGAGATGACGGAACCTAAAAGTAGAGGGGAGGCAGTTATGATAAGTGTAATAAACAACAGTCAGAGTTTTGGCTGAGTGTTCCATAGACGGCAACGGGCAGGCCTACATTAGGAAATTATTTCGAAATAAGTAAAATCGAAATAATAACTCCTGAAATAACAGAATTGAAATAGCATGTCCCCACTACAGGGGAGCCTTTTCCAATGAGTCTGAGGCAGGCTGCCTGAAAGTGGACTCGCTACCTCGACTTAGAGACTCAAGAAGCACTGTGGAGTAATTACTTCGAGTGTCTCCGGGGAGTACTTATTATGAAATAGGAGCAGTGGAGCGTCCACACTACTGCTATTTCGAAATAACAATTTTGAAATAAGCGTTAGCAGGAGTACAGATTTTGAAATAACCAGTCTGTTATTCTGAAATAACAGGCTTCATAGGGTATGTCTACACTTGCACCCTAGTTCGAACTAGGGATGCAAATATAGGCATTTGAAATAGTAAATGAAGCCGGGATTTAAATATCCCATGTTTCATTAGCATAATCTCGGCTGCGCACAGTTTCGAAACCCAGCTGTTTTGAAAGTGAAAGTGCACTCCGGGTCGCACTAGTTCGAATCAAACCCCTGGGTTCGAACTAACGCTACACATTTTTTGAGGAGTAACATTAGTTTGAACCAAGGGGTTTGACTCGAACTAATGTGGCCCGGACCACACTTTCACTTTCGAAGCAGCACGCAGCCGAGATTATGCTAATGAAGCGTAGGATATTTAAAACCCGGCTTCATTTACAATTTCGAATGCCTACATTTGTAACCCTAGTTCGAACTAGTGTGCAAATGTAGACATACCCGCAGTATGGACACGCTGCTTATTATTTCAGAATAACGGGGGTATTTCGAAATAACTCCCCAGTGTAGACTAGGGCAGAGAGGAAGTTAAGGAGAGTTGTGAACAAGGATTTGATCTTGTCCTGTGCTGTCAAGGTGCGTGACGGTGGAAGAAAGACATAGGGAAACCTGCCCAGCTCTTACACAATGGGAGCTCAGTGTTCCTACCTAACGCTCGAGACAGAGCCGGGGAAAGTGACTGACTAGAGTACCATCACCATAGGAGGGGACATGGCTTGCTGATCTGGGGTGTTACCTTCAGTAGGAGTTGTGGATGCTCAGCATGTCTCAGAGAGAGGGGATTTCTGTCTGGAGGGCAGCAAAAGTTAGCAAACACCTTTCCCAACAGAAACCTCAAACAGCTGGATTTTCATGCACCTTTCCTCTGAAAGATACAATGCTACATTCAGAAGACACTTGCATAATTCGGAGCCCCTCACTTAAAAAGCCACTTTGGCCTAGCATGTTGAGGCTTCTAGGACCTAAGAAGCCACTGTCTGATTCTGGAGGCCTGCCAACATAAAGGATAGTCCCAGATTTCATCCACCTGCGAATAAATTCTTTGGGGGATGTATGCTTGTATAGCTTTCAGCACACTGGGGCTGTGATCAGTGTTCCCTGCTAGCTGTGTGGTTAATGTGAGTGATTCCAGTGCTGCCCAGCACATTAGTAGAGTTCCCACACTAGGTTTGTTTCACCTGGTGGTGCACATTCACACATACCTTGGTGCACACTATACAATTTATTCCACACACAGATCGGAAAAAAATCCTCACGTGGATGAAAAAGATTAGAAGGAACGTTGATCCTGATCCTCAGTGGGGCCTCTGGGTGCTATCAGCAGGGCTGATCTTTGGGACCTGTGAAAGTAGTTCCTCAATTTTGAGGGAGGGGATGGGAATTTGAATAATTTGTGGTATCCCTCTGGCTGAAAAAGATGATGCCACATGCTTTCTCCCTCCTTGCCTGCCTGCCTGCAGCTAATCCAGCTGCAGTCCTTTGCCACTCATATGGGGCTGGCAGCAGATTAGCATGGATGAGAACTTGGTCTAGTGGAGTGAAAACAAGGAACATTGTTGGCTACGTCTAGACTATAACCCTCTGTCGACAGAGGGATGCAAATCAAGCACGTCAAAATTGCTAATGAAGCCGGGATTTAAATATCCTGTGCCTCATTAGCATAAACATGGCCACTACTTTTTTCCAAAACGGAGCTTTTTCGAAAAAAATGGCAATCTAGACGCAGATCTGTCGAAACCAAAGCCTTTTTCGACAGATCCTGTATTCCTCAAAAAATGAGGAGTAAAAAGGCTTTAGTTTCGACAGATCTGCATCTAAACTGCCGTTTTTTCCGAAAAAACTCCATTTAGAAAAAAAGCGGTGGCCATATTTACACTAATAAGGTGCAGGATATTTAAATCCTGGCTTCATTAGCAATTTCAACATGCTTGATTTGCATCCCTCTGTTGACAGAGAGGTGTAGTCTAGACATACCTTGGGGTTGCTCTTGTGACTCTAACCCTCTGGGACAAGTCATCCCCAGAGGGGTGACCATGCTGACAGTTCACTAGCAGACGTTGCTAAGGAAGTGCTAAAATTAATCAGGACATAGACACAAAAGTGGCCAGTAAGTGGTGACACAGCTCCCCAGTTAGCAGGAGAGCCATCACTGGCAAATCTCCCTAGAGACATTAGAAATTATGCTTCAGAACAGGACCAGTGGCAGGGTGCTGTATCTCCAGCAGGAGGAGGCTGGTGGTGTCCTGGAGAAGCCTGTCCTGTCATAATGCCTTTATAGGTGCTGAGGTCGTGTCTTCTCATAGTGAGCGACTGTTGCTGAAAAGAGCTAGCAGCGTTTGAGGATGGAGTGCTTCTATACTTGTTTCTCTCCCCTAGGTGCTAAGGCTCTCTGCCCCTCCACCTCTCTTGCCCTCTCATTTCTCAGATGGAACAGTGCCTCTCTCTGTAGTTCTACCTGGGGATTGTCGTAACCTTTGTCTTTCTTTTTCACACAACTGCCTTTTTATGCTGAGAGGCACTGAACTTCAATTGCTCCTCTATTAAAACCTAAATATAGATCGGCATTCTGTCTGTGCGCCGGGGTTCAGAACGGTGGCTAATTTGCACCTAGTTTCAGGCAACATTTCCCATCCCTGTCCCACTACATCTTTTGCAAATCACAACGCTCCCCAAATGGAAACCTAAGTGGCTCCAAAAGGTGTGAAAAAACACCCTTCCTCCAGTAACACAACATTTTATAAGCCGTGGATCTTTAGCAGTTGGAGCGGGAAATGTATTGGATAAATGAATACTTCCATTACATGAAATAGTATATGAATTAGAGGGATAATGTTAATTTATGCAGGCAATCTAGCTATAGGTTTTAGAAATATATATATGTCTGTCCATGAGTTCATTTGTTCACAAACTTCTCCTATACTGTAAGAGCTAGGACCACCCAATTTGGTATGCATCTTCCTCTTATCCTAACTTAAAGCAAGGTCAGGGTTCAGTTCTGCTAGGAAAATGGTCTATGCCTGGAATCTGATTGTTTTCCATCAAATGGAAATGTAGGGGACCCACTGGACCAACAGCCATACTGCACAGTTACCCCAGGAGGGGAACCACACCAATGAGCCAGTAGCTAAAAGGGGCTGTGGCTCGCCTTCTTGCTAGCCATTGGACCAGATTAAAGGACTCCCTGCTCCAAACCCATCCACCCCCAGGGCCAGGCAGCACAGCCCTTCCTCTCTATGAAATGCAACTCAGCCCCAACCCCCAAGGAGTCACCGGGGGGGGCGGGCATGCTGGCTGGCCAGGAGGAGACAGACACTCCCCCACCGCGGGGATCCCTCACCTGGGGGGGAGGGGCTAGGAAGTATAGCCCTGCCCCGTGGGAGGAGCCACCAGAGCAGCACAACTCCAAACCCCAAGAGATGCAGCAGCTGGAGCAGCATCAATCTTGTCACCACAGGCAACCCAGGTAACCCCTTCCCACCTCCCAGATCCCTGGTCAAAGCCCCCCCACACACACACACCTCCCAACCCCCCTGAACACCTACCCTGAGACTCCCACGAGGACCTAGGCAGCACTGGGTGAATCCTCCAGTTGCTGCATAAAACAGAATGATGTACATTAGGGCTCCTATTCAACCTGTTAGCCAGGGGTCTTCTTCACGGCAGGATCCCTCATCTGTACAGGTTGAACCTCTGAGGTCTGGGCTCCTCTGGATGAACCGCAGATGTTGCTGGACCACAGAGCCCCAGGCCCAGAGGTTACCAGTGGCTGGGGGCTCAGCCAGGCAGGCAGCCTGGAGGGCCAGTAGCCTGGGGGCAGGAAGCATAGTCGGAGCAGGGCCAGGCAGGGAGACCCACCAGCATAGCTCTGCCAGCTGGGAGCAGGGAGCTGCCACTGGCTGGGGACACAGAGCTTCTGTTGGTTGGGGGCAGCACACTGGCTGGGCTGCTGGCCCGGAGGGGGCCCTGAAAGAGTCGCAGTCTTGACCTCCTCTGGTCTGGAAAACTCCCTCCTTCTGGACCACTCAGGCCCCGAGGGTACCAGGCCAGGGTGGTCCAACCTGTTGTGGCTCCAGATTAAATGAATGCATTTGAAACAAAAGGCTGAAGATCTAGAGCCCTTAAGAGCATAAGAATATGGCCATACTGGGTCAGATCAAAGGTCCATCCAGCCCTGTACCCTGTCTGCCAACAGTGACCAATGTCAGGTGTCCCAGAGGGAGTGAATCGAACAGGTAATGATGAAGCCATCTCTCTACTGCCATCCATCTCCACCCTCTGACAAACAGACACCAGGGACACCATTCCTTACCCAGACTGGCTAATAGCCATTTATGGACCTAACCTCCATGAATTTATCTAGTTCTCTTTTAAACTCTGTTAGGGTATGTCTACACTAGCCCCCCAGTTCAAACTAGGCAGGCTAATGTAGGCATTCAAAGTTGCAAATGAAGCCCGGGATTTAAATATGGAATGAGGTGTAACAGTTAACTCAAACTAAGGACTTAGTTCGAGTTAACGTTTGACTGCTGCGTGTAGCCACGGGCAGTTAGTTCGGACTAGGGGGATTTAAAAATGGCAACCGGACGGGAAGATGAAAATAAAGCCCAGGATATTTAAATCCCCGGCTTCATTTGCAACTTAGAATGCCTACATTAGCCTCCCTAGTTAGAACTAGGGGGCTAGTGTACACATACCCTTATAGTCCTAGCTTTCACAACTTCCTCAGGCAAGGAGTTCCACAGATTAACTAGCATCATCCACTGAAATCAATGGAGCTGCACAGATCTGGCTCACTGATCAAAGAATAACTAATGCCTTACTATGACCTATGATCTGTGCCCTCCAAGTGGTTGTTAGGCCCACCTCTGTGGCTCTACCCCTTTGGAGACCTCCTTCCTTTGAGATTCCCAGGAGGTGTGTGACTGGGAAGGCAAACCCTGTACCCGCTCCTTGCCAATCTAATTTATTAACACCTGACTGTACCATTCTTTGGAAATTCAACGCCATGCTGTTCCACTGGAGACTTCTACTTCAGTATGAATGATAACCTGTGGCCCTTGATAAAGTTCATTGCGTGGAGTTTTCACTTCTTCCTTTGCCCATGGAGAAGGGGATAACCTATTCCTTAATAACTTTGCTTTATTTATAATTTGTTACTTTCCGTTTCCTTGGGCCAAGTCTTGCTTCCAATTTGCACCTTCTACTGTGCTAGTTTTAATTAAGTTCCCAGTGCTCTCAGCAATTTTCAGGTTGGACCTCCCTGGTCTGGCACCCTCTGGACCTGATCCATCCCGGATTAGGGATTTTGCCGGACCAGGAGTGGTCATTTCTGGCCCCCCTGCCACCAGCCCCCTCCAGCCCTGGCTCAACTGTTGCCCTCCTAGCTGACTCCCTGCTCTCACTGACCTCACTGCCCTGTCAGCTCCTGGTGCCCTACTAGGCAGCCCTGTCACCTCTGCGCACTGGACTCCTGCTACAACACCCAGCAGAGCCTGGCTTATACTGCTGCTCTGGGCAGCCCCTCAGCCTTTGTGCCGGGTTCTTGCTGCTGCATATAGGGCTCCTGCTGCCCTGCCAGGAAGCCCCGCTGCCCTGACAGCTTGCAAGTTTCCCTGGCGCTGGCCCTCCACTGGGACTCTCCGGTTCTGCCAGGCCACGGATGTTGCAAGACCAGAGTGTCCAAGTTAAGAGAGTTTCAATCTGTAGTTAAGTATGATGCAATGTAATCGCTTCAGTAAAAAACAAGACGAAGGTATTCACTAACTTGATGCTAAATTACTAGAAATGAGTAGATCCTGCTATAGACTGCAGGACTGGATAGACTCATTGTATTACTCCAAAGATATTAAGGCCCTGTCTCAGCACAGTGTTTACCTTTGTGCATAACTTTCAGCTCAAAATAGTCCCCATTGCGTTCAAAATGTTAAAGGTCTACACGTGCTTAAGTGCCTTGATGGATTAGGTCTAAATTTCTTAACTGTAAGCCATAAGTATGTTATTCCTTTGGTGAAAGGCCAAGGAGCAAATGAGCCATGGGAACTGACCTATTACCTCCCCTTCAGAAATGATTTCTCTGGAACTCATTCTTCAGCTGTGTTGATGAGGTGACATAGGGGAAACTTGCAATGCTCTGGAATATGTGCTGTCTCCTGTGAGGATAGCTGGAGGACTTCAGTCTTCTGCGCTATCGCACCGAACCTTTCACTGGCATGAAACTCACTTTAGAACAAAAAGGATTTTTTTTCTTTTGTCTCCCACAAAGGGGACTTGGGTGTTTCATTTGTGATTCACAAAGAAAGTTTGTGCCTCCAGTGATAAAAAAAGTCAAGGTTGCTGAAATATCATTTGCTTTTTATTTAATCTTTTTAGCATCAGGGAATCAAGGTGTCTTTGCCAAACGCACAAGGGCAGAGGTGAAGTGAAAGTGTGGAGGGGGAGGGTTGGAAAGCAAATGAAGGCTGAAGGAATCAGTGAGACAGGAGGAAAAATTGCAGAGTGGATTTTGTGCCAGCTGTAAAATGCATCTCTCAGAATACTTTTTATTGCCTTGAGCTAATGAACTTGTCCCCACTGTTACATTGTCCTTCCACCATCCCTCCCAGGTTTTTTTTGTTCACTCTGACTATTTTCCAGATGCTAGTTTGTGACCTCTCTAGACTCTGATCCCAATTTAGAAAATACTTCAACAAGTGCTTAATTTTGGCATTATATATGATTGACTTCAACGGGACTTAAATGCATGCAAAGGAGATGCTCAATGAGCAAAGTTAATTTCTTCATTTGACTTTTTTTCTCTTCTCATCTCTTCTTCTCCTTTTACACACTGTCCCCTCTCTCCTTGGATTTCACTAAGACTCTTTTCTGATTAATTTTCTATGCTAATTTTCCATCATGTTTTTCCTTCTCCTTTTTCCTTCCTAAGCAGAACAGAAACTTGCTGGTAAAAATGCCTCAGAGGGGTAAGCACATTAGTCTATAACCTTAAAAACAAGTGGCACCTGTGGTAACTTAGAAATGAACAACAATATGTATAGGATCATGAGTGTTCATGGGCAAAATCCATTTCTTCAGATGAGCTTGAGTGGTAAAAAAGGGCAACTCTCAGAATTTATAAAAGAAAAAGGAAGAGGAAAAAAATGTACCTGTCAATTGTAGTGTGGGTGCTAAAGAGGGTTATTGAGGGGGCTGGAAATGTCCCCTACTTAGCTTTTGATGTCAATGAGGTGTTAAATGTAAGGAAGACTGGTTTTATAATGGACCATCTAGTTAATCTCTTTGCCCAGGCCTAGGAAAATGATGTTACATTTGCATATGAAGGTCAATTCCATACACTCGCTCTCTGTAGTTAGCTTGTGAAATTCCTTTGTAGAAGAATGTCCACTTTTAAATCCATTAATGAGTGCCCAGGCAGGTTAAAATGTTCCCCTACAGGTTTCTGTGTGTTACTACTTCTGATGTCTGATTGTGTCCATTTATCCTTCGTGGTAGAGACTGTCTGGTTTAGCCAATGTACATGGCAGAGGGGCATTGCTGGTACTTGAAGGCATATATCACATTAAAGGATGTGCAGTTGTATGAGCCTCTGTTGTTGTGGCTTGTATGGTCAGGTCCTGTGATGGTATCGCTTGTATAGATGTGTGGTCAGTGTTGGCAACAGGGTTTTTGCAAGGGTAGGTTCCTGGTTGAGTGTGTCTGAGGTACGGTGTGCAGCTGCTGGAAAGATCATGGGTATGTCTACACTACAAAGTTAGTTTGAACTAACGGACGTTAGTTCGAACTAACTTTCATAGGCGCTACACTAGCGCTCCGTTAGTTCGAATTTAATTCGAACTAATGGAGCGCTTAGTTCGAACTAGGTAATCCTCATTCCACGAGGATTAAGCCTAGTTCGAATTTACTAGTTCGAATTAAGGGCTGTGTAGACCCTTAATTCGAACTAGTGGGAGGCTAGCCCTCCCCAGGTTTCCCTGGTGGCCACTCTGGCCAACACCAGGGAAACCCTTCTGCCCCCCTCCCAGCCCCGGACCCCTTAAAGGGGCACGGGCTGGCTACGGTGCCCGTGCCAGGTGCAAGCCTGCCAGCACCCAGCCAGCAGACCCTGCACCTGGCACGGATCGAGCCACCCACCCGATGCCCCCCAGCCCTCCCCTTCTTCCCGGGACCAGGCTGGCGGCTCCCGGGAGCTTGCCCGGGACCGCAAGAGGCGGGCACCCACCTGGGCTAGTGCAGACATCGTGGACCTCGTCCATGATCTCCGCACTAGGCACAGGAAAGTGGCTGGCTAGGGCAGGAGAGCTGCCAGCCTGGCCACCCAGGAGCAGGTGTGCATGAAAATCAAGGGGGTCCACTGAGACCCCCGACCCTGAGCCCTGAGCTTACAATGGCCGTACTGGGTCAGACCAAAGGTCCATCTAGCCCAGTAGCCTGTCTGCCGACAGCGGCCAACCCTCAGGACCCTGGAGGGGAAGGACCGAAGACAGTGACCAAGCCATTTGTCTCGTGCCATCCCTCTCCAGCCTTCCACAAACCTTGGGCAGGGACACCACTCCTACCCCCTGGCTAATACCACTCCATGGACCCAACCTCCATGACTTGATCTCACTTCCCTTTAAACTCTGTTCTAGTTCTAGCCTTCACAGCCTCCTGCAGCAAGGAGTTCCACAGGTTGACTACTTGCTTTGTGAAGAACAACTTTCTCTTACTAGTTTGAAGCCTGCTACCCATTCCTTTCCTTTGGTGTCCTCTAGTCTTTCTTTATGGGAACTAATGAAGAACTTTTCTGTATGCACCCTCTCCACCCAACTCCTGCTTTTAGAGACCTCTATCCTGTCCCCCCTCCGTCTCCTCTTTTCTAAGCTGAAAAGTCCCAGTCTCTTTAGCCTCTCTTCATATGGGACCTGTTCCCAACCCCTGATCATTGTAGTTGCCCTCCCCTCTCCCACCCTCTCTCTTCCCCTCTCCCACCTCCTTTTCCCAGTCTCCCTGAGTTTTGTTCAATAAAGAGAGATTCTATTTTTGAACACAATTGTCCTTTATTTTGTACATCAAGAAGAGGGACTAGGGAAGGGTAAGTGGAAGTAGGTGAGGGAGGAATGGGGTACGAGCCCCCGATGGGGAGGACTGGGCTGGCTCTGCGGGCTTCTGGGGATGGAAGCTCTCCTGCAGCCCCCCAATTGCCCCCTCTCCCCAGATGGCAGCCTGCGGCAAGTGCAGCCGGTCTGATGGCTGAGTGTTGTGATGTGCCCAGTGTGGGTACTCTGGGCACTCCAAGCCAGGACTGCTTTGCAAGTGGGGCACCCCTGAGAACTGTCTGTCCGGGGTGGGGGTCTGGACCCTTTAAGCACAGCCCTCGGCTAGCCTGAGACAGCATCTCCACGCTCTAAGTCCTCCTCTGATGCCCTGCCGGCACTGCTTCCAGCCATCCTTAAGCCCGGTTCAGGGTCCACTTAATGTGGACATGCTAGTTCGAATTAGCAAAACGCTAATTCAAACTAGTTTTTTAGTCTGGATCCGTTAGTTCGAATTAGCTTAGTTCAAATTAACTAATTCGAACTAAGTTAGTTCGAATTAACGTTGTAGTGTAGACGTACCCCAACAGATTAACAACTTGACAGAGCCAGATGGTTACCCAGGAATCTGCTTCTTCAAGATAGGCCCAACAAGGAAAATAGCGGAACACCACTGGTCACCTAGAGCCCCCAGCTTAAACCCCTCCAGCGCATCATTGACAATCTACAAACTATCCTGGAAAACGATCCCTCACTCTCACAGGACTTGGGAGACAGGCCAGTTCTCACCTACAGACAACCCCCCCAACCTAAAGCAAACGTATCTCCATTTAATTCATCCTATAAGTACCTGGCCCATGTCTGGCTCAGAGCTCCTCAAAAGAACAAACCTGCAATTAGTCCAATTTTGTTTCTAATCCATAAAAAGCAAGAAGCATTGGAAATATATCACAAGAAATTCCCACAAGGTCTTCATGCTGAATCAGTCCAGCTGAATTTCAGATTAACTAAGTACTGGAATACCTCAAAATGCACCCAAGATGTGTGTGTTCCCCTAAGACCTTTATCTTTCAGATATCACAGATTGTAGAAGGGATTGCTTCCAGCAATGAAATCATGTTGATGTTCCCAGTACTGTCACTTCCTCCTCTACCTATGAAGTAATGAAGGGTTACAGTCTTTATGGCAGAACCAAGCCCTAGCCAGTAGAAGCCCTGCTATGGCCTGGCTATTTGCACTGACGTATTGAGAGTGAGCATCTGAGATTGTCTGTCAAGCTTCATTTACAATGAAAATGAGTCAATGACTCCTGTCTAGTTTCCATCCCAGACTTTTTAGCTGCCACCTTCTGACCATGTAGTCTGTCCCTACAGAGTGATACAATTATTTTTGTAATCACTTTCCTGATTGAGTCTGATATGTCCCCACAACTTCAAAACAACCCTCTCTCAACCATTGTTTAGATATTAGATCACACACACACACACACACACACACACACACACACACACACACACACTGTCAAATGAAATTTGTAAACCCTACAAATAACTAATGAAAGGATCTTTGAATTTCTAAGATGTACAGTTAAGTTCCATTCTATCACCCTGTCTTCCACTGTTTCCATTCACCTTCCTTTCTTTGAACATCATCTGTACACATTAGAAGATCCTTAAGGCCGGAACATTTGTTAATAATTTCTAATTAGAAAAGTGTATTAATGCATTAGTAGTAGTAATAAATAGATCTGCTTGAAAGCTTTCCATTGCAACTATTTTTAACATAATGGAGATTTCAGCTAAATGCACATTTTTATGGAAAATGTTCATGTTTACATTTCTAGAACAAATATGAGTTTTTAAGAAAATAAAATAAATAACTGGTCTATTTTCCAAATAGCTCTAGTATTATATAATTAATATTGCAATGATTGAAATTCATTGCTAACCAATAATCATCACTGGTGTGGGGTTTGTGTTTTTGTGTTTGTGTGTATATGGCAGGCTGACTCCCAACTGTCATGTTTCCTAAATGTTTTGGTTTCTGTTACTAAAATATTATCATCACCATTTTTTTTGGAGGGAAAAGATATTGTTATTGTAACAGGAGCACACGGCCCAATGGTTTGTTCACAGTGACTTGCACAAATGTAGTTGATTGGTTTTGCCCTGGTTGAATTTGCACAACCTGTAAATGTAGCTTTGCGATAAACCCAAACTCTCAAAGCAAGGCTCAGCCAAAGCAACCAAACTTCTGACCAGGTTTTGAGCTGAAATCATGCAAAACCACCCCCAATAATACATTGGCCCAGATTCACTTGAAAGCTATCCCAGGCACACGTATGACTCTTCTGAGATTTGTGGCTCCAAGGTGAACTTGGCCCTAATTTTGCAATTTTATTCAAAACAGGAAACCTGGCAACATTTTGACTCTGATTTTGTGTTTGTCTGTGAAAACTGTGCGGCTCTAATCCTCTCCACTTGCTTCCTTTTCTTACAGCTCTTTTGTTCTGAATTATTGTAACATGCGCATTATTTCTACATGCCTCTCCTTGTCTTTGTGCTGTAAACAAGAAGCTGTGTCAAGAGAGACTTTTCTCTATCTTTTCTAAGTTATTTAGAGACCACTCAGTGCTGCTAAAAGAATCAAAGATGCTCATCTGGAGTTTCCAAGTAAAATGGGTGCTTTTGTGTCATGCAGGTGATGATCTAATTCCTGGCTTAAAGGTAATATACAAGTTACACACCTCCACCAGATGCTTCTAATTGATTAAACTGGGTAACATGTTTGACCATCAGTGGAGCATATGTAACTTACACACCTGCTGGGTGTGTAGTATTGGCCCATCTAGTGGTAGTGAGACCACTAGAGAGAGAATGAGTTTTCTCTACAGCCTTTACTAATAGCCAGATTACATTTAGCACATGCACTAAGCTCCCAGGGTATGTCTACACTACCACCCTAGTTTGAACTAGGGTGGTAATGTAGGCAACCGGAGTTGCAAATGAAGCCCGGCTTCCTAGTTCGAACTACTGTTACTCCTCGTAGTACTCCTCGAAGTCGTAGTACTCCTCGAAGCCTAGTCCAAACTACCTAGTCCATGCCGCATGTAGCCGCACGGCACGATGTCCGCATTAGCGGACATTTAAAAATGGCGGCGCCCGGCGAGATGCAAATGAAATTCAAATCCCGGGCTTCATTTGCAACTCCTGTTGCCTACATTACCACCCTAGTTCGAACTAGGGTGGTAGTGTAGACATACCCCAAAGGTCCTAGGTTCTGTTCCACCTCTTGACAAGTGGGACACACCCAGGATTTTAAGTGGGAGGTCTTTGACGCTCAGGATGCCCTCTCTCAGCCAGGGGAAGAATGTCACCCCCACACATGCTGCGTATGGTGTATTGTCAGTGAGACCACTTACAGAGAGAAGAATGAGTCTGCTCTACAGCCTGAGCCCAGTGCCAGCTGGCTTTTAGCTCATGCAACAGTGGCTCATGCACTAAGCTCCAGGGCATAGGCATGCGCACGGGGTGTGCCCCGGCACACCTTAATGTCTCGGGCCGGCGAGAAGGGGATTTGTGATGGGGCGCCGCAGCCCCTCATTTTAAATTCTCTGCAGCCATCTACGGGGTACTATGGGGCAGAGAGAGCGCGTTCACGGCGTCCTCAAACGCCACGCAACAGGTGTGAGGGGAGATGCCCAGGTGTGGCATGACGTCATGTCCGGGACTTTAAAACCACGCTGCCCAGCTCCAGAGGCATCTGGGGCCCAACTACACACACCAGACCAAGCCATTTTTGAGGTCCCAGCTCCCGCCCCACCCTGCCCCAGCAGCAGCAGCACCACGCGGCCCCCCCTGAGGTTCCCCCACCCAGCCCAGCAGCACCACGTGGCCCCCCCTGAGGCGCCCCCGCCCAGGCCAGCTGCACCACATGGCCCCCCTGAGGCATCCCTACCCGGCCTGGCAGCACCGCGTGCCCCCCCCCCCCCCCGGGGACCTCCCCTGCCCAGCCCGGCAGTATCGCGTGACGCTCCTGAGGTGCCCCGGGCTATGTCCTGGCCAGCCTGTAGTTTGGGCCGACTCTGACTCCAGCCCTGCAAGCTGGAAGGCAAAAGCCAAAGGTAAGGTAAGGGAGGGGAGGGGAGGGGAGAGGAGAGGAAGCGAGGGGAGGGGGGAAAAATAAGAGGAAGGAGTGGGAGAGGGAGGGAGGCAGGTCAGGAGAAGAAAGGGGAAGGCACCAAGGGACAGGGTAGAGAAGACACACATGCCAGGTGGCCAAGTGGAGGAAAAGGGCAGGAGGGGAGGTATCAGTGGGAGGGGGACAGGGTGATGCTGGGAGAGGAGAGGGTAAGGGCATTGGGAGTTAGAGCGGGGAGAGGGAGGTACTGGGAGAAGGCTTGAAAGAAGGGGTGGGCACGAGGAAGGCAAGGATGTAGCAAGTCATGTGAGGGCACAGGGGCATGAGGGGACTGTGGGTAGAGGGTGGTGAGGGGGTGGGCATCAGGGAAAAAGGAGGTCAAAGGGGGCACGGACAATGAGGGAAGGGGGATGCACCAGGAGGGTGCAGGGGTAAGGGAAGGTGCAGGTGCCAGGGGATTCTGGGGGTGAAGCAGAAGGGCAGAGACCTGCAGGGGAGGGACCAGCACCAGAGGAGAGAGGCAGGGCAGGTGTGTAGAGGGAGGTGTTAGGCGAGGGGATGAGGAGAGATAGTTCACATGATCAGAGTGGGGCTACTGGAGGAGTGGTCACAGGGGGAAGAGAAGGGCTGGCAGAGGGGGGCAAGTCTCAGGAAGGCTGAGGGCAGTGAGAAGGGCAGGAATCAGGACAGCAGAGGAAGGTGAGGGGTTGGGGGGCAGCAGGCACCAGGGGAGCTGATGGAGCAAGGAGAGGAGACATGGCAGCAGAGGGAAAGGGTAGAGGTTTGAGATATTTATTAATAACTTGGGTGCCACAGTGGCACATCCAAATAAGCTCCATGAACTCAGTACTGGTGCACAACACAAAATTCATTCTGCTCATGGGAGGAAACTCTTAGAGGCAACACTTCCCCCAGCCTCTCCGCCCCCAAGTTAATGTCACACATGTTGGGTTAATGCAATTGCAGGATAGTTGCATGAGGGGGGGTTGGTGGGGGCCAAATTAATCCCTATTGGTAGGAGGATGGTGGAAAAAGTCCGGGGGGGGGGGGTCACATGACATCTTTTACTTCTGGTCATGTGTCCATCTTGCCCTGAAAATGTTATCTCCAGAGGTGTGGCCAATGGGGCTCAGGGATGTGGCCAATGGGGGTCAAAGTGCATTTTCAAAAAATTCTTTGGGTGCACACCCTAATGAAATGTGCTGCACATGCCTATGCTCCAGAGGTCCCAGGGTTGGTTCTGCCTGTCAGTGTTACACACACATTACACATCATTTTATATTTCGAGAAGGGAAGCTGCCCATATACCGAGTCCAGGAATAATTTTGTGTGAAATTTTGTGTCCATTTTGATATGGACAATATGACTTTCCCCCCCTGCCCCTCAGTCAGACTTATAAAACTGCTATATTCAGTAAACATGGCCTTTTGGATTAGTAAGATGAGTAAGATGACCTTCCAATAGTGAGAAGAGTTTAAAATATATCTAAAATTATGCCCTTAAAAATTCCAATATGAAAATTCCATGATAATTACCTTCTATGGCATAAGGGTCTGAATAAGTCTGACATGAGCAAGAATTCTAACAAGACCCTACCAACCAAAATAGCAGGCTAAAACTCAAACTAGTCAGCTTCTACCACATTAAGGGGATAATAAGCCTCTAAAAACACTATACCAAGAATAGGAAAGAATGTCTTCAGTCAGATGTTTTAACAGGAATTTTAAACAGGATGGGAAAGGGAAGACATGTGCCTTATGCAGAAGTGAAAAAAGACTAGCCAAAGGCAGAACTAGATTAGAAGGATAAAGGTCTGGTGGTATCCATGCATGTGGTGCTTTGCTACAGCTCCAACAGATGTCATTTCAAGCCGTTTCCATGGCTTCCTAGGACACGGTGATGATCCACAGTGAATCACTGCATCAGATGGGGGGACGATCTATAGGAATTATTGGTAATAAATCTCAAGGGATGCTGAAAACATGAGATGTTAATGGTTGGCATTCTTCTTAGCCCCTGCTGGGGAACAGTTTCTTTTCACAGTGATTGACTTGTGGGAAGTACAAGCGAGCAACAGAACTGCCTTGTTATTTTCTTACTCTGTACACTGCATTATTCCATAATGAACTTCAATCAGACTTCATGATTTCTGCAAGCTTATTAGTCAGAGAGCTTGCTTTGGCTTGCCCAGTTGTAATAAGATTTCCAAATCAATTATAAATCCCCATTCCCTTCTGACGTGCCTTAAACTAAAATCGCACACATGACTGCATTCATTTATCACAGGAACCAATGCCCATGCTGTAAGCATATCTTGACTACCAGTCTCAATAGTTCCACAAGACTGAAAGACGATGCAGTTTTATAGCTGGTTTGTTATCACTGATCTTTCCTTAGGGTATGTCTAAACTACAAAATTAATTCGAACTAACAGCCGTTAGTTCGAATTAACTTTAATAGGCGCTGCACATACAAACCTCTAGTTCAAATTTAAATCGAACTAGCGGAGCGCTTAATTTGAACTAGGTAAACCTCATTCTACGAGGAGTAACGCCTAGTTCGAATTAAGGGCTGTGTAGCCACTCAATTCGAACTAGTTGGAGGCTAGCCCTTCCCAGGTTGCCCTGGTGGCCACTCTGGGCCAAACCAGGGAAACTCTTCTGCCCCGCTCCTGGCCACGGAGCCCTTAAAGGGCCACGGTCTGGCTACAGTGCTTATGCCAGGTGCAACCCTGCAAGCACCCAGCCAGCAGACCCTGCACCTGGCACGGCATGAGCCAGCCACCCGCTGCCACCCAGCCCTCCGCCTCTTCCAAGGACCAGGCTGGCGGCTCACAGGAGCCTGCCTGGGGCTGCAAGAGGCGGGCGCCTGCCTGGTCTAGTGCGGAGATTGTGGACCTCATCGAGGTTTTGTGGGAGGCCTCCAGCATCCATGATCTTCGCACTAGGCACAGGAAAGCGGCTGTCTAGGGCAGGATAGCTGCCAATCTGTACACAGTACTGAAGATATGGTGTACCATAGTTTTATACTTCCCCTCCTCCTTCTTCCTCTGGCTTCCCCCTTCCAGCTCCTTCTACCCAGGTTTCCCCCTCCCCTCTTCCACCTCCTTTTCCCAGTCTCCCCAGAGGTTAATCCCTCTCCCGCCAGTTTTGTTAAATAAAGAGGGTTTCTATTTTTGAACACACGTGTCCTTTATTTTTTACATCAGGAAGAGGGGGTAGGGAGGAGTAAGTGGAAGGAAGGGAGGGAGGAAAGGAGTACAAGCCCCCGATGGGGAGAACTGGGGTGGCTCTGTGGGCTCCTCAGGGTGGAGGCCCTCTTGCAGGGCCTCCAGGATCCTGACAGCCCCCTGATTGACCCCCCCACCGAATGGCAGCCTGTGGCAAGTGCAGCCGGGCTGATAGCCGAGTGCTGATGTGCTGACTGCGGGCTCTCAGGCACTCCAAGACAGGACTGCTTTGCTGTCCCTCATCAAGTTAGACAAGCAACCAGGGAACTCTGAGAACTGTCTGTCCGGGGTGGGGGTTGGGGTCCCTTTAAGCACAGCCCTCGGCTAGCTTGAGGCAGCAGCTCCACACTCTAAGTCCTAACCTGATGCCCTGCCGGCACTGGTTCCGGCCAGCCTTAACTTCAGTTCAGGGTCCACTCAATGTGGACATGATAGTTCGAATTAGCAAAATGCTAATTCGAATTAGTTTTTAGGTCTAGATGCACTAATTCAAATTAGCTTATTTTGAATTAACTAATTTGAATTAAGTTAGTTCGAATTCGTGCTGTAGTGTAGACATACCCTTAGAGAATAATAATACTCTGCACAGTGCAGTGGTTTTCAACCATATCACAGGGTTTATGAAAGGTGGATAGGAATTGTCATCTCCATTTTGCAGCACGATTGAGGTTGCAAACAGATGCATGGGAACCCAGTCCCCCTTCAAACGGCCTCACAAAAGCCATGCATGACAATAGCAGTCTTTGCACACTCTGTGCACAGAGATGGAGTCACTGTAACCACAAATGGCAGTTCTAGACTAATGATAGGCATGCTGGGACAGAGTGAGATCACAGCCAGGGACAGGCGCATACCACACTAACTGGTCACTAAAGCCAGGGTGGATAGGTCATCACTTTATACACTATTAAAACAAAGGCTGATGGAGAAGGGCATTCTAGTTGTGAAAGCATCGGACTGAGACGCCCCATTTGGAACCAGATTGGACCCTGAATGAGGAGGAGTTGGGTTGCAAGTATATAATAGGAACCAAATTTGGCCAATTACTTGCAAGGCTTATGATAGGGTTTCAGAAAACTTAAATCTCATTGAAGTGAATCAGAGTGGAGGGTGATTTCAGCACCTCCCAAGATCAGACCGTCTGAGTGTTGCCAATTAGGTTAGCTGGAAAACAAGAATTCCTCTCTATGGGTTTGTTTGTTTTTTTGTAAAAAGTTCCAAGGCCTTTTGATAACTTTCATTGAAAGAAGAGTGATGCTCTAACACAAAGTCAGTTACTAGATTGTTAAGAAACTTGCTCAGTATATGGGAGCTGCATGTTCAAGTCCCTGAACTACTTAAATGATGACAAGAATTTGTAAGATCCTAGAGCCAGGGTCTACAGAGCTTGAGATGGGTAACCCACATCTTTATGGCCATTAGGGGCTCAGGCAGCATTAACACCAAGAGGTACTGAGAAGCAAAGTCCTACAGGAAGTCCTGCCTGAAGGGGGAATGAATGGTAGCCCTCCCTGATTGGCTGGCACTCCCCCCACATAAACCAGAAAACCATTTCTGGGAATTCTCTAATCAACACATACATTTGGTGTGCCCTTTAGTGTGCCTTTGTGCCCTGAATTGTCTTGATCCTTGGCTCCTAGCCTACTCTTAGCTCCCAACTTTGATCCTGGTTTACCATCTTTGTCTTGGGACCATTGCTGATCCTGTCCTGGCCTTGATTTTTGCCCCACACTCTCAATTTGGTAATGGAGTCTGACTTTGAGGCTTTGGTCTATCCTGGCCCTGGATGGATTTCTGATCTCCAGCCCTGATACTGAGCATCTCCCTCCATGCCTAGAGGCTACTCAGACCCTGATGCGGGTTCTCCCACATCCTGGATAAGTATCCAGTTATTGGTCTATTGGCAATTCTAGGGTGGGTAGAGATTTCCATGTCTCACTCACTTTCAGATCAGACATTCCAATCTGGACTCAAAAACATTTTTTTTCTGAAAAATTCCTAACCAACTGCCATCATGTCATGATTTAGATTCCAGCTGTAGTGGAACTTGAATCATCTGACCAGCATCTCTGTTAAATGAGGATCTCTGTCCTTCCTTCCTTGCTGTCTCTCTGCCCATCTCGTTATATGCCATAATACATCAGTCCTCTTTGGCTATTTTTATTACAAGCTGGCAGGATTTCTTTCTCTTCCAACACACTGACTTAAAACATACCCACATTTTCTATGAAGTGTAATCCTATGGGACCAAATCTTGTCTAGTGAATGCGGCTGTTTTATTTCCATTGACACTGAAAAATTTACTCTTAGCTGATGTTAATTTGCAAATGGAATCACAAATGGAACACTGAAATGTACTAGCGCTATATAGGACTTTTCAGTCTACTTCACTAGCAACTGTATTCTGCTGAGTCTTGGTTAACTATGCCCCAAATCTTGTCTACAGTGGACAGACTCTGTAGCTTCATGTGTGTGGAGGTATTCCCTGGGGGAAGGACTTGCTCCTCCGAGCTGCAAGGTGGCTCCACTCCCCACCGCTCCAAACTCAGGGCTGAGGTAACCTTCAGAGCTATTGTAATGTGGCCTTCTTACATGCGTGGGTAGAAAGCCTGTCTAATTGGTATGATAGTGAGTCCACCATTCCCACTCCAGACTGCCCTAATCTTTGCTTCCCAAAGACACACACACACTGTGGGGAACCAAGGGTATGTCTAGACTACACCTCTCTGTCGATAGAGAGATGTAGATTAGGCACGTTGAAATTGCTAATGAAGCGGGGATTTAAATATCTCACTCTTCATTAGCATAAACATGGCTGCCGCTTTTTTTCAAAATGGAGCTTTTTAGAAAAAAAACGCAGTCTAGATGCGGATCTTTCAAAAATACAACCCATTTTCGAAAGATACCTTATCCCTCATAAATGAGGTTCACAGGATCTTTTGAAAAGGGTTGTATTTTCAAAAGATCCGCATTTGGACTGCCGTTTTTTTTTTTAAACTTCCTTAAAAAAAAGCGGCGGCCATGTCTATGCTAATGAAACACGCGATATTTAAATCCACGCTTCATTAACAATTTCGACGTGCCTAATCTACATCTCTCTGTTGACCGAGAGGTGTAATCTAGACAGCCCATCAAATGTTGTTGCTTTCTGGCAAAGGAGCCATACCAGTTCCACTGCAGGAAGAGCCCCTAATACTGTGGAGAAGATATATTGTACTGTGTCAAAAGCTGGAAAATCCCCCAATGTCTGTGTTGTGTTTTGTGGAAATATTTTCTTTTCTGACCAGAAATTGGATTTACTGCCTCAGGGTTTTACATTCTAGGTGAGGAAATTCTAGACACCAGGAACCAGCGCCATGAGACATAGGGATGGGGCATAGAGACTGCTGCACCTGAGACAGATGTAACAGAGAGGGAGAGGCAAATGTTGTGTAACTGGCAATGAGGCCCTGACCTGGAAATGTGGAGGAACTAGTTAGCTTTGCAGCTTGGTATCTGTTATTGCTTCATGAGTTCAATGATGGCTTCCTTCCAGCTGAGATCCCTCCCATTGGCTCAGAAAGGCAGTTTGGTGCACCCAGAAATGCTCTTGCCTGTGGAACACAATAGGCCCAGTTTACAGCTGGGCCGTGTCATGTACAAGAATGATGTACCTCTAGTCCGGCCACCGGATGAGGACTCCTCTTCTTTTGGTAAGTCTTCAACAAAGGTTTTTGTCCCAGCTGGCAGGCTCAATGCCTCTGATACCAGAAACAAACTCTGATGCAATTCAGCTAGTCTGCTGAAGGCATCCATGCTCAGCCCAGGAGAGATGAATAAAATAATATCTATTTAATGCTGATTGTAAAAGCACCTGGAGCCAGAAAAGTAGATTTGACAACAAAGAGGTAAGGGAAATTCCAAAAGTGCTCTCAGAGGCAGTCACATTGCTTAAGTGCTCAAGAGAAGCTGATGAAGGTAAATCTGTCACCTTCAGGCTTCTAACACTGACCCTGAGCAGCTGGAAAGCCACTGGCATTGCTAATCAGAGACAGGACCAGAGAGCACTTAAAGCAAAGCAAGGTGGCTTGATTAGATTCCAAAAGCAGAGCTAGGAATGTAAGAACCAGGCTATTTTTAGTTTTATTGAGAAATAACAAGGATTGGTTATATCTACATTGTTCAAGGAAAAAATCAAGGTTGAGAAAAGCTGAGCAGTTTTGACATCGATTGGACTAGCCCCTGCTGAGTTTGTTGACTCCGCTGCTTAAAAAAAAAAAAAAAAAGGATTTGTTTTACTCCTGAGGCCTGAAGCAGATATAAGCATCAGAAGTGAAGAGAGGGGGACAACTAAGAATCGACTAGTTCCCCAGGCATTGATCAGATCAACCACGTAGAATGTGGTGTGGTAGAGTAGCTCTCTGTCACCCAAACTTCCCTGACACTCAACTTGCCTTTAGTTTCAGTTAAACAACTGGACACAACTTTGCTGAAGACTTGGAGGCAGGCTGGTCTTTGGTTAACACAATGAGGTGAGTCTCAGGAGACTGCGGTGTAATTAGCCATTCTGTTAGGCCATGTCTACACTGCAGCACTATTTCAGAATACTGGAGTATCCCAAAATAACTATCCCATTTTTTCACAACAAGCCCGTTATTTCAAAATATAACTGGCTCGCTACTCTGATGTCATAGAATCATAGGACTGGAAGGGACCTCGAGAGGTCATCGAGTCCAGCCCCCCGCTCTCAAGGCAGGACCAAGCTCCGTCTACACCATCCCTGACAGATGTCTATCTAACCTGTTCTTAAATATCTCCAGAGAGGGAGATTCCACCACCTCCCTTGGCAATTTATTCCAATATTTGACCACCCTGACAGTTAGGAATTTTTTCCTAATGTCCAATCTAAACCTCCCTTGCTGCACTTTAAGCCCATTACTCCTTGTCCTGTCCTCAGAAACCAAGAGGAACAAATTTTCGCCTTCCTCCTTGTGACACCCTTTTAGATATTTGAAAACCGCTATCATGTCCCCCCTTAATCTTCTTTTTTTCCAAACTAAACAAGCCCAGTTCATGAAGCCTGGCTTCATAGGTAATGTTCTCTAGACCTTTAATCATTCTTGTCGCTCTTCTCTGTACCCTTTCCAATTTCTTCACATCTTTCTTGAAATGTGGCACCCAGAACAGGACACAGTACTCCAGCTGAGGCCTAACTAGTGCAGAGTAGAGCAGCAGAATGACTTCACGAGTTTTGCTTACAACACACCTGTTGATACAACCTAGAATCATATTTGCTTTTTTTGCAACAGCATCACACTGTTGACTCATATTCAACTTGTGGTCCACTATGACCCCTAGATCCCTTTCCGCCATGCTCCTTCCTAGACAGTCGCTTCCCATCTTGTATGTATGGAACTGATTGTTCCTTCCTAAGTGGAGCACTTTGCATTTCTCTTTATTAAACTTCATCCTGTTTACCTCTGACCATGTCTCTAAGGGTATGTCTACACTACCCCACTAGTTCGAACTAGCGGGGTAATGTATGCATATCGAACGTGCAAATGAAGCCCGGGATTTGAATTTCCTGGGCTTCATTTGCATAAGCCGGCCGGCGCCATTTTTAAATGCCGGCTTGTTCGAACCCCGTGTCGCGCGGCTACACGCGGCACGGGCTAGATAGTTCGAACTAGCAAGCCATTCTGAACTATCTGTACGCCTCGTTCCACTATCTAGCCCATGCCGCGTGTAGCCACGCGGCATGGGGTTCGAACAAGCCGGCATTTAAAAATGGCGCCGGCCGGCTTATGCAAATGAAGCCCAGGAAATTCAAATCCCGGGCTTCATTTGCACGTTCGGTATGCATACATTACCCCGCTAGTTCGAACTAGCAGGGTAGTGTAGACATACCCTAACTTGCTAAGGTCATTTTGAATTATGTCCCTATCCTCCAAAGAAATTGCAACCCCACCCAGTTTGGTATCATCTGCAAACTTAATAAGCGTACTCTCTATCCCAATATCTACATCATTGATGAAGATATTGAACAGTACGGGTCCCAAAACAGACCCTTGCGGAACTCCACTTGTTATCCCTTTCCAGCAGGATTTAGCACCGTTAACAACAACTCTCTGACTATGGTTATCCAGCCAATTATGCACCCACCTTATCATGGCCCTATCTAAGTTATATTTGCCTAGTTTATCAATAAGAATATCATGCGAGACTGTATCAAATGCCTTACTAAAATCTAGGTATATGACATCCACCGCTTCTCCCTTATCCACAAGGCTCGTTATCCTATCAAAGAAAGCTATCAGATTAGTTTGGCATGACTTGTTCTTCACAAACCCATGCTGGCTATTCCCTATCACTTTATTACCTTCCAAGTGTTTGCATATGATTTCCTTAATTACCTGCTCCATTATCTTCCCTGGGACAGACGTTAAACTGACCGGTCTGTAGTTTTCTGGGTTGTTCTTATTCCCCTTTTTATAGATGGGCACAATATTTGCCCTTTTCCAGTCTTCTGGAATCTCCCCTGTCTTCCATGATTTTTCAAAGATCATAGCTAAAGGCTCAGATACCTCCTCTATCAGCTCCTTGAGTATCCTGGGATGCATTTCATCAGAACGTGGTGACTTGCTGACATCTAACTTTCCTAAGTGATTTTTAACTTGTTCTTTGTGTATCCTATCTTCTAAACTTACCCTCTCTCTGCTTGTATTCACTACGTTAGGCACACCTCCAGACTTCTCGGTGAAGACCGAAACAAAGAAGTCATTGAGCATCTCCGCCATTTCCAAGGTCACTGTAAACCTTATTCCATGAGTAGTAAGGGATGTTTCAGAGTAGCGGGTTACTTTGAAATTTGGTGCTGTGTAAACAGCATCAAATTGCAAAATATGCTATTTTGAAATGAGGTAGAAATAAGGTATGCAATTTGCATAACTCAAAGTGCATATCTCCTTTTGAGTTATGATGCAGTGTAGACACATCCAAACAGACTGTGTGTTCATTACTGGGCAACTCAATTCAGTTCTCTCTGTGTCTCAGTTAGTCACCTGTAAGTGGGGATAATACTACTGCCTTTCCCTCATTCTTTGTGTGGTGTGGGAGATGGTAAGCTTGTCAGAGTAGGGACTGTCTCTGTGTATATAGCACCTAGCCCAGTAGGACCTAAGTAAGGTATGTAAGGTATGCCTATAATGCAAATGAATAATATGAGTACTCATTCTGAAAACAGGGGAAACTTGACACTTCAACAGCCTTTGAAAAACTGTCCCCAGACATGCTGAGATGATAGGAGAGAGAGAGCTCTGTGGATATAATTTACATGGACTTCAAGTAACAGGCCCTGTGGTATACTGCACTAAACTGAATAAACAGGTCAGCAAGTATTCTACTTTCCGGGGGAGCTGCAGATTGGCTTGGTGTCTATAGACAAAGGGCACTAGTGACTGAAGATAATTTAAGATGGAATGAGCTGGCGGTAAATTGCTGCACAAGCCATTACTGGGATCATTAACAGTTCTGAAGTCCTGTTTTGACACCAGAGAAGAATTGTGCAGCAAGGTGACTATTTTAAGCTGGTGGGTGAAACAATAAATACAAAGCAGCTGGGGAATGGCATTCAGAGTCCTATGGAGAGGCAGTAGAGGAATGACAGAGGATTATGGAATTTAGAGACCTGGGCAACATAATGTAGTGAGCCTGTGGGTAAATATTGTCAAAAGGAAATACATCTTCTAGGGCGCATAGTACAATACTAGATTGTGGTAAAGATAGAAGGGTTTGGCACAGAGAAAAGCTCAAAAGCCTCTGTCACAATGCTTAGAAATAAGTGAGAAAGCTAAAGGTTTTATGGAAGTAAAGCAGGAAATTATTCTAGCACATCCTTTGGCATTGGTGGTGAGGTCACATCCCATGGAGTTATCAGAAAAGGCTAGTAAAGGGGGAGATAAAAGTAGGACCTAGAAAATGACAAAAATTCAGGTTAACTAGTGTTGCCAATTGAGCAAATAAAGACATAGAAATAAGTTTCTAACTTCTGAGGAATTTATCCAAATCTGTTCGGGCATCTTAGCATTCTCCATATCCTGTCCCACATGCTCCTTCCTTCCAGCCAAATGTGCATCCCTTCTACAGACCCCGTTCTTCCTTTCCTTTCTAATTCTTTTGAACCGTCTTCCCTCCTACAGGCAGAACACCTCGGCTGTGTCTACACTGGCACCCTTTTCCGGAAAAGGGATGCAGATTAGCCAAGTCGGAATTGCAAATGCCGTGGGGATTTACATTTTCCCTGCTGCATTTGCATGAACATGGCTGCCGTTTTTTTCCGGCTCGGGGCTTTGCCGGAAAAAAGCGCCAGTCTAGACAGGGATCTTTTGGAAAATAAAGCCTTTTCTGAAAGGTCCCTTATTCCTGATTTTGAGAGGAATAAGGGACCTTTCGGAAAAGGCTTTATTTTCTGAAAGATCCCTGTCTAGACTGGTGCTTTTTTCTGGCAAAGCCCCGCGCCGGAAAAAAGCAGCAGCCATGTTCATGCAAATGCTGCGGGGAAAATGTAAATCCCCGCGGCATTTGCAATATCGACTTGGCTAATCTGCATCCCTTTTCCGGAAAAGGGTGCCAGTGTGTAGACAGCCCTCCAGTCTGGCAGTCTCTAGTATGGAAACATCCCCACTTACAGCATGATTTTAGTTAGCTTGCTATTCATTTGTTATGGGTGTGGCCAAGTTTTCCATAGTCCCATAAAGCTTGTTTATAGCCACCAGTCCTGGCTCTTAGTGTTCTGTGATATTTAGCTCTAATTTACCCCTAATTGACTCTTAAGAGCCCAGTAAGCACTGGAAGTGTTGGTAATGCTGCTAGACAATACTAATTTATCCTGGTTTGATAAATTCTCTGGTTTGCACTAGTCAAGTCCCCTGGGTGCTAGACTAGAGAGGTTCAACTTGTACAGTAATCAGCTGTCTAGCTGATTCTATGTCACATGGACACACTTTCTCCTGAATCTCCATTCCTCCTTGATATTCTTTTTTCCTTTCTCTTCCCAGTCCCTCTCTTTCTATAACTATCCCTCTCAGACTGAGTCCAACATGTCCTTTTCTGCCATGAAGGTATCTTTCGCTTTTCTGATATCTTTGAGCAATCAAAGGCTGAAGTGAATGAGATCCAAAGCCAGCCCAACATTTAAGTTCTCAGCAGAGCAGGAATGATCATGGATGTCTGTTTTCCAGAGAGAGTGGGGCTTGTTAAATGTCCTTATAAGCTCTTCTTGAAAATGCAAAATTTGGACAAATTTGGCCCTCGGATGTGGGAGTGCAGGGGTACCATTAACTTCAAAGGAATATTGACCTATTTGAGATAAATATTTATTCACAGCCAAGCTTTTTTATCTTTTTGATAATAGATGGGAGAAGGAGGTTGGGATCTTTCCAGCATCTGATCTAAAGAGACAACTGCTAATGCACTTTTCCTAAAATAGATGGGGATGGGACTATCTGACACTGTATTGAGCATGAGAACCAGGCAGAAAGAATTAATGCAAATAGAGTCTTAAAGAAATGTAGGAGGAGGTTCTGTCCATGGAGAGCTGTGAATTATTAATAAATGGAATCAACTCTTGAGAGCAACAATTGAAGCAGCTAAAGCCAACAGTCATGCCAACAGCTGGAACAAAAAGTGTAGTGGAATATAACGGCTGTGTACACTGAGTAGAGTGGGTGGTTCATACGGAACACCAAGTCATTCTCTGTTTCAATCATTTTCTGGGCAACAGTCCTTTAAACCTTGAAGGCCAGGAGACAAGGCTGCTACCTAGACCACATGCTCAAGATAAGCTCCCAGTAAGCCATGTGACAGTGTGAAATGTAGCTTACATAAAATATCAAAGTGTTACAGCTAACTCATTCATTCTGAGCCAGCTCCTTTCCCTATTGTAGCTTGTGTCAATGCAATGGGTTCCTGCTGGCCTTTTCTTTTCTTTTCTTTTCTTTTCTTTTCTTTTCTTTTCTTTTCTTTTCTTTTCTTTTCTTTTCTTTTCTTTTCTTTTCTTTTCTTTTCTTTTCTTTGTCATGGAAATGGAAATGGAAATGGAAATGGAAATGGAAATGGAAATGGAAATGGAAATGGAAAGTTAGAGTGGGGCTATGTTACGTTCCTTGCCATTTGGTTACAATAACCTTCCTCAGATTCTGGGATTTAACTCACTGTTGAGATTATTTCAGTTTTTCCAAGTTTGCTTTGACACAGAGGCAGCCACAAATCTGATGAAAAGGAGCCTGTGGTAGGAAGTTTCCCCAGCATATACTAGAGAAGGAAAAGCATTATCTCAAGCCTAGCAAAGTCATGGGAGACTCACACGGATTTGAAGGCACTTTGGATCTGGGCCTAAAAGAGACACAGTTATTGGAAACTGGAGGGGGGATCCCAAGATGATAAGAAGTCCTGTACAAGGATAAAAATAATGACATTTATTACTCTGAAGATCATTCTGAAGGATTCCAATGGGCTTAAAGGCCACAACCTAGCAGGGGTGCCTGTATCTCTTTCGGCTCCTCCCATAAATGTGGTCTAACTTAAAGCACAGGCCTTGCCTATGAGGAAATCAAGTTCCTAGGTGGTGGGAGTGGTGTAAAGTTGAAGTAAATTTCACCTTTGTAATCCCTTTACCTTGGGCCAGTCTCTAGTATAATAGAATAATCCAAAGGCTGCTCCAGTTTAACCCAGCAGCTAATAGACCGGTTGGACTGAATCAATTGACAATCATGGGTATGGCATAGGAAAATCCTGGCTTAGGCTTTCCCTATCTTCTGCTTCACACACAGACTGCTCAGAGATCTCCCCTCATGTAGATACCCCTAAGCAGCTTGTGTACAGTGTCTCACTCCACTACCTGCTGTTGTAGTCACAGTATTTACAATGTCCCCTTCTCTAAATGTGGGAGGGGACAAAGGTGTCTCTTCCAAGAGAACTCTCTTTCAACAGGCCCCAGTAGCTCTTCTCTCTGTTCTGCTTCTCTGTCCTTCCACCCACCAGCACTTCCTTCTTTTGCTCTTTTATCCAGTCTCCTTGGAAATAGGCTAATTAATTCCTTAGCTTCCTTGCCCCAATCTCCTAGCTTCGATCAGGACTTCCATGGAGACCAAATCGGGTACAAAGAGGCTGGCTCAGTTGCCAATTCCCATCACTCTGTCACAGCCCCCTTTACCCCAGCAATGCCTCCTATGTTGGCAGCAGGGCCTCAAAGGGCAGGGATGGGGGCTGAGGCATCACAGCCGGTATGCTAGCTCGACAGACTATAAACTCTTCAGGGCAATGACCATCTTGGTTTTTTTTACGGGGGACAAATAATGAAAAAACAGGTACAGGTGTGAGGGTCAAAGGGTTAAAACGAGGGAACCGGATGGGGATACCGAGCAGAGACCATCTTGTTGTTCTCTTTACAAAGTACCGAGTGCAATGGTGACTTGGTTGAGGTGAATTGGGTCATAGGCCTAATTACAGTACTGTCCATGCAGACCAAAGACACTGGACTCCACTCACTAATCCAGATCCTCATCCCTCGCCATCCTCTCTATTTCTTGCTTGCCTTTTCATTAAGTCCTTACAATGTTCTCCTTTGATGCCCCTGCCAGCTCCTCCTTTTATAGATCCATTCCTTATTTCTCTCTGTCCATTCCTGCTTCCAGAGGGTTTGACTTGGACTACACAACCATTCAGGGGAGAATGAAAGCCATGTAAGTATGGACTGAGCCATCGATCTAGGATGCCATTAGTGAGCAACTAAAAGAATCCTTGAAGGGCGAATCCAATTACATATATAATATAAAAATCCACCATCTATGGGTGTTGTACTTCCCTTTTGTACTATACTTTTCTTGTACTGTCTGGATACATTACCTATCGAAGAGTTTTAGAGCCTGTACAATAATTTGTCACCAGAACAATCTGTCCTGAGCTATTATTTCCTGGTCACTGGGAGATATGCCGCATGACTTCAGATGGGCCTTTAAGATATCTTCATAACATTTATATTAACCGCCAATAGAGCGTGTTCCATGAACAAGCTGGCCATAGAAGACCATCTTCAGCATCCGTGTATCATCCATTCTCATAACATGACCAATCCAGCAAAACTGTTTGTTCATAAGCATTGTTTCCATGCCCATGACACCACACAGCACAAGGACCTTTGTTAGGAATTTTGTCCCACCGATTCACATGGGAAATCTTCAGGTATGTCTGCCCTACCACCCTAGTTCGAACTAGAGTGGTTAATGTAGTTATTCGAAGTTGCAAATGAAGCCCAGGATTTAAATATCCCAGGCTTCATTTGCATCTTGCCGGGCGCCGCCATTTTTAAATCCCCGTTAGTGCGGACTCCGTGCCCATGGCTACATGCGGCACGGAGTAGGTAGTTCCACGAGGAGTAACGGTAATTCAAATTAGAAAGCCTAATTCGAACTACCTACTCCGTGCCGCGTGTAGCCGCGGGCATGGAGTCCGCACTAACGGGGATTTAAAAATGGCAGCGCCCGGCAAGATGCAAATGAAGCCCGGGATATTTCAATCCCGGGCTTCATTCGCAACTTCGAATGACTGCATTAACCACCCTAGTTCGAACTACGGTGGTAGTGTAGACATACCCTTCCTGAGGCAGTATGTATGGAACTGATTGAGTTTCAAAACATGACGGCGCTATATGGTCCATGACTCTGAGCAGCATATGCAGGACAACATTGTCATTAGCATTTATGCTACAGGACAGTACACTTCCAAGGTAACAAAACTTATTTACAGACTTAAGGACAGTATCACCAGCAATGATCACTGGAGTGCTGGGCTCATTCCGAACAGACTGAGACATAACCCCTGTGTTCTTAAGGTTCACAGTGAGCCTGTAGTACCCTAGCATGAGGTTCAGAGCTATAGCTCTGCATGGGCTACCCAGACTTTGAGTTCAGTGCTTATTAGGGACTGCTGGTTCAGGCCAGCAGAAAATAATTATTCCCCTCAGGCAAGCGAGAGTGGGGGAGGGAATTGTACCTCAGAGGGGTGTTTCTGATTCCCCCTTCCCCCTCCCACTACTTTTGGGAGTGGTTCAGTTTAGCAACCACCCCATGCTCAAGGGTGTGTGTAAAGGTGAAACACATCTAGGTGTTTCTGAATTTTTGCACATAGGTGGGCCCTTATTCAAAGTGAAAAATGTCATGAACCCCTTCCATGAACTACAAAACTAAGGAATCTATCAGTGATGACACTGATAATCCCATGGAATTGACCTGTGTGTGTTTTGAGAGGCTCACAGAGAAGACTTTACTCCGAGAGACCAGGGTTTGCTGCAGCGAGATTTTCTTTGCTTTAGACTGTAACAAATTCTCAACGCTCCACAGCCCCCTGATTGACTTTCTTGACCATCCTGCGGTCATGCCCCACTGGATGAGAAACACTGATTTAACCCATAGAAATCAATGCCAGAGCTACAATTGACTTCAGTCTGATGGGATTGGCTTTCATCTCTCTGCACACCCAACGGTGAAAAACTAGTATTTTCTCACTTGCATCTTCTTCTAACTTTGCTCTTTATCAGTTAACCCTGTAAAGCATTTTAAGATCTATTTCAGGATTTCATACTATCAGACATTGCCATAATATCAGAGTGCCTTCCATGTGAAATTGATTGAATTCACATAATTCCTAGCGGATTTCACAGAATCTATAGACATAGTCAATAGGCAACTGCTTCACAACACAATGTCGCATTGTTCTTTCTCATCTATTGAAAGACAATAATGGGGTCTTTTCCCATTTCTAGGGCTTGCAGTCATGATGGTTACTATTATCATTGGCACAAATGTGTTGAACATCATAAAAAAAGGTCTTTGGTAGCTGATCAACATACTGAAACAGAACCTTGAAGTTTGCCGACATAAAAAATTCTGGTGGAATGGGTTGCAGAGCCAGCAGATGGGATATTTAACAGGGAACTTCAGGATATAATCATTACTGCCTGCTTTTTAGGGAAGGAGGAATAGGGGTCATAATGCACAATTTCCTTGCAGCATCCTTGTGGATAAAATACATATAGAATGAAAGCAGCCAGAGGCAGCATGTTCTTCACACTTTCAAAGTCACAAATCCAAGCCTTCAGATTGTGTTAATTAGGATTTGTGGCTGGCATAATCGCATGGGACAAGCAGAAATGTACTCTGCTCAGACTTCCAGGGTGCTTGTGTGTCATGCTCTTCTTTTCTTCCTTTGGTGTCTTGTTTTTTATAATGAGCGTGTTCTGTCTGAGGCAGCCTGGTGCACGTGTAAAGAAATGACATTTCCTCTCCCACTGTTCTGATACTTGATTTGAACCAGGCGAAAGGAAAAAAATAACATAATTCACGCCATGTGTACACAGGGTGTAAAAGAAATCATTAATAAAACATCAGCCAGGTGTCGGACGATGCAGTAAACCAGCCTGTTATTTCCTCCCTTTGAACTGACGGAGAAAACGGTGGCAGATAATGGTTTTGCATTTGAAAAGGGGTGGCTTGTAAGCAGCTTGCAATTGCTGGGGGAAAGAAACATCAGTCTGCTTCAGTTAGGAATGTGTTCAATCCAATACAGGCCCTCTCTGTTGCTACAGTGCACAAAGGATTCCCTGCCTTTCAAATAGCAGATAATACGCGGTTACATCTTTACCAGCAGAAGAAAAAAAGCACATTTACAATGGGACATTCAACACAATGTTGTAAGAAACTCATTGTGATTGCCTGACCATGTGCCAGCAAGTCTTCCACTGTGGTTGGTGAGGTGGGTGCTTATGCCTGGTCTGGGCTAGGCACATTTGTGGTTCATGGCATTTGCTCCCTAGCATGGATATTCCATGACATTTTGCCCTCACACACAAAAGCTCCTCAGTTCTTCTGCAGTTGTGCTATGTAGTTTAACTGGCCTGGTGGCCAGGAAAGTAGAGGGGAGAGTTGAATGGTGGAAGCTCATTGTGGGTCCATCCCTAAAGGAGGAAAGCCACACTTTCAACTGGTTGGGCACAGTTGCAGCCTTGACAAGCTCTACCCAGGGTATATCCACATCACAAAGGAAATGAATTGAGCTGACCTGGGTAATAGCTGGAATGGCATAGGCTTTGGCATGGTTTGATGCCCTGGTGGTAGCTGTCTGGAGACTCTGAATACAGACTCTTGGTCCTGGGGCAAATTATGGCATTCCTTGCCTATGTTGGTGGTACAGCTACCTCAGATTCTGGCCACCCTTAGAAACAGGGCACATCTCCATTGCGGACAAGGCCTGTGCCTCTCTCATATACTAATGTATTCAATTTTGAATCTGTGATTTGCTTAAATGTCTGTCATGGATTTGGGGGAGGGACCCTATGGGTCAAAGGTGAAGGGAAGGAAGCTTCCGCAGCAAGGAGACCTTCCACCTTTCTTTGTTTATGGAATTCTAAGAGCACATAGGAGGGAACTTCATTCTTTCCTCTGACCTGAGGATGACATTTTGTCCCACCTAAAACAATGGGGCTAGGTCTAGACTGGCATGATTTTCCGGAAATTCTTTTAACGGAAAAGTTTTCCGTTAAAAGCATTTTCGGAACAGAGCGTCTAGGTTGGCATTTGCACAAAAGTTTTGCGCAAAAGGGACTTTTGCCCGAACGGGAGCAGCATAGTATTTCCACTAAAAGCACTGATTTCTTACAGTAGGAAGTCAGTGCTTTTGTGGAAATTCAAGCGGCCAGTGTAAACAGATGGCAAGTTTTTCTGGAAAAGCAGCTGATTTTCTGGAAAAACTGGCCAGTCTAGACACAGCCTGGGAGTTTTGCCATTAATTCAGTGGGGCCAGGAATTCATCTTGAAATCATGGCTGTCTCCTGCCCCGGGAATCATTTTCGTCATATGCACATATCTCTGATACATGGCATTTAATTAGCTTTTGCTTTCTCCTTTGCTGCAGTGTTCTGTTTTTTCAGCTCCCCTGGCTCACGGTAGAGAGAAATCTGTCCCGTCTTTATCTACTTTTCCTCTTTAAGGGCTGTAAGCAGATAACTGAGTAGTGCAATGTAGCTTCAGCATAGCAAAGCTCGGGAGGGAAGATAGGGAAAAGCTTTAATCAATTTCCTCTTTTGTCATCCCACAACTGTAGAGGCAACAGCCCCCTCTTTCTAGATCGATCCAGATCTTCTCTGGATCGGCTGAGCAATCAGCCACTATCCTTATTATTCATTGACATGAAAGACAATGTGCAACTAGCTTAAAGAGTCAGATGAAGTCAGGAGGACTGAGTCGATGTGAAAAAAAATCTTCTGTGTAAAGCCCTAAAGTAATAACTGCTCTACATTCTTATTATTATTTTATTTCTTTATTATTATTATTTGGAATCATGCCCACACTTTCCAGGCACTGAAAAAGAAAGTGCTTTTGGAAGAAGGAATTTAGGATTTCCTTCAGTGAAGAGATCCCAAGAAGTAGGACAGTCTGAGAAAAGGCTTCAGTTCAGCCTCACAAGCCAAAGCACTCAATGCTTGAGGAAGATGTAACACATTTTTTTTCCTATTAATATTTTATATCAGGCATCTAAAAAATGTGGTGTGTGTACTCTCTCTGCAAGCCTTCCCTAGAGGCAGGGAACTGCCAAGGTTCTGTCTCCCATCTTACATGACTCTTTAAAAACAATGAGGAGTCTTGTGGTCTCGTAGGGTATGTCTACACTAGCCCCCTAGTTCGAACTAGGGAGGCTAATGAGGGTGACCAAAATTGCAAATGAAGTGCGGGATTTAAATATCCCGTGCTTCATTAGCATGTTCCCAGGCGGTTGCCATTTTGGAAATTGACTAGCCCAGAATAACTGCCCGTGTCTACACAGGGCAGTGAAACAGGAGTTCGAAGTAAAGCCCTTAGTTTGAATTAGCTGTTAAACCTCATTCCAGGAGGAATAACAGCTAATTCGAGTTAGGGCTTTACTTTGAACTCCCGTTTCACTGTCACATGAAGACGCAGGCAGTTATTCTGGGCTAGTCAATTTCCAAAATGGCGACCGCCCGGGAAAATGCGTATGAAGCACGGGATATTTAAATCCCGCACTTCATCTTCAATTTCAGTTGCCCTCATTAGCCTCCCTAGTTCGAACTAGGGGGCTAGTGTAGACATACCCTTAAAGTACATCTACACTGCAATGCTCAAATAGCTATCCCGCGTCTTCACAGCAAGCCCGTTATTTTGGACTCATTATTCCAATATCCCTGTAAACCTCATTCTACGAGGAGTAAGGGATGTTTTGAAATAGAGCGTTATTTCAAAATTTGGCGCTGCCTACGCAGCGCCAAATAATAAAATAAGCTATTTTGAAATAGCATTGAAATAAGCTATGAAATTTGCATAGTTCAAATTGCATATCTTATTTCAAGTTATGGTGCTGTGTAGATGCACCCTTAGGTGTGTCTACACAGCAGGGCTTACCTCAAAATAAGGTACGCAAATTGACCAGCATTTTAAAAACAGCGAGGACTGTTTTGATTTTTCAGTGTGATCCATTGGTGTCAGGCATTGGCCATTAATGCATGTTATGCATTTCCCTGGTGCATGAGGAGTTAACACAATAGGACAGCAGCGGAGCCCTAGTGAGTAATGGTGTTTCCTCCCTTGCCCTGCAGGCCTCTCATCACCAAGAAGAATCTCCAAATCCCCACGTTCAAGATGATGACGGTGCTGGGCACCAAATGGTGGGAATTCAGCGCCAACAACCCATTCAAGGGCAGTTCGGCTGCCTCAGCAGTGGCTCCAGTGGCAGCAGCTGTGGAAAAAGTTACCATCACACCCCAGCTTTCCCTCAGCCCTCAGCTATCTGCGCCGTCTATGACCGTCAGTCAGGAAAGCTAAAACCAAGGAGGGCAAAGGTCCAGGAGTACAGAAGAAAATCAAGGGCTCCAACGATAGAAAGAAAAAAGGGAAGAGGAAAAAGCAGGCAGGGCTGAAATTCCGCTTTGGAGACATTTCCAGCAAGAGAAAAAAAGGCTCCTTGGTAAGCGCGCTCTGTCTCTAAGGCTATGTCTAGACTGCAAGCCTCTTTCGAAAGAGAGCGTCTAGACTGCACGCAGAACTTTCGAAAGAGCAAGCCGCTTTTTCGAAAGAAAGCACCCAGTGAGTCTGGATGCTCTCTTTCGAAGAAGCCCTATTTACATTCAAGAACGCCTTCTTTCGAAAGAAGCACTTTCGAAAGAAGGCGTTCTTCCTCGTGAAATGAGGTTTACCGCCGTCGAAAGAAAAGTCGCGTTCTTTCGATTTAATTTCGAAAGAACGCGGCTGCAGTCTAGACGCAGGTGAAGTTTTTTCGGAAAAAGGCTACTTTTCCCGAAAAAACCCCTGAGTCTGGACACAGCCTAGGGGGTGAATGTTGGCGCTGGCGGGCAGGCAGCCCTGGGGACAGTATTCCCGTTGTCCCCTCGGTATTTGGGTATTGGCTGGGCAGGCTCCCTCTCCCCCCCGCCCCATGTTCCTTGTCCTGCCCGAAGCCATGCGCGGATCGGAGAAGGGCGTTCGGTTCTCTGGCTCGTTCCCTTGGGCCTCCCGTGGCCCGGAAGGAAGACAACGAGTGGCAGCTGCACTGATGGATGCTGGAGGTGTATACTTGTCCCACAGAGCTGGGCTGTGGCCAGCAATCCATCCGCTCCCGTGTGGAGAGGCCAGTGTCCAGTCTGCACAGCCCCCAGGGCTCAAGCGGAATTGATGTGGGGCATTAGCCCCTTGGGAACTCCAGACTTCTTGGGGGATCTGGGGAGAAGCTCTCAGCCCCTCTGCACTTGGGCCTAGGAGAGGAAATCTTCAAATCTCCTCTGCGCATCTTTGTTAGAAACCAGGCCTTGCTCAGTGGGTGTCTCCATTGGATGAGAGCTGCATCCAGGCGCACGTGCCTGGAGATGGCCTGGGTGGGAATTGCTTTCATTAAATTCCTAGAAGCAGTTGTGTAAGTAGGGGCTGAACTACTGCTTGTTATCAGCCAGCTAAAAGGAGAGAGCTGCCCTGGGTGTGGGTATGCTCACTCCAATTGTTTAGCTCTGCAAGATAATTAACTGTTAACTGTTGATATGTAAATACAGCTCATGCCAGGAGGGGTAAGGAATCCGAGGTGTGGCTATGTAAATCCACTGCAGAAAGCATGTGGACGCATTGGAGAGGGTCCAGCAGAGGGCAACCAAAATGATTCAGGGGCTGGAGCGCATGACCTATGAGCAGAGTGAGGGATTTGGGCTTATTTAGTCTGCAGAAGAGAAGAGTGAGGGGGGATTTGATAGCAGCTGTCAACTACCTGAAGGGAGGTTCTAAAGAGGATGGAGAGAGGCTGTTCTCAGTGGTGACAGATGGAAGAAGAAGGAGCAATGGTCTTCAGTTGCAGTGGGGGAGGCCTATGTTGGATATTAGGAAAAACTATTTCCCTAGGCGGGTGGTGAAGCACTGCAATGGGTTACCTAGGGAGGTGGTAGAATCTCCATCCGTAGAGGTTTTGAAGTCCCAGCTTGACAAAGCCCTGGCTGGGATGATTTGGTTGGGATTGGTCCTGCTTTGGGCAGGGGGTTGGACTCGATGACTCCTGAGGTCTCTTCCAGCTCTAGGATTCTATGATTCTATGATCCCCCTGTATTTTTATGCTCCAAATTTCTAATATATTCTCTAAAGCCACATAACAATGCCTAGCGCAGGATGTATAACATATTTGTTAAGCAGCTTTGATATCTGTCTCCTCGTTAAGGTAATGGGTTATTTCAGTGATGGTTTTAGCCTTCCACACAAATCTGTGTCTTGGTCGACAAGCTGCAATCAATGACTTCTTTACCTGTCCATTTATTTATGTACATGCCTGTCTTGTTACACTGAACTTTGTTAGTCCATTTTAACATCATTGTTTGTATTGGTGGCTTTATCTGTTTCATTGTTTTTCACTTCTGTGCCATCTGATTTAATAGCATAGTATTTTTTATTTATTTCATTTTATTTTGGGTCTTAATGTGAGCTTCAGAAGTAGAAGATTCCTATTTTAGCATGCTATTTACTTGGCTGATCATCTAAACACTCATGTTCTGTGATATTTTCTCTGCAGCATGGGCTGATCTACATTTCTACAAAGCAAAAGATTGATTAAATGGTGAGAATAGTGATAGAAATGTAGCCGTGTTAGTCTGGTGTAGCTGAAACAAAATACAGGACTATGTAGCACTTTAAAGACTAACAAGATGGTTTATTAGATGATGAGCTTTCGTGGGCCAGACCCACTTCCTCAGATCAAAGTTTTCTTTGACACACAACTCTTCTGTGATCCAGATTTCCGTTTTCTTTTGCTGATTTTTTTTTCAGTACATTTATTTTTTCTATGACTTGTAAATAAGGCATGTTTCCTTAAGTGCAGAAAACTGAGTTTTTGCTGATGCCTGACTTAGGTCTAAAAATGAATCAAAATCTTCCATGGCAAAGTGATAGGATGACTTAAGAAAAAAGAGTAGTTAAAAAGCATTGTATGCAAGTATTAGAATGAGAACAGCGCCTTATGTTTGGGTCTAAGTAAGAGAATTAGTGTATGTCTAGACTGCGGTGCTATTTCCAGAGGTATCCTGAAATAGCCATTCAGCGGCTTTTGAACAAACCCATTATTTCAAAAGAGATTTTGAAATAATGGTCATGCTATTCTGATGTCCCTGTAACCCTTGTTCCACGAGAGTTAAAGGACATTTTGCAATAGTGGTTTATTTTGAAATTAGATTTAAATAAGAAAAGCAATTTACGTAGCTCAAATTGTGTATCTGACTTCGACCTACGGGTGCAGTATAGATGCCCCCTTAGAGTCATACACCAGTACTACACATGCATGGTAGCCTGGGATTAAGGGTAGAGATGTACTAAATGGTTCTTTGCCAGAAGCTACTCATAAGTATGGAATTCAACCAGGAATACCTGCAGCACAGATTAGAAAGCATATGTTCCATTGATTAGGGAGAGGGGCCAAAAGGATATTTAAAATTGATCAAAGGAAACACATTTTGCATAATTAACCTGTGGAACTTGTTGCCACAAGATGGTAGACCAAAAGCTTAGCAGGGTTGAAGAAGAAATGAACATTTATATGGCTAATGAGAATATTCACATTTAGGAGGATAACAAGAAAGATAACAACCCAAAACATTTGGAGGGAATCATAGTCCCATAAACCCTGTGGTTTAACTAGATAAACCTGAGGCTGTTTTTGCCCTTGTATTGGACTGTACCATCTGTGCTTGCTCCTATACCCACTTCCAACATATGGCCAGACTCAGCACATAATCATACTTTGAATTTTTGAGGCCTTATAGCATACCACTGGCCTTAAATTCAAGAACACAATGTTAATGTCTTTTGATATTTCTAGTTTCTGCTAAAACCTCTTGTTCCTAGATATTACCATTGGTATGGGAACAAATTCTGCAAGAACACAGCATTGCCCCACCCCCTCTTAAAGAGACAGAGTATTTTACAGGCTTTTTTCGCTCAACCAATTCTGTTGGGGCTTTTTTTTTTTTTTTTTGCTTACCAAATTTTACCTTGGGAACTGTAGGGGTTCCTTGAAATTATTTTAAGCTGAAAAGGGTTCTGTGGCCAAATAAAATTGGGAAACACTGCTCTATATTATGCCAGTAGTGAATATTATGCCAGTGGTTTACTAGACATTCCCAAATGAAGCGGCTATTTAAATAATCGCCGCTTCATTTACATTAAAATGGCTGCCATGCTGAGCCGATCATCTGTTTGTCAGCTCAGCGCACTAGTCTGGATGCTCCGCGGTCGACATCAAAGGCATTTGTCGACCGCTCAGTTATGCCTCATGGGATGAGGTTTACCAGGGCGGTCGACAAATGCCTTTGATGTCAACCACGGAGCATCCAGACTAGCACGCTGAGCCGACAAACAGCTGATCAGCTCAGCACGGCAGCCATTTTAATTTAAATGAAGCGGCGATTGCTTAAATTGCCGCTTCATTTGGGTACATCTAGTAAACTAATCTACATGACTCTGGCGACAAAGCCATGTAGTCTAGACATACCCTTGCTGCCCTCCTGTGGTCATTGTATAGCCCTTTCCATTTTATGAGAAGCAATCCCATTCCAGGCACATGCTATGTTCCTGGCACCACCTAACCCTTACCTTGCTTTAAGTTATGGTAAGAGGAAGCTGTAAACTAAATTCGGTGATCCTAGCTCTTACCATTTATGAGGAGTTCTTATATAGACAGACAGACTCGCAGACAAACTCTCTCAAATATATAGTAGATAAAGTTCTTAGGCAAGAAGACATAAGAGGCTGGATACTAAAAGTTATAGATATAATTTCAAGTATCCAACCTGTCATGTCTAGTTTCCTAAGCAGAAAACTTAAGCATTTGTCTTTTACCTGTCATGTGTTTGTTGACATGAATTGAAATATGTATGCTTTGTACTTTATACAGTAAATAATTGATATTGTTATATTATATGCTTTAAATGTTGGGTTCTTTCCACTCTCTTTGGGGCCAATGTGTGTGTATATATATATATTTTAAGAACCTCTGCCTTTGTTTGTGTTTGAGGGAAAGAGGAGGGCTTATGGGTCATTGTTAGTTTTTATTTGTTTGCTTTTTGTTAAAAGCACAGAGATTATTTGGTAGAAAACAGTCTGAAACCTGAGAAGCTTTTAACCCCATTCTGTCTGAAATTATCCACAGCTGTAACTCCTCTGACATTTCAGAGCAGAATTTTGGCATATAAAATAATTTCTACCTTATTTTCTTTTTAAAGAGATTTACAACTGGGATTGTACATGACTTCCTGTTACCTTTATCACAATGGGGAAGAAATGAAAACACCTGCTTCAAAAAGTAAAAGAATTGCTAAATTAATTGAAATGCGGTATAGTATAGACTCAAGTGGCACCAGTTCCTTACTTCTGTGGAAAGAGAGACCATCAATGTTCCCCAGCATTACCAGGGAGAAGCAGGTTACAAGGCATCCCCAGTTCTATCCCAGTACATCCCAGTATCCAGTTTATGGAGGCTGCACTAAGCAGTCATATTCTGAACCTTTGCCACAGGCCATTGCTGGAGGTAGGCAGTAGAATCCAATGAGCAGAACGGGCATGAACACAGGTTCAACAATAGAGGAGGATGCTGGCAGTTTGAAGTTCAGGCAGCGACTCATCAGGAAATCCGTGCTACTGTATCACAGGGCTATCTTCTGGCTGATTACCGGGGTCTGGAGAGTGTCCCAGTGGGCAGCTGGAATGCAAGCCCTGCAAATGGGCGGAGTTGGAGGAAAATGAGGTGTATGGGACAGTCCCTAGAGTGTTGCATATGGCAAACCCATGGGACAGGAAATAGTTTAGGAAAACGCATCCCCTCAAAACTGTGCCCAGACCTGAACTTTGGTTTTAGGTTCCATTATGTTTGTTTCCCTTTTGGTTTTGGGGAGGGTTTCTACAGAGGCCCAGTGTGGCTGGGCAGCCAGCACCTAATTCCTTCAGCCCCTTACAAAGCACCAGAATCAGAAGAGCCAGCCCAGTTTTGTTGTCAAGAGCTGAGGTACACATCCGAACCAAGCACAGAGTCCAGACCTATGGAGGTTTGCACATCAAGAGCTCACATCCTCAACTCATCACAGTTCCACTGAAATAAATGATAGCAGAAGGGAAGCATGACAAGGGAGCAATTTTATGAATTTGCCATGGTGCCGGTTGTTTTAGAATCTGAACTCTAGCTAGATTTACCAGTTAGATAAGGGTCATGATCAATACTGAAGTGAACTCTAATAGGATAACCCTTTCATCATGAGTCCAATTTAATGCTGGTGTGTTTTCAGGTCAGTTTCTATCTGGAATGCTATTTCTCACATAAAGACATTTGGTTGTTCTTAACCAATACACAATTTAATAATTGACTCAGCATCACTTTAATAGACGATCAAGAGTTCACTCTAGCGTAGACACCTCCAGGCAGGAAAATGGGGCAAGTGCCCGAGGCCCATGACTGAAAAGAGCCAAAGACTCTCAGTTGCCACCACCACTACCACAGCAGTGGTGACATCCAGAGCCCCGGCCCTTTAAATTGCTGCAGGAGCACTGTGCAGCATACTTTGGACAGCTCTGAGGGCTTGGAGGGGCAAGACATGGTCCAGGTGACAATGAGGGCTGGCTGCTCCAACCCTGCCCCTTCTGCCTGAGGCCTCACCCCTTCCTGGAGCTCAGAGACCAGCCTTCTCCACCTTGCTCAGAGGCTTGGAAATGCTCTTCACTGACCTGCACGCTACCAGTGTTCTAGGCTATGTCTACACTGCGGGTTTTTTGCGGAAGAGGATATGCAAATATTGTGCTCATTTGCATATCTTCTTCTGATCCTTTTTGCAGAAGAGGTTTTGCCTCTAAAAAGCCCCGTGTAGATGGGGCCATTTGTCAGAAAAAAAAGCCCTTTTTTCGCAAGGATCACTTATTCCTCAAAAATTGAGTCTTACAGGACCTTACGAAAAAGGGGTTTTTTCCCGATAAATGGCCTCATCTATATGGGGCTTTTTAGCGGCAAAATCTCTTCCACAAAAAAGAATCGGAAGCAGATATGCAAATAAGCACACCATTTGCATATCCTCTTCTGCAAAAAAAAACAACAGTGTAGACTTTGCCCTAGGTATGAACTGCATATGCCTATACAGTCTTGCAAGCAATTGTCATAGACTAGGTGAGGTAAAGTTAAGCAGCTGAACTGCAACAATGCAAGTAAATGAGACTTCTTATAACATGCAATTATTACCATCACTCATCTTTTCTTTAGTACCTAACACATTAATCACATTTTCAATATTTCTCAAAGGAGTAAGCATGCATGTATCTTTCAAACACCTGAGAGTCAGTTTCAAAACCAATGTTTGAATGGATTGGTCCAAAAAAGACTAGTTTAGAACATCAAAAGCAATTGTTTTCAAACGTATAATGGAAGACGTGGCACAGCATGAGTTCATATCTAAAATATGGCTACCTTGAAGTTTCCCTCAAGAAGACAACAAGACAACCTGCAGTCATAAATGGAAAAGGAGACATACAATCTCTGAAATGGAATGCCACCAATTCTTATCCTCTTAGCTCTGCAATGGCTGGCATAGGAGTAAGTTTCATGGGAGATCAAGAAGCTCTAGGATGCCCGCAAAAAGAATCTTTCTGGGTCAACTCCCTGACTGGGTAGTTGTCCCTCATCATGCCCAGTTTCCACTGATGGTTCTACTTAATCCAGGTACCGGCCTGTTTAGTCCTCACAGAGAGCCCTTCTTTGGCAGCCCAGCTTATTTTGTTTAGAGATGAGCGAAAAACAAAAGTTCAGACTCATCAGAAAACAAGCTTCTCCCATGGTCAACAAAATGTCAGTGACATCACTTCCCTTCAGGAGTGCCTGAAAAGTAACTTGACTAGAGTCCCCATGGTCAGGTAGCAGAGTCAGTCTCCTCTTACCCGGATTGCCCCTGGAGTTCTTTGGACTTCTCAGGAGATGTGATTCCTTCTACTGCTTTAGCCACCCCTCCCACAGCTGCTATCTCAGGGTATGTCTACACTACCCTCCTAATTCGAACTAGGAGGGTAATGTAGGCATACCGCACTTGCAAATGAAGCCCGGGATTTGAATTTCCCGGGCTTCATTTGCATGAAGCCGGCCGGCGCCATTTTTAAATGCCAGCAGTTCGAACCCCGTGCCGCGCGGCTACACGCGGCACGCAGTAGCTAGTTCGGATTAGGCTTCCTAATCCGAACTAGCTGTACTCCTCGTGGTCCTTTTCATTCTCTTTTGAAGCATCTGGCACTCTTCACTGTTGGAAGATGGGCTTGATGGACCTTTGGTCAGACCCAATATGGCCGTTCTTATGCTCTTATGCACATTTATGTCAGTATCTTCCAACAGTGACCAGTGCCAGATGCTTCAAAAGGGAATCAATAGAAGAGGGAAATCATTAAGAAACCCATCCCCAAATCCCAGCATCTGGCAGTTAGAGATTTAGGGACATGAAGAGTATGGGGTTGAATCCCTGACCATCTTGGCTAAAAGCCATTGATGGGCCTGTTTTCCCTGTCGTTTTTCCTGACCGTTTGCACACCCCAACACCATCCCGTATGGGGTTTTCAGTTTTACACGCCTTCCTCCAACTCCAGTGGAGTCAATCCACATATTCTTTTATTATATTTAGCAGTTTTCACTTCACATTTTTCTAGGCTTACCATGGGAGATGAGAAATTACATTGGAGGAACAGGACAAATGATTCACAAATACAAATATACATATGATTTGTCAAGCACACAAGATACACAGCTTCCAAAAAGCGATGAAAGATATTGATAAGCTTCTTGAGGTCTGGGAAGGTTTGAATTCTGGAACTTTTTGGTTCTGAGGTTACTAGTAAGCTTTTCCTAATGAGATTACACCTACATTTAGTTTTTCCTCTCCTCTGGCACATAATTACTAATGAGACACTCTGCATAGAAAAGTGGCAGATGCTGTTGTCTGTTGCCTAGCAGGGATTCTGCTTAGCTAGAATAAGGGAGGTGGGAATGTCAACCATTAGTAAATTATGGGAGTCCTTAGGTAGGGAAACTAACATTCGTTGGAAAATTCCTTATCGAGCATCAAAAGTTTTCCTTTCTTGGGAACTGTGTATTTTACCTTTAGCTTAATCAATGTTCCCCCAGCAAGATGTCCTACTTGTTGAGATGAACCTATTGACTCTCACTGTCTTTAGCTCCTGGAGGAAGCTAAGGTTTGGCATATGCACAAGGATGATTGCAACTCGCTAATTAAAAGAGCCAAGAAAGAGTGAGATCTGCAGTTAATACATATTGTCGAGGTCTACCTTATAAGCAGAGCTGTGCAGATTTACACTAGCTGAGCGACTGCACCCACATTCAAGTGCAGCTTCAAATGGAATGTGTAGTCTTCAGAATCATGAAATGGTGAGCCGACAGGTAAGAATTATTTGTAAACAAGCCACCTTAATTACATGGCAGGTGAAAGATAAATGGAGAGGGATGTATTGTCCAAAATGACAGGGATCCTACCTTTATTACAGCAGCATCACTCAAACCACTCTAAAATAAGGCTGTGTGTCAGCAGTTCTGTCATGAACTCCAATTTCTGGGGTATAATACCTCGGCCATTTCAAATTGCACTGAGTTGAAATAAATGTTGTCAGTCCAGACGAAAGTTTCTTCAATTTAAAAAGTAAATATGGGGTTGAATTTCTTTTTGAGCTATGAAGCAGGATACACTATTTAAAAAAAATGATTCCAGACCTTTATTTTTTTTTTCTATTTTATCGCAGACTACACTGAAAATAGTCACTCACAGTGAGTGAAACTGTACAGGAAGAGAGACCTTCGTACTTGCAGAATCTTCCCTTTTTTTTCTAGTTAGTGACACTATAAAAAAGTAAAGGACAGTCAAAATGTGCTTGACACAGATTTCAAGAGGTTAATGTCTATCTACTGCAGTTGCATACCCCTTATTAGTATACAGTGTGAGCACCCCAGTCTTTAAGCTATTTATCCTCCCTACTCTCTCTGTGAGTGAGGGCATCTGTAGTGTCTATCTAAGATTGAATTGATAGTTCTGTGTTAAACTATAGGATTCTTAGGGATTGGGCTCAGTTCCAGTGGTGCTGCAGTTTTAAGATCAATAGGGTGAAAGTTATCCTTTACCATTGTCTTAGATTGGAAGAGTTTTAAGAGAAGGTGAAGAACGAATTCAGTGACTACAAACAATTAAAAGGGGGAAAAATCACGTTTTCACTACAAGTTGCACTCACACACCCACCTACACAACCTGAAAGAGGCCAAGCCATAATCAATGCTATAGTCAGACTCAAATTCCCAATGTTATAGAGAGGGGGTGGCCAAACTTACTGACCTGCGATCCACATACAAGCTCCAGAAGCTTACATGCTGTGTGCTGAGGCTCAAGGTTTCAGCCCCATTCCTGCTGAAGCCCCAAGACCTGCTTCCCCATTGGGTGAAGTCCCTACCCCATGAGAAGTCCTGAGCTCCAGCCCCAAGTCTAGTAGGTGGAAATAAACAAGACATGGGGGAGGGGCGTTCTGTGAGCTGAAATCTAACTGCAAAAGAACCTCATGGTTTGGCCATTCTTTGTCAAGAATCTGGTTGATTTCTCAACAGGTGGTCATTGAAGGAGGGGTTCTCGCTGTGGTCATCCCAATAAGGTCTTCCCACCCTATCCATACCAGGAAACCCTCTGTTAAATATTTCAGAGTGATGGATGTGTACTTGGTATAAAAGTAAAGTGAAGCTATTATGCAAAGCATACAGGGTAAAAGACCTGTAAGATATGAGCTTAGACACACTAGGCTTCAGAGTTAAGGAGACACATTCCATTGAAGTCTGTGAAACTACATGGGTGTCCACAAACTAAGGAGTGGGTCCTAAACATTGGAATTTGTAGCTGCTGCATTTATTGTGTGTAATACTGTAACACATCACTCAAATGTGTGCTCTGTGTCTTTCCAGAACAACATGATTCTTGCCCCACAGAGCTTATGAACTGGCACTGAAAAAGGACTAGGCCTCACACAAATTTTGGGAAAGACACATTGCAAGCATCCCAGTGGGCTGCATGATGGGAGAAACTGGAAGATGATTAGTCCTGAACTGGCAAATGTTTAGATTTCTTAAATGGTTCTTTTGTGCATTACACACAAAAAAGTGATTTCTCTGCACAATTGGCAATTATGAGCTCTGTGATGGATTTTCTTTTTGCAACTAAAGCATGTCTCACCCCTAAATTGGAAAGCTAAGCACACTAAGATTGTGAGTGTACTCATTAGCAATATCCAGTCATCCTTATTTTAAGCTTCAGGAAGCACAACCTGAGAGGCCAGGATACAATTAGCTGTAATCCTGGGAATAAAGAAAAAAAAGATTCTATTCTGTTGTCCCACCTGCATTAAAGTGGATCCCTGATAAATGTGGTCTGGGCAACCAAAACATGGTTTGGGACTGGGTTGGGAGGTGGAGGTCCAGGGGATTGGGGCTGACAAAGCCAGAGCTGCCTGTGACCAGTGGTGGCCCTAAGCAGACGCAGCACAGGGCACTGCTAAATATGGAGCACCACTGTGTATGCTGTGTATGTCTAGGGACAATCCTGCAGACGTAGTATTGAGGGGTAGGACTAAATGACCAATAAAGGAAGAAATCAGAATTTAACTTCTGCATTCACAGGCAGCATCTTTGTGACAACCCGCAGGCTAGAAACTTGACTTTTAGATAGCAGCGACCCTTAATTCTCAAGGTCAGGGTGTCTCTTACATTGGTCTGCTAGTGAAAAGCAGCTTCTCCAGGCTTTGTGTGCACAGCCATTAGCATGAGAAGGCACACCCAGCAAAGTTAAACAAATGATCTCCCAGCCACGCATGAACTGATACAGGCTGACACCCACGTAGCCCTCTCTTCCAGCCGTGCACCCCAGACATGTGCATCGTATGCTGCTCGAGACCTTCTTGGACAGTGTAAACTCCCCATCATTCCATCAAAGGGTAATGAATATGCATCAGCTTGTGTTGACCCGAATAAAGTTTCCCCCAGACACTTCAGCCAAAACACACTGGCTCAGATAAAATGATCTAACAGGTCTATTAAAGAGAGAAGGATAGATTACATGTAAAAAATTCTAAATCGTAATGGCACAGAAGTCAAAACTGATCACAAAAGAATTAAAAAATAAACTGACAAGATATTTCTTAAATGTTACCAAGGCCAGTAGTCCAAAGTACTTGGTAACTGACTCACCATAAGTGCAGTACATTTCACAGGCTGTCTTCTTACAGCCTGGGACCACTCCTCCCACAGTACAATGATGCTTCCATGGGTTGAGGTAAAGGAGGAGAAATAAATGGGGAAGTCCCTGTACTTTATTTTAGTCCCTCCTCTTCCCATCCCTCTCTCCTGCTGGGATGCAGACAATCAGTCTGTGGTATACATGAGTCGCAAAGACATCTATCAAGTGAACTGTTAGTTTCGTGCCCTTGTAAGCTTCTTTGTCCATGATGTTTAATGTGTCTTCCAGGAGGACATGCAAGGTCTGCTTTTACGGTGCTTTTGTTATCTTCAAGGATCTAATCTGTGGGCATTCCATGGATGCACAACATGTTCCAGTAACAAGCATGTAGCAAAATCACATAACTCCATATACCGTGATAATATACACTTGTTAGCAGTACAGTGATGTTCAGTAAATCATAGGTTTTCAACTGATACCTTAAAAGGCATTGTGACTAGGTGGATCAGGCCCGAGGCCCCCTACTGGAGGAACTGTGGTCTTGTCACACCTCACCTCAGAGAAGCTACAGAGAAGTCCTCCAAGCAGGCTAGAGTGGCTGCAGGAGAAGTGGCCAATCAGGGACCAGGAAGGCTCTATTAAAGGAACTGCAAGACCAGACAGCAGTCAGTTACTTTGGAGATCTTAAGGTATGCATCCTGAAAGACTAGTTTGCTGAAAGAACCGCAGCACTGCAGACAGCTCCATGTGGAAACTATTGAAGACTGGACTATGATGGGACTCCAAGATTAAGGCCTGAGCTAAAGGTTATCTCCAGGAGGAGAAGCCCTGAGGGCAACACTCTCTCTCAGAGTGGGGAACAGACTCAGAGGGATTCTACTAAGGGCACTGAGATGGGCCCCTGAGAGGTGTGTACTCTGGAAGGGTATGTCTACACTACCCTCCTAGTTCGAAATAGAAGGGTAATGTAGGCATACCGCACTTGCAAATGAAGCCCGGGATTTGAATTTCCCGGGCTTCATTTGCATAAGCGGGGAGCCGCCATTTTTAAAACCCCGCTGATTCGAACCTCGTGCAGCGCGGCTACACGGGACATGAACTAGGTAGTTCGAACTAGGCCTCCTAGTTCGAACTACCATTACTCCTCATTTCACGAGGAGTAACAGTAGTTCGAACTAGGAAGCCTAGTTCGAACTACCTAGTTCGTGTCCCGTGTAGCCGCGCTGCACGGGGTTCGAACCAGTGGGGTTTTAAAAATGGCGGCTCCCCACTTATGCAAATGAAGCCCGGGAAATTCAAATCCCAGGCTTCGTTTGCAAGTGCGGTATGCCTACATTACCCCGCTAGTTCGAACTAGTGGGATAGTGTAGACATACCTGAAGGGGTTTTGTTGATTGCTCACTGGGTGTGTGACTCAGCCAGAGCGCTGAGTTGCTGAAGAGGCTTCACACAGGAGAATGCAGGCACATGCCCTTAGCCAGAAGGGGGAGCTTGCGGGAGCCGAGTGCTGCCCCGTTATAGGTATGTTTTGTACCCTATATATCATAACAAATACAAAAGGGGTGAGGAAGGGGTACAGATGGGTACCAGAGTGTCACAAGTACAGTTTGTCACAACCTTAACCATCAAGCTGGCCTTCCTGTCAGGCAGTTAGGTGTCTGCCACATTGCTGCTCAGTGTACATGCCTTACGATCTATCTATGGAACAGCTTCTGTGACAGAGAAAGGAGAACAGCTTAGAGTAGTCTAGTCTGTGAATTATCTCAGTGTGATACATTAAATGCTCCCCCTTGACAACTCTGTCTTCTGCACTCAGCTGATATTGCATACATTTTAAATGGAGACATTTTTATGCCCAGTACAAATGCAATCTGCTCAGATGTCAAGTACAGGCGCACACACTCAACAAGAAGTTTATTTTGACTTGGTATTGAATTAGACAACATAAATATCATTGCTTTTCCTTGCAGTCCAATTCATATTCCCCTTACTCATATGCGCATTTCCACTGACTTCAGTTCTGATACTCAAATGTGTCAGGGAAACAGGATTTGGCTCTAAATGGAGAACAGCTAGAGCCAGGTCCTGCACTCTTAAAAATGGACAAGGCCTATTCCTGTGAGCAGAGAAAACTCTGCCCAGCTTGCAATTCCTAGCTCTGTACTTCCCTCTGGATAGAGTGCACAGGCAGATATTCATAGGAAGGAGGTGGTCTAGTTGTACACGAGCTGACAAGAAAGAAGAAGATGCCAACTCCAATCACTAGCCTCAGGGCCGGCCCACATCATTTTGGCACCCTTGCTTGGGCCAAAACTTTGAAAGGACTCAGGGTATGTCTACACTACCCCGCTAGTTCAAACTAGCGGGGTAGTGTAGACATACCCTCAGTTCTGCCTTCTTCCTGTTCTATTCCTCTCATGGTACTGCTCTGCTACCTACCCCAATAAAGGAGACGTAGCAACTTAAAATGCTTTGTTCAAAAATGTGAAGTAACACTTAACTTTCAGAGCAGAGAGAATACATATGCACCAGCAGTGGACACAATTTTCTACACTCTGGGTCCTACTGGCACCCCCCCACAGTCTGGCACCTGAGGCTGCTTCCTCAGTTTGCCTCATGGTAAGGCCAGCCCTGACTAACCATGCATGGGGGCCTGATGTTTCAGTTATTGCTTTGAGGATGGCTTAATTATGCTCTTCACGGGCTGTGTTGCTATTGACTTCCTTAGAAGATGGGTTTGCCCTCAGGAAGAAATCCTTAGTCTACCTGAATAGCGGAAGAGGGACTTGTGTGAGTGGAGCTAATTAGGCTCCTCTAACTAAGGTGAGGAGGAGGATTTGGGGACATGCAAGAACTGTGTATACTCTCTGTGTGATACGAAGCCTCACTCTGCAGGTTCTCCTTGTTCAGTCATCAGAGAGACAGGGCTGGTGGGCATGAATGCACTAGAGCAATGGTTCCCAAACTTTTCACTGGTGGGGACCCTCAATCACCCCCAAACCATTTGCGGACCCCCAATAACCTCCCAAAACTGTTTGCAGACCCCCATCAAAGCCAATTGTAGCCACAATTCTAGTAGTCAATGGAGTATTTTCTCACTTTTCATTTACTTATGACTGTTTGATTAGATGTTCCACTTGTGGATGCTTCACTCTGCTCATCAGTCTCCTTTCTCTTCCGTGATCCTGATTTCAGCCACAGATCCATGTTGAATGTAAGGCTAACCTTTATGTGATTCTAACCATCGCAATCGTTTTGTCGCACAAAGGCGCCACAAGATAGATTTTCGGACTGCAATTGATAACATCATTGGAAGATATTTAATTTAAAAATAATAATTGATTGTAACTTTGCAAGGTATGTAAAATGCATTGTTTTTTAAGTTTATCCTATACAGACTAACTCGGCTACCCCTCTGAAGCTTTAGTTTCTATGATCACTTTTATTTATCTTTTTTTTTCACAGACTTCCTGCAACACTGTCACGGACTTCCAGGGGTCCGTGGATGCCAGGTTGGGAACCACTGCCCTAGAGGAACCATGGAGCTGCTATAAATCATTGGTCCCAAAGTGGTTGTGGAATCTAGTCCATCTGTGAAGATACAGCAGCCTCCATAGAGCCGCTCTATATGTAAGCTGCATGTAGGCAGGAAGGATTCCTTTAAATTGCTGAAGCTGGAGGAGGGACTCTGGATTTGGTGTATAGTTAGTGTTGCCTACTCTCCCGACCGAAAGGACCAGACACCATTTGTGGCAATGATGTCCGGCCCTGGGAGAATTGGCAATCATATGATTATTGAGTGGTTAGCAAGCCAGACTCCTGGTTACTGGAGAGAATTAAGTAGAGCACTCACTGCTAATGGGTAGGAAACTAGTACACCACACTGGAGTCACAAAGCACCTGAAGTGAGGTGAAGCAGAGAGTAGAGAAATACATTCCTAAGCCCTGGTCTACACTAGGGAGTTATTTCAAAATAATTCCCTTTATTTCAAAAAAACAAGCGGAGTGTCCACACTACCCAGCTTGTTACTTTGAAATAATGACTCCTGCTTTACACAAGGAATAATGCTCATTTTGAAATAGTTATTTCGAAATAGCGGTAATGTGGACGCTCCACTGCTGCTATTTCAAAATAACTACTCCCCAGAATCATTCAAAGTAATTACTCCCCAGTGCTTCTTGAGGCTCGGTGTCGAGGTAGCACACCCACATGAAGGGAGCCTGCCTCGGACTAATTTTGAGGCTTTCCTGTAGTGTGGACATGCTATTTTCAAATAGTTTTTTGGGAGTCGTTATTTTTCGAAATAATTTGCTAGTGTAGACATGCCCTAAATGTGGCATTCTGTTGGCATAATCTGTTTACATTGCAGGCCCCATTTCCTGACATCTGGGACCAAATTAAGGATGTTACTCCTTGTCTATGGCAGGAGTAACTATGGATACAACTCATTTGCTTATAAAGGCAATTGGTGAGAAGACCTGCATACCTCCTTTTCTTTCGGATTCCATGAGAGTGATTCTGAGACAGAGAGCCAATGTCTGTCAGTGTGTGGACATGAACATCTGTGGGAACTGGATCATTCCCATGGTGGATGAGACTTGTATGAGGCAAATTCACCTTTTCTGAGTCCATCATCAACACCTGCTCTGGAGTTCCACTCCCTTATTCACTCAGTCACAGCTTCCCACTCTGGGCAGGGTTGGTCCCCCTGCATGCAAAACCACTTTAGCACAATACATGTGTGCTCCAAAGCTACAGTTTTGGGGGGAGAAGGTGCAGATGTGAAGAGCTGACTTCCTTCTCTTGAGCAGTGTTCCGGAAAGGATCAGCAGGAAGTTTGGAACATAAGGCCTACTTCAGAGAACTATAAACATGCAAACAATCCCACAGGTCAATTTGCATAAAGTCTCCAATACCTTTCTGGCCTTATTTACCCAAGAGCAGCTAATATTAGATGTACCAAGCTCCAAGTCAGAAGCTTGTGCACACAGCAGACAAGGTAGCAAGCATGGGTGATAGCACCCATGGCCTATTGCACTTGTAACAACACTGCCTCATGGATTATTAAGTAGGACTCCCATAGACAGGAAGTCCGAACTACCAGACATTTAAAAATGGCGGCGCCTGGGAACATGCAAATAAAGCCCAGGATACTTTAATCCCAGGCTTCATTTGCAAGTTTGAATGACTACATTAGCCACCCTAGTTTGAAATAGGGTGGCAGTATAGTCATGCCCTGAGTTACTAGCTTGATCTGAGACAGCACTTTCCACGATGCCTGTAATGTCTAGCCACTCTAGACAAAGAGGCATACAACCTATGAGCAGAAGTAGGGTCAATAAACTCTTTGCTCATTTCTACTGCCTTAGTTTGAAATATTTATTTTTCTGTTTTGTTGGTTTACGGAGTAAAACCATGTATTTAAACTACCTCTTAGCATAGCTTCTTTACCAAAAACTTCATGTGGCCATTTTCAAACCTGGCTGAATTTTATATAAAAAGGAGCAGCTCTGCTCTCTGCTGTGTTAGCTAAAGTCCATGTATTTTTGGATTATATTTTTTAAGCAAGTGGGCTGCATCTAATTCACACTTTTCCTATATAGCTTTATATGTTTTTCCTAACAGCTGCTACACAGAGTGGAGATCACTCTGTAACAGATCAGTGAAGTTTACGTATAAATTAGTGAGTGTTACAGTTACTTTTGCATGTATAAACCTTTGAAATGCACAAATGTGAATCTTGAAGCCATGCACATTCTAGGCAACGTGTTTTAACTTGTGAGCTCCCTTTGGGCATCTCCCATGTTTCTGGAGATCAAAATTTTGCATTTTTGATAGTGAAGAGCCTTGAATCAAGCTTCAGTTTGAGTTTGACTTCTAAACATTCATTTTATTCCCAGCTTGCAATCATATTTCAATGCACTTTTACCATATGATTGCACAGACCTTATGAATCAGTTATATAACGCACATTTGCTAGTGTTACAAGAATATACTAGGATTTGATTGTATTAAATAATTGGGCCTAGACAACATGAGCCAGACACCTTTTATTTTGAATAGTACCTTATTCTGCAAAAATTCTTGTTGGCATTAATGGGGCCAGTGCTAGAATGAAGGAATGTTCTGTTGGAATAACAGGAGTGTCTGAATATAGCTTAATTCATATAGAGGTGTTATTGTCTCCCTTAGGCCAAGTCTACACTAAAAGGGAGGGTTGAATCAAGATACACAAATCCAGCTACGTTCATTAGCTGGAGTCAACGTACATCGTTTCGCATTTCCCTGCATTCCCCACACTCCCTTACCCCCTTACACCTCACAGAAGCAGGTGTACCAGACACCTATAGGGGTACCCTCTGAGTTTGATTTAGCAAGTCTTAACTAGACTCACTAGATCAAACTCCAGAAAATTGATCAAGGCAGCATCAATCTTCTATTTAGTGAAGACATGGCCTTACTGTAATGTTGGGAAATAAATTTTGTCTCAGACTAGGGGTACGTCTACACTACATGGCTCCGTCGACGGAGCCATGTAGATTTGTTTATTGGGCAAAGGGAAATGAAGCGGCGATTTAAATAATTGCGGCTTCATTTAAATTTACATGGCTGCCGCGCTGAGCCGACAAACAGCTGATCAGCTGTTTGTCGGCTCAGCGCGCTAGTCTGGACGCTCCCCTGCTGACATCAAAGCCCTTTGTCGGCAGCCCCGGTAAACCTCATCCCACAAGGAATAATGGGGCTGCCGACAAAGGGCTTTGATGTCGGCAGGGGAGCGTCCAGACTAGCGTGCTGAGCTGATAAACAGCCGATCAGCTGTTTGTCAGCTCAGCGCGGCAGCCATGTAAATTTAAATGAAGCCACGATTATTTAAATCGCCACTTTATTTCCCTTTGCCTACAACCCTAATCTACATGGCTCCGTCGATGGAGCCATGTAGTCTAGACACAGCCTAGGTGTGTAGAAACATAGAAATATAGAAGTCCATCAATCCAAGGGATTTCCTGCCTTCAGCAGGGGGAGGTTCTGCAAAATGTCACTGCTTCTCTGCGGGGTAATTGGAATGTTTAGACTGAGAGACCATATGGGCCTGATTAGCAGATGTACTGAGCACCCGCCGTTCCCAATGACTTCAGCTAGAATTATGGATGCTCATTCCCTGGGGAAGGTTCCAAAGTGATTTATTCTGGCTTTTTGTTCATAGTAGATTTTGTGATAGACTCTATCAAGATGCTTTTTTCTCTGCAAAGAGTTTAAATGAAAACATTTTGTGCAACATTTTCTTTTAAAAGAGATTATTTTTTCACCCATTGAGAGACCAAAAACCTGGCAAACAACCTATATTCAGTTTTTGATTGAATCTTTTCAATTTGGGAGTTTAGATTAAAAAAAATCTGTTGTTTTTTTTTCAAATTGGACATTCCTTTCGGATTTGGACCATTTGTGCTAGTGGAAAGTTGCCTGAGACTGGATTTTGCCCAAATAGTTAATTGCCACAGCAAAATTAATGTATGAATTCAAAGGCTGGATTTCAATTTCTCTGTGGGAGGCTATCCTTTAACTTCTCCAATTCATCCAAAAATGTAAGTCCATAGTATATAAAGAGCCTACTGTCAAATTCAAGTGCAGTGTGCTATATAGTGCTTTAAAACTTTGCCTTCAGTGATTAAATAACAAACCTGTAGTTAGTTACTCTGCATATTTGGAGAGTACAGGTTAATTCTTGTCATAATCACAGGGGAAGTTAAAAGGAAATGCTGAGGTAACCATCACCATGATGAATCATTAATACAGATCAGCTCCAGTGGTGTGATTTGTAGGCACTACAAAATTCATTTGGCAGGAGTGGCTGTTTTCGCCTGGATAAATGAAAAGGCTGTAAATGGTGGGCCTATACTTTGCAGGCCAGAAACCCTAAAATGCTCCCTATCTCCTGCCACTCAGCAGCTGGATTGTATTCTCAAAGTGGAAAATGGAGACACCGTGCCTGAGGCTGTGACAGGAAAGTTGTTGTTGGTAGGTAAATGAGGTTTGTGAGGACAAGGGCAGACGGGGAATGAAAAGGGACACCCTGATCTGAATTAGCCCCATAAAAAGCTTTGTTCCCTGCTCAGTGCCCCCACCCTCTGGGGCCCTGAAGTCTCTTAACTGCAAGGATCCATGTTGAGAGGTCCCATGGCAGCCAATAGTTCAGCAAAATATAGGTCAGGTCTATACTACGCGAGAAATTCAATTTTAGATTCGCAACTCCAGCTAAGAGAATTGTATAGCTGGACGACGTACCTTAAGTTGAATTTCTCTCGTTCCCTCCCTTACTGCTAGTGACCCAAGAGAGTACCTGAGTACACCTTCAGTGTTCCATTTATCGGGTCCTTACTAGACATTCCTCCTAGATAGTCCAACAACATTCTCTTTACACGTGTCCGATTATCCTTGTGCAGTCTTTAAAATGCCAGTTAAAGGAAAGGTGTAGACATTTGGCAAGAACCACGGTGAACGTGCTACGTGATGTACTTTCAAAGGAGCATATCAGAGTGTCTTGGCGTGGATCCAATGGATCACAATTTAGTGTTTTTTTATAATATAATAGTGGTGAGTTGACTTCATCCCTGTCACAAGAACTAACAAGGGGCCTGTGGCAAATGAATGTGAGTTACCGCAGCGGAAAGCCATTCTTTCCAATAGATGTATTAGGCATGCCAACGGGGTGGGGTGTGGGGTAAAGAGGCAAAGGGCCGTAGGGCTTGGTGATTCACATGGGCCCAAGGCTTCCAGCCACTGTGGTAATGGTGGTGGCTGGAACCCTAGGCCCTTTAAATCACCGCTGGAGCCTCAGGCAGTGGCCCCCGGTAGCAATGAAGGGTTGATGGGGGGCGGCTAGCTCCCCAGCCCTGTCCCTTCAACCTGAGGCTCCCCTACATTGCCCATGGCCTCAGCAAGTCTGTCAGTCCCCTGATTAACATTATGCTTTTTTATCCATCACAGGCCCTCATAAGAATCGTCATAAAATTGAATGATTCCATGAAACTGACCCTAGGACACATAGCTCTCTGGTTTCAAAAGCTTCTATCATTTCATGTAACAGCCACATGCCTTTTCTTTTACTGCATTACCATCCATTATGGAAATCCTTCCCACAAGTACCAAGAGGAGGTCAGACCTGAAGAAAAGTTACAGCAACCAACTTTTCCTGTTCGATAGTCCAGAGGTGAAATTCTGTCCATATTGATGTTAATGGCCAAACTCCATTGACTTTAATGGGAACAGGATTGTACCACCTGTCTACACACCCCTTCCTTCAGGGAATATTTGTAAGCAGAGGTAATTTTTTTGGTCTCTGGCCCATATCCAGTCAGTCAACTCTCATTCATCATTCTGCAGTGTTTGCTTCGATAACCTGCCATTTGTGTTTTGTGATTCTTTTCTTAAGTTACATGGTGTTGGAGTCACAGAAAGCCCCACGTGTTTAGCTGCCATGTAAGGCACCTACATCCCACAACCGGGCTCATTGGGATTCATAAAACCTAGCTCAGCTCCTCTGTAGGCACCCATGCTTGCTCAGCACTTTTAACTTTTTTCAGCAGAAATTCCCTAGGTGCTTATGTTTCTCCCTCTGGGCAGGCCCATGCCAGGTATACAGATGACTAAGACCCAGTGCAATGCAGAAACTGGGGGAAGATTGATGTGTCTCCACCTGACTTGCCTGTGGGACCCAATCCAATGAGCTTTCCTATCAAATCGAGCATCCATTAGTGAGTTTATCCAAGTTGCCTAGGGGAGATAGAGGAGGGGGGCCCTCCTCATATTTTTAGCCCAGTGATTAGGCTACTCACTTGGGCTGTAGGAGGCCCAGAGTTCACATTTCCCTTCCACCTGAAGCAGAAATGGGATTTCAAAAGGGATCTTCCACCTCTCAGGTGAGCACTCTACCCATTGGGTAGAAGTTATGTACGGGAGCCCTCTTCCCTCCATCCTCCCCTGCTTGTCTCTTGAAAGAACAGCATGGCTGCACACTGACAGAAAGGCGTCTGAATCAGACAGTGCCCAGAAGGGGAAAGTGTCTCCCTCCAGCCTGGACTAAGGCAGTGAGCTCCTAGAGCACAGTGGGGCTTCAGGACACATCCCTCATTTTCACATTTGTCAAAGGCTCGCTTAGGCATGGAATTATGCAGCAGGCTGGCTTCTGTGAAGTCCATTGTGAGCACCTATATCATCCCAACAGCCTCACAGATGGTTTTAGCATAGATGGACCCTATCACTGCCACCTCAAGGGACAGTAGGGAAAGGAATGGCCAATGGAAGACACAGGTTAGGGCTGGGACCAAGAGGCCCTGTGGTGATGTATTTACAATTCTGGGTGCTTTCATCCAGCCCTGCTCAGGGCTTCTACTGATGAATATATTCACTTTGTTCTGTTGAGCTCTTGTTATTATTCAAAGTGCTGTGGCACCTAGAAGCCCCTGCCAAAGACCAGGGCACTGAACACACGCGTAATGAAAAGACATTCACTGCCCCAAAAGAACTCACCAGTTTTTTCACACAAGCCAGGCTACGTGTACTGCTTTGCAGAATACCATGTCAACATCTGAAAAGCTACAAAGGTTTCTTTCACTTTCCATGGCAGTTCATCATCACCGAGCTCTTTCATGCAATCAGAGTCCCCATGTAGCAACTGATAACCCGTGTACACCAGACGCGCTAATGGAGGTCATAGGCGCTCACTCTTAATTAGATGAGGCTCATTAACTCATACACATACAGCTTGCCATTTCCAGATTATGCACCTTCATTGTTTGCAGTAATGGCAAAGCAATGAGAAATGAATCTGAGGAACTGGACTGGCACAAGGCAAGGCATTGTCTCTCTGTGTTTTGATAGCTGCACTTCAGAGAGCCCTGGAAATGGAAGGCGGTCGAGACAAAACAACATAATTGAGAATGGAGAAAGTGAAGCCGAGCAAGCTGATAATGAAAGGTAGATTGGAGGGTGAGCTGAATCAACTCAAAGTGCACAGCCTATGATCATTATTATCCAGATTTTTTTTTTAATTAGCTGCTGCGAAAATTAAGCTGAGGGTGATCAGTTCTCATTTCAAGGCTGGCATTGTGCCATCCAAAGAATGCACTGCCGGGAAGTTGTACTAGACAAGTCAGTTTTCCTGAAGGTTTCTAGGATGCCAAGAAACCCAGTGAAGAATAACAGGCCATGAATTCCCACTGCACTCAGTCACGTTGACTTGTTAGTAGAGATATGAAGATGTCCTAGCCATGTGGTAAGTAGACGCCGGCTAGTTGCTCCATTTTCCCATCATGTCTGAGCTGTAACTAAAAGACAGTTTAAAGTACTCATCAGTCCCCTTGAAATCTGACAGCACCTACTGTTACCTAACAAGCATAGAGATGGAGCTGAAAAAACAAGTATCAGAGGGATAGCCATGTTAGTCTGAATCTGAAAAAGCGACGAGGAGTCCTGTGGCACCTTGTAGACTAACAAATTTATTGGAGTATAAGCTTTCATTGGCAAAGACCCACTTCGTCAGATGCATGAAGAAACAAGCTCCCTTCTATCTTAAGATGTGGAAGGCAGAGCTGTGGATTCACTCCTAGAGTTAGTTGCTTAGCTTGTATTAGAAGCAGTGTTTGACTGTCAATGATTATTAGTAGCTAGAGGGGAAAGGAACTGAGACTTGTTTCAGTTTGGATCAGCATCCCAAACTTTGCAATTTTGGCCCATCACTGGATGAACTTCAGCCCTGGTCTACACTAGGGCATTATTTCAAAATAACACCCCTTCGGTAGAATTTATAAGTGGAGCATCCACACTAACACATCTGTTATTTCAAAATAATGAGCTGCTTATTTCAAAATCTGTTCTCATGTTTCCTTGGGGAATAATGCTAATTTCAAAATAGTTATTCCGAAATAGTGGTAGTGTGGATACTCCGGTGCTGCTATTTTGAAATAACTACTCCTCAGGGTATTTCAGACTAATTACTCCTTAATGCTTCCTGGGGCTGTAAGTTGAAGTATCACGTCCACATTAATGGAGCCTGCCTCCTACTAAGTTCGAGATTTCCCTGTAGTGTGGACATGCTATTTTGATTTTGTTAAATCGTGAGTTAAGTCGATTTTAGTAATTTTGTAATAATTTCCCAGTGTAGACATAGCCTTATAGAGCAATATAGAGCTCTCTCCTCAGATAATGAAATTCTTAATTTCATCCAAGATATTTTCAGAAAAAAATGCTATTATTGGTATGTACATCTCCCTGCAAGTACACTTCTTTCAGAAGTAGCCAGCATTTAATCCTTAATCTGCACACCTCACCATAGCCTTAAAACATCTACCAATATGCATGTACTGGAAGAGTGAAACAATGTACTGAACTAGTCCCTGAAGGATGTCTTTAATGTGCTAGCTAAGGCATAGTAAGTAACAAAAGGACTGTGCATCCCAGAGCCATGAGCAATCCACATACAAGTCCTGCCTCTCTTTCTCCCAGAAATGTACTGAGGAATCCAGACAAGACAGTTTCTGTGATGAGGATGGAGCGAAATAGCCCAGGAGGGAGAATTTTCCATCTTTATGTTTACTTATAGGTACTAAGTAAAGGTAATAGACCAGGGACTTCTCTCCATCAGATCAAGCATCTTTGCTAGCATTTGCTATTCTTTCCCCTCATTTTGCAAAGTTTCCTTCCCACTTGCATTTGTTGTTCTTTTCCTTCCCTTGCCCTAGACAACTCACTGTTTGCTAAGAATAAAAAACAAGTTGGCAAATTGAAAAGAAAGCTCTGTACAACTGTAAAAGGGGCCTTGAATCCGTTTCAGCTGGCTACGGCTTCTAGGCTATCAACAGGGGATGGGACTGGCATTTCCTAGGGTGGCTATAGCATCAGAACCATTGTGCACATACTGTGCAGTAAACAGTATCTGCAGCCTAGTGCAGGAGCATATTTAGTGTTCCTCTTGCTCTGGATGCATTGAAGACAATGTCAGAACTTGCATTGACTTTTATGGGGTCGGGATTTTACCCTTTGTATAGCTTGGCTCCCCCTGGTCTGGCACCCTCAGGACCTGACTGGTCCTGGATGAGGGTTTTTACCCGACCAAGGAGAGGTCATTTCTGGCCCCCTTCTGCCTGCCCTATTACCTTTCCTATCATCCACCCAAACCAAACTTCTGGGCTGCCCCCACAGACCAACTGATCCATGGACCACTTCCTGGCTCTCCCCACCCCTCTGCAGTCCAGCTGACTCACGCCAGACTTCCTGGTTCTTGCCTCCCTGACCCTACATTGCTGGGCTCCTGGCCTCCCACTCCCTGAAGCATGCCAGGACTCTCTGATCCTGGAATATCCATAGTCAGTCTGGATCACAGATGTTGCTGGACCAGAAAGTTCCAGTTTATAGAGGTGCAACTGGTATATTGTTTTGTGTTATATTTTTGAATAAACTAGATTTCTTATCTTTCCTCTTTAGCTAGTGTTGCCTGTTTAATAATCTAAGAAACAATAATTCACTGAGGGGGAAGGAAGCCTGGCATGGCAACCCTCAAAACAGTGTTGTAACAGTTTAGAAAGTTGTTAATAGTATTGTAGCTAGGATTCTCCCAGAATATTAGACACACATGACAGGTGAGCTAATATCTTTGATTGGACCAACTTCTTTGGGGGAGACAAGCTCTCTCATTGACACTGAGTTCTGACTGAGAGCTCTGTGTAAACCTAAAAGCTTGTCTCTTCTTTAGAAAGTTGAGAAAAATCAGAGAAACAATTCAGAGCCTTGAGATTGTACATAAGTTTCCTGCCCCTAAGAAATAAAACATTATATCATGAAGGGTGTGTCTAGATTACAGGTTTTTTTTTAAAAAAAGTGGCCTTTTTTTGAAAAAACTTCCCCTGCATCTAGACTGCTGCCGCGTTCTTTTGAAAGTAAATCAAAAGAATGTGGCATTTTTTTTGACCACGGAAAACCTCGTTTTATGAGGAAAAACGCCTTTTTTGAAAGTGCTCTTTCGAAAAAAGGTACCATGTAATGCAAACTGTGCTTTTTTGAAAGAATATCCAGGCTGCCTAGGTGCTCTCTTTTGAAAAAGCGGCTTGCTTTTTCAAAAGGACTGGTTGTAGTCTAGATGCTTTTTTTCAAAAGGGGCTTTTTCAAAAGCATCTTTTGAAAAAGCCTCTTTCGAAAGAGGCTTGCAGTCTAGACGTAGCCTGAGAGAAGAATTATCTTGTGCTTGAGGCACTGGATTGGAGCTTAATAGTGGAGTTGGATTTTTGTGTGTGTGTGTGTGTGTGTGTGTGTGTGTGTGTGTGTGTGTGTGTGTGTGCGAGCAAAGACTTTTTTGACAGAAAATGCAGATTCAATTTTCAGCTTTAGAAGAAACAATTTTCAGCTTTAGAAGAATTTCTACTAATTGTTTTAGTCAAAAATGATGTACAAAAATTGACCTGGCGAAATGGTTCTTTTGCTATTTCTGAAACAAAACATTTTTCATTTTCATTTCAAAAAGACATTTCACTTCAGAATATTTCTCAACTTATTTTTTAAATAAATCATGTGATCCCCACCCTTCCAAAACAAATGAAATAATTTCACTTTGTGATGAAAAAAACATTTTGTACAAACCTTTTTCAGTTCAGCCAATGTACCAAAAAGTCAGGTATTTGCAGTTTTACTTTTGGCTCAATGTTCAATTCTGCCACAGATCTGCTATATGCATTAGTCTTTTTAAGGTGGTCTTTACTCTGATGCACCAGCTGTCGCTTTCTGAGAGACTTATACTGTTTTCATTATTAGGAATTAAATTCTAAATGCCATGATTCCAGATTGCTATAGTGTCTATTGCACAGACTTCCAGCCCAAAAATACTATGATCCTGGGATGTGGATTTTTAGAAACCACAGTCATTTGAAAAACAGTATGTTATTATAAAGAGATGTTTTTATTCCCGTGGAGGAACTCTGGAAGTGTTTTGTTTCCAGAAAAATCTAACCAAAGCAAAATTACAGTACTACTTAGTTTTAAATTTCACAGAAAAGTAGCAGTAGTATTTAAGCCTTATTTCAGTGCATTTGATTCAAAACTAATTAAGTACAATGCTAAATCAGTGTAAACCACATTTCTGAATTTATCTACAACATAATGAATAACATCTGCATCTGCAAATAAAAGATTTATATTAAACAGCAAAACAAAATGTGTTGACAATTTGAGCAGTTTTCATTCCCTTATGTCTTATGTCTTCATTATTTGGTAAAGCCTTACTATAATCTTTCATTGTTGGAGAATTAAAGGAAAATGAAATGTATCGGGTAGATCTTCCTTTATTACAGTTGCTCTTCTGAGCAAAGGTGTCTTATTTACCTTGTTGATGTTTTAGTATGAAATCCTGGAAGGACTGGTCCATAGATTTCTTCTTTTGAAAGACACGGGAATCCCAGAAATTCTCCTGGCCTCTGGTCAACAGGGGTTTAGGCAATCTTGGTGGTGGATCCCCTAGAACAGTGTTCCTCACTGTGGGCTGTGGACCTGCTTTGGGAAAGCTGCCAGCGGGCCCACACCACTTTGTTTACCTAAAGGGTCTGTAGCTACAGAGCCTCATGGCTCCCATTGGCTCTGGTTCACCATTTCCAGCCAAAGAGAGCCACAGGAAGTGGTGAACCATAGCCAATGGGAGCAGTGAGTCTCACTGGCTACAAACCTGTTAGGTAAACAAAGTGGCGCAAGCCCACTAGCAGCTTTTCCAAAGCAGGCCTGACGCCCACTTTGAGAAACTTTGCCCTGGAAGCATGGAGCTTTAAACGATACTGTCTTGCAAAATTTCTGTTCTTTTGTTTTATCAGTTATGAAACTGACAAAGAAAAGTTCAGTTGTCAGGCCCTTTAGCCTTCGAGAGATGTGAGCTCAATTGTTGGCTCTGCCAGAGAGTTCACGTAGGATCTTGAATGAATCATTTATGCCCTAACTTAGACATGTCCTTAGCTTTCTACAGGCCCATTGTAAATAGAACTACTCAGATATGGACAGCAGCGCTCACCGGAAGTGGGATTTAGTGTACAGTGCTTGGCACAATGGGGTTGAAATCTAAGTCAGGGCCTTAGTGCTACTGCAATGCAGGGGAGGATGGTGGGTGTGCATATGTGTGTGAATGTCCCTGCACATTTGTGACTCCTATTTTTAATTGCTTCTGAATGGCAGATCTGGACATTGTCTTTTTGAGCTATAGCACAGGTATTAGCTGGGATTGCTCCCCCTTTGCACCTCACCTGGAAGCATGTAGTTTTCATGGTGAAAGGAGAATCTTAATCTCATTTCCCATTCAATGTTTGGCCTTTCTGTTGAGACTGACAACAGAGGGCTTAGTTATAATGGTGTTTTCTGTGTGCGTGAGTCCACAGCAAAGATACTTGACTGAATACACCTATTCATCCTCCATAAGTCACTGAGCAAATGCCATTTTTCAGGAATCCTCTAACCTAAGGCCAGGTGTAGGTGGCACTGTCGAACTGAGAGACACAACTGCAGCTACATGAATAGCATAGCTGGAGTCAGTGGACCTTAGATCGAGTTAAAGTGGCATCTCCATTGTGGGGGTCAACAGGAGCAACTTACCTCACACTTCTCAATCCACTGGAATACTTCACTAAACCCACTAAATCAACCCCAGGGGATTGATTCCTAGGGGAATCGATCTCCTGCTAAATGTAAACAAGGCCTAAGGGTGCAGTGACTTCATTTGGTGACCCCTAGTTCTTATGTCATGGGAATCAGTAAATACCATAATTCAAGTGTTCAAATCTCACTGGGGAGTTAAGAAATTCTTCATCTTGTCTACTTGGATTGCAAATTCCATCGGGAAGGTCCTGTCTCTTGCAATATGTTTGTACAGTGTTCAGTGCAGTGGACCCTTGATCTTGTTTGATGCCTCTAGAAACTACTATTATAGCAGTGGTAATTTAATTAGCTAGATTTCATCCAAGGCTGACCAGTAGTGTGAAGGTTTATTGCAAATTTGAAATCCTCCATCGCTTACATTTCTGCATCTGGTGTTTCTATTCCTTAGCTCATACTACACAGCAGGTGCTTGTATTGTCTTGGCATAAAGCGGAAGATAGAGTATCAACAGCAGGTTCATTTAGCAGACTATTCCTTATGGGTGGCAGTCTGCACTGAAAACACACGACAGAGGGAAGAAGAGATTATGGTACATTTGAAACCCAAGAGGAGATGTGGCTTCTGAATATGCAAAAACAGGAAGAAGAAGAAACAGCATGAGCCGAAAGATCCTTTAATTATGTAACACACAACAGTGAATTACAGCAGATCACTCAATTCTGTTTTCAAGCATTTGCATATGGACCTGTTAAATGTTCATACAGGCAGTCCCCGGGTTACGCGGATCTGACTTATGTTGGATCCGTACTTACGAACAGGGCTTTTCTCGCCTCGGAGGATGCGGGCGGCGGCACCTCCCAGACGCGCCGCAGTCCCGCCACCCACATCCTCCGGGGCGAGAAAAGCTGCTCCGCGTCTCCCTGGTCTGCTGGGGGGGGGCCGAGACACGCTGCGGTCCCGCCGCCCGCATCCTCCGCGGCTTTGCTCCGCATCTCCCTGGTTTGCTGGGCCCCCCCCCAGCAGACCAGGGAGACGCGGAGCAAAGCCGCGGAGGATGCGGGCGGTGGGACCGCAGCGTGTCTCGGCGGTCCTGCCGCCCGCGTCTCCCTGGTCTGCTGGGGGGGGGGGGCGCAACTAGTGCGCCCCCCCCCCCCAGCAGACCAGGCTTTTCTTGCCGACGCCTGGGGTAGAGCAGCTGGGGCACTGCCGGGTTGGATGAGGAGTGAGGAGTACAGCTAATTCGGATTAGGAAGCCTAATCCGAACTAGCTACTCCGTGCCGCGTGTAGCAGATATTGTGAATCTCCAGTCTAACCACTGACTTGACACTAAGCCTTGTGGCACCAGCCTACATGGGAGCTAATACAAGACCTACTGTAATATAGAGTGTTAGGGACTCATTCTACCCCACTGTAGGATTCAAGAGCTAAGGTCCCTTCACTGATCTGTGAACATTGTGGTGCTTAATTAATCTACTGTGAAATAGATACCTATTACAATGTGCAACTCACCACCATGTGCCTCCTGCTAGTTATTCAACGCATCAGTTCTTCAGCCCTGGAGCACCCCTTTTTGGCCAGTGTCTCACCTGCTGTCCCCAGTTATTCTCCACCACCTAGTGTTAGGGCATGCATTCCTCCCAGACCACAATGCCCTTGCCTCCAGGTACTGTCCCTTGGCAGTGCCCTGCACTCTGGGCTCCTCCTGCTCAGGGAATCCTCCAACCACCTATACCCACCTTGCCTCAGTGACCCTACAGCAAGTCGTCATCTAGCCCCTCACCTCAGGGGTAAACTGCCGTCTGAATGGCCACTCATCATTGGCAAAGGGGTTGTGGACCTGCTGCCTTCTCCTGCTCTGGCTGCCTCCCTGCAGCTGTGGTACCCTCAGGCTTGGCCCTGCAGCCTTCGAGTTTGCGTGACCGGAGCTTCCCCTGCTCTACCTGCCTTTCCTCAGCACTGATTTGTCTCAGGAAACCTCTACCTTTTTTAGCAGCCAAGTCCCTCCTGCTCCACCACTGGAGCAAGAGTGAGTGAGTCTTTCCTCCCCTGCAGATGCCTTTATTTATACAGCCCTTAGCCAGGCCTTAATTGGCTGTTATCTGCCTCAGCTACTTGCTTCATTGCCCCAACCCTCTCCCAGTGCTGGATTTAACCCTTTTTATGCCTGCCCTGCTACAGTACACTAATATTTACCTCTCTCACAGGGCCATTTGAGGCTTAATTTATGACTCATTTTGAAAGTGATTTGAGATTCGCCATTAAAAGGTGCTGTATAAATACACACGGTTAGATTATTATGTTTAAAAGAAGGGATAAATGACTAAAAATAAAACAGGCTAGAGACTTCAAATGCTTTAGGACAGTTAAGCTAAATGGCATACTGGACACACCACAGCCCATGTATACCTTTGGCTCTTCATTCAGTTTCTTCAGTGTGTCAATTTGATTGCATTGTTTATTCTGACTTGCACCACTCTTTCTTCCAAGCAGGATATTTCAGGATCAGAGTTGGATCAAGCTCAGTGGGGAGTTTTCTAGGAAGGAGATGCAAAGGAATGTAATGGCAGTGGGGGAGAATTCTATTACTTCCCCATGCCATGCTTCAATCCAGGATTACCAGTGACACAAAATACATGGCGGAGAGACTAAAAAGCTCAAAGCTCTTTGCTCAGAATTTCATTCTTTAGGTTGATTTGTGTATTCCTAATCCAACTGGAAGTTGGCTGCTGTGTGGCATATGTCTAATAGAGGGAGATAGAATGTGGAAGCTATTTAAAGAGATTAACATGATACACTCCAATGCTAGGAATTGCCAAAAGCTTACCTCACATTTGCAAGCAATTAGAATTTCACACACAAGTCCAAATTTTTGTGAGACTGTCAGGAACCTGCAGTGAGTCTGTTTAGAAAATGTTAATGCATGCTTAGACCTTAGTCTTTCTGAGTCTCATTTATCTGCATGTCAGGCCAGAGACAGTACATGAGGAAGCTTGTTTGAATTAATACACAAGTCAAGTAAAATAAAGGCAGAAGGAAAATGTATAGAAATGTATGATAAAAGGATATTTGAATAAGAGTTTTGTGTGCGTCTTTCTTTCCTATGTAATGGGTCAAAGTTACAAAATGTCAGTTACCAAATATGTTCATAATCACAGAAGTTACATACAGAGACAATAGTCTATCCCCTTGTGAAAGAAAGATAGCTCCTTACATGATTACACTGTCTTACAGTTCTTGTTCTCTCAAGGTTTAAGTGTGTCAAACAATAGAGTTTTCACCATATTCTCCAGAAAATTAGTCCACCCTTTATAAGAACAGTTTTCTCTCATGTCCCAACTAAATATTACCATTCTTCTCTCTCATTAGCCTTCATAACCTTCAAATGCCTGTAGGCAGTCATCTTGATCCTGACTCTTAGATATTGCTTAGCCTCATCATGCATATTTAAACCACCATTTTAAAAGTCCCATGAAATTCATGGAAGTTTTTGGTTTTCAATACCTTTGAAAGTTAGTTTCCTTTTAAACAGATGCCTAAGCAGAGATTTTATGAGTCTGAATTAAAGCACACAGGGTTACAAATTATGGTTTCCACTGGGATTTTATTCTCTTCTTACAGTTCAGTCTTTCTGGTCTCCCAGAAAATATTTATTGCTTTTCCCTGAACATGTTCCAGTTTGTCTGCATTTTCTAGGTATGGAAGCGTGTGGAGCCCTGTATACCAGGTGCAGTGGCGCTGAGTTCAATGATACAGAGAAATTGCTTCTCTGCACTGTGACTTGACTCCCAGGCAGCCATCAATTGCATTAACACCTTTGGAGTCCCCTCACTTTGCAGCCAAACCTTTATGAATTGGCTATTCAACAGGAAGAGAAAAAGGTCTTGTGTCAGGGAGGTGGTCTTTAAATAAAGGCTGCTGCAAAAGCATTTGGCATAGAATAGAGTCACCTCTGAGGGTTACAATTTGCAAAGCTGTGCCTGAGAAGCCGTTCACCTGAGGAAGGCATGGTGAGGGTGGTGCTATTGCCTCTACTCTATCCCACAAAGGGAGGGCAGCTTTAACTCTGGCTGGATGTATGCTGCTTTTAGTAGGGTGATCAAAGTTTGGTCTCAAGGACCCCAAATGTTAATTAATAGCAAGAGGCACATTGGTTCTAGTAGGAGCAGTATCAGCCTCAAGGTTGTAGGTGCTGTCCAGGGTCCTGGGCTAGAGACTGGCTTTGATGGATTATCAATGAAATAGCAGTATGTTATAACTCTGGTCATTGTTATTTATTATTTTTACTGTGGAGGCATGTGCAATGCCCCGCCATGAATCAGCACCGCGTCAGGATAGGTGTTGTACAGTCACAGAGCAATGAGATTGGATTGGCCAAGTTTGTACTTGGAGTGCTGTGTTTTGAAGGCAATTTTTGTGGTGGTTGGGGTGCAGCTGTCACACTGTCTTTTCATGACTAAGGACTAGTTTAGTTTTAGTGTACCATTACATTTTAAAATTATTTATAAATCACCCAGAGTTAGATAGGTATTCAATATGCAGTAGAGACAGTCAGGCAGCACCACCCATTTTTTCTAATGAAAGGACCAATGTTTAAACAAGTACAGAAAAGGAGAAAAGAAAATGGTAGCAAGTGTTCAAGTGAGCTCACTAATAACCCAAGATTGGAAATCAGAAATAAATGGTGCTTGAGTAACACTGACCGCAGGAACCCAAACTTGGACCTCTGGAGCTTAGTGCATGAGACTATTACTTGAGCTAAAAGCCAGCTGGCTCTCCACTAAGGCTGGAGAGCAAATTTGTTCTCTCTCTGTAAATGGTCTAAGTACCCCTACAGGTGACAGTGAATCACACAAGTAGGTGTGTGGGTTACACTTGTGTTTATAAAGATGATGGTACTAAGTGTTATTGAGTGAGGGATGGGCAATGCTTGTAATATTCAAAGATGCATGTTCTTAAATTGCCTTTTCATCTTGGATTTAAATAGTATATCGAAACACATTTTTGTTTTTCATTTTGTTTGGTGGTCCTACCACACAGGGTCTGCTAGCCATAAAAAACTATTTAAAATGAAATATTCTTCAGTATTTATTCCCAATATCAGACCATTGCTTCTAGAACTATAAGGCACTGGAAATCAATAACAGACACTTGAATTCCAATCTATAAGTGTCACACACCTGAAATGGACAAGGTAGATTTTGCTGTCTCCCGAGGTTTGCTTGCTATTACTGAGGGCTTTAAGTCTTGCACTTAGGCAGATGTATACACAAGTAGGATGTGATTTTGAACTCTTATTTTGCACATATTCTCACTGTGTGGGCAATATCATTACAGTCTCCTGGAACATTTTGTGTGGAACTGTTAAATCTGGTCAATATTTTATTTTGGAGAAAAATAACTTTTTCCAAAAACATTTCCTTAGAAATATTTCTGTCATGTTTGTCCATCTTCCCAATAAAATAAAAAAAATGTTCTTTTGCATTTTTAAAAACCCAAACATATGGAATCTGAAAAAAGTTTTTGAAAAGAGAACTATAATTTTTTCTGGTTCATTGAACAAGTCAAACTTTTCCAATAGATTTATATTTTAGGATATTTTACACTAAATATTTGCCATGTTCTGACCAGTTCTACTGGCTGGTTTTGTTACCAGCTACAGCAATCTGGGACAATAGTCCCAGTGGGTAAAACTGGGGAAAGTGTGAAAGCTCCTACAAGTGGCCTTAAAGAACAACCCTGAGGCAAAGGTGGAAATGTCTTTCTAGAAAATGGTGGGTGCATACTTTAATTCCTTTATTTCAATTGGAAATCAAAGGAAGATTAAAACAATGAGAAGTCCTGTGGCACCTTATAGACTAACAGATTTATTGAAGCATAAGGTTTTGTGGGCAAAGACGGGAGTACCAATCAAGAGGCAGGCCAGAGATAACAAAGTCAGTTTAGTCAGGAATTATGTGTCCCACTTACAGTAGCTGATGTGGAAGTGTGAACACCAAGAGTTGAGAAACTGCTTTTGTAGTTGGCTAGCCATTCACAGTCTTTCTTCAATCCTAAATTGATAGTGTCACATTTGCAAATGAATTGTAGCTCTGCAGTTCCTCTTTGAAGTCTGTTTTTGAAGTTTTTTTGTGGCAGATTTTTAAATCTGCTACTGTGTGTCCAGGGAGATTGAAGTGTTCTACTACAGGTTTTTGTATGTTATCATTCTTGATATCTGATTTGTGTCCATTTATTCTTTTACACAGGGACTGTCCAATGTATATGGCAGAGGGGCATTGTTGGCACATGATGGCATATATTACATTGGTAGATGTGCAGGTTCACCAGCAACTATACACCACACCACAGTAACTTTAACTCAGGAACCAATCACTGCAACAAATCTCAGTGTCAACTCTGCCCACATATCTTCACCAATGACACCATCACCGGACCTAACTACATCAGCCACACCATCAAGGGCTCATTCACCTGCACATCTACCAATGTAATATATGCCATCATGTGCCAGCAATGCCCCTCTGCCATATACATTGGCCAAACTGGGCAAACCCTACCTAAAATAATAAATGGACACAACATACATCTGGACACAACATGCATCTGACAAAGTAGATCTTTGCCCATGAAAGCTTATGTTTCAATACATCCGTTAGTCTATAATGTGCCATAGGACTTCTCCTTGTTTTTGCAGATTCAGACTAACATAGCTACCCCTCTAATACCTGTCACCATGCAAAGGAAGATTATCATCTCCAGAAATAAGGTCCCAATATTTAAAAAAATGGATCCATGCTTGCTATATCACTAGTACAACTGTTGGTAAAACTGTTTTGTCTGGTGTGGCTATCAATGTACTATATGGGTGAAAACTGAAGTATCTATTTTATAGGAGTCCTGTTTTATATAAAATATAATACCGGGCCATGAAGGGCTATATATACTCCCACTCCTTACCATTTCAGAGGTACCCGTTCAGTCAGTTCTGTGTAAAGCATTTCATTTTTCTAAGAACAGAACAATTTACTTTTATTGTGGGGGATCATAGCTCTGAGTATAGCCCTTGTTGTATTCAGAACAGAAGAAAAAGTCCTGAACTTCCCTTGCTGCCCTACATGTACAAAAAGTTGTATAGCATCTGTCTTATCTTTTAATAATTGTATTTTAAATTATGGTTATTTGTCAAAAAATCTTAAACCTGAAGCTGTAGATCTATAAGTTCCATGACCTGTCTCTACTGGAAAGGGCTGATGTAATTAGAAAGGGACCAGTATCAATCATTCCACTAATGGTTTCTCCATTTTTATCATCAATTACCCTGAATATTTTAGACAAAAGATCAGACAATCTCTATCTTTGCTCAGCTACAATGCTGTCATTGCCACTAATGGAATTTTAAATCTTGTGTTAGAGGAAATGTTCCTGTGGAGACTATTTTGCAACTACCAATTAAGGAAAGGCTAATTCATGTAATCTCAGTGGAATTAGCAATAGATTTATTAAATGTGGTAAAAGGTTCCATGTCTCGTACAAAGTGAGTCTTCTGACATTTGGTGTATGCAGCACGTGGGTTTCTTTTTTTCTATTACTATCCGTGTGACTGGTATTAAACAACTTGTGCAGAGCTTACCAGCTGAGAGTTAAAATAGCACTTTGGATTTACTGTATTAATTAATTATATAATTAATATTATTATTGGTTATCTAAGGAACTTTGCACTAAAATGCAGAGCCTGATTCTGGAAGGCTGCACAGTGCCATCAACTTGCAGAGTACCAAAGGTTTCTCAGGGTGCAACTTTAATCAGATTCTTTCTTGATTTTAGGCACTAAAATCCTGATTCAGCAATACAGTTAGGCATGTGCTTAAGTTTAAGCATAGGTTGAACTAAATGCTTTGCAGAATCAGCATGGACATAAGCACTTGGTTAAAGTTAAGCATGTACTTAACAGTGCAATTTTCCGAAACACTCAGCACTAGTCTAATTCTGTGCAATTGAAGAATAAAACTTCTATTGAATTCAACAGGAGCAGTGTTAGGACACCATTACAATATTTTGAAAATGCCACCCTTACATAAGTCACTGAACAGGACCTTAGTGCAAGAGGCAAAGGAAAAGTCTATCCCAGTGAAAAGTATAATATCTCACCTGAAAAACAAAGGCCATACAATTTTACCCAGTGATTTCTGCACTACACTTGAACCAACTTCTTGTTGACTCATCGATCAGGGCATCTTTAGGGAAATAAAAATAAACTCCAGCCAATTCAATGTGCTGATTGCAGCCCAATGGAGAAATTATTCCTCCTAGAGTTTGTCACTCCAATCCAGTGGAACAAAAGTCCTCTCCAGATCTTGCTTGAAAACCCTGGGTAAGATGAATATCTGAGTGGCAGAGATTCAGCCAGAGAAGGTTACTAAAAATAATCTCTCTGATATGCTATGGGTCCAGACAAAACAGGTTGATCACAGCAGCTGAGGAAGCTTAACCGGGGATATCCTGGTAAATGAAGAAATAATTCCCCTTGGTGGTTCTTCTGATGGAAACAATGTAGCCTAGGGAGAAGGGGAGGGTGTCCTGTGATTTATCCATTTCACTGTGAATTCAAAATTGCTCTCAGTAGCTGAATGCTGCTGGGCTAATAAAACAAAAGACAGTTTCATTTGTGCAGGGGTTACTCTACCACCTTTCAGAGACATGTCAATTTGTTATGCAAGAGTTTTCAGGGCATTTGTCTTCCTATGGGAATATTTTCATATGGAGACATTAATATTTATCAAGACTTTAGGCACTGTGTATACAGCAGGGCATTAACCTGCCTTGCATTTTGCAGGCACACGATGAGGTATCAGGATTGTTCTTGCATTTCCTGAAAATTCACTGTGGGTGTAAATATCAACACCCACAGGCTTGTTGCCTGGTCTGTGATTTTTATACCAGGTGGTTGGCCATTTGGATTCAACTATGAATGGGACAGACGGTGTCCTGATCTGTGCTGGGGTGAAGTATAGCATGCAAATGCTCGAGTGGGAGCTCTGTGGCTAGGTCTACACTCCACCTTTTTCCGATTCTTTTTTCAGAAGAGGCTTTTCTGAAATTTGGCCCATCTACACAGGACCAAATTTCAGAAAATCCCCCTTTCGGAAGATCCCTTCTTCCTCATTGAATGAGGAAGACAGGGTTGCCAAAAGAGCGCATTTGCTCTTCTGCAAAAAAAAGTGGAAGAGCAAATGCATTCCCTGGACACGGCGGAGTTTTTCCGGGATACCTCTGGTGTCCCGGAAAAACACCACAGTCTAAACATACCTCTGAGAGGGTTAGGCAATGGACCAGCCTAATCCCCAACATCACACTCTAACATGAAGGTGATGGGGCCAAGGGAATAGCTCTGTAGTCTCATTACGCCTTTGGGGTGGATGACTCCACCATGGACCCATTGATAGAACAGTGTCTGTGCTACTCCAAACACAGAGCCAGGCATTGTCTCTACCTATTTTACCAGGTTGTGCAGTGGGGGTGATGGCTGCTTGTGCACTGTCTGCCCCAGGATGCAAGGATCAGGAACAATTTGGCTTCATGGTTTCACCCATAATCAAGTGTAGTTATGTGTGCACAGGCGTGCAAGAGAGAGCGCTTTTGCAATGCAAGAATTCAGAGTCACTAGGATAAAACATCTCACCTATAAAACTCTCACCTATGGAAAGGGCTTGATTGTGCAAGGTGCTGATCCATCAAAGCACCAAAACATATGCTTTTGGCCCTCAGTCAGACAATGTCAATGCTTAAAACTAGGCACACGAGTAAGTGCTTTCCTGGACTGGAGGCAGAGTGCACACCGCCTTACAGGATGGCATGTCAGAGCTCTAGCATGGAGTCATTAGAGTAAAAACTCTCAAGACTATGTTACATCTTTCACTGTTGTTGCCATAACTGAGGAATAAGTAAGATAGAAAAATTCTAATATGTGGACAGAAAGGAGATTATATTATCATTAAAGAAGGGACTGATCAGGACGGATATTTGTTTGAAACTTCTCCTGCAGCTCTTAGCCCTTAAAGCCCCTACTGATGGTGCACATTCGTTCATGTCTTGGTGCAGGTAAAATATTTATTCTGTACCTGGATGGGAAAAAAGTCACACATGGATGGAAAAGATTAGAATGTGTGGGGAGCGAAATGGAGGGAATGAGGGGGTCCCACAGAGATTCAACAGGAATACAGAAAGGGGGGAAATACCCAAACCAAATCCAATCATGAAAATGAATTCCTCTAGCTCTAAGTATATTCAAATTACATATGACTCTCTCTAGTGAAGTCAGACAATAAAACCCTTGTGTCTGGACCTTGGCTCTATAAAAGACGATGGCAAATTACAGAGGCACTAACTCTGGAAGCAAATCGGGTTCAGATGAAGATAATCAAAATCACTGCTTCATTGCATCATAATATTAGGGAATCATCCTGTTTTGCTTCCCAGTATTGCACAACAGGGACATGAGCTGGGTTTTTAATATTCACTTCAGTGGGATTAATCAACCTTGTGGGCAAATCTACCCATACGTTTTTTTCTTTTGTCATCATATGTAGCATCATATGTCATATAAAATACTGGCCAAAGATCAGATCCACTTTGGGTAGCATCATGTGTCGCTGGAAGGCCTTAGCCCCCATTGTGGCTCTCCAGGGTAAGATGTCACTTGCTTGGCCAAATGATCTCTCCAGAGCAAGGAGGAGCTAAGGTCCACAGATCAGTCAAGCAGAGCCAGGTAGTAGGGAAGCTAGGAAGCAGCCACCCTTCCCAGACTGTGTTGGTATCTATAGCTATTCTGGGCTTCCTATACACAAAGCTGGAAGCACCATGGTGCTTGAGAGGAAGATCACACATTGATAAAGGTTTTGGACCGATGACAACCACTTTTCTAAACACAAAAGCAAGCAAACATAATCCAACAAAACTTGATTTACAAAAAAAGCAGGTGGGTCAGACACTGGACTTCCAGCATCAAGTTCCTTTAAATAGAACAAAAGCCACCTAGGATGTTACACCATCTTGCATGCCTATCTGTGCAGAAGTGTTGCAAATGTAGGTTCATTTGGCAGGGTACATTTTAAAGAAGGGTGGTCTGGTCCCCTTTCAAAGATGCTAACTGTAACTGTTGGGATGCTGGCAAAGCAGGTGCCAGCTCTTGCCAAGGCAGCAGGCATTTGCTAAGAACTGACAACCTCATCGCTCCAGACCAGACCAGTGTACCTGTCGATTAGGTTTGATAAATATAGGCGTTCATGTTACAAGAATATATTTAGTATTTGGACACTACAACATGCTTGCATATTGCTGTATGTATTTATTGGATTAATCATACCAGAAATGGCTGTTCTGAGAGCTGGTGGCCAATCACTTCAGGGACACTATTAGTTTTAACATGTGAATCTATATTCTTAGTGGCTGAGTTTAGACTGGCATGATTTTGCGGAAATACTTTTGACGGAAAAGTTTTTCCGTTAAAAGTATTTCCGCAAAAGCGTGTCTAGATTGGCACGGATGCTTTTGCGCAAAAGCATCTGTGGCCACTCTAGACGCGATTTTGCGCAAGAAAGCCCCGATTGCCATTTTAGCCATCAGGGATTTTTTTCCACAAAACAATTCTTCCCTGACTACACAGGCCCGCTTGAGCAAGTATTCTTGTGCAAAACGGCTTTTTCCCGAGCAGAAGCGTGAAAGTATTTGGGCAAGAAGCACTGATTTTGTACATTACAAAGTCAGTGCTCTTGCGCAAATTCAAGTGGCCAGTGTAGACAGCTGGCAAGTTTTTGCGCAAAAGCGGCTGCATTTGCGGAAAACCTTGCCAGTCTAGACGCAGCCAGTTTGTTACTAACATTATGAAGAGAGAGAGACCCCATCAGAACTCCTGGGCTTTATCTCAGCTCTGGGAGGGGAGTGGGGTGTAAGTAGGTTACAACAGGGGGCAGACACACTTGGGTTCTATTTAAGAACATCACAATGGTCATCCTGGGTAAGACCACAGATCCATCTCTTCAATCCCAGTATCCTCTCTTCAATCAGTGGCCAATGTCAGGTGCTTCAGAGGGAATGAACAGAACAGGAAATCATCAAGTGATCCACCCCCTGTCTCCCATTGCCTGCTTCCGGCCAACAGAGGCAAGGTACATACAGAACATGGTGTTGGAACCCTGGCCACCATGGCTAATTGCCATGGAGAGACCTAATTACCATGAACTTACTTAGTTCTTTTTTGAATCCTGTTATAAGTTCAACATCCTTGATCTTTACAACATCCTTTGGTGAAGAATTCCACAGGCGGACTGTGAAGAACTACTTTCTTTTCTGTGTTGAGGATCTGCTGCCTATTAATTTCATTGAGTGACTCCTGGTTCTTCTTTTATTTGATGGAGTAAATAACACTTCCTGACTCAATTTTCCCACACCATTCATGATTTCATAGATGTCAGTCATATTTCCCATGCCTTCATCTCTTTTCCAAACTGAAAAGTCTCAGTCTTTTAAATCTCTCTTCATATGTTGCCCTTCTCTGTACCTTTTCCAAATCCAATATATATATTTTAGATAGGGGTGACCAATTCTGCACACCATATTCAGTATGTGGGACAAACACTGATTTATATAGTGGCAATATATTTCCTGACTTATTATCTAGCCCTTTCCAAAACAGTTGCAATATTCGGGTGGCATTTTTCATTGCTACAAGACATGGAGCTGATATTTTCAGATCTCCACAATGGCTCCGAGGTCTCTTTATTGATGGGTTCAGCTAATTTAGACTCCATTATTTTGTATATATATATATTTGGAATTATATTTTGCCATTTGCATTATTTTGCCTTTATCGATATTAAATATAATTTATTATAGTGTGTTCCAGTCACCCGGTTTTGTGAAATATCTTGGTAACTTGTTTCAGTCTGCTTTGTACTTAACTATCTTGACTGAATTTTGTATCATCTTCAAATGTGCCCTTTTCCCCAGATCATTTATGAATGTGTTGAACAGCACTAGTCTCAGTACTGACCTCTGAGGGACCCCACTATTTACTTCTCTCCATTCTCACCAGTTATTCCTACCTGTTGTTTCCTGTTTTGAATGCACTGCCTGACAATGTTTTGGGGATCATCTAATGATCCTTGGTTTACTTCAATGACAAGCCTTTTGTTCTCTAAGTCACCCTGCCTCTATTTATAAACAAACTCCCTGCCTCAAAGACCGTGCTGCTCCCAGCTTCCGAATCCATCACATATCACACTCCGGCTGTCTGGGTGTAGGGTAAATTGAGGCAGCTCATGGTATCTTGCTGAGAACTGACAAACTCAAATCTGAAAGTATCAGACCAAGCCTGAGAAGCATACAGTACAGCAGTCACTGTGACCCTGATTCCCCTGGAAACCACATTCCAAAAGGGCCTCACTTTGATAAGGCCGGTACCAAAAAACCAAGAGGGATTGTTTTCCATTTGTCTGCTTTGTTCCTAGAAAATAAGCTTGGATCCCAAAGATTGCACCAAGGCAATACCACCCCCACAGGAGACGCATTATATTTCCGGCCAACAAAATGACCATCAACATGTCTTTGTTTATGTTGGCTTATTTAGCTTGTTAGAAATAACTACCTGTATTAGTGATAACATGTTTAATTGGCAATGGGCGGAGATACTGTGTAACTGTTGTAGACCATTGGCTTATGTGCATATCTCACTTCTGCTACTAGACCTATCAAATCACTTCTCCTCCGCCCATCTGCTACCTATATAATATAATGTAGGTTTTGGTTAAGTTAGTGCTCACCAGGTTAACTCCTGATGGGTACTCCACCAGCTGTGTGAACCAATAAATCCTCTGCTTGTTTTCACCTGCACCCAGTGTGTCCAGAAATTATTCCCTACACTGGGACTAGGGTGATAAATCCCTAATACAAAATTCAGGGGAGGGGGCTAGAGCCCCCGTGTCTCCCTAGATGGCAGCCCCACAAATTTGGCCCTGAAAGACACTTTGACTGGACAGATCACTACAACTTTGTCACTCTCAGGATTTAACTTGCAACTTATTTGTGCATACATTTGCTTGTTTTAACCTGTGAATAATGCTCTTATTGCTCTAGTTAAGAAACATTTAGATAGGTTTTTTTTGCAGGCTTATCTATAGTTATTTTTGGTGTAAGATTTGGTGTACCAATTGATCTGTGGGAGCAACTTGACTGGGGTGTGATATTTGGAGTAACTGACCATTTTTTTTTTTTTTTTGTAATTCCAGTTTGTCCAGCTGGCAAGATAGACTAGCGAGCATAAGGGCACTGTCTGATTCCCTGGGGAGACTAGCAAAGTGCTCCAGGAGTTCAGATTTGTTACTGACAGGTGACATCTGATTATAGAACACACCCGCAGTTTAGGGTGTCTGCCCTATTTTCTGACAGCCTGCCTTGAGCTGGCAACTCATAGCTGTGAGCCACTCCAAACAGCGTGATGATCTTTTCTGGGGCAGGGAAGAGATGAATCATGCTGTAATGGATGGGTCACTTGCCTCAGCATCAGGAAGCTTTATTCTAAGTTGTGCCGCTGGTCTGCTGTGTGTCCCTGGGCAAGTCTCTTCCCCTTTCTTGCCCTCTTTTTCCAAGTCCCCCCTTCATCTGTCTCGTCTGTGCAGATTTCAGGCTCTTAGAGGTGAGGATTTTCTCTTAGTATGTGCATGTACTCTGCTTTGCATAACAGACCCCTCAGCTCATTAGTGTCTTCTAGGCACTGCTGTATTACTACCGCATGCCATTTGTAGTCCAAACAACTTCTCTCTTTATCCCTGAATTTCCAAGTAGCATATCTTCTAGCACCAGGCAAGGATTATTCCACCTCTCCTTACAGCTATGCTACAGGAATATCAACGTCACCTCCAAACCCCTGGCTAATCCTTTCCCAGACACCTTAAAAGGAAAGTCTCATAATCATCATGCCCAGTTATGCAAGGATGAGTCTAGAGTTTTAACTGAAAACAACAGTCTTAGGGTAAGATCCCGGAGCCCTTAAATATAGGAACAAACCCACTGAAAACTCAGTAAAAACAACAAGGAGTCCTGGAGCACCTTGAAGACTAGCAGATTTATTTAGGCATCAACTTTTGTGGGTAAAAGCCACTTTGTCTCTGTGCACCAAAGTGTTTTTTACCCATGAAAGCTTACGACCACATACATCTGTTAGTCTTTAAGGTGCCACAAGATTCTTCATAGTTTTTACAGATACAGGTTAACATGGCTGCCCCGTTAGACTTGAAATCTCAGTGTTATTATTAATCATGTATGTTACCACAGCACTTCCAGGCCCTACCAAAGAATGGGGCCCCCATTGTGCAAACAGTACTTATAGATAACAAAAAGCAGTCTCTTCCCCCCCCTCAAAAAAATATACAGAAAATGCTATTAGCCCTGTTTTACAGAGGCGGGACTAAGGCACAAAAAGACACTCAGAGCCTGTGGTGGATTTGGGTAATTATCTCTTATTTCCTGAGTCCCACACCAGTGCCTTACCCCTAAGATCAGACTTCCCCCTGTCTTTTCTTCCCCCTCTCCTGACTGGTCCCTATTTTTTTTATGCTCACATGTGCAATCTGCCTTGTGGGATGACTCCCATGAAAAAATGTTGCTGGATCCTGTTGGGATATGTAAAAATAAATAGGGGTCTAAGGTAGTGGTAAGGGGTCAGCTGCAGCAGGCATTGCCCTTAAAACATGTTTTTCCTTTTGTTCTGGAAGCCTTGAAAGATGGTTGCACTGAACAGTGACTTGTTTTGTCTTTGCACTTGTTCTGTAAAAACACTTTCAGGGTCAGAGTTCTTTCCTCCTCCCTATAAGCTGCTGATTAAGATAGTATGTAATGCTGGTTTAACTAAAAACCAGTAAACAATAAACAGGGGCTGGTATCATTATATTAATCACCTGCTTATTAATATTCATTGTATGGCAGTTAAATTATTAAATAAGGTTCTGGGAAAAGTAGTGAGAGACACGTGAATTAACATTCTAAAATAAATAAAAGGGTATAATTGGTGCCAAATTGTTGCCACTCAGAATGTGTTGGGGGTCTGACATTAACGTGCGTGGGTAATAAAGCAGTTTTGCTTAACCCATGCACTCCTGGGTCACCTGTTTCTGCTCTAACAGATCAGAGCATAGATTTCACTCCCAACTAAAACTGGTTCATTTATTCATTGTAAACAATTTCTTAGCTGTATGTGTCCCTTTTTTCTCTTCACAATTTGTTCCCAAACTAATCCTGTTATCTGGGAATGTCTTTGATGTTTGTAAGTATTCTTGGAATGATTTTGATGACAAGTTTTCAATGCTGACATAGTTTACATGGCATGTGCGTGGTCACCAAGGGTACGTCTACACTGTACGCTTATTTTGAAATAAGCTGGTCAGGAATAGTTATTCCGAAATAGCTTATTTTGAAATAACTTGGCTATATTGCAGGGCAGCCTCAAAATTAGTCCAACGCAGGCTTCCCTAATGTAGACGTGCTATCTCAATTTAGAGCCCCAGGAAGCACTGGGGAGGAATAACTCAAAATGGTCCTGGTGAGGGGCTATTTCAAAATAGCAGTAGTGAAGCATCTACACATGCCTTATTTCGGAATAGGCATTAGTCCTTGTAGAATGAGGTTTACAGATTGTGGAATAAGCCATCCATTATTTCGAAATTGTTTCCAAATAACAGAATGGCTGTGTAGACGCTCGCACTGTTATTTAGAAATAACTCTAGTTATTTTGAAATCATGGTGCAGTATAGACACACCCCAACAGAAGCTGGTGTTGTTTTGGCTTCTTAACTGGTTGACTGAAATATCACAATTAAGAGAGTGACAAAGAATTAATTTTCACATTTTGCCTAACTTTATGCTCACTTTTAATATACAGTTTCGCATATGAAGAACAGTCAGTCTCCAGACATGTGTTGGGGAAAAAAATCCCTGTTCTAATGATTGTTCAGAAATTGAGAATAAAAGATGGAAACACAGGGTCAAACCAAACAGCTGTTTGGAATTGGATGTGAAAAACCTTACTGGCTTTGCAATGATTCACCTGCTCTGAGACATATTTTCAGCCCATATCATAAGAGGTTTAATAGTAATACCTTCCCTTTACAAAGAAACATTGGACTACTTATTTCAAGTGGATACTTTGGCTAACTTCAGAGTATCACTTCAGAAGATTTGATAATCAGGAATATAACTGGATTGCAAAAAAAAAAATCATTTACCATTAAAAGAAGATAAAAGAGTAAGTACAGAAATGAGATTCTATGAAGCCAGGTCCCATAGTGTATTAATTCTTGTGTAAGGCAGATTGCACTGATTTGTTGCAAATTGCTGTGAGGTAGCAGGAAATGCTTGCATGGCACCATAGCTTGGCACAGAGCCATCACAAAGGTTCTCTTAGCATTTCTATTGGAAACCATATTTTTGAGGCTGAATATCTGGCAGTTTCAGATTGCTCCAGGCTCATAATTGGCAAGTGAGCTGTTAGACCAGATGGCATTTATTTATTTATTGCAAAAAAGGATGTAAAATGTTTAGGCTCATTTTAGTTATAGAGCAGAAAAAATCAGAGGAAAAGGAAATTGATTTTAAGCAGCTCCAGATGTGCAAGGACTTGTTTTCTCAAAAAAGTGACATTTTGCAGAAAGTTACCATGGCATTCAGTTGTGTTTATTTAGCTGCCGAGAGCTATGGCCTAGTGACGCACCCCTCTGAATGCAGTAAGAGTGTTCCTGTGAACAAAGGTGGCAGGGTTGGGCTGGTGCTTACTTGCTGAAATCTAGGTTTGCACCACTGTAGAGTAATGAAGTTCTTTTCAGGAACAATGTGGCTTGGATTAATAGCTGAAATACAGACCCAAAATCATGGGGAAGGCATGAGATTGCCATGCTGGATTCTGGGGGATAACGACAGCTTTGTGCCACCCTGGTTTCTTAAAGGCATTGGCACAAATGTTCATGGGGTAGGAATTTCAAAGTCACATGTGCTACGATTCGGGACATACATTCGAACAAATGCGTATTCCTGCCAGAAGTGCTGATGCTCTTCCAGTCAGGGCACAGAAACAGTGGTGCAACCCAATTTTTAAATTTCAGTAATTACATTTAGGCTCTGAAATCTATATGTGGACCAGTAAATGCTCATTATAGACACTCCATTGATAACTTAGTCAACAAAATCAGCATGGAAGTGCCCAAAACTGACGCTTAGTTGCCTACATATGTGCTTTCGTCACATGCATCTGACAAAGTGAGTCTTTGCCCACGAAAGCTTATGCTCCAATAAATCTGTTAGTCTATAAGGTGCCACAGGACTCCTCGTTGCTTCTACATATTATATTGATTTAGCAGCCTAACTAAAGGCAATCAAGTTGTAAAGCTGGGCTTTGACTGGGTAAACATGTGTTTTTCTCGGAGATTAAACATGCAGATTGAGACCTTTTAAAGAAGTGGTCTCTCAGGTTGAGAGCTGTATTTTACGTTAACTTTAAAGGAAGGCCGGTATCAAAAGTCCCTACACTGTACAGCCCAACCAGACACTCGGTTCTCCATGATTTATATATGTGATTAGCCAGTTCTGGATGCCATGTAGAATGGCAAATTAGACTTTACCCATCTCAATTCAAATTGCCTGGATCCAGCCGCTGTGCCGACACTCCACCCCTACCCACTTACAGGGCTGGAGCACATAAAATCTACTAGCCTGCCCCCACCCTCAAGCTCTGGTATCTGAGTGGAACGTGGGAAGTGACTTTTTCTTCCTTAGTCAGGGGCCTCATCAGGGATTGTGTTCTTTTGTTTTTGTTTGTTGTTGTTGTTATTTTGCTTCTCACTTGTGTGCGGCCACTGATTGATTTTTCCAAGGGTCAGTGGCTTCTGACCCTAAAAAAGGCCCCCACTCCTGGACTAGGACTTTCTACCATCCACAGTGCTTTCAAGAATCAGTTTAAAAGTATCCTGTGGGGGTGGGCAGAGTTCATCTACAAAACATTGATTTTAAGAATTTTGTGGGCTATTTCACACGATCCCCCAGCAGACTGTGTCTTTTTAACCGCACTATGTAACAGAGCTGAGTGGATGGCACTGAGGGAAACTTAAATCAGAATTTCATTGGTTTAACGGCCTTGCAATGAAATATGTGATGTTATTACAATCTAGTTCCTTTTGTATAACAGACACAGATTAGAGCTGAGCAAGACTGGTGTTTCACTTGATGGGGTTTCCCTCTGCCCGAGCTTTGCTTCCCATTCTAGGTTTGAATCTCAGGCTTCAGGTTACAAAATGATCACCTCAACGGCCAAGAAATAATTTCCTGGCCTCTATGTACATCACTAAGAATAGATTCATGGTGTTATAAATGCAGGTACACAGTCATCAGTAGGGACTGACTCCAACAGGCCCAACCACATGGTGTAAAAGAGCCACTCTGTTAGGCTATGTCTAGACTGCAGAGAGACTGGTTTGCAGTTTGTGTATGTTTTTCCGACTTTTCTCGGAAGTGTAGACATAGCCTTACTTGTCAATGTGTAAATGCTGGTTCCCTCCAACAGAGGGAGATATGATCACATGTCTCTGCCATGTAGGGTTGGTCAAATACTTTCAGTTGAAACTAGTTTTTGGTGGAAATTTGTTTTTTTAATTAAATGGGAATTGTTACACAAACTGCTGGCTTTCCATGAAGAACGTCAGCTTTTTATTTTCAACTAAAATTCACACCAAAAAGTTTTCATCTGAAAAAAAAAAAAAACCTAAGCATTTTTTCTGTTTTTTTTTTTTAGGGGGGGTTACTAAAAATCAAAGTTTTGTATAATACATTTTGATGGGGTTTTTTACATCAAAATTTTCAACAGGAAAACTTCACGGTCAGCTCTGATTACATTCCCTCCCCCTACTGGAAAAGGTCTCAACAAGTATCTAATATCCGTGGGAGTTCTGCTTCTACCAGATATTGGTTACTTTTGTTAGTTGAATACTGGACTTGAGGGATCTGTGATCCTGTATTTCTAAGTACACCTGAAGAGAAGACAGCCATCAGTCCATGGTGTGGAAAAGTTGACACAAAACTTACTTGAAGAGACTACTGATTAAGACAATTTGAACTGAAAGGGAAAAGATATGATGGGAAGATCTGGGTATGCTTTGTAAAAAAAAAAAAAAGGCTAATGTGAATGAAATAAAAAAAAGCAAAGTTTTCCTTTATATAAAAATACACAATATGTAGGTTACAAGGGGAGGGAGGCTGAGAACACTAATGAATATGAGATATTGGAATGTTTGTAGAAGTGCTGACCAGACGGCATTTCCAGCTGAGTCTCTGCGACAATAATTGGGCCATTTTTTTCTCTCAGTTACAACAGTGTAAGTCAAAGTAGCTCCACTGACTTCAACAGAAAACACTAGCAGTGGGAATGTAACTTGGCACTGAAATGTTGCAAGGCAATCAGCTTGCTAGTATCAGCATTTGGAAATTACATAATAAAGATTTCAATATTTTGTATTGATTAATGGGCCAAGATTTTTTTAAAAAATGGCTGGCTGTCGGAAAGAGCAACTCATATAAACTCCCATTTGTTATTGTTGGAGTGACATGGCTAAAGACTTATGCAAATTTTGAAAATGTGGGGGGATATGCAAGTACGTAAAATAGATTATGTTCTTCCTGGCATTGTCCATGCAAGTGAACCCCTGACCTGCAAGTCCATGCCCAAGACAAGTGAGTAGAAGTATGGCCAGCTGCTCCCATATCACTTCCACAAACTATAAAACATGTCAAAATCTCTCTGCTGGGAAAACTTCAGAACTAACTGAACTCTATTGCAGCACTAGGCCTAAAGCACAAATAGCACACCTGAAAACACAAAGGAATATAAGAAAGCACCAAGACATTCTGGCGCTCAGGCGACACCTTCACTTCCTGAAAGAGCAACAATGTGGTGGTTGACTTTCCAGAGTTTGATTTAGTGGGTCTAGTAAAGAGCTGCTAAATCAACTGCTGAGGGCACCTCCCCTCCCCAGCATCCATGCTGGTGCTCCTCGAATTGTAAGGAGTAAGGGAAGTAGATGGGAGCATTGACCTCCCATTGACCTCCCACTGTGGAGAAGGTGTCAAAGTTCAAATTAAGGTACATCAACTCCAGCTATGCAATTAACATAGCTGGAGTTACATATCTTAATTCAAAGTTCCACATAAGTATAAACATGACCTCAGATAGGCCTTGTGAAAAATAAGAGGAAGGAAATGACACAGAGAATTAAGGGAAGAGTCAGGAAAAGCTCTGCTGACAGTTTATAATAGGAATAAGATGCTTTCTGTTATGGTATGTCCACACTGCCACCCTACTTCGAACTAGGGTGGCTAATGTAGGCATTCGAAGTTGCAAATGAAGCCCGGGATTTAAATATCCTGGGCTTCATTTGCATCTTTCCAGGCGCTGCCATTTTTAAATCCCCCTTAGTGCGGACTCCGTGCCCTTGGCTACACGCGGCACGGAGTAGGTAGTTCGAATTAGAATCTCTAATTCGAACTACCGTTACTCCTCATAAAGTAATCCAACTTCGAATGCCTATCTTAGCCACCCTAGTTCGAACTAGGGTGGCAGTATAAACATACCCTTACAGAGTAAGGGGTTATACAGTAAGAACAGTGCCAGGCTTTGAAGTAGCAGTATTCCCCCTGAGAGGGCAGGAAGAATTCCATCATTTTCATGTAAATTGTTTAATTTAAAGGAAGCAGTAGAGCTAGAACTCAGATCCTCCTTCTAAAATCACAGGTGCTTGCTACTTGAGCTGAAAGGAAAAATCACTCTTAGCTACTAGCACTATAGGAGCTATGATGCACATTAGAGCAGTCCTGATTGGACCCAGCAGAGGGCAATGTTTTTCTCACCTACCTTCTCACCAGCTCAATACTACATGCACCATACAGCAATAGAGGCTATATGTTTTGAAGGAAGGGATTGAATTCAGATTTCTTCTTATGATGGAGAAAGAAAGTCTATCTAAAAGACTTAACAAATTAGTCCAGGCAAGCAGCTGATATCTGCAAGATTAAGGGTATGTCTACACTACCCTCCTAGTTCGAACTAGGAGGGTAATGTAGGCATACCGCACTTGCAAATGAAGCCCAGGATTTGAATTTCCCGGGCTTCATTTGCATAAGCGGGGTGCCGCCATTTTTAAAACCCCGCTGGTTCGAACCCCGTGCAGCGCGGCTACACGGGGCACGAACTAGGTAGTTCGAACTAGGCTTCATAGTTCGAACTACCGTTACTCCTCATTCCACGTGGAGTAATGGTAGTTCGAACTAGGAAGCCTAGTTTGAACTACCTAGTTTGTGCCCCGTGTAGCCGCGCTGCACGGGGTTCGAACCAGCGGGGTTTTAAAAATGGCGGCTCCCCGCTTATGCAAATGAAGCCCGGGAAATTCAAATCCCGGGCTTCATTTGCAAGTGTGGTATGCCTACATTACCCCGCTAGTTCGAACTAGCAGGGTAGTGTAGACATACCCTAAATGGTATGCTAGAAAGGCCCCTGTTTGCATAAAGGGGCTTGATCACATTAGAAATGGGGGGAACGAATTTTCATGCTCTTGACTCAAAATTCCCTATTTCTGCAATAAAACAACCTTTTGGTTTGCTCCCCAATCCTTCAAAAGAAGGATCCCTCCTTTTAGTTTAAAGCACAGTAATCCAATTTCCACCAGATGCTGGGCAGTCATTAGAGATGCTTGCACAATGCTACATAAAACATTAGCGGCTCAAATATCTGGCAACTTGAATGACGATTGTTTAATTATTTTTTTTTTAATATTCCACCCACAGGTCTGTGACTTGAAATACCTGGGATTCGGTCTAAGTACTACTGTGACAGAGACAGTGAAATATTGTCTGAGTGAATAAGACTGGTGGCCTATTTCAAGTAATGATTTTTCCCTTACAGTGGCCTGGCTTACCAGTAGTCTCTGGTCTTATAAAGATGTGACTAGGGATACATCCTTATTTTTTTACATAACCAGAGGTGTGAGGTGCTTCTGTTTTGCCCACCTTGAGTCATCTTGTATTTTCAGATAGTGCTAGCCACCCGCCCTCTGAAAATCAGGCCTCTTCAAACTAGCATCCACAGACAGAAGGCAGGGCCAGTTTACTGGTGAGATCACAGCCTTCTGACTTGGGAGACCTCAGTTTAAATCTATGTTCCACCCCACATTTCTATGTGACCTTGTGTAATGCTGACAAGTGAAACCAAACCTGGGACCCCTGGAGCTTAGTGCATCAGGCTCCACCACTTCAGCTCAAAGCCAACTCGCTCTCAGTTAAGGCTGCAGAGCAGACTCATTCTTTCGCTCTGTGCACCACACCCAGAAGATGTGTGGGTTACATTTGGGCAAGTCATTAAGCTTCGGTTCTTCATCTATAATAGGGGGCGTTCTTGCGATAAAAATATATTTAAAATGGATGAGGTGCTCAGATATTATACTAATGGGGACACTATAAGGAACTTGGATAAAGTACAATGTGGAACTAGCTAGCTTAATCATTCCAAATGGGACAGATTCAGATCCCCTGATTCACTGGCTGAGCATGCACTTTCTGAAAAGGAGAAAACCTAATGTCTCCCAGAGCTCCTGGTTGGGTGGTTGAGTCCCCACCACCTCCAGCAAAGGGCTGTGCCCGTATTGTAATCATAATGAATGTAATATCATCCACAACGGCCATTGCAGGAAGTTTGCCTTTTCTGGGGTATGTCTACACTACAGAGTTTTGTCGGAAAAACAACCGTTTTTCTGACAAAACCTGAGTTACGTCCACACTGCAATTACCTTCTTCCAAAAGTAAATAGAAAGAACAAAGGGGTTCTCTGGTGTTGGTAATCCTCTTTCTACGAGGAAGAAGCTTTTTTCCTTAAGAGCTCTTTCGGAAAAAGGCATGAAAAAGGGGAAGAGGGAGTTCTTTCGAAAGAAGAGGAAAGAGGAAAAAGCACATGTGTCCTGGTGGCCACTCCATCCGTAGTAATCACAGCTTAAATGCGAGAGAGCTTCCATTCAGTGCGGATGTTAACTTTTGAAAAAGCAGATCACTTTTTCAATGCACTTTTGTGTGTGGATGCTCTCTTTTGGAAGAAGTTTTTTAGGAAGATCTCTTCTGAAAAAAGGTTCTTCTGAAAGAAACTTGAGTCTAGACATAGCCGGGGTGCAGTGTGCCAGTGAGTTCCCTTAAATGGTAGATCCTTAAGAACTTTAGAAAGGAGATCCTTCTCTCAGGCACTGTTTTATGTGAACTTCTGTGCTTGATTTACCCCTTTTATTTGAAGTAAAGGAATACATTTTGATAAATCACATCAACACTTATAAGAACAAATTGAATGTTGAAAAATCCAGGGCAGTTATTTACCAGTTTTAAGGCACTAAGTAGATCTTCCTAAAATGTAGTGGTATAGCGTTAACAACAGTCTCTTTCTTTCTCTATAACAATGAAAAGATAAAAGTGGATCCTTTTTCAAATATAAAAACCAGAGCTCAGTGCTTTGTGCTTAATTCTGGAAGTTTCTTTTCTTTTAATATAAAAATTTATGTTTATGCCAACCTTAACCAGTCTTTAATGTGCTCTAATGGCATTGTGTAGAGAGCATGGAAACAGAGAACAGCTGTCCACACCGTGGAAATCTGGGGCTTCATAGGGCTCCAGGCAAATTATTCATGCTGTTTTAGTCCACATGGGTTTGCCCCTAATGAAGTGACCCTTTGGGTTTCAAGACTATCAAAGCAGAGTGCAGTTAAAATTGACGAGTTTCACATCGAGGCCACACATTTTGCATATTCCTGTCCCTAAACCAAAAACTGGCTCAAATTTGATAGACAGTTTTGATTAAACTAGTCTGAGCTTCCAGTGTCTCCTCCTACAAGCCATGTTTGAGGAACAGTACATGAGAGGGATTGGATGGAAATCAGGTTCCATGATGAAGAACTACTCTTATAATGGTTGAAGAGTCAGGCCTCCCATTTCCAGTCAAACAACCTGCTCAAGATAAATTACTATGATTTCAGCTTTTCTTGGGAATGGGTTGAATAGCCTCAGAGACTGCTTTTGCACCACTCATTCCATACTGCTGCTTGTTGTCAGCAAACCCCAGCTTTTAGAAGCTATGCTACATGAGCAGTTGCCTGCCTCAGTTGCACATGCAGCCAGGTGAGTGCACAGTCACACAACGGTTTAAGAGTTTGTGTAACAATGTAGTCTGTTGCCCAGTTGAGGTGCACATCTGCAGGCTGGAGGCATAGAAGGTCGTGTTATTTGGGGAGCAGAACAAATGCACCACACTTGCAAAGTCAGGCTTCATATGGAAGTCTATTCTGCAACATTCCTCCACAATAATACTCATTCTAGCCACTTTCTTGGGTGGCTCATGCTGATCCACACTCCAATGACCACACACCCTGTCATTGCCTTCTTGTTTCTCTTCCCATTTTGCTTTCCTGCCTTCCCTTTTCTCTAATCAAGAGGCATGATAAATTTTCCAGTGCTTAGGCCATTTCACCCAGTCATTCCTGAGTCAAACTCAATGACTTCTGTTTGAACTACGACATCTCCTTTAGAATTACTGGGTGAAATTCTATGGTCTGTGTTAGTCAAGATGTCAGACTCAATGATCATAATGGTCCCTTCCAGCCTTTGAATCTATTAATCTTTCTTATCCTTTACCTCTCGTGTACTATTTTTTCCCTTTTCCCATCCTTCCTGCCTCCCTTTCCTATCGACCCTAGCACACAACAGATTTATTCAGCTATTATTATCACTCTCCTTAGCCTCTTCCGCTACTCTGAATTAGCATGGTGGGTGGCAATTTTCCCCATTCATCTAGGCAGGAGACAGGCAAGAGTGGCACTATACAATTGTAACATATGAGGAGTAAATGGGAAAAAGGGGGAACAAAGCAAAAATCAGAGCCTGTAATTTTCGTGTGACTGCTAATTAGCAAAGCCATTTGAAAAGCAGAGCTGACAGATATGTGTAATGCTCTGTCTCCCTCTTCCTCCCATTACTGATGAAGCTGTTGATTCATTGTGCTTCTTTCTTCCTTTCTCTCACCTCCTGTTATGCGAGCTCCAGCTCATCACAGCCTTTGGCCATTAAGATGTTTCTCTGGCTAGCACAGAGCTCAGACGCGGAAGTGAGGCATTCAGCCACTGAAATGCGGCATCTGTACAGAGCTTTTTTGTATCCACTGGCCTTTTCAGAGACAGATGCCACATATGGCTGATGGAGGATGATTCTTTAATATTTTGCAGGTGTTTGCTCCAGGAGCATCTGGCTTACTGAGTGTTGACTTTAGGGGAGTTGCCATTTCATTCTGATTGAATGAGCGAGCTCTTTCCTTTGTTGCCAATTGATTCCATTTCATTCATGTGTAATTTGTTTACCGACATTTTCTGCGAGGGGTGCAGAGCATTTGGCCCTGAGCCTGCAAGCTGTTCCAGGTGGGCAGATTTTGGGGCTCCATTAACTTGTAATATGAGTACTGGGGTTGACATCTTTGGAGACATCTGCAGTACTAAGGCCTTGCTTTAAGAGCCTGCTCCAAAGCTCATTGATACCAATGGAAAGACCCCCATTGCATTCACTTGGCATTGGGTTAGACCCATAGTTTATAAGCATATTAGGGGAGAGACTGTGATCTACTCAGTATTTATAATAGCACCAGTGAACCTCAAACTGGAAAAAACATCTTGTTAAGCTGGTTGGGGCTTCTATGATGGATTAATGGAAATTTCATTAACCAATAAAAAAAATCAACATTTGCCCTGGGAAAATTTCAATTTCAAGGGGCATATCTGGAGATTTCAAGGGATATATCTCTTTTCAGAAACACCAATATGTTCTCCTTCATAGAATGATTCGTTGCTTCCAAAAAGAAAAAATTCTGAATTGTTCTTGTCTTGGGGGAGGGGGAGACTTTTTTATACTCGATTCGAGCCAAAAAAAGCCCCCAAAACTCTGAAAACTTGAATTTTTTCGCAGCACCGAAATTGTTTCTTGGCCATTTCTAACCTGTGGGACTAGCACAAAAACTGTAATTAGCAAATCCATGTCTTTCCTTTGGGTAAAGGATCAATTTCCACCCAGGAGCATGTCTACAATGTGATATCATGTTGCAACTTAATGATACTCAGACAAACATCCATTCTGATCCATTTTGCAAATCATCCCTCAAATATTATCTAATTTTCCATCTCTCTTGGCCCCGATTCCACTGTCACCCTCACAAAATCCTATGTTGTTGTCACTGCATTGATTCTAATAGAACTGCTCATGATGTGAGATCAGAGTTAGACCCTGCATATCTTGAAATTTGTTTATTGGCATCTCTAATATCTCCTATGTTATCTGATTTCCCATATCACTCATGCCTGGACCCTTCCTCTGACAGAGAGCTGATAATGTCCTTTTCTCTAGGGCTGTGTCTACACTGGCATCCCTTCCGGAAAAGGGATGCTAATGTAGCACTTTGGAATAGGCAAATCCGGGGGGGATTTAAATATCCCCCGCGGTATTTGCATTAACATGGCTGCTGCTTTTTTCCGGCTTGGAGATAAGCCGGAGAAAAGCGCCAGTCCAGACGTGATTCTACAGAAAATAAAGCCTTGAAAGTAGGAATAAGAGATCCTCCAGAAAAGGCTTTATTTTCCAGAGAATCACGTCTAGACTGGCGCTTTTCTCTGGCTTATCTCCAAACCGGAAAAAAGCGGTAGCCATGTTAATGCAAATCCCGCGGGGGATATTTAAATCCCCCACGGATTTGCCTATTCCAAAGTGCTACATTAGCATCCCTTTTCCGGAAGGGATGCCAGTGTAGACACAGCCTTGGAGTATGTCTGGACAGTGGGGCTATTTTGGGACACCACAGGTATCCTGAAATAGCTACCCCACGTCTTTTAAATGCACCTGTTATTTAGAAATATTTTTTGAAATAACAGGTGCACTATTTCTGCCTTCCTGTAACCCTCGTTCCACGAGGGTTAAGGAATGTGTTAAAATATCACTTTATTTCAAAATTTGGCACTGTGCAGAGGCGCAAAATCTCAAAATAAGCTATTTTGAAATACAATTGAAATAAGACACACAATTTGCGTAGTGCAAATGTGCATTATGTCTCTTATTTCATATGTAGGGTGCAATGTAGACACACCATTATTGACTGATAAAATTCCTTTTCCCTCTCCCAGATTATTTCCAGCCTTCCAAACTGCATCCTAATCCATAAACAGATGGTTTCATATTGTGCTCATCACTTTCGCTCCCCCAATTCAGAAGCTCTAGCATCTTCTTATTTGTGAATTTCCTGGGAAGGACGTCCCTAGACCAATGTCTTCCTATTTCCCAGCCTGTTCTCTCTCTGTTTACTATTCCAGCTTGGTCTCACTTTAGTGTGGTAGCTAGATACTTTCCAACCTTTGATGCACTGTCAATGATATTAATCAGAAAGAACACCTCTGAAGACAATGGAGGTGTAAAACTGGCATAAGAGGAGAATTAGACCCTCCTTATCCCATTTCAAGACCTTTCTCTTCTCCCAGTCTAAGGACGGTGAATTGCCTCTCTAATACTATACTCAGCATTTGCATTACAGTAGTGCCTAGAAGTCCTAACTAAGATCAGAGGACAAGAGTGCAGGACATGCATGTAATAGGTGGAAATCCTTGTTTTAAAGGGATAAATAGACAAAACAAAGAGTGGAAGGGAAAACTGAGTTCAGGGTGCTTGGAATGACATACCCAAAATTACACAGCAAGTAAGAGCTGGGATTAGAATCCAGGTCTCTGGACCTGCAATATAATGTTCTCTCTGTCTCACTATCTTTAAAATTGCCAGGCCCTGGGGCAGTTGCTTAATCTAGATTGTCTCAATAGGTCAAGACTTGTGTATTTTCAGGAAGCTGATCCCTGACAGGAAAGCCCCAAGTGCCAAACTTGAAGAACAGGGCAGATGTACAATACTGTGTGGAAAATCGATGAGACTCTAGGACAAATCACAGGCATGATGGATTTAAAACAAAACAAAAAAAAAAAAAAACCAAGGTGGCCAGGAGAAATGAGGGAACAGAGGTCAAACTGCCAGATTTATAGTTTTCTTTGCCACCAAATTAAGAGTTATTGGTAAGTAACTTTAAAAAAATGCTAGGGCTTTTCAAAAGGCCATAGATAAAACTATAAAGATAAAACAGCCCCTGATTAAAGGGATATAAGGGTAAAACCTAAAACCAACAAGCATATACATATGTCTTGTGTGTTCATGTGGGTACACACACACACACACACCAGATACTATAAGGAAGAGTGATGGGATGTACAGACTCCACCCTAAGGTAAAAGGAGTAGAGCAAAAGAGCTGGACCAAGGAGGTCTGTGCTTTCACACATGCACCCTATGGAGGGCCGGCTTCAATGGAAGCTCCAGCAGTCCAATAGAGGAGAGTGTGAAGGAGAGATTAGCTTCAAGAAGACAGACAGGATGTAGTTGCGGAGGCAAAGCAATTAACAGGAAGTAGCCGCCTCCTTTTCCCTCTCTCCCTGACTAGTGGGAACAACTGGTTACCAAGAGTGAGCTGGGAAGCCTTCCCTCACCCTGTAGCCGAGACTCCTAACCACTGAGATTGTGTAAGTAGTGGCTGGGGACATACCCCAGAATGTAAACAACACAGAAAGTAGGAAGTGGCTCAGGGGAGGCTGACGTTAAGGGTACGTCTAGATCCCTTATGCCTCCTGCAACAGCGCTGCCCAGAGGAAACAGCCAGCATTTCAGCGTTACAGAGTCACAGACATTGGGCTACTATATATATGATAACAGGCTTGGTACTGTGGACGCTCACCTTGTTATTTCAAAATATCTCCCCAGGGTAGACATGACCTGTGAGTCCTGGTGGCAGAATCCAGCCTCTACATTATGCAGTATCCAACACAGTAGAAAAAGGGCAGGTTGGTCATAAACCAAAGTTTCAGAAGGGCACATCATTCATAGATGAAGACAGTCACTCTAAACAATAGTCCAGTTTAATCCAAATGCTTTGATGGGAGTAATGCCTCAAGTGTCGATTGTAATCCATGCTAAAAAAAAATCTGTCATAAAAAAATACCTATAACGAGTAATCAGAGTTTCAATTAATAGTCTATCATTGTTCTATAGCACTCACAAAAAATGATCATTCCTTTCTCTATTCCATAATTGCCCAATTATATATCTTTGGAAGCTTCAACTGTCTGACCTGAAGTGGAATCAATATGAAATATAAGCAATCACCACTCCTTCCCTTTAGCTTCCAATTTCACTTATGATTTGGTGCTTTATATTCATTTTTAATTTCATAACAGATTCAGAGTTTATGGCCAGAAGGGACCACCAAATTATCTAGTCTGATGTCCTCGGAATCATAGCCCACCAATACACCTAAGCAGTGTTCCTTCTAAGGTGTGCACCTGTGTGGCCGCGCACAAAATATTCTGAGCCCACCCACCTCCTTTGCAGAGATGTGCAGCAGCACTCACTTCCTGGGCCTCGAAGGTGAATGGCGTGGCTGCTTCCACTGACAGGGCTGTGTGATGGGTGGCGGGCCACAACAATGGTCGGAGGTGGCTGTTTTGGCTGCCGCCAGGGCAGAAGCCATGTTGGGAGGCAACTGCTACCAGGGCTGAGGCTATGTGGAAGGTGGCTGCTGCTACCTGGGATTGGGGCCATGGGGCTGGTGGTTAGCTGCTGCCACAGTGAGTTGGAGGCCTTGGGGCTGGCTGGCAGCTGCTGCTGCCTGGGATTGGGACTGTGAGGCTGGCGGGTGGCTACCGCCACAGGGAGTTGGGTCCTTGGGGGTGGTAGGCGGTTGCTGCCACCAGGAGTAGGAGCCCTGGGGCTGGCAGGTGGCTGCTACCACCAGGAGTTCAGGCTGTGGGGCTGGTGGCTGGTGCTGCCACCAGAAGTTGGGGCTACAAGGCCAATTTTAAATATATATTGTTATGGAAGAAAGCCCCACTTACTCTTCAGATGCATTAGTCCCCACCCCATCTTCTGCCCTGTTACACAGGTAGCACTACAACTCAAACCTCTCCAACTCATTTTCCACAATTTACAACCTACTTTGGAAAATGATCCCTCACTTTTAGAGGCCTTGGGGGAAAGGCCTATTTTTTCTTACAGACAACCACCCAACCTGAAACATATTCTTTCCAATAACCATGCTACGTAGCTACATCATGAACCAACCACAGTGCCAACTCTGCCCACATATCTATACAAGCAAACCACATAAGCCACCAAATCAGAGGCTCATTCCACTGCACATCCAGTAATTTAATCTATGCCATCAAATGCCAGCAATGTCCCACTGCAATATATATTGGACAAACTGGACATGAAAGAATTAATGGACACAGATCAGATATACGTAAAGGGAACATACAAAAGACTGTGAAAGCACACTTTAATCTCCCTCGCTACGTCTAGATTGCATCCTTTTTTCGGAAAGGGGATGCCAATTAGATGTATCACAATGGCTAATGAAGCGGGGATTTAAATCTCTCCCGCTTCATTAGCATAAAAATGGCTGCTGCTTTTTTTCGGCATGGAGCTTTGTCAGAAAAAAGCACCAGTCTAGACGCGGATCTTTTGGAAAATAAAGCCTTTTCTGAAAGATCCCTTATCCCTAATAAAGCCTTTTCGGAACGATCCCTTATCCCTTATTTTAAGAGGATATTATTTTAAGAGGGATAAGGGATCTTTCGGAAACACATGCAAACAAGCACACATGACATCAATATAGATGCACAAGACAAAACTCATTCTGCTCACAGTTGGAAAATCTGAGGGAACACTACACCTAACCACCACACATTAAGCCCAACAACTTGAGTAGTTGCATTAACTATAACTATTTTGAAAGTGGCCCCAAACATCATGATGTCACCATTCCTCAGGAAAAATGGTCATCACATGTGTATTAGCCAGATGCAGTTTAGGAATGCAAGGAGCAGGTGCCATATCTGATCCCTGTTTCAGCCACTGGTGACTCTACTGTAGACATTTTCCATCAGGGCCTTGTCTCTGCTTCACCACAACCAACATGGATTCCAATCCCATCTGCCATGGCAGGCCAGGGAAGAGAACTGCTGAGTGAACCCAAAGAACCTTCCCAACCAGTGCGTCTGCCTCCCTGGCTGCATGTGAGAAATGTTGCCACCTATCTGGGTAATGGGCTGGGGAAGTTGGACAAAGAAGATTGGAAAACTAGTGTAGCCAGTCAATGAAATGCCTTTTTCTCCAAAGGTGCTCTAACTGGGAATGCTGCTGTGGAAATCTTTGACCCTGACTACTGCTGTGGGGGCTAAACATCTCGGGTGCAATTGCTTTTGCACAAAAACTTGCCAGCTGTCTACACTGGCCGCTTGAATTTGCGCAAGAGCACTGACTTTGTAATGTACAAAATCAGTGCTTCTTGCGCAAAAACTTTCATGCTCCCGCTCAGGGATAAGCCCTCTTGCACAAGAATACTTGCGCAAGAGGGCCAGTGTAGACAGGCACTTAATTTTTTGCGCAAGAAAGCCCGATGGCTAAAACGGCCATCGGAGCTTTCTTGTGCAAAAAGTGCTTTTGCGCAAAAGCATCCGTGCCAATCTAGACGCTCTTTTGCGGAAATAGTTTTAATGGAAAAACTTTTCCGTTAAAAGTATTTCCACAAAATCACGCCAGTCTAGACGTAGCCCTCATGTTCCTGACATCATACGCATAATTTTTATAGCAGGGCTGGGTGAACTACAGCCTATGGGCTGCATCTGGGTCCTCAGAACACACACTCTCCCCATCAGCTGATCCCATTGGTCAGTAACCATGGCCAATGGGAGCTGTGGGGGAGGTGCCTGCAGATGCGGTCACACACAGTGCTGTGTGGCCTCACTTCTGTGTGGGTCTCTGGGGGAGATGGGCCGCTGCTCTCAGGAGCCACTTCGGGTAAATGCTGCCAAGATACCGCACCCTAACCCCCTACCACAGGAAAAGCAGCAACTGTGATTTAGCTAATAAGGATTCCATGATGCTCACCAGCAACAATATCTGTTTCTGTGTTGCATTTGGAAAGTGAGCTAGATAAGAACCCACACACTAATTCCCCCCAGCAAAAATTCATTGCATCATTTCTGTGACTGTGACCATTATTTTTGATGGCACACTCGTGATTGTTCAGATGTGTAGTTGTGAACTTATCCATACCACAATGCTGTTGGAGAAGTATCGTCAAACTGCCACACCATGACACTTGTTAACTAATTGCTATGTTCAGCTGTGTGATAACACTAACCAAGCTTTTCCTTATTGTCTACTAGCACTATATGAAATGCAAATGTGGAATGAGAGATGAAATTAAGTTTCAAGAATAATTTGAGATATGTATCAGGAGGTTTTAAAGTCATCAGCACATGTTGTTTATATTTATTTGCAATGAGCATATCTTGTGTCTGTGATTTCATGTGGCATGATGAATTTGGTGTGGCATCCAAGTACACTTCTCTATCTTTGGACTAAGACACGCAGTGTAAATTTGATATCAATGAAAGAGGACTTGCTATATTATGAGATTGTCTTTGAGCGAGGAGTCTTTAGGAGTTTTAACTCATCCCTCAGAGCAGTGATGAGCAACCTAGGCTAGTGAGTGGGTCCCTGAGCAGCCCTCCTTCATCTCAGAGGTCCACAAGATTGTTGTAACGAAGATGGTCTCCTGCAATAGAGTAGTTTTGCTGACATTGATTGCATACCTAGAATTTGCAGGGTGTGCATACTGAACCATAGCAGTGCTTTGATTGGATGCAGAGGGAGTGCAAGGCTCTCACATTCAATACAACTCTTATGTATGACTACAACATGGATTCACCAAGAGCAAGTCATGCCTGGTTAACGTGATTGACTTCTACGGTCAGATAACTGGCTCTGTGGATATGGGGAAAGTGGTGAACATAATATACCTTGACTTTAGCAAAGTTAAAGAGGTATGGCTTGGATGAATAGACTATAAGGTGGATAGAAAGCTGCCTAGATAATTAGGGTCAATGTGTATTGATTAATGACTCAATGCCTAGTTGGCAGCCAATATCTAGTGGAGTACCCCAGGGATCAGTCCTCAGGTCAGTTTTGTTCAACATCTTCCTTAATGATCTGGATCATAGGATGAGTTGCACCCTCAGCAAGTTCATAGATGACAGTAAGTTGCAGGAGCAAAGCAGATATGCTGGCGAGTAGAGCTAGGATCCAGAGTGACCTAGACAAATTGAAGGATTAGGCCAAAAAAATTTGATGAGTTTCATCCACAACAAGTGTCCTGCACTTAGGATGAAAGAATTCCATGCACTGCTACAGATTGGGGACTGACTATCTAAGTGGCAATTCTGCAGAAAAGGACCTGGGAATTACAGTAGACCAAAAAAAAAAAAAAAAAAAAAACCCACACAAGACCCTGATATGAGTCAACAGAGTGCCCTTGTTACCAAGAAGGCTAATAGCTTATTGGGCTGCATTAGTAGGAGCATTGCCAGCAAATTGACTGATGTGATTATTCCTCTCTGTTTGGCACTGACAAGGCCACACCTGAAGCACTGTATCCATTTTTGTGCTCCCCGATACAGAAAGGATGTGAACAAATTAGAGGAAGTACAACAAAGAACAATGAACATAAGAACATAAGAACGGCCGTACTGGGTCAGACCAAAGGTCCATCTAGCCCAGTATCCTGTCTACCGACAGTGGCCAGCACCAGGTACCCCAGAGAGGGTTGACCGAAGACAATGATCAAGCGATTTGTCTCCTGCCATCCCTCTCCAGCCTCTGACAAACAGAGGCCAAGGACACCATTTTATCCCCTGGCTAATAGCCTTTTATGGACCTAACCTCCATGAACCTATCCAGCTTCTCTTTAAACTCTATTATAGTCCAAATGAAAATGATGAGGGGGCTGAGGCTCATGATTTATGAGGCGAGGCTGAAGGATTTGGGCTTATTTAGTCTGTAGAAGAGAAGAATGAAGGGTGATTTGATAACACCCTTCAACTACCTGAAGGGGACTCCGACAAGGGAAGTACCAAGCTATATTCTCAGAGGTGGCAGCTGACAGATAAACAAGCAGTTGTTTCACATTGCAACGTGGGTGACTGTAAGGGACAGCAGGAGTGCTAACCAGCACCCAGTGACTAAGGGGTCAAACTCATGTAGTTAGAAAAGGTGTTGGCCAGGAGAACCAATTGAGATAGTGGAATGAAATTTGAATTGTATAAGATTCCTTGCCTGCTTTCTTTGTGTGGGGAAAGTTAAACCAGGAATTGAGAGACACAGAATGATTTAAACCTAGGCAGAACTACCATGCTGCCAAGGAATTCAGGGCATGGAAGTGGACTGAACAAAGAGAAGTTTGGAAGTAAGTAAAGGGCAAAGTGAATCTAGTTGCGTTCAGGGTATTTTTTGTCTTTATTTTGTGGTTTGAACTGCTCTGTGTGAATCTTTCCCTCCCCTCGCCATTTGTTTTCCTTAGTTGCTCTGTAATATCTAGCAACCAAGTATGCTTTATCAAGTTTATCTTTTGTTTTGTAATAAAATCACTGTTTTAAGGTAATGATGTGATTCTTGTATCTGGAAGAAGTCCTGGAAGGTCTGTCTGTCTGTGTGTATCTGAAGACCTCAGACTGAGAGGTCAGCTACCAGAGACTGCAGCTTGTTTTTCTCTTTTCAAGCTCTTTTGGGGCAAAGAGCTTGGGGCACTTCTGTGGGTGGGTTCAAGTGTTCACCCCCCCCCCTTTTTTAGGAATAAATATCACTTGATGGTGACAGCAATTCCCCCAAATTTGTGTATTGTGATTCTGGGGGGAAGTTTTTTGTAACTGGTATCTGTAGAGGCAATTTTTTTTTTTCTTTTTGAGCTTTGCAGTGCCCCATCTTCTGCACTTGGGGTGTCAAAGTGAGGAACAGCCCTGACAGAGGCCTAGGTTGGATATTAGGAAAAGAAAACCACTTTACTAAGAGGGCAGTGAAGCACTAGAAAAGGTTACCTAGGGAGGTGGAATCTTCATCCTTAGACTTTTTGAAGGCCAGGCTTGACAAAGCCCTGTCTGGAATGGTTTAGTTGGGATTAGTTCTGCTTTGAGCAGGTTGGACTAAAATACATCCTGAGGTCCCTTCCAACCTTATTCTGCTATGAGTCTATGAACTCTTTTGTATGTGTATGTTTACCTGTTTTAACCTTGTAAATAACTCTCTTTCTATTAGTTAAGACCTCAGTTACCTAACTATAGGATTGACTACAAGCTCAGTTTTTTATGAGAGACCTATGGTGCAAATTTACCTAGGGACTGAGAGTAACCTGAATGTTTTGTGGCTCTTTCGTGTAAAGTGACTATTACAGCTTAAAGTTTTCATGCAAGGCAAGATAGACCAAAGTGCCCAAGGAGACTGTCTGGGACTGTGTTAAGTTTGTACAGTGTGTGAGGTGTTTTCACAAACCAAGTAAGAAGTATAATCCGAGTGTAGAACTCACAGCCAGTTTGCACCTGCTTCTTAACAGTCTGCCCTGAGGCTGATATACTCATGAGCCATTCCAGACAGCATGACAAGCCCCATAGTGCCTCCCTTCTGAAATCCATCTTGGGAACCTGCTCTTGCACATATATTGTATGTCTATTATTGCCCTGGATCCTGTGGTCTCATCCTATCTGGCCCAATTAAGTGGTCTGATCCTATGTAGACAGCAACTCCTCCTCTGCTACAATTTGGAGTGTGGAGATTGTCTCTCTCTCTCTCTCTCTTTTTTACAGTATTAGTAGCTACATCTCTGTCACCCTCATCTTCTCTTATTTCAAATAAAGGTTTTCCTCCTGCAGTTTCCTGATCTACTTGTCACTCCTTGAACTGCAACTTCCATTATGTATTTTAACATTTTGTCTCTCTGCTAAAGATAGGTGTTCTAATTACCAATATAATTAGAGATGTTCCATGCAACGCTACATAAATAGGACTCCAAAGGGTTTTCTTTTTTTAAATCCCCCTCCGCCCGCCTTCCTTATTAGTACTACAGTCAGCTTTTAAAATTGAGCTTTTTTCTTCTGTGTTATAATCTCAGTTCCCATTTCTTCTTCCTCCCTGGCTTTGTCATTGGCTCTACCCAGCATTTTGCTTACCTTGGAAGAGTTGGCAAGTGTCTGCCTCTGCAAGTGCATGCAAAGTAAGGTTTTGGTTAGCCTACAAGGCATATTTATTCTGGGGCTTTCACATTTGCTCATTTGAAATGTGGTTCTTGGAAATGGCAGGATGAATTGCTGTTTCATGATCCCCCCTTTAAATCTCTGGGGGTACGTCTACACTACAGCGCTAGTTCGAACTAACTTAGTTCGAATTAGTTAATTCGAACTAAGCTAGTTCGAACTAACGCGTCTAGAACTAAAAACTAGTTCGAACTAGCGTTTTGCTAGTTCGAACTAGTAAGTCCACATTGAGTGGACTCTGAACAGGGCTTAAGGATGGCCGGAAGCAGTGCCGGCAGGGCATAAAAGGAGGACTTAGAGCATGGAGATGCTGTCTCAGGCTAGCCGAGGGCTGCGCTTAAAGGGTCCCGACCCCCACCCCGGACACACAGTTCTAAGGGGTGCCCCGCTTCCAAAGAAGTTCTGGCTTGGAGTGCCCTGAGTGCCCACACTGGGCACATCACACCACTCGGCCATCAGCCCGGCTGCACTTGCCGCAGGCTGCCATCTGGGGAGAGGGAGTAATTGGGGGGCTGCAGGAGAGCTTCCACCCCCAGAAGCCCGCAGAGCCAGCCCAGTCCTCCCCATCGGGGGCTCGTACCCCATTCCTCCCTCACCTCCTTCCACTTACCCTTCCCTAGCCCCTCTTCTTATTGATGTACAAAATAAAGATAACGTTTCTTCCAACATTGACTCTGTCTTTATTGAAAAAAACTGGGGGAGACTGGGAAAAGGAGGTGGGAGAGGGGAAGAGAAAGGCTGGGAGAGGGGAGGGCAACTAACATGATCAGGGGTTGGGAACAGGTCCCAGATGAAGAAAGGCTACAGAGACTGGGACTGTTCAGCTTAGAAAAGAGGAGACGGAGGGGGGACAGGATAGAGGTCTCTAAAAGCAGGGGTTGGGTGGAGAGGGTGCATTCAGAAAAGTTCTTCCTGAGTTCCCATAAAGAAGGACTAGAGGACACCAAAGGAAAGGAATGGGTAGCAGGCTTGAAACTAGTAAGAGAAAGTTGTTGTTCTTGACAAAGCAAATAGTTAACCTGTGGAACTCCTTGCTGCAGGAGGCTGTGAAGGCTACAACTAGAACAGAGTTTAAAGGGAAGTGAGATAAAGTGATGGAGGTTGGGTCCATGGAGTCCTATTAGCCAGAGGGTAGGAGTGGTGTCCCTGCCCAAAGTTTGTGGAAGGCTGGAGAGGGATGGCACGAGACAAATGGCTTGGTCATTGTCTTCGGTCCATCCCCTCCAGGGTCCCTAGGGTTGGCCACTGTTGGCAGACAGGCTACTGGGCTAGATGGACCTTTGGTCTGACCCAGTACGGCCATTGTAAGCTCAGGGCTCAGTGTCGGGGGTCTCAGTGGACCCCCTTGATTTTCATGCACACCTGGTCCTGGGTGGCCAGGCTGGCAGCTCTCCTGCCCTAGACAGCCACTTTCCTGTGCCTAGTGCGGAGATCGTGGACGAGGACCACGATGTCCGCACTAGCCCAGGAAGGTGCCCGCCTCTTGCGGTCCAGGGCAAGCTCCCGGGAGCCGCCAGCCTGGTCCCGGCAAGAGGGGGTGGGCTGGGGGGCATCGGGTGGGTGGCTCTGTGCCGTGCCAGGTGCAGGGTCTGCTAGCTGGGTGCTGGCAGGCTTGCACCTGGCACGGGCACCGTAGCCAGCCCGTGCCCCTTTAAGGGGTCCGGGGCCGGGAGGGGGGCATAGAGTTTCCCTGGTGTTGGCCAGAGTGGCCACCAGGGAAACCTGGGGAGGGCTAGCCTCCCACTAGTTCGAACTAAAGGGCTACACAGCCCTTAGTTCGAACTAGCTAGTTCGAACTAGGCGTTAGTCCTCGTAAAATGAGGTTTACCTAGTTCGAACTAAGCGCTCCGCTAGTTCGATTCAAATTCGAACTAGCGGAGCGCTAGTGTAGCACCTATTAAAAGTTAGTTCGAACTAACGTCCGTTAGTTCGAACTAACTTTGTAGTGTAGACATACCCTGGGTGTTGGAATCCCCGTCATAGGCAGCTTTTGGGATGAAGTAGCCTCCAAGTCTATTCACATGCAGAGCTGATCTAAAATTCTGAAGGTATCAAATTAGCTGGCAGATTTGGAGGTCAGTGGCAGGAATTTTTTATTTTTCTGTTGAGATAGAGCTTGAAATCTTCGGCCTTTGTTTTCTCTCAATGGAGAAAACGCAGCTCTCTGATGTCCTGATATTTATTTATCTTTGGGACGGTGGGGATCTGATATCCTTTGGCAGCAAGCAAGATTATCAATGTGGAAGGAGAAGCAATAACTCTGAAATAATACAATATTTATTGAACAGCAAATCTGTTGTTGGTGGAGAGTTGGATAACTGGATAAACCAAAAATTAACTGATTATTGTACCTTTGGTCATGATCTTCAAGGACCTCCATGCAAAGAGCCCTACCTGCCTGCAGACCCCCTGAAACATCCACAATTATATATTAGCAGTATTAGGGTTTTCTCTGAAGGCAATTCACTAGAAGGCAAGACAACCTCCCTCCCTCCTCTTTTGTAGTTATTTAGCTGGCCCAGTTGAAGGTTCTTGGCCAACATTAAAATGAACTTCTGCAGTAGGCTGTAAGTGAATACAAAAACCTGAAAACATCCAAAGGCCTATTTCTCTTGTGGCTCCTTGGAATTGAACTACAGTTGCAAAGGCCTAGCCGATACAGTAGTGTTACGTCTAGCCGTGTTTGTGTGAGAAGAATAAGAACTGATCTGGAGTATAGATGATGCCACTGAACCTCATTTCTTCATGAAACTCAGATTTCACTTCATATGGGACAGTATAAACCTACAGAATGAATGGCTATATATCGCTTCAAAGGGGGTAAGAATCATCCTCTAGCAACATAGCATTTATAAACCACTTCTTCCTGCAGGTGCTATACACAAAAAATAATTGTATTTCTTCCTTTCTCACTTCTATACATTTTAACTTCTTTGAGTCACAGCAGAATAATCCACAGTCAAATTATATAACTACTATGTACGAATACAATGAAAGTGTTGGTCTCAACTCACAGTAATACAATAACCACTAAAGCTGGCAGGAAAATTTCAAACAAAACCTATTTTTCCACCAGAAAATGCTGATTTAACAAAATCTATATATTTGACAGGAAAATTTGCATTTCATCCCAGTTTTCTATGGGAAACTATCAAAATGTTTTGTTGCAATAAGATCAAAACATCTCAGGAGGGGGTGGGGTGGGTAAGATTCTGTGGCCTGCAATGTGTGGGATCTCAGATTAGATGTTCAGGACAGTCCAACCCTTAAACATCATGCATCTATTCTATCCATATGATGTTATAAAAATCAATATGTTTTAATATAATATACAAAGAAAAAGACAAAATAACATTTTGTCTTTAACAAAACATTTAATTTCACAAAGAAAAAAAGCAATCCATGATTTTGATTTTTCATCCTGATTTAGGGCTGAAACAAAATTTCAAAATCTCGGAATTCCCCACAGGATGAAAATTTCACTTTTTCCTCTAAGAACCATCAAACAATAATTCCAATCTCAGCTATTAAACGTCACCCCTTGGCATCATATGCAGGACAGTGAGCTGGACACTTAATCTGCTTTCATATTACAACCATCTCAGGTGAAGTAAAATTAAACCAAATAAGAGAAAGAGAGAGTTAGAAGAATATCACAGACACTCACAGCACCCTCAAATTTTCAGGAAGATAGGACACTAACGTGGCACTAAAGTGGGATGCAGGAATCATCAGTCCAAATAGCCTTTTTTTGAAAAAACTTCCCCTGCATCTAGACTGCTGCTGCATTCTGTTGAAAGTAAATTGAAAAACGCGACATTTTTTTTGTCCACGGAAAATCTCGCTTTACAAGGAATAACTCCTTTTTTCGAAAGTGCTCATTCGAGAAAACGCACTATGTAATGCAAACTGTGCTTTTTTGAAAGAGAGCATCCAGACTGTGTTTGTGTTCTCTTTCAAAAAAGCAGTTTGCTTTTTAGAAAGTACTGGTTGCAGTCTAGACGCTCTTTTTCGAAAGAGGCTTTTTCAAAAGTATCTTTCAAATAATCCTCTTTTGAAAGAGGCTTGCAGTCTAGACATAGCCATAGAGTCTACACTGTTTTTTTTTAAAAAACTGCCCTTTAAAAAAAAACAAACAAAAAAACCCCAAAACCTATCACAGGTGTCCACACTACAATCGCGTTCTTTCAAAATTAAATCAAAAGAATGCAGGGGTGGGAGTTCGACATTGGTAAACCTCAAATTATGAGGAAGAATGCCTTTTTCGAAAGAGCTCTTTCAAAAAAAAAGGCGTGTATGGCTGCAGAACAGGGACATTTTTCGAAAGAAAAGGTAATTAAAAAAAAGCACAGTTGCCCTGGTGGCTATTCTGTGAATAGCAATCAGGGCTTTCTTTCAAGAAAGCGTCCATGCAGTCTGGACGCTCTCTTTCAAAAAAGCAGATTCTTTTTTGGATCTAGTTTTGAGATGTGGATGCTCTCTGTCAAAAAAGGCTTTGCAGTCTAGACGTACCCTTTATGTTTACACTGCTGCTGGGAGGTGTGATTCCCAGCATGGTAGACAGATTTGAACTAACACATTAAAAAAAGTGTGTATGTTGCTGCACAGCAGTGGCTTGCTTAAGGTCAAGCATGCCTGAGCCTCTGAGTCCCATTCAGAGTTGCTCGCTGTGTAGCAACATCCAGGCTGTTTTTCATAGCACACTGTCTCAAGCAGAGCTAGCGCATGTTTTTCTATCTGCACTGGAATTCAGCTCCCAGCAGCTGTGTAGACACACCCTTTGAGCCTCCGTTCACACTCCTTCCCTTCTCTGCATTGTCTACTAGCAGATTTATTAGTCCTTAATTTAATGCAGGGTTGGTTTTTTTTTTGGGGGGGGGGGGGGGGGAATAAAAGGAAAATGTACATGCTTTAATTAAATTATTGAATTTTTCAAAAAAATGCAGTGTCATTTTATGAAGTTAGTCTTTATTTTGAATTTCTTAAAATAGGGGGATTGTTAAAATGTGTCTATTTAATTTTTTAAAATAATTACTTTTAAATGGGGATTCCACCCAGTGTATTTTTTTCTTCAGCCCTACAAACTCTTATCATTTGCTATGTTTTAACAAAAAAATGGCTATTGTCAATGTGGTTCCCAACAATATTCTCCTCTAGTTTTCAAACCTTGTGCATTGATTTACCTGTTCTAACACAAAGTAGTACTCCAAATTTCTCCATTTTATCTCTTTTCTGTAAAGTTTATTGAGAAGCAACCTTTTTTTCTGGCTCATCTTGATTCAGTCTCTTTAAACATTTGCTCAGTTATGTCAAATTCGAGGACTGTGCTTGATTTGGTGATTCTGTCTCTTTTTCTGTTTGATGTTATGAGAAGTGAACCCATTCCAGGAACTTCCCATTTTTCTGGCACAATCAAGTCTTTGTCTTATTTTAAGATATGATAAGAGGAAGCTGCATACCGAATTTGGTGGTCCTAGCAGTTACCATTTAGGATGAGTTCTTGATCAAACAGACAAACAGACAAACTCTCTAAAATGGATAGCACATTAAGAATAGGGCTGGCTGAACCTCACACCCCATCCCACCTCCCGCACTCCAGAATAAATTGAGAAATGTTTCACAGAATGGAATTACCCTTTTGTCAGCCTTACTCTAATTTAGGGTTTGCTCTTTAGAGCAGAGATTGTCTTTAGGGTGTGCATTTGTACAGGACCTAATACAGTGGAGGTTTGATCTCAACTAGGGAACCTCTAGGTGCTACTGTACTGCACACCACACTCATAAAAGTTGCAAGAAAGGACACATACCAGTGTCTGTCTGCAATCATTTGGATACAAATTGAATATGTTAATGCTACAGCACATGTTGATCATAAAGCATACTCTTCAGACTTTAGCAAGTTATGCTACATGACTGTAGCACAAACACACATCCAAAGTTCTGGGAAAAAAACAATTCTAAGGAGAAATCAAGATATTATGGCCTTCACCTAGCAGTGTCCTAGGTTTAAGGCTCCATGGATGTAATTTATCAGATCTTTTATCCAAACTTTACTCTACTCTAATGTATGTAATTTGTGACTAATTTTTTTTTCATCTGGAGCCTTCATCTTCTTCAGACGTGATTGCTCATATATTTCTTCACAGCAGAATGTTTATCTGATTGACTATAAAATAATGCTATTCCGTTTTTCTCCATCCTTAAACATTCAGGAAAGACGGGGCTTTGCCTTTAAAACCCCCAGAAGTGATGCGAATTGCTTGCTATCTCTTCCCTAGTATCACCCTGCTGCTTAGATTAAGTAGAAATTAAAAGCTGTTTGTTTGCTCTGGTATGATTCTGGTAAATCTTAGATTCATAGATTTCAAAGCCAGACAGAAACATTTTAATCATCGGGTCTAAGCGCTGTATACACCAGGCCATAGAACTCCCTCACAATCATTCAGAAAGCACATCTTCTAGAAGAATATCCAATGTCGTTGGTGAGGGAGAAATCCATGGTAAATTGTTCCAATGGGTATTTACTCTCTGGCTGCATCTAGACTGGCAAGTTTTTCCACAAAAGCAGGCACTTTTGTGGAAAAACTTGCCAGCTGTCTACACTGGCCGCTTGAATTTGCGCAAGAACACCGATGATCTAATGTAAGACTGTCAGTGATCTTGCGCAAATATTATGCTGCTCCAATGTATTTGCGCAAGAGGGCCAGTGTAGACAGCTAACAAGAGTTTTGCACAAAAAAGCCCCAATGGCAAAAATGGCGATCAGGGCTTTCTTGCGCAAAACTGCGTCTAGATTGGCATGGACGCTTTTCTGCAAAAAGTGCTTTTGCGCAAAAGCGTCCATGACAATCTAAACGCTCTTTTCCGCAAATGCCTTTAACAGAAAAACTTTTCCGTTAAAAGCATTTGCGGAAAATTATGCCAGTCTAGACGTAGCCTCTCTGTTCAAAAATTAGGCCTGATTTCCAGTCTGATTTTGTCTAGCTTCAATTTCCAGCCACTGGATGGTGTTTAAACCTTTCTCTGCTAGACAGAAGAACTCATTATCCAATATTTGTTCCCTGTGGAGATACTTATTGTCTGCAATCAAGTCACCCTTAACCTTCTTTGTTAAACTAAGTAGGCTGTGCTCTGTGAATCTATTGCTATAAAGCACCCTTTCCAATTTATCAACATCCTTCTTATATAGTGGGCACAGCACTGGACACAGGATTGCAAGTGTTTTGGAGGATAGGATCATAATTCAAAATGATTTGGACAAACTGGAGAAATGGTCTGAGGTAAATAGGATGAAATTCAACAAGGACAAATGCAAAGTACTCCACTATGGGTGTGTGTAGACTACAGGGTTTTTTCGAAAAAAGTACCTGCGTCTAGACTAATGCTGTGTTCTACCAACACTAAATCAACAGAATGCTGTGGTTTTGTTGACAGCGGTAAACCTCATTCTACGCAGCATAATGCCTTTTTTCGAAAATCATCTTTCGAAAAAAGCACTATTGCATGAAAACAGGGCTTTTTCGAAAGAGAGCATCTAGACTCTCTTTCGAAAAAGTGACTCGCTTTCTCAAAAAAATCTGTTTGTTGTCTAGACGCTCTTTTTCAACAGAGGCTTTTTTGAAAGATACTGTCGAAAAAGCCTCAGTTGAAAAAGGCATGCAGTCTAGACCTAGCCTTAGGAAGGGACAATCAGTTGCATACTTACAAAAAGGAAAAGGACTGTTTAGGAAGGCATATTGCAGAGAGAGATCTAGGAATCATAATGGATCACAAGTTAAATATGAGTCTACCGTGTGACAGTGTTGAAAAAAAACAACCCCCCTCCTGGGATGCATTAAGCAAGAATGTTGTAAGTAAAACACGAGAAGTAATTCTTCTGCTCTACTCTGCACTGATCTGGCCTCAACTGCAGTAGTGTGTCCAGTTCTGGGAACCACATTTCAGGCAAGATATGGACAAATTGGAGAAGAGATTAACAGAAATGATTAAAGATTTAGAAAACATGACCTAAGAGGAATGATTGAAAGAACTGGGTTTATTGAGTCTGGAAAAGAGAAGACTGAGGGGGACATGATAACAACTTTCAAGTATCCAAAAGTTTAATACAAGAAGGAGTGAGAAAAAATATTCTTCTTAACTGCTGATAAGGGCAAGAAACAATGGGATTAAACTGTAGCAGGGGAGGTGTAGGTTGGACATTAGGAAAAACTTACTGTCAGGGTGGTTAAGCACTGGAATAAATTGCCTACAGAGGTTGTGGAATCTCTATCACTGGAGATACTTAAGAGCAGGTTAGATAAACATTTATTAGGATTTATCTAAATGGTGCTTGGTCCTACCAGAGCAGGAGACTGAACTTGAAGACCTCTTGAAGTTCCCTCCAGTTCTCTTACATGGATTCTGGCAGGATGACTCTGTGCTAAACAGAGAGTTAAAATACCCTCTCTACTTCTCCTTGAGATTCCCTTTTTTATGCATTCAAGAACCACATTAGTCCTTTTGACCACATTGGGAACTTATATTTAGATGACTATCCACCAGGTCTCCCTAATAGTTTTTAAATACATTGCTTTCCAGGTTGGAGTCTAACATCCTGTATTTATGGCCTGAACTCCTTGCTCCTAAATGTATAGCTATACATATAGCCATATTGAAATTCATTTGCATTTGCTTGAGTAGTTTACCACTCTGGTATCAGTGATCTGTTCTCTCAATCTGGAAATATTATCCATAATGTTTTTATGTTTTCTTCCATGTCATAAATAAAAATGTAAAACAGCATAGGTCCAACAACCAATCCCTGTGGAACACCACTAGAAACACATCTATCTGAGGATGCTGCTGCACGATTCTTTGTTTTCTCTTTGTTATCCCTCCTTTTTCACATTCATTGTCATAACCATGTCAGCAATAAATGCTTTTCAATTCAAAAAACTATTTTATACTTTGATTCTTTTGTCCTGACAGCCCTATGAATGAGCTCCACACACACACACAATTTACATAATTCCCATTCAGTTTCTAAAATAAAGATATTTTATTTTACAGTCCAAGTAAGTATACAACTACTGGTTAAGTACATTAAAATTACAGATTATAGACTAATTAGGGTGTTATTTATGCATCAAGATTATATTCTAATTATGCTTAAAGTTTATTATGGAAAAAACTGGCAAGTGATATAAAAGGAATCACTATAAAATTATAATTAGAGACCATTTGATTTTATGATTATTTGTACAATATGAAATAACGTCTTGCCAAAAATCAGATTGAGGTGCTTATTGTGTTTGACACATTTGACTTTTTTATAACGTTTAGACTCTAGGAATACCAAGAAATAGTGCACAGTTGCTTTGAGGGAAATCAGCGGCTGTGTTTTCTAACTGCTTGGTCCATGACACTGCTCAGGTCACCCCTTCATTGTCTCCACACATTTCTAAGGGACTTATCACTCTTTTATGCATGTTCTTCTACTGCCTCTATCACCATGATGACTGAAGGCATGTCTACACTAGGACATTATTTCAACATAACTAAATTTGAAATAATAACTCCCGAATTTACAACATCAAAATAGTGTGTCCCCACTATAGAGAAGCCTCAAAATCAGACCAAGGCAAGCTCCATTATTGTGGACATGCTACCTCAACTTAGAGACCCAGGTAGTCCTGGGGAGTAATTAATTTGAATGACACTGTAGAGTAGTTATTTCGAAATAGCCATAGCAGATGTTCCCCACTTCCGCTATTTCAAAATAACTATTTCTAAATAAGCTTTATTCCCCAAGGAAAGCAGGAATATGGATTTCAATATAACCAGCTCTTTATTTCACAATAATGGGCTTGGTAGTGTGGACACTCTGCTTATTATTTCAAAATAAGAGGAGTAATTTTGCAACAATTCCCTTGTGTAAACCAGGGCTTAAGGCCTTCTAGTCTTGTTTGAAGTACCACGATAAACAATGTTAACATGCGTCATTCTCTCTCCTCCTCCTCTTCCAGAGAAGCAAATTGTATGTGCAGTGCCATGGTTTTGTTTCAATCCTTTATTAATATTATTATTGTTTTTAATAAACATTCTGCTCTGTGTTCCCTGAGAATTATTTTACATCACTAAATTTTGTATGTCACTGTTAATTATTCTTTTGCATTATATTTAAAACATTTTATATACTATATTAGGTATCCTGTAATGATTACTCTCCTTGATGGTACTCTCTAGTTATCTATTAAAATAGTAGTTAAATCACATAGACCCAATTTCAGATGTGGCCACTAATGTTCAGTGCGTCCATTTTTGTTTGCCCAGTTTAATGCTCTTCAAAGAAGCCTCGATTTCTGAGGCAAGGGGCTTCCAGGGCTCCTATGGAAATCAAGAGCTGCTGATGATCAAACCTTTGAAAATCATGACTCAAATGTCTCAGATTGGGCACCCAAAAGCTAAGGAAATTAGTCGACACTGGAAAATGTTAGCTACCGGACAAAATCCTCAGCTGAAATAAGATGTCATGTCTCCACTGATTTCAGTAGAACTACATCAAATTTACAAAAGCCCACAGAGTATTTTCACCATAGAGGAAAGCCCTTGAGTGACTTTTGGACTTTTAAATAAGTTCCTTATCCTTATCCTTTCGAGGCAGCAATGGTTAAAGAAAAGGACTGCACATTAATAGCAGCAAAGCTGTTTTATGAAACCCTGGTGGTTTTTCTTGACATTCTTATTACAGGAAAATTGCTTATAATGTAAGGCCATGTTTATAGAGGTAAAGGTGCCTAATATTATTTCCACAGGCAATTTATAAGGTTCAGGGAGAGCCTCACAGGTACTAGTTATTTTGATTATGTTTGGTGCATGTAGTACACTTTTCTTGTATTTTAGGCTTGTCACCATGAACCAGAAGTGGTGTTTGGAATTGCTAATGTAAAACATTGTGCTTATTTTGGGGGGGATTTCTATGTGTTAGTCCACCCTGAGTGTAGCAGTGTAGTCCTGATTCTTTGATGTAGTGGGAATATGGTGCCCATTTTTTTCCATTTTATTGGTCATTAATATTCAGCAAAGGAAATGTAACTGATATTTGAAGACTAATCTGGAAAGATTTCTAATTAAATTTTGAATGGGATCTAATTTTAGATTATAATCTGGAGCAAATTTTCCAAAACATGGCACAAATAGTTCATCCATGACACTCCTCTTACACTAGCAGCAGCTACACCTAGACTTCAGGCTTCTTTTGGAAGAAGTTTTTTTGGAAAGATCTCATAAGAAAAAAAAAACTCTTCAGAAAGAAAGCGTTCACACTGAAAAAGCACACCGAGAAAGCGATCTGCTTTTTCAAAAGAGAGCATCCAGAATGAATGGACGCTCTCTCGCATGTAAGCTGCGATTGCTATGGATGGAATGGCCACCAGGATACTTTTTCCTCTTTCCTCTTCTTCCGAAAGAACTCCCTCTTCCCCGTCCACGCACGCCTTTTTGCAAAAGAGCTCTTTCGTAAAAAGGCTTCTTCCTTGTAGAATGAGGATTACCAATGCCAGAAAAAACCCGCTGTTCTTTCGATTTTCTTGTGGAAGAATGGAATTTCAGTGTGGGCATTCCTCAAGTTTTATCGGAAAAACGTCTGTTTTTCCAACAAAACTCTGTAGTGTAGACATACCCGCACTGTCCCCACAACAGAGCTTTTTTTGTATGTGCAGGCTAATTGCTAGACCTGGTTAGCAATTTTTGTGACAAAATGTTTTTTCATCTCCTGGAGGAGAGAGCCCCCTCACTCCAGGTCAGCCAATAACATGGGACACAGGAAATGCAAGACCAAAGTCATGGTCTATCTGATTCAGAGCAGAGCCTGGATTCTCCCAGGTGAGAGCCCTAAACTGATGTTCATTACTCAGATGTCTGTCAATGTCCATCAGTCTGTCCCACTTACTTATAGGGTCCAGTCTCCATTTCATCACAATGAAAAACAAAAACAAATTTTAGAAATTCTGACATTTTTCACTAAATGGAATTCTTGTTTTCTGTATAACCCTGTTCATGACTCACTGACTGCAATGACTTCTTTGAATGTACCTGATTCCCCTTCACATACACCCAGCTGATATATGTTGGCTAGTACTGCAGAAGACTTCAGTCTTGTATCTCTTCTTGGAATACAACCTTGAGTGCTTAGTACAGCCACATTTCTCAATGGGATAGAAGGAACTGACTTATATGCTAATTTGGCAGGTATTTTTTCCATAATCAGACATTTACTTACTATTAGCAACCATGCTTTATGTGCTCAAAGCCCTTTGCAGAAATTAGATAATCTTCATGTAACCCACACACCAATTGGGTGTGGTTCACTGTCCTATGTAGTGGCCCTGAGATCCTTTACACAGGGAGCGAGAAAGAGAGAAAATGAGTTTGTTCTACAGTGCATCTCTGCTATAAGTTGGCCTGGTATACATCTGTTCTGCACTAAAGTTGTTGAAACTTGTAGGAACTGAACGGATGCGTTATAAGTCCTCCCATTCCCCACTCTTAAATCACACGTAACAACCCCAATCTGCACAAATGGAAGTTAGCTGTGGGGAAAAAAATCCCCACTTTAAATTGCTTCGCTATAAGTCCAAGTTTTTTGGAACGTATCTTGGATTTGTAGCAAGGACGGCCTATATAGCCTTACCTGAAAGCCAGCTGGCTTTTAGCTCAAGCTAGAGATGATCATGCATGGAATTCCAGAGGTCCCAAGTTCAGTTCACAGCAGTCCTATGTGCTAGGCAATTATAAGAATTATTATTCCCACTTTACAGATAGAGAGAATGAGGCAGTAAGATTGGGTGTCTAGCTCAAGACCACATAGGAAGTCCATATCAAAGCCTGGATTAAAACTCAGGACCAAGTGCACTGCACCTCATATGCATTGATTGTAAAATTAGTGTTGGGAAAGACAAACTGCAAAGAATAAAATTGTTTAGAAAATAAGTACAGGAAGGTTGGTCTTATTGGTGAGACTAGATTGGGTCTAACAGAATATTGGGCTTCTGGAGATCTGGATGCAGATGGGCAGTTCACTTCAGGCCAGATTTCAAAGGTGTTTAGGAATCTAAACATGCAGATAAGCACCTAGAAGGATTTTCAAAAGTACATAGGCATTTAACTCGCAAAGAAATCAGGGAATTGTATGGAAATGGTTTAATTAATAGGGCTTAATCACATTCTGAAAAGCTGTCCTGAATACAGAAGTCCTTATGCACCTGCTTAAATGCTTTTCAGAACCAGGGCCCTATTGGCCAGTTCCTGCACCACTGAATAACGGTGACCTTTGTGATAGACTTTACTGGTCACTTTTGTGGGTTCATAAATTACTCCTGTAAAACACAATTTTCTCTCTCAGAACAGTAGTTCCTTTTTAAAAGCATCTTGTCTAACTACAACATTTAATATATCCCTGTAAGTCAGTTTATTTGCCGCCTATCTACATGCACCATTTGATCTGCATATTTTTGCAAACTCTAGCTATAGATTAGTTCTTTCCAAATGTCAGTGCAAAACCTGAAATATCATCTCAATCAAATCTCATAAAAATCTGCCTTACAATGTTTTGTAATTATTTTTTATCTGTAGAAAAGCTGTGTTCTCATTAAACAATGTAGTCTTCCTTAGTACCCACTTTTAATACCAATCTTATTTGATGTTGATTTATTCGTTTGCAGCTTCAGAAGTTCAAGGATGTTTGTTGTTTGGCTCATTTTCATGGACAAATGAGATTTCAGCTCTTTTACAGTACCTCTTCATAGAGACCAATCAAAACGCCTCAAAGTGTCTTAAAGTTTTGATTTGTGTTTGTAATATAGAGAATGTGAAAAAGGTAATTTGCATTTTTGGAAGATTATAATAATCTCAGATAACTCTGCATTCAGGCTATGTGAATGGCAAAAAGTGATTTACAATGTAATGCTCATCTTAGAGAAAGTTCCATTGTTATTATAATACTAGGGGAAAATAAGAACATGTTCCATAGTCTTATGTTTTCATTATGAATCGAAAATAGAAGATCTTCATTTTTGAATAATAGAAGATCATAGGAAAAGTAGTCTTCTACTGTACAGGATTTCACAATTAAGGGTTAGATTTCATCAGATGTAAATTAGTATAGCTCAGTTGAATTTATTAGAGTTATGCCATCTTACAATAGCTGAGTGTCTGCTGCTAAAGCTGTACCATATTTTACCAGAGATGTAAGGACCTACATTTTTAAAACCGCTTATTGATTTTGGATCCCAAAGAGAGAGCTCATAAAGAGGTCTGTCCTTAAGAAATGATCTGAGCACATACTTGCTGAAAATCAGCCCCCTTTGAAGTGTCTATTCTTGGCTCCCCTAAAATAGATGTGTTCAAAGTCTCTGCTGGTTATTTTGAAAATTTAGACTATAAAATATTATAACTTTCACTGACAATTGAGCAAAAACAAGTGATTGCTCTTGAGAATCTTTTGGTTTAGAAAACTGGGGAACTTACATTGGTTCTGGTCCAATGACAAGTGAAGTCAGCAATTTCACTTCAGTGGACATTGGATTGGACCACGGTTACAAGAGATAACAGGGAAATGGAATGGCATAAATAGCAGCAAATATTGTGTAGAGTAAATTTTAACCACACTCTCAAAATCAAAACAATTTTTGTGCCATCTGTTTCCTTTATTTTAATTAGTGTGATTTTCCATGTCTAGTATTGTGCAGTCACATTTGATTCAGACAAATCTAAATGCCAAAATGATATTAAGTTAAAATGGATGTGTTTAGCTTAGTTATGGCCAAAACATGATAGAAACTACCACTTTTCATCTGGCACCCACAATAAGCCATGATATACTGTGTAGAGAATTTAAATAATTGGGATTTTTTTCACATGGGGAGTTCTGGAATTTTGAAATTAGCTTTTACTCCAAATCTGGACCAAATTCTGAAATCTCAGAATTTTTCATGAAACAAAATATTCTGACAATATTTTGTTTTGGCCTATCAGAATATTTGTTTGTATTTTATATTATTTTGATTTTTTATACGATAGTTTAGCCAAATGTTTGTGATATCTTAGAATGAAATATTTTGACCTTAAGAAAATTTTTTAAGTAATTTTGCACAATAAAATTCAATGGAATAAGTTTCCACAAAGCATATTACAAGTTTAACCTCTAGTCTGTCACTCTCTTGTCCAGCAACATCCTTGGTCCGGCATGATTATAGTTAGCCAGATGCCCAATTATTGTGGGTGTGACCAAGTTTCCCACAATCCCATAATGTTTGTTTACAGCCACTAATCCTGGTTCTGTGCTGCTATGTAGTTGTATTTCACCCCCAAATATTTTCTAATACAGTACATCTTTATTGCAGAGCTATTTCGGGATACCAGAAGTATACTGAAATTGCTATTCCACCTCTATTGAAGCAGCCCGTTATTTTGAAATAGATTTTGAAATAGCAGGGGTCTTATTCTGACGTCCTGATAACCCTCATTCCACAAGGGTTAAGGGGAATTTTGGAATAGCGAGTTATTTGAAATCTGGTACTGTGCAGACAGTGCCAAATTATGAAATAAGCTATTTCGAAATAGCATTGAAATAAGCTATGCAATTTGCATAGCACAAATTGTGTAGCTTATTTGGAGCTAAGGGTGATGTGTAGATGTACCCTAAGAGCCCAGTAAGCAGTGAAAGTGTTGGTAACTCTTTTAGCCAATACTGACTTCCTGTGGTGAGGGAAATTCTTTGGCTTGGTTCTAGTTAAGTCCCAAGGATGCTGGACGACAGAGGTTCAATCTGTAATTATTTCAAATCAGCATTTCCCACCAGAACACTTTTCTGCTGGAATATTTTGGCAAGTTCTAGTAACATGCTTGCTTCTTGTGTGTGATACTGCCCTCTGGGGGACGGGTCCTAGGAGACAATAGCAGACCTAGTGTTACTATTACCTAAAATAGATTTTCTTAAGTTCAAGTAATAGAGGCCTGTGAGCTTGGTGCACGAAGAATTCCAATACCAACTCCCCAGGTGTATAAAATATCTCTCTCATAATCCATTGTCTGCAACACAGGGATTCATTTTTATACTATAGGGCAGAGGCTGTTTCTTTTTATGTGTAGATACAGCATATATCCCCAGTTTCATTAAGGCCTTTAAGCACAATTGTTGTACATATACCTAATAATAATGGGATGCTTTGAGTTCAGTGGGCCTCTAAAATAGTAGACAGCCATAGTGGATATACATTGTATATTCACATGGCATGCTTGGGTTTATTAAATTTTGTATAACTTAAATGTTAACAATTAAACTAATGCCCCTTTTCTTTCAGAGGTGAAAACATGAAGTAACTGAGCATTTCCACTTGGATTTTTTTTTAATTTCATACTTACAGCTTTAATATACATTTTTCTGTTGTGCATGTCTAAGGTTCTGCAAATATAATTAAAAGACTCTTTGGTCCCTGAATCTGGGTTTCTGTTCCTTAGTTCTCTGGGGCTCTAGCCTTAAGAACAAAGCTTTGATATGGAGAAATGAAAGCGCTGCTTAATTTCTTGCACAATGACAAATTTGACTCCTAGCTCCCAAACAAAAGTCTGTGTGTGCTGCAATGAGGAAGCGCTGGGGAGAATGCAGGTACTAGCTTTAACAACAACAAAGAGACGTATATTGCAGCACACAGAGCTTTCCTGAACTTAAATATTGAAAATAGAGATCTCACAAATTATGGCCTGGGGAATTATCCTCAACCAAATACAGCAGCTTGTTGCTGCTCTCAAATGTAATGTGAGCCCAGAAGAAATATTGTTCATGCTGAGGAGGCCATTTATATGATGTGGCTTAGCAACAGCCTCAAAGCTGTGGGGAGACTCTGATGTCAGCAGCACATTTGTTGTAGATTCATCAAGTACAGAGAGGATACTACAAGAAGATCACATTCCATGTCTTGACTATAACTGCAAGATGGGGAGGAAGAGAGAGGGAGAAAATACAGTGACGTCTCAGGCTAGATCTACACTACCCCAGAAGGTCGAGTTAAGGTATGTAACTCCAGCAACACAAATAACGTATCTGGAGTCAACATACCTTAAGCCAAGCATGGTGCTATCTCTAGAGAGAGGTCAACAGAAGAAACACTACCATCAACTTCCCTTACTCCTTGCAACAGCAAGGAATACCGGCGCTGACAGAGGTGCTCTCAGCATTTGATTTAGTGGGTCTAGCAAAGAGCCACTAAATCGACACCCGGAATATCAATTGCCAGAGCGGCAATCCTCTGGTAAGTGGAGATGTGACTTCAGGAAAGAAAACAAGTTCTACAAAAAAGGTATAGATGCACATATTAGAGCAACAAAAATGATTAGGGGTTTGGAATGGGTCCCACATGAAAGGAGGCTAAAATGACTTGGACGTTTCAGCTTAGAAAAGAGGAGACTAAGGGGAGATATGATAGAGGTCTATAAAATCATCTGTGGTGTGGAAAAAGTGAATAAGGATAAATTATTTACTTATTCCCACAATATAAGAACTAGGGGGTCACCAAATGAAATTAATAGGCAGCAGGTTTAAAACAAACAAAATAAGTTTTTCTTCACTCAGTGCACAGTGAACTTGTGGAACTCCTTGCCAGAGGATGTGGTGAAGACTAGGACTTTAACAGGGCTCAAAAAAGAGCTAGATAGATTCATGGAAGTTAGGTCCATCAATGGCTATTATCCAGGATGGGTAGGAATGGTGTCCCTAGCTTCTGTTTGTCTGGAAATGGATGACAGGAGAGGGATCAAGTGAGGATTACCTGTTGTTCCCTCCCTCTGGGGATTCCGGTATTGGCCACTGTCAGCAGACAGGATAGTGGGCTAGATGGACCTTTGGTCTGACCCAGTATGGCCGTTCTTATGTTCCCTTCGTCACCACATTGTCTGAGCACCTTGCTACCCTCTGCTCCTCCTGAGTCCTCCAGCCCACACTTGTGCCTCTTGCTTCCACTCGCACCTCCCGCCTGCTCCCCCGAGATGAGGTGAGACTCCCTCCCTGCCCTGTCCTTGCCTATGGTTGCTTGCTCTCCTGACCAAACAGACTGGACATCATTTATGGCAATGATTTCCAGTCCAGCCAATCCATGATCGGAGACAAGCCTACTTCTCCCTGACAGCTCCCCTCCCCGCCATGGAACAGCCACTCCCTTTGTAGAGGATGGTGCTGTGTTGGGCTATATAGGGCACCAGCATCGGTAGGGACAACAATGTGATGAGACAGAGAATCGTCTGTCTTAGAGGGTGATTACACTGCAGTTGGGAGGTGGTATTGTCAGCACCGGCAGACAGACCTTTGCCAACCCTGCTGAAGCTACAGAGTTGCCAAGTTTCTAATTGTACCAAACTGAACACCCCTGGCCTGCCCCTGCCCTGAGGTCCCACACCTTCTTTGAAGTCCTGCCTCCCACTCCCTCCATCCCCCCTTCCTCCATTGGTTGCTCTCCCCACCCTCACTCATTTTCACTGGGCTTGGGGCAGGCGATCAGGGTGTGGGAGAGGGAGTAGGCTTTGGCTGGGGGGCACTTACCTCAGGCAGCTCTCAGAAGTAGCCCACACATCCAGACTCTAGCTGTGTGGGCCACCCCCAAAGCTCCACCCCCAAAGTTCCCATTGGCCAGAAAGCTGCATGGCCGGCACATGGATTGTGTGTGTGTGTGTGTGGGGGGGGGGGGAACAGGGCAAGAACCTCTGTGGCTGCCCCTGCATCTAAGAGCCAGACCTGCTGGCCACTTCTGGGAGCTACCTGAGCCCAGGGCCCGAGACCCCTCTGTACTGCCAAACAGATTTTTAGCTGCTCAGTTAGTTGTGCAGACTGGAGACACCAGTGTCCCTTTTTGACCAGCTGTTCTGGTGAAAAAGCAGACTCCTGGCAACACTATCAAACTGACATGATAAAAATAGACGTGTGGCTGTTGCGGCACAGACAGGGGAGCTGACAGGCTTGCTGGGCCCCCTGAGCAAGGTGTGTGGGGGGCAGCTCTGCACTCAGGGAAGCTGCAGGGCCTGAGACAGAAGGGGCAGGGTGGGCACGGGGCAGCCAGCCCTTAGGACCACCTGAGGCACACTCCCTGGCACTCCAGTGGGGATTTAAAAGGCTCCCTTTGGAATCGCTGGGCCTCAGGGCAATTGCCCCCCTCTGTTGGTGGGCCTAGGCTGTGCTTTGGGCTACTTGCATGAGCTCAGATCCAGGGAATTAGGGAAGCTTGCACTCTAGTGGCAAGCACATGCTGCGACTGCCACACTACCATTTTTAGCCTATCGCTCCAGCAGAGCTAGCCTGAGTCTGTCTATTCACATTGCGGATCACCCCTCCCAGCAGCTCTATAGACCTTCCTTGGCATGTCTGGCTGGTGAGCCTTGCTGACGTATTCAAGGCCAAACTAGTCAATCATTGGGAAAAAGTTTCCCCCCCAGGTCAGACTGGCAGGGTCCTTGGATGTATCACCTCCTTTTCCTTCCAGGTACCTCATGATCGGGCATGACTGGACAACTCGTGCTATCACACATAAAGAAGATTCTGAGTGTTAATGCTGGATAGATGGGAGTCCTCCAACTACCCTTCAGCCCCTTTGTTTATAAGGAGAAGTAATTTTGCCACCTCTCCACTTGGCAGTTTCTATACCCACGTATTAGTGTGTTGTGGAAGCCTCCAAGAATAAATCTAAGCTAATCTATGCAATGGGGCTGAATTCATCAAGGCTACACAAATCATATACTTCCAGATTACAGTTAACACACCTCTACTTACCTATTTAGAGAGCCACACTGAAGGATAGCGATAGAAATGTAGCCGTGTTAGTCTGGAGTAGCTAAAACAAAAAACAGGACTATGTAGCACTTTAAAGACTAACAAGATGGTTTATTAGGTGATGAGCTTTCATGGGCCAGACCCTCTTCCTCAGATCAAATAGTGGAAGAAAATTGGCAGACATGTACAGACATTTACTTCGCACCCCCCCCCATTCACCTTCTGTTCTGAAATTTGATTCGTCCTTTTCATATGTGTTCATTTTTTTTTATTATATCCTTTGGTATATATGGTTGTGCCAATTTTCTTCCACTATTTGATCTGAGGAAGTGGGTCTGGCCCACGAAAGCTCATCATCTAATAAACCATCTTTTTAGTCTTTAAAGTGCTACATAGTCCTGTTTTTTGTTTCACACTGAAAGATGAAAGTGTCACAACCACTTTAAGTCAGCAGGGAGCACTTCAATGAATCAATTAATCCATGGAGTTTACCGTGGCAAATAAAACTTAACTTACATTTACACTGACACCATTCCCTCACCCCAGAGTGCAAGTGCTGGATTTCAGAGTTCTGACCCTTGCTGGCATGAGCACACTTGAAGATAAGGAAGCTGGGACTGTGTTGGTCCAGTAACACAACCCAGCTAATGCAAAGAAGGACAGAGCGGCTACGTCTAGACTGGCCCCTATTACGAAATAGCCATGCTAATTTCCAACTTTGGAATAGGGAAATCTGCGGGGGATTTAAATATCCCCCGCGGGATTTAAATAAACATGTCCACCGCTTTTTTTCCGGCTTGGGGAAAAGCCGGAAAAAAGCGTCTAGACTGGCACGATCCTCCGGAATAAAGCCCTTTTCCGGAGGATCTCTTATTCCTACTTTCAATGCAGGGCAAACACCCTTTCAAGTAGGAATAAGAGATCCTCCGGAAAAGGGCTTTATTCCGGAGGTTCGCGCTCGTCTAGACGCTTTTTTCCGGCTTTTCCCCAAGCCGGCAAAAAAGCGGCGGACATGTTTATTTAAATCCCGCGGGGATATTTAAATCCCCCGCGGATTTCCCTATTCCAAAGTTGGAAATTAGCATGGCTATTTCGTAATAGGGGCCAGTCTAGACGTAGCCAGCAAGTCCAGCCAGGAATCACTGCAAGCTCCATAGTTCCTGTGGAGATGGGCATTGTAGCCAGAAGTCTGTGACCTTGGATCCTAGTTCAACAGTCAGCCCATTTTTGCTCTTTTTGGGCTGAAAGGGTGTGTCTAGACTACAGGGTTTTGTCTACAAAAGTGAACTTTTGTCGACAAAACTATATCTGCATCTACACTGCCACTGAGTTCTGTTGACATAACGTCGACAGAACTCAACAGTTTTGTCGATGGCTGTAAACCTCATTCTATGAGGAATAACGCCTTTTGTCTACAGAGTTCTGTCGACAGAAGACGTTATTGCATCTACACTGTCCTTTGCGTCTACTCTGTCATGTCAACAAAGCGGTTTGCTTTGTCGACAGAACTGGCTGTGGTCTAGATGCTCTTTGTCGACAGAAGCTTTGTCGACAGTATCTGTCGACAAAACTTCTGTCGACAAAAGCCTGTAGTCTAGACATAGCCAAAGAAACCTCTTAAAGCTCCTCCATTGTCCCCCTGACACTGAAAGCACTTTCCCCAACAACAAAGGCAGTGGCTTCTCACACGGCTCTTCCTCCATGCCAACCTCACTCAGTTCCAGTCACAGCAATAGTCTCTGTCCCAGCTCTGGCAAAACTGGAAGTAGCTTCCTTAGCTCTCTGTTGGGTTGAAACACCAGCAGTTTCTCAGTAGCTGTTTCCGGCCTGCCAACACCCACAGTTCTTGGCTTAAAATGGTCTCTGGAAAGCAGTCTCCTGATCAGTGGCCTGGTAGCACACTCTCAGCTTCTGAATTGGAACAGTAGATGGCAGCAACGGGCTGGTGTCCCACTTGAGTGGAACTCAGACAAGGCTTCCAGCCCATCTCGTTTCAGCCCTTGTCACGGGGCCAACTCACCACCACGGTGACCCCAGCAGGCTGTCCAGGGAATTGGCTCTTCTCTGCCTTTAGGGGTTCTTTTCTCTATGGGGTGTCTCCTCGTGATTCTCCTGGATCACCGCATCCTCTTCCAGACACTGCCCTCTGGCAGTGCCCACAGCAGTGTCTGAGCCCCCCTTCTGGGGGACTTGTTGTCCATTCTGTTCACACTCCAGGGTCCTCTCCTTCACGGAGCCCCTAGTCTCCTCCTTAGGGGTTAAAGCCTGGGAGCTTGTCTGGCCAGAGCTCGCCTAGCCCTGCCTTGCCTCCCCACCATAGCTCTAGCTCCAGGGAGCCTGCTGCTTCCCTAGCAGCTAGGCTTTCACTGCTCTCTCCCCTGACCCTTCTCCCTTGAATAGCTCCCAGCTGGGCCCTCATCACTAGAACTTCCTCAGCTGGAGCTTGGCTCCCAGCCCCTGCTCCGGGCTGGGGTTTTGCCCTTAAAGGGCCAATGCAGGGCAAACACCCTGTCACAGCCTTCATAAAATGAAGGCCACGTCACAATACATCTGCCTCCAAAAGGATGCCCCCCACGTTTCTGGAAGCAGAAACCTCTCTCTTCCCCAAGGCATCATGGGAGTGTCCAAGGCTGAACTGAAGCCCTCTGGCGCATCTTCAATCATAACGTCCCTGATTTAGTAGAAGGGCTCCTTTAACACATGTTCCTACAGGTGTTTTTCAACTTCCTCTGCAGCATGGAGCAGAGATCACACGCTAGGATAAACAGCCCTGGTGTACACTACAGAGTTATTTTGAAATAACCCTCCTTATTTCGAAAAAAAGTGGTGCGCCCACACTGCCAAGCCCGTTATTTCAAAATAACAGGCAACTTATTTCGAAATCTGTACTCCTGCTTTCCTCGGGGAATAACTTTTATTTTGAAATAGTTGTTTTGGAATAGCGGCAGTGTGAACACTCCGCTGCTGCTATTTCAGAATAGCTACTCCCCAGAGCAAGTTGAAGTAATTTCACCCCAGTGCTTTCTAGAGCTCTAAGTTAAGGTAGCATATCCATAATAATGGAGCCTGCCTCGGACTAATTTCAAGGCTCCCCTGTACTGGGGACACTCTATTATAATTTTGTTATTTCGGGAGTTGTTAGTTTGAATTTTGTTATTTCAAAATAATTTCCTAGTATAGACATGTCCTCAGGATGTATCTCAACTTCATCAATTACCTACCATTGTGGGGGCCTCAGGGCTGGGTGACACTTGGGTCTCTCCTGTGTTCTGACAGTGGCACCCTGCAGTTATTTTTCTGATGACTGAAATGCTTTAGTTTAACTGAAGTCACTGGGCTCCACAGAGAGGAAGTTGGATGAAATTTAATGACTGGTGATACACACATAGTCATAATGTAATGGCTCCTTCTGCACACAAAAACTGTCTGAAACTAGACAATTATCTTTGTTTTCCTCCTGGGGCACCAGAAAGCAGAATCTTCCACAGCCTCCTCCCTCCTCGGTTGCTTACCTTGGGATCAGAGCATAGTATTCTCTGAGCACCTTTGCTTCAAGAACAAGGGCAGGACATAATAAGAAGTCCTACCCCTACAGCCCTCTTCCTAAACAGCTGGAGATAAATATGCTTAAAAAAGAAGAGAACCTGTGATTGTGTGAAGAAAGAAGAGCTTAATTTCTGAACAATAAGCACAGATGCTCTACCGTCCCTTGGTGATAATAGAGAGACTCTTGTTATGCGTGCTAAAGAAACAGCTTTCCCTGAAACTTCTTTGCGACCATTAACAAAAAATACATGTGCCATTTTCTTCTGCGGAAGAGAACACTGGACCACAAGTTAAATATAAGTCAATGGCGTGACACTTTCGGGAAAAAAAAGGAAACATTTTTCTGGGACACATTAAGCAAGAATGTTGTAAGTAAAACATGAGAAGTAATTCTTCCTCTCTACTCTGCATTGATCTGGCCTCAACTAGAGTAGTGTGTCCAGTTCTGGGCACCACATTTCAGGAAAGATCTGGACAAATTGGAGAAGTGATTAACAGAAATGATTAAAAATTTTAGAAAACATGACCTAAGAGGGATGATTGAAAGAACTGGGTTTGCTGAGTCTGGAAAAGAAAGACTGAGGGGGACATGATAACAGCGTTCAAGTATCCAACAGTTTAATAAAAGAAGGAGTAAGAAAAAATATTCTTCTTAACTCCTGATAAGAGGGCAAGAAACAATGGGATTAAACTGTAGCAAGGGAGGTTTAGGTTGGACATTAGGAAAAACTTTTTAACTGTCAGGGTGGTTAAACACTAGAATAAATTGCCCACAGAGGTTGTGGAATCTCCATCACTGGAGATACTTAAGAGCAGGTTAGATAAACATCTATTAGGATTTATCTAAATGGTACTTGGTCCTACGAAGCACTGAGATCAGTAATGCAGCTGCCTGGCACTGCAAAAAGGAGATTCCTTTAACAGTGGGAGCTTGGTGTCAAATCCTGCACAGTAAGGGTGTGTCTAGACTACATGCCTCCTTCGACGGAGGCATGTAGATTAGCCAGATCGGAAGAGGGAAATGAAGCCGCGATTAAAATAATCGCGGCTTCATTTAAATTTAAATGGCTGCCCCGATCTGCCGATCAGCTGTTTGTCGGCAGATCGGGGGAGTCTGGACGCGATGCCCCGACAAAGAAGCCTTTCTTCATCGACACAGGTAAGCCTCGTGAAACCAGGCTTACCTGTGTCGATGAAGAAAGGCTTCTTTGTCGGGGCATCGCGTCCAGACTCCCCCGATCTGCCGACAAACAGCTGATCGGCAGATCGGGGCAGCCATTTAAATTTAAATGAAGCCGCGATTATTTTAATCGCGGCTTCATTTCCCTCTTCCGATCTGGCTAATCTACATGCCTCCGTCGAAGGAGGCATGTAGTCTAGACACACCCTTAGACAGAGCATAGTGCAGTATCCTCTGCTTTGTAGGCTGGAAAGAGCAAGTGGGATGAAAGGGCAAGAGCAAGCACCACACAGCAGGAGCTTATATGTAGATTGAGCCCAAAGCAGCATCGGGGAAATAAATAATGAGGTGGTCACAAATCTGCTCAGTTGTCAGCTACACATTGAGCCATCACAGTCACTTAGGATCACTGGAGCTGAGTGTTTCAGTGTAATTTATTATACAGTATAATCCTCTGAAGGAAATCCTGTGAAGGACCTGGAATAAAAGGCTCTGTTTTGCTCGTCTAAGAATGGCAGTCACTGCTGGGAACCTTAATTTAGAATGATACACAGGACTAACGGCAATAAATATCATCTTTACATACATCACCCGACTAATGATTTTCGAGGATACCGTTCAGATTAATCTTACAGTCATGGAAATGTCAGGCTGCAATGGACCTTTAGAGAGGCGTCCTAATGTTCTCGTCCCTCCCTCTGTTCTGAGGCAGGACCAAATATATCTACCCTGTTCCTAACTGATCAAACCTGTCCTTTAGAATCTCCCTTGGAAGCCTGTTTCACTATTTAACTACCCTTGTAGTCAAAAAGTTTTCTTCCCCTATGTCTAACCTAAATTTCCCCTACTGAAGATTTAGCTTGTTGTCCCACCCGTAGTGGTCGTGGAGACCAATTCATCACAATCCTCTTTATAAGAACCTATAACATATTTGAAGACTGTTATCAGGTTTGCCTCATTCATCTCTTCTCAAGATTACCAGGGTTTTATTTTGCTTGTTTTTAACTTTTCCTAATAGGTCACGTTCTAAGCCATGTATTGTTTTTGTAGTTTTTCTCTTGTCTCTCTCTAGTTTGTCTACAATTTTCATAAAATGTGGCACCCAGAATTGGACATACTCCAATTGGAAGCCTCACATGTGTATAGGAAGACAATTATTTCCCATGTTTTACATACAACACTCCTGTTCAGTACATACCAGAATTATATTAGCCTTTTTCATGACTGCATCATGTTGTTGGCTCATTTTCAATGTTCAATTTGTGATCTGCTATAATCCTCAGATCTTTTCAGCAGTACTTCTGTCTATACATTTATGCTCCATGTCTTAGCTATGCATCCGATTTTTCCTTCTTATGTGTAGTACTTTGCACTTGTCTTTACTGAATTCCAACTTATTAACTTCAGAACAGTTCTCCAATTTATCAAGTTTATTTTGAATTTTGATGCTTTCATATAAAGTGCTTGCCAGTTTGGTGTCATCTGCAAATTTTATAAACATACTCTTCACTGCATTATCCAAGTCATTAATGACAATACTGAATAGTATTAAACCCAAGACAGACCTCTATGGCACTCAATATATTCTTGCAGTTTGACAATGAACTATTGATAACTAGTCTGAATATTTTCCACCAGTCTTTTAATATGCTGCCTTCAACAAATATCTAGGAGTCGGAATTCCATGTTATAGTATTTTCATCTAGATTAATTTCCCTATTTTATTTATGAAAATGTCATGTTGGATTGTGTCAAAAGCCTTACAAAAATCAAGATCTATCATGTCTGCTGTTTTGCCTTCGTCCACTGGATCAGTAACTCTATCAAAGAATGTAATTAGATTGATTGGCCTGATTAGTTCTTGGCAAATCCTCGCTGGACATTACTAATCACCTTATTTTCTTTGAGTATGTCTACACTGCCTGGCTATTTGGGGATACTGTAGGTATCCCAAAATAGACACCTCTCGTCTTAACAAGCCACCTGTTACTTTGACAGCATTGCTCCACGACGGTTAAGGTATGTCATGAAATAGTGAGTTATTTTGAAATTTGGCACTGTGTAGACAGCGCCAAATTATGAAATAGCCTATTTCGAAATAGAATAGAAATAAGATGCACAATTTGTGTAGCGTAAATTGCGTATCTTATTTCGACTTTAGGGTGCCGTATAGATGCACCCTATGTGTTTACAAACTGAGTATTTGATAATTTGTTCCAGTATTTCCAGGAACAGCAGTTGAACTCTTGAAGATAATCACCGATACTTCCAAAATTACATCAACTACTCTTAAGTAACCTAAGGTATACTTGGCAGGACTTGCCAACCTGAATAAATATAACTTATTTAAGTATTCTTTCACATGTTCTTTCTCTATTCTGGCTTTTGTTCTTCCACCTGTGTTGTCAATATTAATTGTCAAGAAATTTACCTTTGTACTGTAGAGTGAAGCAAAACAAACATGAAACACCATGGCATTCTTGCAATTCTGTGCTATTAGCTCTTCTTCCCTGCCGAGTAGTGGACCCTTTTCTTCTCTTGCTTCTAATGCATTTCTAGAATTTCATTGTATTGTCTTCTATGTCCCTTGCTAGTGTAACTCATTTGTGCCTTACATATTCTCGTTTTGTCAGCATGCTTGTGCTCTTCCTTTGTATTCATCTGTGATGAGGTGGTGCGTACCTTGCACTGAGCAAGATATGGTAAACCCCACACTAGGGGCAGCTAAAGATCCTCCCTTCAAACCATACGCCAGCTGCTGCTTCAGTATAAAATGGAACAGTCCAGCTCATTCAAGGTTGCCTGTCAAGGAGAGAGGCTGTTTGGTGGAGGCTCCAGTCCAGGAGCTGCTACAGCCATAGACTGTGGGAACTCAAGGACCCAGGGACCTGCTGCCCTAAGTGAATTACCAGGAGTTGGAATCAGGGCTGGCCCACAACATTTTGGGACCTGAGGTGGGGAGCTCAAATGACCCCCCCATATGCACATATGAACCAGCAGTGGACACAATTTTCTACACTCTGGGTCCTAGTGGCGCCTCCCTTCCCCCCCCCCCCCCCAGTCTGGCACCTGAAGCAGACGCCTCAGTTAGCCTCGTGGTAAACCCAGCTCTGGTTGGAATTTAGGGACTCACCCCAACTCCCGGGGTTCCCAATGGCAGATCAGCTGCCACCTCTGGAACGATGGTAGGAAGTGGCCCAGGGCAGCAGAGGGAGGGATATTTCTGAATAAGGTCAGCAAGTTGTAGTGTGATTCCCCATTGGCCGGGTGATGAGTAACCCATTTTCCAACAGGGTCCTTTGTTGGGACTTAGTGGATGGTGGGGGGGATGGATCCGCCACTGTGGCTGCCTTGCCTGTAGGGGGCAGCCTACTCTCCTGAGACTGGTTGCTAGGCCACACATTGTGACCCTAAACACATTTGTATGGATTTCACTAGGCCTCAGTGTCCTGACTCTAAGGGCAGTTGTATTAACTTTGGCTACTAGGCCATATCGTCCTGACCTCAGGGGTGATTGTAACTAACTCTGACCACTAGGCCACACTGCACTGACCCTAAAACAGTTGTATTGACTTTGGCCATTGGGTTGCTTTGGGCAGTTATTTTGATCCCAATCACTGGGCTGGGCTGTTTTCAACTGGAGGACAGTCTGGCAGACTGTTTACTGTATTGGTATCACATCCCTGCTCTGAAGGAAGACTGGGTATGCATACCATGTGACGTCACCCTTAGTCATTCGTCCTTCTTTCTCCTTATTGTAGGGTTACTTTTTGATATTCAGGCTATTAAAGAGCTCTTAGCACAGCTGCATTGATCTCTTGGCTGTACTTCTGGTCTTTCCTTTGCATTGAGATAGTTTGCTGATGTGTCCTTGATACCGTCCCTGAGAAACTTGGCATACTTGGCAATTAAAGCATAAGTATATTTGTGCAATTTCTTGTCTTCCAAATCTTTATAAACATTAATCATCGCCACACATTTATGGTGTAGGTTAATGTTAACATCCCTATTTACCTGTCTGAGATTTGGAGCACTGAAATCCTGGAAGTTGCTGAGAGTCACAAAGCAAGTCCATTGCAAAATTGTGGAAGGACACAGGTGCTGAGTAAGGATGTTAAATATCGGTTAATTTACTAGTTGAGTAGTTGATGGAATTTCTATCGACTACTTGACTAGTCGATAGACACTTCCATATTCCTCCTTTGAAATGAACGAGAGCCCCACTGGGGGCTGTTGTGCATTTCAAAGTTGGAACTCCATATACAGTGGGAAGTTCCTTAGACTCTGGGCTCCACATGCTTTGAAATGCACAAGAGTTCAAGGGCTCTTGTGCATTTCAAAGCGGAAGCGCCTGCAGGGAGCCCGAGCTGGCCCCGAACTGCACACCGCATGCAAGCTTTGAAATGGACAAGAGTCCCCAGCAAGGGCTCTTGTGCATTTCAAAGTGGAAGTATCCGCATGGAGCCTGGGGTCAGCAGGGGACTCAGAGTCTGCCAGTGACCCTGGGCTCCATGCAGCGCTGTCGCTTTGAAATGCTGTGTGGAGCTGACCCTGGGCTCCTTGAGGCATTCCATGGACCTTAGGATCAGCTGGGGTCTCCCCAACTGATTCCGGGTTATGCGGAAATGCTACATGGAGTCCTGCGTCAGCTAGGGAGTCCCCAGCCTGGTATCAACCTGGGCTCCCTGAGGTACTGCTGCTTTGAAATGCCGCCACGTTTTAAAATGGCAGCTCCTCATGGAGTCCAGGATCAGCTGTGCGGCACTGCCCCTTTGAAACGACACCATGAGCTCCTTACCAGGCTCTGTGTGGTGCTGCCACTTTGAAGTACCTCCTGTCCCCCGCCTTTGCTGCCTCTATATGCTAGAGGTAGCAAAGCGAGGGGCGGGGGAGCTAATAGTTCACTCGACTATCCAATAAGCATTTGCTAGGTGACTAGTCGATTACTCCTTAACTTCCTTAGTGCTGAGGCTTAGAATTTGGGGCCAGGATTAGACTTCACAGTTTGGTTTTTCTGAGTCTTCTGTGGGGGCTTGCCATGTCTGTTTGTCTATCTTGGAATATTGTTTTTTAAAATGCATATGGATATGTCACACAGAGATCAACAACTAATCAGTACATGTCAAAAACGTTGTGGCTTTTCACACCAGTTGCAGGGCAACTGAGGCACATGGATTACATGTTCACTTTTAAAGTAGTGGAGAACGTGTTCCTCCACTGCAGGGAATCACCGACATTGTGTCTTTATTAAGGGCTAGTCTACAATAGAAGCGCTACAGTGGTACAGCTACACTAATGTAGATGCTCTGAGCTGAAAGTGGAGAGGTCTCCCTGGCAAAATAAAACCACCTCTGCAAGAGGGGGTAGCTTTCATTCCAGCAAAATGCTGCCCACACTGGCACTTAGGTTGGTCTTATTCAGACCCTTAGACAAGATGGCTGCATCTAGACTGACAAGTTTTTCCATAAAAGCAGCCACTTTTGTGGAAAAACTTGCCAGCTGTCTACACTGGCTGCTTGAATTTCCACAAGAACACTAACTATCTCATGTAAGGTTGTCAGTGTTCTTGCAGAAATACTATGCTGCTTCCGTTCGGGCAAAAGCCCTCTTGCGCAAATGCTTTTGTGCAAGAGGGCCAGGGTAGACAACGTGGTATTGTTTTGCGCAAAAAAGCCCTGATCGCAAAAATGGCGATCGGGGCTTTCTTGCGCAAAACCGTGTCTAGATTGGCACGGACGCTTTTCCGCAAAAAGTGCTTTTGCGGAAGTGTGTCCGTGACAATCTAGATGCTCTTTTCCGCAAATGCTTTTAACGGAAAAACTTTTCTGTTAAAAGCATTTGCGGAAAATCATGCTAGTCTAGACGTAGCCAGTTTTGTTATGCCAACATAACCTATAGTGTAGACAAACCCTCATGAGTGAGGTCCCACAGCCTATGGCATGAAGGACTTCAGATAAGATGATCATAGTGGTCTCTGAGGAGTCCTGTAGCATCTTAGATACTAATGTGTATATTTATATATATAGAGAGAGAGAGATTGAGAGAGCGAGAGAGAGAGAGGGTATGTCTATACTACCACCCTAGTTCGAACTAGGGTGGTTAATGTAGGCAACCGAAGTTGCAAATGAAGCCCGGGATTTGAATTTCCCAGGCTCCATTTGCATCTTGCCGGGTGCTGCCATTTTTAAATGTCCGCTAGTTCGGACTCCGTGCCTGCGGCTACACGCGGCATGGACTAGGTAGTTCGGATTAGGCTTCCTATTCCGAACTATTGTTACTCCTCATGGAACGTAGTTTGGAATAGGAAGCCTAATCTGAACTACCTAGTCCGTGCCGCGTGTAGCCACGGACACGGAGTCCGAACTAGCGGACATTTGTGTAGACATACCCAGAGAGAGAGAGAAAGAGATGAGTCTGAGGAAGTGTGTTACTATAGTCAGTCAGTCAGTCTCTAAGGGTATGTCTACACTAGCCCCCTAGTTCAAACGAGGGTGACTAATGTAGGCATTCGAAGTTGCAAATGAAGCTCGGGATTTAAATATCCCGGGCTTCATTTGCATCTTGCCGGGCGCCGCCATTTTTAAATCCCCCTTAGTGCGGACTCCGTGCCCGCGGCTACACACGGCACGGAGTAAGTAGTTCAAATTAGGCTCTCTAATTCGAACTACCGGTACACCTCGTTCCATTAGAGAGCCTAATTCGAACTACCTACTCCGTGCCGCGTGTAGCCACGGGCACAGACACCGCACTAAGGGGGATTTAAAAATGGCGGTGCCCGGCAAGATGCAAATGAAGCCCGGGATATTTAAATCCCAGGCTTCATTTGCAACTTCGAATGCCTACATTAGCCACCCTAGTTCGAAGTAGGGTGGCAGTGTAGACATACCCTAAGGGGTTCTACACGACTACTTGTTGTTTCTTTAAAGTTACAGGCTAATATGGTCACCCCTCTGAGACATTTATTCCTCAGTAAGTGGAGTTTAGCCAGATAATTTGTCAACTCTTCTCATTTCATTTCCATGTTTTAGAGGGTTTTTTTTTTGCAATTACCTTGAACCAAAAATAATAACCCTTACACTAACACTGATGAAAAGTATAAAGGTATAACATTAAAAAGCAAAAAAATAATCTGTAAGAGAGAGGAGACTATGAGACATATGAGGAGATATGAGCTGACATGTCAAATAATTTCAACTGGCACATGATTTATTGATTACGGCATGTCACGAGTGGCCCTCAGCTAGAGGAAATATACAGAGGAAACTAGCATTTTTATTTTCCTAGAATTTGGCATTTCAAAATGACACCCACTTTTTATTTAAAATTATTACTTTATCCATGCAAAGAAATGTGTAGCTTTGCCCTTGCAGATAGGCAGGATAAAGAGTGTGTGATTTTTAGCTGGCAGCCCAAAGGCTGTGAATTACAGAAGTGATTCACAATAACTTGAAGGGCAAGGAAAATGCTGAATGGACTGCAGTCTAGTGCCAAATCCGTGTGTGTTTTTGATGTAATATCTTACTTCACATTCAATCAATAGCCTCATTTATTTAATGTGAATGCATTGGAACTCTGCTTGCAGCGAAATGGGTAGGGATCTGGAACAGCTTCCATACAAGGAGAGATTAATAAGAATGGCAATTTTCAGCTTGGAAAAGAGGAGACTAAGGGGGGCATGATAGAGATCTATAAAATCATGACTGGTGATGCAAAAGTAAATATGGAAGTGTTATTTACTCCTCATAACACAAGAACTAGGGGTGACCAGATGAAAGAAATAGGGTGTATCTATGCAAATTGCTTATCATATTTCAACCCTATTTTGAAATAGCTTATTTTGAAATTTGGCGCATCTACACAGTGCCAGATTTTGAAATAACACACTATTTCAAGTCATCCCTTATCCCTCGTGTAACAAGGTTTACTGGGATAGCGAAATAGCATGCCCATTATTTAAAAAAAATATTTAGAAATAACAGATGGCTTGTGTAGATGCGGGGGTAGCTGTTTCAGGATACCAAAGGTATCTCGAAAAAGCTGTGCATTGTAGACATACCCATAGGCAACAAGTTTCTTTTTTTTAAAAGGAAGTATTTCATCATGCAACGCACAGTCAACCCATGGAACTCTTTGCCAGAGGATGTTGTGAAGGTCAAAACTATATGACAGGATTAAAAAATTAGATACATTCCTGGATCCATCACTGGCTTTTATCCATGTAGGGCCAGGCTACAAAACTATGCTCCTCAGTGCTCCGACCCTCTGTTTTCCAGAAGCGAGGATAGGTAACGAGGGAGAGATCACTTGATTATTTGTGCAGTTCCTGTGGTCAGACATTCTTGACTAATAGCCAGTGATGGATCTATCCTCCAGGAATTTATCTAACTTTTCTTAACCTTGTTCTCCAGGTAAAAGAGGGAGTAAAAACAGGACCCTTGTGGTAAGTGGCTGTCTGAAGTGTGTGTTTGTGTGTAGGGGAGTTATTTGCTGAGTGCTGAGCTTGTGTTTATCTGTTTGGTGGTTTGTTTGATTGATTGATTGTTTGAAGGAGCTTCTAAAAGGTTTGAAACCTAGAAGCCTCTGTTAATTGGCTTAGCCTCAGTCGGGGGAGGGGCTACCAGAGCTATATAAGCCGGTTACTCAGCGACCAGGGAGCTTGTGAACAGGAGAGTTTGGAGAGGGGAAGGTTAGAGGGCACTAGTGACTTCGGGCCTTTAAAACATAACTCTTACAATAATCTATATTCCAGAGGTTTAAAAAGAATCCCATTTACACCTAAACTTATTCATTAGAAAAATGGAGACAGAAGCCCAGCAGCAGAGTGGGGGCTATCCTGTTTATTGCGTCGAGTGTAACATGTATGATTACCTGCCCTGTGGGCGGGTGGCATATGTGTGCACTCGTTGCAAGGAGCTCCTGACCCTCAGAGACCGAGTTCGGGCTTTGGAGGCCAGGGTGGCTGAACTGGAGGAGCTAAGGGAGGTAGAGAGCTATGTTGATGAGTCTTTCCGGGACACTGTAGTACTGTCCCACCTCCAGTCTGAGAGCCCAGTGCTCTTAAGGAGGATGAAAGTCTCAAGGGAACAGGGCATTCAATGGGAGCAGAGGGAAACCATCCCATAGTTGGGACCCTTCTCCCAGAGGATGTTGTGGTATCCTCTCCCACTGAGGATACCTCTGAGGGGGAGGGAATGCCAGTTAGGAAGAGGCAGGTGTTAGTAGTGGGTGATTCAATTGTTAGAAACGGAGGGTACGTCTACACTACAGCACTAATTCGAACTAACTTAGTTGAAGGGGTTAACAAGCATGCAGATAAGGGGGATCCAGTAGATATAGTATACTTGGATTTTCAGAAAGACTTTGACAAGGTCCCTCACCAAAGGCTCTTGTGTAAATAACATGGCCATGGGATAAGAGGAAAGGTACTTTCTTGGATTGAGAACTGGTTAAAAGACAGGAAACAAAGGGTAGGAATAAATGGTAAATTTTCAGATTGGAGAGGGGTAATTAGTGGTGTCCCCCAAGGGTCAGTCCTGGGACCACTCCTTTTCAACTTATTCATAAATGATCTGGAGAAAGGGGTAAGCAGTGAGGTAGTAAAGTTTGCAGATGATACAAAACTGTTTAGGATAGTCAAGACAGAAGCAGACTGTGAGGGACTCCAAGATGATCTCACCAAACTCAGTGATTGGGCAGCAAAATGGCAAATGAAATTTAATGTGGATAAGTGTAAAGTAATGCACATTGGGAAAAATAACCCCAACTATACGTACAGCATGATGAGGGCTAATTTGGCTACGACAAATCAGGAAAGGGATCTTGGAGTTATCGTGGACAGTTCTCTGAAAACTTCCACGCAGTGTGCAGCGGCGGTCAAAAAGGCAAATAGGATGCTAGGAATTATTAGGAAAGGGATAGAAAATAAGACCCAGAATATCTTACTGCCCCTGTATAAAACTATGGTATGCCCACATCTTGAATACTGTGTACAGATGTGGTCTCCTCACCTCAAAAAAGATATTTTGGCCTTGGAAAGGGTTCAGAAAAGGGCAACTAAAATGATTAGGGGTTTGGAACGGGTCCCATATGAGGAGAGGTTAAAGCGACTGGGACTTTTCAGTTTAGAAAAGAGGAGACTGAGGGGGGATATGAATGGTGTGGAGAGGGCTGATAAAGAAAAGTTATTTATTAGTTCCCTAAATAGAAGAATTAGAGGTCACCAAATGAAATTAATGGGTAGCAGGTTTAAAACGAATAAAAGAAAGTTCTTCTTCACACAGCATGTAGTCAACCTGTGGAATTCCTTGCCAGAGGAGGCTGTGAAGGCTAGGACTATAACAGAGTTTAAAGAGAAGCTAGATAATTTCATGGAGGTTAGGTCCATAAAAGGCTATTAGCCAGGGGATAAAATGGTGTCCTTGGCCTCTGTTTGTCAGAGGGTGGAGAGAGATGGCAGGAGACAAATCGCTTGATCATTGTCTTCGGTCCACCCTCTCTGGGGCACCTGGTGTTGGCCACTGTCGGTAGACAGGATACTGGGCTAGAAGGACCTTTGGTCTGACCCAGTATGGCCGTTCTTATATTCATATAGTCTTGACCTTCACAACATCCTCTGACAAAGAGTTCCAAGTGCTGACTGTGCGTTGCATGATGAAATACTTTCATTCATTTTTTAAAACTTGCTGCCTATTAATTTCATCAGGTGACCCCTAGTTCCTGTGTAGAAGGATGGTGGGCTAGATGGACCTTCCGTGGAGTGAAGACATGGCTCAGGATTAGAGGGCACAGAATTAAAATAGACGTGTGAAGGCTAGGAGAGGGGTAAAACTCAAATCATTCTGGACCTACCACATGTCAGACTCCATAAGAAAATCAATGTTGGGATCCCCTGAAAGCCTTGGGATCATACAGGAATACTACCTAGTCCAGTTCTTGGATTCCTTGAACTTCTTCCCAGCACTTCCTTAGATCACTGCCTCTCTAACTACATGAAATCTGGACCCCACTGACATCAGTGAGAGTATTGTCTTGTGCAAGACAACTAATTAAGTAAACATGTGGGACAAAAATCAGTTCACTCTATATTGGTAAGAGAATGAGCTCTATATTTCATCCTTCCTACAGCTATCTGACATGGAAAACAAAGTATGTTATAATTATAACAATGTAATTTGTATATTGGCTGAATAGCACTTGGTACATGTTTGGAGGTGGTTGAATGAAGGCAAAGGTGGCTTTCCACCACTCCAGTGTCAGGGCTAACCATCGTAGGCATCAACTAGAGCAGAATTGAAGGTTAGCCAAATTGGGAAGATAAATAAAAAAAGCAAATGGAATCTGAAAAGAAAACAGTACTTCAATGCTTTGCTCTAATCCCAGTAGGGCTTTAAAAAAACAAATGTCTGAAATAAAAAATATCAAAGGAGCAAAATAATTGGGCCTTTGCCACCCACTCATGTGTAACTAGAAACTAAAACATAAGCAAGAATTCAGTTCCTGCCAGCACCATCTTTTGTCTTCGGCTTCTTGGGGAAAACAAGAAACAAAAAGACTAAAAACAATCTATGAGTGAAATGTAGAGCTGAGAAAAGCAAGGGACTCTGTTTTGGATTCAGCAAGGCAGTGCCAATATAGGCCCACTCACCACACTACCTTGTGGCTAGTGGTGACCTGAAAGCAACCTAGGCCTCTCTTGAGCAAATGGTACATACTGTGTCCCACTGTCTGGTGGTTTTATGGTATGCAAAAACTGGGATGAAATGCTGGCTTCCTCAGTTTCTAGGGGATGCTTGATCTCTGTACCATCCCAGACCTCACCCCCACTCCACCTCTTCCCACTAGCCCCCATCCTCACTGCTCCTGCCCCACCTCTTCCTGCCTGCACTCCTCCCTCTATGTCCCAGCACTTCCTGCTTGCTGATGAACAGCTGCCTGTGGCAGACAGAAGGTGCTGGGAAGGAGGGGGAGGAAATGATTGACAGGGTTGCTGGTGAATGGGTGGCTTGGGCGAGGTGGGGAGGGAGAGGTGCTGATCTATAGGGTTGCTGGTGGGTGTGCAGCTCACTCACAATTTTTGCTGTAAGTGCTCCAACCCAAGAGGCTGAGGCAAGTTGAACCACTAGTTCAACTGAAGGAAGACACAAGTGGATGAGGAAGATGAGGCTGTCTTCGGACAACTGAGAGAAGCTTCCGGATCACAGGCCCTGGTTCTCGTGGGGGACTTTAATCACCCTGACATCTGTTGGGAAACCAGTACAGCAGTACACAGGCAATCCAGGAAGTTTTTGGAGAATGTTGGGGATAACTTCTTGGCACAAGTGCTGAAGGATCTGACCAGGGGCCATGCGCAGCTTGACCTTCTGCTCACAAACAGGGAAGAACTAATAGGGGAAGTAGAGTGACAACCTGGGAAGCAGTGATAATGTGATGGTAGATTTCAAGATCCTGACCAAAGGAAGAAAAGAGAGTAGTAAAATACACACCTTGGACTTCAAAAAAGCAGATTTTGACTCCCTCAGAGACCTGATGGGCAGAATCCCCTGGGATGCAACAAGAAGGGGAAAGGAGTCCAGAACAGCTGGCAGTATTTTAAAGAAGCCTTATTGAAGGCACAGAAAGAAACCATCCTGACGCGTAGCAAGAGAGGCAAACATGGTAGGAGACAGGACTGGCTTACAGGGGAAATCTTTGGTGAACTTAAGAACAAAAAGGAAGCTTACAAAAAGTGGAAACTTGGACAAATGATCAGGGCGGGGTTTAAATGTATAGCTCGAGAATGTCGGGGGTTTATCAGGAAGGTGAAAGCGCAATTGGAATTGCGACTGGCAAAGGATGTGAAGGATAACAAGAAAGGTATCTACAGGCATGTTAACAAAAAGAAGGTGATCAGAGAGGGAGTGCGGCCCCTACTTGATGAAAGAGGTAACCTAGTGACAGATGATGTGGGGAAAGCTGAAGTACTCAATGCTTTCTTTGCCTCTGTATTCACGGACAAGGTGGGCTCCCAGATTAATGTGCTAAGTGACGCAAGACAGGATGAAGATCGACAGCCCTTGGTGGGTAAACAGGTTAGGAACTATTTAGAAAAGCTAAACATACACAAATCCATGGGTCCGGACTTAATGCATCCGAGGATACTGAGGGAGTTGGCAAATGTCATTGAGGAGCCTTTGGCCATTATCTTTGAAAAGTCGTGGAGATTGAGAGAAATCCCAGATGATTGGAAAAAGGCAAATGTAGTGCCTATCTTCAAAAAAGGGAAGAAGGACGATCCAGGGAACTATAGGCCGGTCAGTCTTACCTCGGTTCCTGGAAAAATCATGGAAGGGATCTTTAAGGAATCCATTTTGAGGCACTTGGACGAGAGGAAAGTGATTAGGAATAGTCAGCATGGATTCACAAAGGGCAAGTCATGCCTGACCAATCTGATTAGCTTCTATGATGAGGTAACTGGCTCTCTGGACGTGGGAAAGTCAGTGGATGTGATATACCTTGACTTTAGAAAGGCTTTTGATACGGTCTCCCACAATATTCTTGCCAGCAAGTTAAGGGAATTTGGATTGGATAAATGGACGGTAAGATGGATAGAAAGATGACTACCATGCCCAGCGGGTAGTGATCAACGGCTCGATGTCAGGATGGTGGTCGGTTTCTAGCGGAGTGCCCCAAGGTTCAGTTCTAGGACCAGTTTTGTTCAATATCTTTATTAATGACCTGGATGAGGGGATGGATTGCACCCTCAGCAAGTTTGCGGATGACACTAAGCTAGGGGAGAGGTAGATACACTTGAGGGCAGAGATAGGGTCCAGAGTGACTTAGACAAATTGGAGGATTGGTCCACAAGAAATCTGATGAGGTTCAACAAGGACAAGTGCAGAGTCCTGTACTTGGGATGGAAGAATCCAAAGCATTGTTACAAGCTGAGGACCAACCACTTACGTAGTAGTTCTGCAGAAAAGGACCTGGGGGTTACAGTGGATGAGAAGCTGGATATGAGTCAACAGTGTGCCCTTGTAGCCAAGAAGGCTAATGGCATATTAGGCTGCATTAAGAAGAGCATTGCCAGCAGATCCAGAGATGTCATTATTCCCCTTTATTTGGCTCTGGTGAGGCCACATCTGGAGTATTGTGTCCAGTTCTGGGCCCCCCACTACAAAAAGGATGTGGACGCATTGGAGAGGGTCCAGTGGAGGGCTACCAAAATGATTAGGGGGCTGGAGCATGAGACTTATGAGGAGAGGCTGAGGGAGTTGGTTCTGTTTAGACTGCAGAAGCGAAGAGTGAGGGGGGATTTGATAGCAGCCTTCAACTTCCTGAAGGGAGGCTCCAAAGAGGATGGAGAGAGGCTGTTCTCAGTAATGACAGATGGTAGAACAAGGAGCCATGGTCTCAAGTTGTGGTGGGAGAGGTCCAAGTTGGATATTAGGAAAAACTATTTCACTAGGAGGGTAGTGAAGCACTAGAATTGGTTACCTAGGGAAGTAGTGGAGTCTCCATCTCTGGAGGTGTTTAAGTCTCGACTTGACAAACCCCTGGCTGGGCTGATTTAGTTGGGATTGGTCCTGCCTAGAGCAGGGGGCTGGACTTGATGACTTTCTGAGGTTTCTTCCAGTTCTATGGTTCTATGATTCTATGATAAAGATCCGGAGGGAGTAGATGCTGCAAGGAGTCTCCATTTTGTAGAACCCAAGGACTTAGAATTACAGTAGTCCCTAGATACCCTAGCAGAGACAGGAACCTTGTTCTATTGTGCACATTATAGATAAAAAATAAAAGATATTCCCTGGCTGAAAGAGCCTACAATCTAAATTTAAAAAAAAAACGTGCTCAAACAAAACAACCCTCTAACACACAGGCATAACTCTGTTGTGGGCAAGAGATCAAGAGAGAACCAACCACATGTCAGGGTTAGTCTAGGTATATTCAATCTTGCTTGGCACAGGAGGATGGAATAGAAGACCTTTCCAGTCACTTATTTGTACGATTCTGTATCCGAGTCACATACTTAATGAACAACCGGTAGGAGCCCACCCACGCTCTGTGCCATATGGTGAGGGTGATATAAGAGCCTACACACAATAGAATAACATTTGTATCTCTATTTCACAGATGGAGAGACCCTAAGGGGTACAGTATAGATAGCTTCAGCCTTCTGATTAGATTGGAATATACTGGGGCCAAGTAGGAGAACTTAAAAAAAACCAAACAAACTGGGTGTTGAGTTTTGCTAGAGTGGAAAAGTTATTTTTTGTAGAGAAAGACTTGACTGATATGCTTGTAATAAGGCTTGATTCTGAGCTAGCTGAAGGAGGCCTATACTTACAGCCATACACGCTGCACTCTCGTCATGACAGACAAGCAAGCCGCCATAAAAAAAAGCGCTACTTCATTGCTGAAGTCATTTTGCCATAGGAGAGTTGTGGTGTGCTTGGCAATACACACAGGTTGTATCTAGACTGGCATGATTTTGTGCAAAAGCAGCCACTTTTGAGCAAAATCTTGCCGCCCTTCTACACTGGCCACAAGTATTTGAGCAAGAACACTGACTTTGTAATGTACAAAATCAGTGGTTCTTGCGCAAATGCTCTGACGCTCCCACTCAGGGATAAGCCCACTTGCGCAAGTGTTCTTGCGCAAGAGGGCCAGTGTAGACAGCAACGTTAATTTCTTGCGCAAGACAGCCCAATGGCTAAAATGGCCATCGGAGCTTTCTTGCGCAAGATAGCGTCTACACTGGCATGGATGCTTTCACGCAAAAGCAAATCTTTTGCGCAAAGGCACATGCCAGTATAGACGCTCTCTTGTGCAAATACTTTTAATGGAAAAACTTTTCCGTTAAAAGTATTTGCGCAAAATCATGCCAGTCTAGACGCAGTCGCAGCAGGCAGGAAAATGGAACTTACTCGTGCCATGTATTAAGAAATTGATTCACACTAATGGCTTAGGTCAGTGATTGGAAGTGTAATTATAGTTACATAGAATGCCACATATGGGCAAAGGGAAGGCTAAGGTTATTCATGGACAAGAAAAAGGTCAAATGTCATAATGAAACCACATGAAATGCAAAACTTGAGGGTATAAAAAATCCAAACATTTTCCTGTTCCGTTGGGTGTGTTAGGTTCCAGAAACAGTATCAGCTGGGTCAGAACCTTCTGACATGCTCCATCTCTTTGTACTTTCAGTTTTCCAAGACTCTTTAGAGTGTGTAGATATTATGCCTACTCTTGAGCAACAAGAAATTTCTGTGTAGCCAATTTGGGAAGAACCTGTGATCAAGAAACCTTAAAAATATGATGATTTTAGAGTTTTATTTTTTGATAATGCCTATTGTGGATGATAGTTATACTGGTATAAAGAGGATTTATACCAGTACAGTTTGTTCACTTATACAGATGGTCATACGGTGTGCTGGAATAAGGCACTTTTATAGTGTTATAACTGCATCCACAGAAGGAAGCTGTATTGCTTTAATTATACTGGTCTCAAAATGATGTTAAAATGGAGCAGAAACTGGGTGTAAAGATGCCTGGAGACCAGGTCCTTAGCCAGGAGTTCATCTGTCTTCTGACTTTAGTAGAGTTACTTCTTATTTACACCAGTGCAAGTATGAGACAAATCAGGTCCTATGACTCTCATTCTCCCCCCCCTCCCCACCCCCGAATCAAATACTCCTGATGAACTATTTAGAATTATTTAGTTATTTTTCTCATTTCCTAAATTCATACAAACACTAAAATTTCATTTCAATATCATTTAGGAAAAGATACATTTTTTTTGATTGCAGGAACCCATAGACTTAGGTAGACACTAGTCTTTGAGACCCAATAGTTTGTTGTTGTTTGAAATCGTCTGTTGCATAAAATTCCAGGAGCTAGTTTTAAAAAAAAGAACTTTATGAAAGTGCACACTTTAGGCTTTCTCCAAAACACTGCATAGTGCACTCATAAATATTACAAGCTACCTTTTCTTGACAATAAAGCCATGAGTTTTATTTTAGTAGTCAAGGAACAATAAACGCCAACTAGAATATGGCATGCTAGCTGAGCCATAGATTCCAATTGCTTCTGCCATTTGACATTTCATTCAAAGGCTTTGTCTCAGCTGCACAGCTAAGCATCCAAGAAGTGGTATCTCCCTCTTTCTCCTTTTTCCTTTTTCTAGGTTTTAATCATACTTGGTTTGGCTAACCTCAATAGATGGACTTTCATTTGGGGAAAGAAAGCTAACAGATAGAACAGCCTAGGAAAACTTTTCCCCTGTTTTCTTATGTAATGGTTTGCTCTGGGACTGATCCAGCATGAGTGTGATAGATAGAGATAGAGATAGAGATAGAGATAGAGATAGAGATAGAGATAGAGATATAAAATCCTGCCACTAAAGTTCATGAGATTTAAAGGGGCAGGACTAGGTCCCTTGTTTGTTCATTACTGACTCACACTTTCAAAAGCGACTGCCGATTTCTAATGCCTCCATTTTTGAGTGTCAAACTGGGCCATCTTACCATGGTCTGATCAAAGGGTGAGCACTTATCCATTGCAAAACAGCCATTGTAAAGTCACACATCGGACATCTAAAAATGGAGGCCTCCAGAATCAATGATCCCTTTTCAATAACAAGTTCCTATGCTATTTGTGGGCAAAACAAGCATTTCTTCCCTTACAGCCCATTTTCTCTTCCCAGTTAATCAGGCACTGCTGCTGTATATAGAACTGCACATTTTCTTACTGAGAGCAAGTTTTGCCTGCTTCATTTGGGGTTGAGGTTCATAATGTGCTGTGCCCAGCTCATACAAATAGTCACTACAGGTCATAAAACTTTCAAGTGATTCTGGTTCCAATTGTAAATAGGTAACCAGGGGTCAGAAACATTCAGAGTTCAAATTGTCATATAACGGTAGGTAAAACAGAGCTGAAGCTCATGAATTTGATGCATTTTGCCTAAATTGTGCACTCCGTTTGGATGGCAAATGCAGAATGAAAATTAGGAGCTCAGAATAAAAGTAAAAAGATGCCTTGAACAGACTGTTATGTAGTAACTTGCAGAATGTGGTGCCATTGAACTGGTAATGAATTTGTGGTATTTAGGGACAGACTTCAGATTCCATGTTCATTTCATCTGGATTTGGATTCCCACAGGGTAAGTTTATGTCAGCTCATAAGGCCATGGATGAACAGGATTATGAATTCACTTCAGCAGAGTTGATTAGGGATAGTTTGTTTTATTAGTCTCACTACATCACTGCTGCTACAGTTAATGTTGCTGAATTGTTGTTATAAAGCTATTACAGAGTGCACATCTGCAAGCACTACAGAGCAATGCATATAAGAGTAAAAGGTGCTTGGAATTCTTACGTCCCTTCTACCGCAGGGAGTCCCATCCCTGATCTTCATTTCAAGGGCTGCAGTTGACCTGGCTCCAGCTGGAGGAATCCAGGGCATCTGCCCAGGTCTAGGTCCCTGGTGAAACTCACGAAGCATGGGACTTTCCACATGCCACTTAGCATTCTCATGAAGTTGAAATCAAGGTTGACATGATTTATTCCTCACTACATTCCCAGCTCAGCTGCATGGACTGAGGCCAATAAGGGCCAGCTGGTATTTGTGTTTGCAAGGTTCAAGCCTGTACTAGACTGTGTACTCCAAGGATAGAAACTTCCATCTCAGGCCCCTGGGCTGCAGGCTATGCGGATGGCTTCTTATATGACTGTCTACACAACAGCGTTATTTTGGAATAACTAACATTATTCTGAAATAGCATAATGCACATCTACGTTACAGTCCTTCTGTGACGGGGTAGGCCCCCCCCATTCCCTTGAAACAGGCTCACCCCGCACTGACCCGGCAATCGCGCTGTCCTTGGTGGGAAGGGCCAGACAGCCGAGGGCAGTTTGCGAGCCGTGTAGCGCCGCCCTGCGCACACCGGCTCGCGCGGAAGCAAGCGTTGCTAAGCAACGCGTCTCTCCGGCTCCGGGCAACATGGCGGCTGGAAGTGACGAGGGACATCGAAGAGGGGGAGGGAGGAGTGACGTCAGATGCCGAGGAAAGATGGGGGGGAGGTATAAAGTTCCCCCAGGAAGGTAGGAAAGGGGGAGGGAGAGCAAGGGAGTTAGGGAGGGGAGTAAGCAAGGTGTGATAGGTAGGATGGAAGAAGCCCAGGGCAGGGCATGGAGCCGGCGCACTGGTGGTTAAGGGCACGACCCCTCCGGTGGGACAGGTCTGTGTGACTCTGTCCTTAGGGCCCTGGGCTGGGGTCTGGGAGTGAGGGTGGGCCCAGACCCCCCACCCTGCAAACCCGGAACGCAGCAAATCTGCAGTTGGGACAGAGCAGGAAGCGCACCTCGAGGGTGGTCCGTGACAAACAAAGGGGAGGGGGACAGGAGAACCCCCACACGTGGTGGAGAATGTGGGCAGACTGAACCCCGGAGGGTAGGGGGGATATATATATAAAAAAAGGGGGGGCACGGAGGAGGCGGGGGGTCGGTGAGAATAAGTAGGGGGAAATAAGATAGAGGGTTGGGGAACACCCCACCCTGGAACATAAGAAAAGAAAGAGACTGGTCAAGGCGGAGCACGAGGAAGGAGGTGACGAAGCACTAACAGTCCGTAGGGTGTCCCAAAACATGGAAACGGCGGAGATGCTCAAATGGTTGACGGAGAATCAGAGACAACAGCACCAACAACAAACTGCCCTCATATAGCAGCTCGCAGCTCAGCATCAGGACCAACAGAGACAACTCCTCCAAGAGGTGGCTGAGCAGTACAAAACCCATCAGGAACACTGGGTAAGACAGTGGGGGGGGGATGGGCCGGGGTCAACCTGTAGGACAAGGGGGTGATGCAATGGAGGGAGGAGCCCTCACCCAGTTACCCGTAAGGTTAGCGAAGATGGGGCCCCTAGATGACCCAGAGGTGTTTCTGGTCACCTTCGAAAGGGTGGCCACCGCCGCTAGGTGGCCAGAGCAACATTGGGCTACAATTTTAGCTCCGTACCTGACGGGCCCCGCACAATTGGCCTATCGTAGCTTAGATCCCAGGGAAGCCCTACATTACTTTAAGGTGAAGGAAGCAATACTCGATCAACTCGGGGTGACTCCCGAGTCTTACCGGCAGCGGTTTAGGCAAGAAAAGTACCCCCCGGGGGCCAGGCCCAGGGCAGTAGCCCAAAAGTTACGGGAAGCAGGATGGCGCTGGCTGGAGCCTGACCAACAGACGGGGCCGCAAGTAGCCGAGAAAGTGGTACTAGAACAATTTATTAACATTTTACCAGGAGAGAGTCAGCGGTGGGTGCGCCGACACCATCCCGTGTTGCTAGGGGAAGCTGTTACTTTAATGGAGGACTATATGGCTGCGGAAGGGGGAGACGGGGTTACGGGAGGGCGAAAAGATCCTCATGTGGGGGTCGGGAGAGGTAGCGGCCCAGTCCCACCGCGGTTAGGGGAAAGAGGGGGAGGGGGACCACCCCCCAGCCCGACTAGGAACGTCGGGAGACGCCTGGCACCGGTGTGGAATCGACCAGTAGCCCCTGAACCTATACCTCGGCCCGTTCCGCGGGAGGCACGCCCGGATAATCCCACTCCGAACCAAGGAACAACGGGTGGATGTTACCAGTGTGGACAGGGGGGGCACTTCAAACGTGACTGTCCATTTATGGACTGCTCCTATGGTCAGGTAACCATAACGGCGGCTCCGGCGGAGGGGGAAAGACAGGGGAGGATTTTAAGGACAGTTGAAGTAAATGGGCAGCGGGTCACGGCCCTGGTAGATTCAGGGTGTGGGCAAACCCTCGTCCGGGCGGAGCTGGTGAAGGCGGAAGGCCCCAGGGGTCCCCCAGTGCATGTGCAATGTGTTCACGGGCGGATAGAGGCTTATCCTACGACGTGGGTGCACCTGAAGGACGGAATACAGGAGGGGTGGGCCTACGTGGCTCTCGTGCCCGGGTTGATATATCCAGTCTTATTAGGGCGAGACTGGAAGGGCTTCGCGTAAGCCCTACGGGAATGGCTGGGACCGGGAGAGGAGGAAGTAGTGTTGGCTGCCGATACGGGAATGGCACCAGAGGGCGAAGAGGAGCTCGGGGCCTCGGGGGATTTTATGAGAGAACAAAGGGAGGACCCCTGCTTACAACAGGCATGGGAACAGGCCGCTAGGAATATGGAGGAATGGGACAAGCAGAGGGTAACGAGAACCTTCCCTAGGTTTGAGATACAGGGGGACCGGCTATATAGGGTCACCGAGGGTAAAGAGGAGGGAGAGACGGTCACCCAGCTGGTGGTGCCCGCTAAATATTATCGATATCTATTGCGCCTGGCCCATAGCAATCCCTGGGCGGGGCACTTAGGTTACGAAAAAACAGTAAACCGCCTCCTACCAAGATTTTACTGGCCGGGTATCTACCGCGCTACCCGTGATTTCTGCGAGTCGTGCCCCGAGTGTCAGAAGGCCGGGGCTGGGCAAGTACCGCGCGCACCCCTGGTATCCCTCCCTATAATAGAAGTCCCCTTCCAAAGAATAGCCATGGATTTGGTGGGGCCATTGGAACCCACAAAAAGTCGTTGCCAGTATATTTTAGTGATAGTAGATTACGCCACGCGCTACCCGGAAGCGGTACCACTGCGGAATATCACCGCCTCGACAATCGCGGAAGAATTGGTCAAGGTCTTCGCAAGGGTGGGAGTGCCGAAGGAGATTCTCACCGACCAAGGGACAAACTTTACATCCAATCTCATGAAGGAGTTATGCCGGCTATTCCAGGTCAGGACCCTAAGGACCTCGGTCTATCACCCGCAGACGGACGGTTTGGTTGAGAGGTTCAACCGCACCCTTAAAGGTATGCTGAGGAAATTCGCTCATGAAGAACCCGGCGGATGGGACAGGGCTCTGCCAGCCTTAATGTTTGCGATACGTGAGATACCACAGGCCTCTACAGGCTTTTCCCCCTTTGAACTACTATATGGCCGACAGCCCCGCGGAATTTTAGATATAATTCGGGAGACATGGGAGGAACAGGGGACGCAGGCCATGGGGACAGTACCCTATATTATCAAACTGCGGCAAAGACTAAAGAGGGTAGGGGAGTTTGCCAAACAGAACCTCCTTGAGGCCCAAGAACGCCAGGCCCAATATTATAACCGAAGGTCCAGGCTGAGGGTCTTTCAGCCAGGTGACAGGGTCCTCCTTTTGCTGCCCGAGCAATCCTCCAAATTACTGGCCCGGTGGCAGGGCCCCTTTGAAATTATTCGAAGGATAGGAGACGTAAATTATGAAATAAAAATGCCCGGGCGTAGGAAAGCCACAAATATCTATCATGTAAACCTCCTAAAAGCCTGGCGGGCCCAAGAGAGTTTAGTGAGGGTAGGGGAAGAGGCAGAACGCAGATTCCAGGTGGGAGGGGAGCTAACAGAAGGGCAGAAAGGAGAAATCCTAAACTTGTTAGACCGGTTCCCCCAGGTGCTAACCGATTCACCAGGGTACACGGAGTTGTCATGGCATCACATCCAGACCGAGCCCGGTTATACCATTCGCGACCCGATTCGTCCCCTGCCGCGAAAGCTGTGGCCGACCGTCCGAGACGAGGTTGATAAGATGATACGGTGGGGGGGGGGGGTGGAGGAATCGCATAGCGCCTGGAGAAGCCCTATTGTACTGGTTTCTAAGCCTGATGGGTCTGTCCGTTTTTGGATTGACTTCCGGAAAGTCAACGCGGTTTCCCAGTTTGATGCCTACCCTATGCCCTGGGTGGTGTATTATTGGAACGGCTGGGCACCGCTAAATATCTGTCCACCCTTGACTTAGCCAAAGGATATTGGCAGATACCTTTGACCCGCAAGTCAAGGGAGAAGACCGCCTTCTCAACCCCCTTTGGCCTATATCATTTCATAAGGATGCCTTTTGGACTACAAGGGGCGGCCGCCACCTTCCAGCGCCTAATGGATCGGGTATTACGTCCCCATGAGGCTTATGCCGCCACCTACATAGATGACATAATTATCTACAGTCAGACCTGGCACGAACATCTAAGACGAGTAGAAGCAGTATTATCCTAATTGCGGGAGGCCGGGCTGACAGCCAACCCTGGTAAATGTCATTTTGGCCAACAGGAAGTTTCCTATCTGGGATATACTGTCGGCAAAGGACGTATCCAGCCCCAAACAAGTAAGATTGAAGCCCTGGCGAGATTATCCTGCCCCAAGCACGAAGTGGCAAGTGCGACAGTTCTTAGGGCTAGCCAGCTACTATCGCCGGTTCGTGCCAGACTTTGCGACATTAGCCGCCCCACTGACAGATCTAACACGAGATGCGGCACCAAAAAAGGTAAGGTGGGAACCCAAGTGCGAAGAGGCCTTTAGAGGTCTGAAGCGACATCTAACCCAAGCACCGGTGTTAGCCCAGCCAGACTTCTCGAAACCATTTATCCTACAAACGGATGCGTCGGAGGTAGGCCTCGGGGCAGTGCTCTCGCAAGGGGAGGGAGGGGAGGAACATCCCATCGTATACATAAGTCGTAAGTTGCTGCCTAGAGAACAGAATTATTCAACCATAGAAAAAGAAGCCTTATCCGTAAAGTGGGCTGTTAATCTTTTACGATATTACCTCCTAGGCAACACGTTCACGGTGGTAACTGACCATGCGCCGTTGCGATGGCTACTAGCCATGAAAGACTCCAATGCCAGGATCATGCGGTGGTACCTAGATTTGCAGCCATACCGGTTCCAAGTAAGTCACTGAGCAGGAAAAGCCAACGGGAATGCGGACTTCTTCTCAAGGAACATGGTGGAGGACCAAGGGAACCAAATGAGACACGAAAAGAACGTGAGGGGGAAGGTGTGCGACGGGGTGGGCCCCCCCCCATTCCCTTGAAACAGGCCCACCCCGCACTGACCCGGCGATCGCGCTGTCCTTGGTGGGGAGGGCCAGACAGCCGAGGGCGGTTTGCGAGCCGTGTAGCGTCGCCCTGCGCACACCGGCTCGCGCGGAAGCAAGCATTGCTAAGCAACGCGTCTCTCCGGCTCCGGGCAACATGGCGGCCGGAAGTGACGAGGGACGTCGAAAGGGGGAGGGAGGAGTGACGTCAGATGCCGAGGAAAGATGGGGGGGAGGTATAAAGTTCCCCCAGGAAGGTAGGAAAGGGGGAGGGAGAGCAAGGGAGTTAGGGAGGGGAGTAAGCAAGGTGTGTTAGGTAGGGTGGAAGAAGCCCAGGGCAGGGCATGGAGCCGGCGCACCGGTGGTTAAGGGCACGACCCCTCCGGTGGGACAGGTCTGTGTGACTCTGTCCTTAGGGCCCTGGGCTGGGGTCTGGGAGTGAGGGTGGGACAGAGCAGGAAGCGCACCTCGAGGGTGGTCCGTGACAAACAAAGGGGAGGGGGACAGGAGAACCCCCACACCTTCGTTTCAAAATAATGTCAAGCTGTAGGACTTCTTACTCTGATTCACTGTAACCCCCATTTCACGAGGAGTAAGGGAAGTCGAAGGAAGAGTGTTCTTCCTTTGACTTCCTGCTGTGTAGACAGCGGCAAAAGCTGAATTAAGCTATTTTGATTTAAGCTATTCAATTGATGTAGCTGAAGTTGCATAGCTTAATTCAGCTTTAGCCCTGCTGTATAAGCATACCCATAATATTTACTCTTCAGACATGGGGTTTTGCGATTAGTTTGGAAGAGAGATAGAAACCAATATTGGCATCTATGTTTGAATCAGGATCCAAACTTCTCCAGTATATGAGACTGTTTAGATGATGAGTTTCAGTTTATCATTGTAGGGGCAGGAGGTAGTTGCAACTTTCAGATATGTATCAAAATCAGAGTTGAAGTTTCCCCACTATTGAGCAAATCAGTGGAAAGTTGTAGAGCTGCCATGGCCAACCCGTGGCTCGCGAGCCACATGTGGCTCTTCCCCCCACTTAAGTGTGGCTCGCAAAGCCACCCCTGCACCCCTGAGAACGGCTCCCTCCTCCCGGCTCCCCTGTGCTCACCGGGGCAGAGGAACCATCTGGTGCTTCCAATATGGTTGCAGCTTGCAAGAGCCTGCTGAGGCCAAAAAACATAGAAACAAGCTTCTCGCACTTCTTAAAGGGGCAGGACTTTTTTTTTCTTCGCTCTACAACTTTGCCCCGGCTCTTTGCGCTGGATCCACTAATATCTTGGCTCTTCATCTGGAACAGGTTGGCCATCCCTGTTGTAGAGGTTTGTTCCGGGCCTATCCTGAGTTTCCTTGGCAATATGGTAGGATGGTGTCATAAATACAAGATTCTGACCATTTCAGGACTATGAGGAGAAGTGAGATTCTGTAGAAAAAATTAGAGGATGAATGGCTTTGTAGTTTAGGTAATCGACTAGATATAGGAAATGTGATTCAATTTCTTTCTCTGCCCCAGACTCCCAATTTATACCATCTACGACTCATTTTTCCATCTGCAACTTTGGGGATGCTCCCTCTTTCCTGTCTATTTATATTCTGAGCTTCTGTGGGCAGAGTTAATCTCTTTCAAATGTACATACCATGCCTAGTAAAATGGGGCTTTGGTCTTATCTGGGTCAGTGTAATAAAAATAATAAAACATGTCTTTTAAACTGAAATGATCTCTGGCAAGGAACAGCTATTACAAACTTGCTACAGAAATGCATTCAAGATTTCTTCCACAATTCTGATCAAGCCTCTTCTTGTGTAACTTGAGATAGTTTTATAGATTTTAGTCGAATTTACTTTACACCAGCTGCAGATCAATACAGTCTACTACATTCTTTTTCTCCATTTGCCATCAATCTGAAGTTTGCCAAGGCACCAAGTACACAGATTTATTTATGGTTACTAGAGTAACCAAGTGAAGACCAAATAATATCCGTTCAGCAATTCTGTTCTGGGCCCTTAAAGATGCCACTCATTCACACAGAAAATAGCATTAAAAAAAGCGCTACACAAATACTTTAAACATGTAATTTATACAGGAAAAAAAGTATTAGGAAATGAATTTCATAAAGGATTAGGATGGAGTGTGATTACATTATAATAATTGTATTGTACACCTGGGAAGATATGAATGACAGAAAGTGAAGTTTGAATTGAATCAATGAGATACAAGAATCATTGCCAAAAATATGCTTTATTTAACTGAATTGGAATAATTAAAAGTGAGGTTGGGTTAATGCGGACATCCATTCACTAAACAAAACAAAACAAATCCATTAACCTGAGTTGTAATTAACACTATTTATCAAAGCATGTAACATGTCTGAAATTGTGGCCTTCCAGAAACACAGGTGAGAAGTAATTTGAGCCAAACATTCTGATCAGTGTACATTCCATCGAACTGCAAATCCTTGGATACTGTTATTTTATCATTGTTTATTTCTTGTATTGTGGCAATGCTTGGAGGCCCCAAATGCAGACCGGGGCTCCACTGTTCACGGGGCTATACAAACATGTAACAAAAAGATAGTCCCGACTTCAAAGAGTTTAGAGCCTAAGCATATGGTAAGACACAATGGGCAACAAATCAAACAAATGGAGTGAGTTCTGTCTGTTCAGTTTATCAAAAAGAAGATTGATAGGTGATTGCTTTATCCCAGTATTACTTTACATCAGTATTATGGTTTATTAGTACCTTCACAGGGAGAAAATACCAGGTAATAAAGAACTCTTTAATCTAATGCAGAAAAACATTACAAGAAGCAATGGCTGGAACATAAAACCAGGCAAATGCGAAGTAGAACAGTGAGGGTGATTTATCACTAGAACAAACTTCTGTGGGAAAGTGATAAATTCTCCATCTCTTGAAGTCTTCAAATCAACACTGGATGCCTTGGGAGATGTGTTTCAGCCAAAGACATGTTGTTGGACTCAATAGTGGAGAAACAGTGGGAATGGCTATGACCCATGTTATAGAGGAAGGTACAATAGATGACTTAATGATCCTTTCTGGGATTAAAATCTATGAAGTTAACTTGGAAACTATTATAAACAGTGGTCATAGCTTACCACTTGTCTAGCCTAGTCTTTGAGATCATTCCTTAATTACTATTGAAAACTTAAAACGTGGCTGCCGGGGGTACGTTTTATTTTATCTGCTTTGGAACGCAAACCATGTAAAGGTACTGGTATTGCATAGAAGCATGATGTCATGAATCCCCCCAGTAAATCATTGGAGGGGCATGGGGTTTGCTTAAGATGCAAACTGTGCCATGTTTCAGCTTGCATCTGAAACTGATGGGGTTTCATAAGATTTCAGAACAAAATTGCCACGCAATCTTCAATATGATTACCTTGCTGGCTGTTGGTTACACACCTACTATTTAAGCAGCACAATATTCTTTTACAGAAACCACAAGGACAAAAATCTCATAATCCCTTAGCATTTTGGGATGTCCCTGAACCTTCATCATCACAGCAGTAGCACCATTACCCTGAACAATACCGCAGTACACCCAGATCTGATACATTATGTCATTTTCATTTTGTTTTCCTTGCAAAGATTTTATTTATAGATTACTTTAATGAGTAGTTTCCTTTGTGCTTTTTGAGGAGCTGCTGCAGGTGGCCTGAGATGGGTTCATTCTGCTTTTAAGTAGTTTGCATCAGGCATCTGACAAGACACATTTTGAAATATATTTAATTTCCCCTTAATAAAATAATGAAAGGGGTTGACCCTCATCTCTCAGTAGCTCCATTACCATGAGAAATCCATCTGGGCACAGCTAGAGATGGCAATATTATTGTGATCTGAAGAGATTTGCAGGGGCACAAATCTTTCTCCATTTGGTTTTGTCACTGCTCGCCTCTCCCTTTTGCATTGAAATAAGGATCTGATGCATCAACAAATCCAGTGAAGTAAAAAAACCACAACACTGATGAATACTAAATTGCTTCAGTGAAACCTGGAGCAAAGTCAGCAATTGACTGTTATTTATGTAATTGTGTTTTATTGAGTATTATAGCATTCTGGATTACTTGTTTTAGTCCAAATACGTTTTCCAGAAAAGTGTCCAATCTTGATCTGAAGACGACAAAAGATGTGGAATCTATTTCCTCCTTTGGTAGGTTGTTCCAATGGTTAAATACCATCACAGTTACAAATGTGCACCTTACTTCTAATTTGAATTTGTCTAATTTCCAGCCATTGCTTCTTGTTATGCCCTACTCCACTAAGGGTATGTCTAGATTACAGAGTTTTGTTGGAAAAACAACCATTTTTCCTATAAAACTCGAGTTATGTCCACACTGCAATTGTGTTCTTTCATAAGTAAATCAAAAGAACAGAGGAGTTTTTGCACAATTGATAATCCTCATTCTACGAGGAAGAATTCCTTTTTCCGAAAGATCTCTTTTGCAAAAAGACGTGTGTGGATGGCGAAGAGGGAGTTTTTTCGGAAGAAGAGGGAAGAAGAAAAAGCACAAGTGCCCTGGTGGCCATTCCATTCATAGCAATCACTACTTACATGTGAGATAGCGTCCAGGCAGTCTGGATGCTATTTTTCAAAAAAGTGCATTGCTTTTTCAATGAGCTTTTGCAGTGTGGAAACTCTCTTTTGCAAGAAGTTTTTTTTGGAAGATCTCTTCCGAAAAAAGCTTCTTGCATAAGAAGCCTGTAGCCTAGAATGAAATGCCCTTTAATACTCAATACTTTCTCCCTCTGAAGATACTTATCCATTAGAAACTGTCCGTTCTCAATCTTCTCTCTCAGCAGACTGAGCTCTTTAAGTCTCTCACCCATAATTCTTTTTTTGTGTTGCCCTTTTCCACCCCATCTTCCAATTTTTCAATCTTCTCCATAAAATATAGAGACTAGAACTGGATCTAGTGTTTTAGAATCGGTCTGACCAACGTCATATGCAGACGTGAAGTCACCTCCCTAAGCCTATTCCCCTGTTTATACTTCCAAAAGAACACAGCACTTTTTTTCCACAGCATCTTATTGAGAACTTCCAGTTTTCATCCTTCAGCCTCAGTGCCCACAGCTGCATCTAAAACATTATTTCCTGGTGGTTAATTGAACACCTTTTGTCAATTCTTTAGGTTTTTTTGGTTGGTTTTTTTTTTTTTGGTATTCTCTCCTGGTACGTCTACACTGCAACACTATTTCAAAATAACTAGTGCTATTCCGAAATAACTTAGGGCACGTCTAGAATACATTTTTATTTTGAAAGAGGATATGCAAATTCTGTGGGAATTTGCATATCTTCTTCCGATCACATTTTCGAAAGAGGTTTACGCAGTTTTTCAAAAAAGATTTTTTTTTCCAAAAAAATGCATCCAGACTACTTTCACTTTCAAAAGATTCTCTTTTGAAAATGTGATCAGAAATATATGCAAATCTCACAGAATTTGCATATCCCCTTTCAAAATAAAAACATAGTCTAGACTTGCTCACAGTCTGAGTCTACACAGCAGGCAGTTATTTCAAAAGAATGTCAAGCTGGAGGACTTCTTACTCTGACTCCTGTAACCCTCATTGTACGAGGAATGAGGAAAAAGAGGAAGAGTGCTTTATTTTGAAATAAGTGCTGTGTACACGCTCCCTACTTTGAAATAAGCTATTTTGAAATAAGATACTCAATTGACAGAACTCAATTTGCGTAGCTTATTTTGAGTTAAGCCCTGAAGTGTAAACACACCTTCCCAGATCAGCTTGAAACTCAGAAAAATCAAGAATTTGGTGATTGGTGCATGTATTGTATTCTCCTTAACAACCTAACTTTCAACCTTTTTTTCTTTTATCAATAAACCTTTAGATTTTAGATTCTAAAGGATTGGCCCAGCCTGATATTGTGGGTAAGAACTAAGGTGTACATTGACCGGGAATTTGTGGCTAGTTCTTTGGGATTGGGAGAAACCGTTCGGGGTAAGTGAGATTGGGTTCTATAACCCCTCACCTGTGTGTAAGGCCCAGGGCTGACTGTAGCACAGGGAGAGCTGGGATGTCAAAGGCTTCTTGCTGGCCAGATTGGCAGCTGAAGCACTCTATGTCACTGGTTTGTGACCTGTTTGGGAAAGGTCTCCACTCTGGGGCTGTAAGCAGCCCTGGTTTTGAGCAACTTGCCCTGAGCAGACACCCTCAGTGGTGCCCAGACCTGGCCCAGTCCATCACAGATGCCAATATTTTAAAAGGGCTCTAGAGGTGATCCTGGCAATTACAGATCGGTAAGTCTAACATCAGTACAGGGCAAATTAGTTAAAACTATAGTAAAAAATAAAATTGTCAGACACATGGATGAAGATAATTTATTGGGGAAAAGTCAACATGGTTTCTATAAAGGGAAACATGTGGAAAGGGGGGATCCAGTGGATATAGTATACTTAGATTTCCAGAAAGCCTTCGACAAGGTCCCTCACCAAAGGCTCTGAAATAAAGTAAGTTGTCATGGGATAAGAGGGAATGTCATTTTGTGGACTGATAACTGATTAAAAGACAGGAAACAAAGAATAGGAATACATAGTAATTTTTCCGAGTGGAGAGAGGTAACTAGTGGGGTCCCCCACAGGTTTGTCCTGGGACCCATGCTAGTCAACTTATTTATAAATGATCTAGAGAAAGGGGTAAACAGTGAAGTGGAAAAATTTGTAGATGATACCAAACTGCTCAAGATAGTTAATACCAAAGCAGACTATGAAGAACTTCGAAAAGATCTCACCAAAGTGAGATTGGGTAACAAAATGGCTAATGTAATATTGATAAATGTAAAGCAATGCACATTGGAAAAAATAATCCCAACTATATATACACAATATGATGGGGACTAATTTGGCTACAACTACTCAAGAGAAAGATCTTGGAGTCATTGTGGATGGTTCTCTGACAACATCCACTCAGTGTGCAGTGGCAGTCAAAAAAGCAAATAGAATGCTAGGAGTCATTAAAAAAGGGATAGAGAATAAGACAGAAAATATCTTATTGCCTCTATATAAAACCATGGTACGCCCACATCTTGAATACTTAGTACAGATGTGGTCGCCTCATCTCAAAAAAGGTATCTTGGTATTGGAAAAGGTTCAGAAAAGGGCAACAAAACGATTAGGGGTTTGGAACATGTCTTGTATGAAAAGAGATTAAAAAGACTTGGACTTTTCATCTTAAAAAAGAGGAGACTAAGGGGGGATATAGCAGAGGTCTCTAAAATCATGACTGGTATGGAAAAAGTGAATAAGGAAAAGTTATTTACTTATTCCCACAATGAAAGAACTAGGGGTCACCAAATGAAGTTAATGGGCAGCAGGTTTAAAACGAACAAAAGGAAGTTTTTCTTCACGCAGCACACAGTCAACCTGTGGAACTCCTTGCCAGAGGAGGTGATGAAGGCTAGAACTTTAACAGGGTTCAAAACGGAGCTAGATTGATTCATGGAGGTTAGGTCCATCAATGGCTATTAACCAGGATGGATAGGAATGGTATCCCTAGCCTCTGTTTCTCTGGAGGTGGGTGACAGGGAAGGGATCACATGATGATTCCCTGTTGTGTCCCTTCCCTCTGGGGCATCTGGTGTTGGTCACTGTCAGCAGACAGGATACTAGGCTAGATGGACCTTTGGTCTGACCCAGTATGGCAGTTCTTATGTTATTGCATGTGGCGATTCACAGGCTCCAAAAGTGCTGTGTGTTATATGTGCCAAAACACTGTCCCACAAAGCAATGAAACCTTCAAAGCTAATTCAGCACTTGAGGTGTGTCTAGACTACATGCCTCCTTCGACGGAGGCATGTAGATTAGCCAGATCGGAAGAGGGAAATGAAGCCGCGATTAAAATAATCGCGGCTTCATTTAAATTTAAATGGCTGCCCCGATCTGCCGATCAGCTGTTTGTCGGCAGATCGGGGCAGTCTGGGCGCGATGCGCCGACAAAGAAGCCTTTCTTCATCGGCACAGGTAAGCCTCGTGAAACCAGGTTTACTTGTGCTGATGAAGAAAGGCTTCTTTGTCGGCGCATCGCGTCCAGACTGCCCCGATCTGCCGACAAACAGCTGATCGGCAGATCAGGGCAGCCATTTAAATTTAAATGAAGCCGCGATTATTTTAATTGCGGCTTCATTTCCCTCTTCCGATCTGGCTAATCTACATGCCTCCGTCGAAGGAGGCATGTAGTCTAGACACACCCTTGGAGTCTAAACAGCGTGTTCTCAAAGAAAAAACAGTTGGGTTTTTTTAATGGAAAAAAGCAAATTTGAAGGACAAAAACAAATATTTCACAATAGCACGTGTGCCCTCAAATGTGGTTGCTTTGAAGGTGTCGTTTGTAGTAGCTCACCAAACTGCAAAAGCTAAAAAGCCTTTTACAACTGGCAAAGAGCTGATTGTACCTGTTGCAAAACATATCTGCTGTGAGCTGTTTGGGGAAATGGAAGCTGGCAAGGTAGGACAAGTTCCTCTTTCCTACAACACTGTTGGCAGGAGGATCGACGAAATACCTGAGGACATCGAGATGCAGTTGCTAGAGAGGATAAATAGATCCCTGTGCTTTTCAATTCAGGTGGATGAATCAAGCAATATTGAAAACAAGGAAATGCTATTAGTATATGTGCATTATATTTTTGAAGATAACATGCATGAAGATTTACCATGTGAGCTTCCCCTGCCTAACAACACAACAGGGGCAAAAATTTTCAGATTTTGGATGGTTACATTTCAGGTAGCCTCAATGGGACTTATTGTGTTGGAGTTTATACTGATGGCACTGCCATGATTACTGGAAGGCTTTCCAGTTTCATAGAATCATAGAATAGTAGAATTGGAAGGGACTTTGAGAGGTCATCGAGTCCAGTCCCCTACCCCCATGGCAGGACCCAGTACTGTTTAGAACAAATGGAGTTCCTCAAGGGTCTGTTTTGGGACCCGTACTGTTCAATATCTTCATCAATGATGTAGATATTGGGATAGAGAGTACGCTTATTAAGTTTGCAGATGATACCAAACTGGGTGGGGTTGAGACTTCTTTGGAGGATAGGGACATAATTCAAAATGACCTTAGCAAGTTAGAGAAATGGTCAGAGGTAAACAGGATGAGGTTTAATAAAGAGAAATGCAAAGTGCTCCACTTAGGAAGGAACAATCAGTTCCATACATACAAGATGGGAAGTGACTGTCTAGGAAGGAGCATGGCGGAAAGGGATCTAGGGGTCATAGTGGACCACAAGTTGAATATGAGTCAACAGTGTGATGCTGTTGCAAAAAAAGCAAATATGATTCTAGGTTGTATCAACAGGTGTGTTGTAAGCAAAACTCGTGAAGTCATTCTGCCGCTCTACTCTGCACTAGTTAGGCCTCAGCTGGAGTACTGTGTCCAGTTCTGGGCACCACATTTCAAGAAAGATGTGGAGAAATTGGAAAGGGTACAGAGAAGAGCGACAAGAATGATTAAAGGTTTAGAGAACATGACCTATGAAGCCAGGCTTCATGAACTGGGCTTGTTTAGTTTGGAAAAAAGAAGATTAAGGGGGGACATGATAGCGGTTTTCAAATATCTAAAAGGGTGTCACAAGGAGGAAGGCGAAAATTTGTTCCTCTTGGTTTCTGAGGACAGGACAAGGAGTAATGGGCTTAAAGTGCAGCAAGGGAGGTTTAGATTGGACATTAGGAAAAAATTCCTAACTGTCAGGGTGGTCAAATATTGGAATAAATTGCCAAGGGAGGTGGTGGAATCTCCCTCTCTGGAGATATTTAAGAACAGGTTAGATAGACATCTGTCAGGGATGGTGTAGACGGAGCTTGATCCTGCCTTGAGGGCGGGGGGCTGGACTCGATGACCTCTCGAGGTCCCTTCCAGTCCTATTATTCTATGATTCTATGACCATCTCTGATAGATGTCTATCTAACCTACTCTGAAATATCTCCAGAGATGGAGATTCCACAACATCCCTATGCAACTTATTCCAGTGTTTAACCACCCTGCCAGTTAGGAAGTTTTTCCTAATGTCCAACCTAAACCTCCCTTGCTGCAGTTTAAGCCCATTGTTTCTTGTTCTATCCTCAGAGGCTAAGGAGAACAATTTTTCTCCCTCCTCCTTGTGACACCCTTTTAGATACCTGAAAACCGCTATCATGTCCCCTCTCAGTCTTCTCTTTTCTAAACGAAACAAGCCCAATTCTTTCAGTCTTCCTTCACAAGTGATCTTCTCTAGACCTTTAATGATTCTTGTTGCTCTTCTCTGGACCTTCTCCAATTTCTCCACATCTTTCTTGAAATGTGGTGCCCAGAACTGGACACAATACTCCAAGCGAGGCCTACTCAGTGCAGAGTAGAGTGAAAGAATGACTTTCTTGTATTTTGCTAACAACACACCTGTTAATGCATCCCAGAATTATGTTTGCTTTTTTTGCAACAGCGTCACACTATATTTAGCTTGTTGTCCACTATAACCCCTAGATCCCTTTCTGCCGTCCTCCTTCCTAGACAGTTGCTTCCCAATCCTGTAGGGCTACGTCTAGCCTGGCCCCTAATTCCGGAAAAGTCATGCAAAGCAGGTAAGTCAGAATAGGGAAATCCGCGGGGGATATTTAAATAAACATGTCCACCGCTTTTTTTCTGGCTTGGAAATAAGAGATCCTCCGGAAAAGGGCTTTATTCCGTAGGATCACGCCAGTCTAGATGCTTTTTTCCGGCTTTTCCCCAAGCCGGAAAAAAAGCGGTGGACATGTTTATTTAAATCCCGCGGTGGATATTTAAATCCCCCGCGGATTTCCCTGTTCTGACTTACCTGCTTTGCATGACTTTTCTGGAATTAGGGGCCAGTCTAGACATAGCCTAGATGTGGGACTGATTGTTCCTTCGCAAGTGGAGTACTTTGCATTTGTCCTTATTAAATTTCATCCTATTTACCTCAGACCATTTCTCCAGTTTGTCCACATCATTTTGAATTTTGACCCTATCCTCCAAAGCAGTTACAACCCTTCCCAGCATCATATCATCTGCAAACTTAATAAGTGTACTCTCTATGTCAAAATCATTGATGAAGGTATTGAACAGAACCGGTCCCAAAACAGACCCCTGTGAAACCTCACTTGTTGTGCCTTTCCAGCAGGATTGTGAACCATTAATAACCACTCTCTGAGAACAGTCATCCAGCCGGTTATGCACCACCTTATAATAGCCCCATTTACATTATATTTGCCTAGTTAATTGATAAGAATATCATGCAAGACCATATCAAATGCCTTACTAAAGTCTAGGTATACTACATCTACCACTTCTCCCTTATGCAGGAGAAGGGTACCAGGGTAAAAGAAGTGGCACCTGAGTATGAGTCTACCCACTGTGTCATTCATCGTGAAATTTTGGCAAGCTGAAAAATTTATCCTGAACTTCTCAATGTTTTGCATGACATGATCTGTATCGTTAATTATATCAAAACACATCCACTAAATTCATGTTGATTTGAGTTGCTGTGTGAGGATATGCACACCAAACACCAGCAGCTCTCCTGCATACAGAAGTTTGTTGGCTGTCAAAAGGGAAAGCTCTACAGAGCTCTCCTGCATATAAAAACTCATCATTAGTTGCACATTTTAAGGACAAAGTCTGGCTCGATAAGTTGCATATCTGAGCGACACATTCATTGCACTGAAAAAACTCAATCTCTCACTGCATAGGAGAATGGTGTCTGATTTTAAAATGGCAGATAAAATCAAAGCCTTCAAAACCAAGCTGAAACCCTGGGTGGAAACATTTGGCTAGAAGAATTTTTGACATGTTTCATGCTCTTGTGGATTTTTCAGAAGCTGTTGGACTTTCCAAATTAGTAAATGAGCACCTGAAGTCACTCGCAGGGCACATCTAGACTACCCTTCAATGTGAATTTGCATATCTTCTTCCGATCGCTTTTTCGGAAGAGCTTATTTCCAAAAAATAAAATAAAATAAAATAAAATAAAATAAAATAAAATAAAATAAAAGCAGTCTAGATGGGGGGTTTTGCACAACTCCCCCTTTTTCAAAAGAACCTTGTAAACCTCATTTTTTGAGGAATAAGAGTTCTTTCAAAAAAAGGGGGAGGTTTGTGCAAAAAACTCCATCTAGACTGCTTTTTTTTTCTTTTTTCAAGAAAACCTCTTCCGAAAAAGCAATCGGAAGAAGATATGCAAATTTATGCCAAATTTATATATCTTCTTTCGGAAGCTAAGGGTAGTCTACACATGCCCCCAGTCACATTTGAGCAACATTTCCAAAATTCAAAAGCTCCGAGAACCAGGAAGAAAGGATCCACGATACATTTCTTCCTGCCTACAAGGAGTCGTCCTCACCACTGCTGCAAGAGGATCAACTGATTGAGCTGGCATGTGACTGAGGACTTAAAACTTTGTTTAATGCATCCTCATCTCTATCATCCTTATGGATTAAAATAAAAGTTGACTATCCAGAACTCAGCACCCCGGTTCTGAAGACCTTGCTGCTGTTTTCATTTACCTACCTTTGTGAATCAGGTTTCCTTACAACGACTGCTACCAAGACATTGGAATAGACTTCATGTGAGAAACACACTGCAAGTCTCGCTGTCAAGCATAATGCCTTGATAGAACTTGCTTGTATCAGGCAAACAAACCCAGCAATCTCACTGATGTGATCTCATCTGTAAATCAATCATTTTCATGTTATTTAGCTGGACTAGCTAGTGATATCTTATGTATGATTTTTAACAGTGGTGGAAATAAAATACTTTGGGTAGCTAGCGATGTGTTATGTATTATTTTTTAAAGTAGAAAGTGAATATATTGGAGAGGGAGATAATAAAAAAAATCCTTTACAATTACATGTGCGATGTGCATACAGATGTAATGTAAGAAAACATGTGACCTCTTAAAATTAATTACCACCATGAATATGCAAATATAATGTTTCTAAACTGGTCTTACAAAAGTTTTTGAATGAGTTTGCCAGTCCACCGTGTAAAAAAGATTGGGAACCACTGGGCTATGCCCTAGTCCTGTCTTGTTGAAGTTATGGAGGGGAACTGCAGCTTGTTCCACATCAATAAAGTCTGAGGTAATTTCTGTTCAAATGCTGACGGAGAAACATTGCAAGGGGTGGATTGTACCCTTTTTCTGCTTTCTCATTCTCCTGCTGCCCAAAAGCTGCAGCAACTATGTAGTGAAACAAAAGGAAAAATAAAAGCAAATTAAGATGCTGTAGTGCTGGGCATAAAACAATAATTCTTATACAACATTTTCCATGGGGAAATAGCTCCATAAATTCCTTAACATAGTTCTGAAATGAGCTCTGATGGCCAACATTTAACTTGTATCCATGATTTCATCTTAATCAAAAAGCATAGTATTGAAGATGGATTTATGGCAATTATTGAATGGCAACAGTAATAAACATGCTCCATAAACATGCTGGTCTGATCCTTTTCTCACCTACACTGATGTAAATGAGGAGTAACACCATTGAATCCAATATGATTATTCTGGAGTAACACCAGTGTAAAGTAAAAATCAACTCTCAGTGGTTAAGATGAAGCAATTGCAGGCAGTGTACTAAATTCTGATAAACATGCGACAGTGGAGTTGTATATTAAATAACCAATTTAGAACAAAAACAAACTTGTAATGCCTACATTTTTCTTCAGGCTCATAGGGGGCTGAAATACAGTATTTTTGAAATAAATGACAAAGCGTGTTTTCTTTTTGAAACCTGTTTTGAAACCTGTTTTCTTTGCCCATAATCACGGCACACAATGAAGCAGAAAGCTGCTGCAAGTACACCGAGGGGAATAGAGCTTCATGCATGAGAGGCAGCAGATCCTAATGGTTAGAATGCTGGATTAGAATAGAAGACTGGATTAGAATAGAATACTTCTGTTCTATTCCCTGTTCTACCATTGACTTGAACTTTTACCTTAGGCAAGTCAATCTACCTCTCTGTGTTCCCACCATTTGTCTGTCCAGCCTATTTGGATTTTAAGCCTTTTTGGGAGATATGCTTTTGCTGCATATATGTACAGCATCCAGCACAATGGGACCTCAAGGTACTACTGTAATGCAAATAAATTAAGCATAATCATGTATGAAGCAAGAGTATTGTCAATCTGACCCATGAGTTTTGTCATGAAATTAGATAGCTCATGGAATCTCTGCCTTGAGTTTCTACATCTGTAAAATGGGGTTGCTAATATTTACCTACCCCAGAGGGTAATTAATGTGTATAGAGAGCTTTGCACATCAGCAGCTATCTAGATCTTATTCATAATAAATGAAGTGTTAGCAAACAGTTGGTCACTGAATCATCTGGCTTTTTATTTTATTTTAACAATTTAATGGCTCAAGGGTTAATTCTATTATCTGGAGGACAGACAGATGGATACCCACATATACTGTTAATGAATGATGTTATAGGACAAAGTGGTAAGGGTGGTTAAGAATTTGTGTGGCACTATCACAACTCCCTTCCCCCCACATCCCTTCTGTTGCAGGAATTTGTAAAGGCATTAGGCAAAAACAGTCTGGTGTACTCAGGAATGGTACCCCCTGAATTGCAGCTACGGTATGTAAACATGTTAATATTCGTTACATACATTGCAAAGAGGTGCAGCATGTTCTGTCCCCACCACTGTGAAGTGATAACTCACTTGGGTTGGCAGAATTTTTGCATCAGGGGGGCGAAGAACAAGCTGTCCCCAAAGCCACCCACAGGGAAACACTCCTGGTGAGATATGTATCAGGAACTGCAAAGAAAGCCTGGAGCCCTTTACAGAAGTATTTAGGATTACATAAGCATCTGATACTAGTGCTGCCACTAACTTGTTATATAACTTTCTTAGAACTTGACTCTGCCTCTCCCATTCTTACTAAATAGCAGTGCCATTGATTAATTTATTTGGGGACTGCATCCTCTTATAGGTATATACAGACCCTTACAAAGTATAGGCACCAGCAGAATGCAAATGTATACCATTAATCACAATATAAATCTTAGATTATAAACTCTCCATGCTGGGGACCAAGTTTTGGAAATGTGTTTCAACACAACCTCCTCTATGGGGCCTGGCTTCTCACAGAGAGCTCTTGGGACTAGTGCCATGTAAATGAAAAGATACTAATTACTAGAAAATAGTTCCTTTGGTGTGTTGTCCCTTTACAGATAAACCCAAACTGCTAAAACTGGACTCACGTTAGGATTAAACTGTCCAGTGTCCTGGATATTCTGAGTGGGTGAGACCAAAGCTTAAGAATGCCTTGTGCTATAGTGACAGCCGACTCTATAGGCACTCAGAAGCATGCAGGGTAAAATGTATAATGGGAGAAAGGCTGCTAAATTACCCTCAAACACCATGGCGATAGATAGATAGGGTGTGTTTAGACTACACCTCTCTGTCGACAGAGATGTAGGTTAGGCACGTCGAAATTGCTAATGAAGCCGGCATTTAAATATCCCATGTCTCATTAGCATAAACATGGCCGCCTTTTTTCAAAATGGAGTTTTTTCGAAAAAAAAAGCAGTCTAGACTGCAGATTTGTCGAAAATAAAGCCTTTCTTGACAGATCTTGTAAACCTCATTTTTGAGGAATACAGGATCTGTCAAAAAAGGCTTTATTTTTGACAGATCTACATCTAGACTGCCATTTTTACAAAAAAACCTCAGTTTAGAATAAAAGCAGCGGCCATGTTTATGCTAATGAGATGGGGATATTTAAATCCCAGCTTCATTAGCAATTGCAACGTGCTTGATTTGCATCCCTCTGTTGATGGAGGGATTCAGTCTAGTTGTAGTGATAGATAGATAGATAGATAGATAGATAGATAGATAGATAGATAGATAGATAGATAGATAGATAGATAGATAGATGCACACAGATTTCAGTCCGATTGACATCCAGCAACTAACACAGTCACTTTTGCATTTGGGGAAGCCTTTTCTGTCCATTGCTATCAGAAAGCAAAAATATCTGTACTTGGTAACATTCCTGAATTTAGCTCTGAAGGTGCCTGTTCGGTGTATGTTGCAAGTTCGGGGCATGAGACACTGTCATGAGTGAAATGGGATGCAGAGCTCAAAGATGGAAACTTGGAGTCAGTGATCTTTCACTCTGGTGGTTTTACAGCTACTTTACTGATTTGGAGGTTGAGTGTCACATTTTCAGAGTTAGAAGCCTATCTTGCACCTCTCTTCAATATCCTTGTAAAAGTTCAATGATAAAGTTCCATGTGTTAAATATGTACCTGAATGTGCAAATGGATAATTGTGAGTGCAGTCAGATATCACACAGCTATGTAACCTGTAATTTGTGTGTGTGTGTGTGTGTGTGTGTGTGTGTGTGTGTGTGTGTGTATAAATAGTTTCACTTTGATGGTACCTGAAAGCATCTGGGAGGTCAGAGAAGTTTAATATAATACCATATTCCCCTTCACTGTCTTCTAGTATTTCACCATGTTTGCAGCATTCTTGTTGGTCTCAGAATATTAGAGACACAAGGTGGGTGAGGTAGCCACTTGGGATCAGTTTTGCTGCTGAGAGAAACAAGCTTTCAGGTTTACAGAGAACTTGTTTTCAAGTAGAGAAGAAGAGCTGTGTGTAAACTGAAAAGCTTTTCTCTCTCATCAACAGAAGTCAGACGATAAAAGATTACCTCACCTATTCTCTCTCTCATAGGTGCAGAAGAGAGGACAGGAGCTTGAGTATGTGGGGATAACAGGGCAGGGGGTGGGGATTTGGGGGTACAGGAGTCAGAGCAGGGATTTTGGAGGTATAGGGGATCAGTGCATGGTGTGGGGGTGCAGAAGTCAGGGCAGGGGGTATGGGTAGCTAACAGCTGTTTCCCAGGGCTGGCCCAGAGAGGTGGGGGCCACACTGACTGGTCCAATTGTACTAGATGCTGCACATATATGCAGCAAAATTGTTCCCCCCCAAAAAAGCTTAAAATCTAAATAGGTTGGACAAAATTGTAGTTTAGGAAGGCAAAGAGGCATTTGCTGAATTTGAAGCAAGCAAGCAATTCCAACAACATAAGTGGGATCACTCATATGCTTGAAGTTAGTTGTGCAATTATGTAGCTCTCTGAATGAGGCCCTACAAAGCTTAGAAATTGGCTATGCCAACAGCAAAATGTTGTATGCACCTGGAAGAATTCTCTAAACCATCCTGAAATCACTTGTAGCAAATTTAAAACACACATAATTTCTGGAGCATTGCCTAGATCACAGGGCAACCTCCCATGGTACAGATCTGATACCTCAGAGAGCAATAACAGTTCATCAAGGACACCTTTTGTGCCCTGTTCTAACAATTTTGATAAGAATCAGTTTTCTTTCACAGTTTAATGGAACATTTTTGAGCTGAGCTCTGTCCAGTGACTTTGCTGGGGGCTTCACACTGCTAGCATCATTCAGTTTAGAAAGGTAGGAGGTTAGTGATCTGCTTATTCTTCAAGATTAGTGGCCTGGAAGAACTAGAATTGTTCTATTGACTCTCTTTAATTGCAAACGTTGCAAAAACAGACAATACATGACTCCTGTCAACTAAGCCAGCTGATTGCTAGTCTCAGTCTTAACTTATTCTATATGCTGTCAGATTGCTAAAAAGCCCTTTAGATACACCAAATAGTAGAGATAGAATACCACACATTTTTGCTCTTAGTGAAACAGCTTGTAAAGACAGACCAATTTCTTTAGCTATAGTCTTTTTCCAGTATGGTCTATACTGACCCCCATACATCAGCAATGACTGATGATATAACTGTGTTTGGAGTAAGGGCCATGACTTTCAAAACCAAAACCCTAAAGATAGGCTCTGCGACAGACCCAGACCAGCTGGCTATGGCACACTAATTGAGGGAAGATATGTTGGACTCTGGGTGAACATTTTTATTTTCCCTGCATAAACAGGGTGGAGTCTAGTGCAGTATAATCAAGCAGGCAGCTGTTATTCCTCCTGGAATGAGGTTTACCAGCTAATTCGATTTAGGGCTTTAATTCAGAATCCTGTTTCACTGCCACGTGTAGACGCAGGCAGTTACTTCGGGCTAGTCAATTTCTAAAATGGTGACTGGCCGGGAACATGCTTATGAAGCATGGGATATTTAAATCCCATGCTTCATTTGCAATTTCAGTAGCCCTCATTAGCCTCCCTAGATCGAATTAGGGGACTAGTGTAGATATACCCTCAAAGAGTGTGGGAAGATGAATTCTGTGTGTGTGTGAGCTGAGGACTACGAACAAGGCAGAGTGCTGTGGAGGAGAAGTACAGACTTGCTCAAATACTAGAGGGAAAGATACTGGAAGGTACTGTTTGGGGAAGCAGCCCAGAGAAAAAGCTTCCAAACTGGGAGCATAAGAAACCCTGTTTTTTGCTTCTGACTTAGGGTCCCTGGGCCAAAACAGTGGGTAGATCTGGGTTCTTCCCAACACACCCCATGATGTTATAGTCAGCCACCCCAAATTATGAACTAGCCTGTGATGAGTATGGCTCACCTTGTCCCTAGGGAAAAAAAGAGGCTTCATGGAGGGTCGCAGTGAGCCAATGGGGCCAACATTATCTGCCAGAAGTGTGAGACCCACAGGGCATGGTCAGAGCTTTGCCACAGCCCCAAATCCTTAGATCAGTGGTCCCCAACCTTTCCAGGTTGTCGGGCGCCAGGGGGCGTGGCCGTTCACCGGCTGGGCGCCAGGGGGCGGGGACACTTGCGCCCCGGCGGCGGCCCCCCCAATAGCTGCATGCCCGGGGCCGGCGCTCCCCCCGCCCAGCGCCCCCCCCTTGGGCCGGCGCTCCCCCCGCCAAGCGCCACACGCCCGGGGCCGGCGCTCCCCCCGCCCAGTGCCGCGCGCCCGGGGCCGGCGCTCCCCCCACCCAGCGCCCCCCCCTTGGGCCGGCGCTCCCCCCGCCCAGCGCCGCGCGCCCGGTGCCAGGCCAGCCCCGAGCACCTGGCGGGCGCATGGAAATGCCCCCGCGGGCGCCATGGCGCCCGCGGGCACCGTGTTGGGGACCTCGGCCTTAGATAGACATCTAAGTAAATGGTCTGATTTTCAACACCAGCCAGCATAGCTGAGTTCAATGGGAACTAAGTGCTCAACAAGTTTGAAAATCTTGCTCAAGGTACAGAATTGTATGAAGGCAAAGTTGAAATATAACAGTAAGTCACAGAGGCTTGACAGTCAGTTTGGTTCTGCAAGGATTCCATTCACTAAAGTTCACTTTTTGGATATCTAGGTACAAATGTTACCCCAGTCAAAGGGACTCTGGTTGATCGTCGTGTCCTTAAAGGGTTACAAAAAGACTGCAAGACACCCTAAAAATGCTAGAGCTCTCACATTAATGTTAGTCCATGTTGAGACAAATGACAATTGTCAAGGAAGACTTTACACAATCAAGGATGATGTCAGAGCTCTGGGGAGAGGCAGAAAGTTTGGATTGGTGCAAATGATTTTGTGAGGTCCCTTTTCACTGTTAAGTTCTCACTAAATCCTTGTGAAACATTTGGCGCAAAGCCATGAGAAACAGGCATGGCATAGACATTTGTTGTAAAATCTGGGTTAGATAAACTCAAAGGCATAGTGTATATTTCTAGGTAATGAGTATGTGTTCACTAGGTATAGTGATCTTTCAGCAAGTCCAGTCCCAAGCAAACCTGCACTAAGCTATACTTGAGTGGAGATAATGTGAACACGGTCATCGCTTTTGTACGGGTTTGACAGCAATGCAGGAAAAAGTTGATATTTTGCACTTCAAATTGCTTTGGGACTTTGGTGTGGTTCAGCATTAAAATTAATATCATGAAGTGAGTTACATCCCCATCTCTTTCCCCAAATAATAAAGGTTAGTCCAGGCCTTCAACTTAAAACTGCTAATATTTGTAGAGGTCTTATAAAAATCTCTCTACTTTGTCTGTTGCTGTTCTTTGGGTTTTTGTGTGTTGGGATTTGGAAATAAATAAATGGTACATTGCAACCTTCTAGAATAAGTATTTATGTTTTTTCCCTTTTATCTTTGTAGGTATGCCAGGAACATAGCAAGAATAGCTATACTTTCTCCTTCAGTTCTCACTCTACCATGACTTGAGTGATGAGGGGATGCTTACAAGGCAGTCTGTTTCTTTTGATGTCATTAAATGCTCAAGAAATCAAACACTGACATTCCAAAGTATCTCCGTTTGTTTACTTTGACAGACACTTGCATTCCAAATGGTAAGTGGTGGGGTGGAAAATGACATTCTAGGAAGTGATTTCTATTTCCTGTAGTGCCTATGAATGGCTAGATCCAGACTCTAGCATCTTAACTCTCACTGAGCAATAACTTACTCATTGAGTAATCCCACTGAAATAAAGGGACTGACATCTCAGGCTATGTCTAGAAATAAATGGCTAGTACAGCACAACTACAGTGCTTTAGTGTAAAGATTCACTACAGTGATGGGAGGGGTTCTTTCATTACCCTAGTTAATCCAGTACTGTGAGAGGTGTTAAGTAGGTTGATGAAAGAATTCTTCAATCAACATAATGCTGTTAAACTGGTGAAGTCATCTTAACTACATCATTCAGGGATATGGATTGAGTGACAAAAAAGGGTAAAACTAAAAAAAGATGTTTTTACATTGGAAAAGGTTCAGAAAAGGGCAACAAAAATGATTAGATGTTCGGAAAGGATGCCATATAAAGAGAGATTTAAAAAAACCTGGGAAATTAATAGGCAGCAGGTTTAAAACAAACAAAAGGAAGTAATTCTTCATGCAGCGCACAGTCAACCTGTAGTACTCTGCCTCAGGATGTTGTAAAGACCAGGACTTTAACAGGGATCAAAAAAGAACCGGATAAATTCATGGAGGACAGATCCATCAGTACTTATTAGCCAGAATGGATAGGAATAGTGTCCCTAGCCTCTGTTTGTCAAAGGCTAGAAATGGGCAACAGAGGAGAGATCACTTGTTGATTACCTGTTGTGTTCACTCCCTCTGGGGCATCTGGCATTGGCCTCTGTCGGAAAACAGGGTACTGGGCTAGATGGATCTTTGGTCTGAGCCATTATGGCCATTCTTATGTTCCTATGTTTTTAGTGCAGAGCTGGCCTCACTCCTGACAGCATATGGCATTCTCACCCTGATCCATTCCTACCACACCTGGGCATGTCTATATGATCCCTGTTAGTATGTGTGTCATACTCCGGAGAGTGAGTTTTATGGCAGGCTATTTAGCCTCTGAGTAGGTGAGAAGAGTCTTCACAGGGAAGCAGAATAGAGGAAAGGAGCAAAAGGGCATCAAAACGTTAAATGACAATGTTATAAGGGCGACTGGTTCTTCAGGTAGATTAAGCTTGGATCTACATGGATGGACAGAAGCTCAAATCTCTTATAATGAATGCAATTAAATAATTGTCCGAGGTACCAGTTATAGACACGAGGCGTCGTGCTGGTCTCACGTGTACTGGTTATTGATGTAGCACCACTAACTTTTGAATCAGACCTATTAGGCATAAACACGCAGAGCATCTTACAGCTCAGTGGCTTTATGCTGATTTACGCCCACGGAGGATCTAATCCAATATATCACCCATGGAAATTTCCAACATAGAAACTATTTCTTCTCCATTTCCAGAGAAGGCAAAAGATGACTTTATGAAATGACTGCGGCAAGTAGTAAATGATGTATGAAATGAAACGTTTTTGACCTACCCTGTGCATGGAGAATAAATAGGGAGATCTTAGCCATTTCAGCCATGCAATTTCACATGACAGTCTGATGCAAGACTGTCATACCACTGAAAAATTGGAACAACTAGGTGGTGCTTGAAATACTAACCTTGCCTAAGGATATGCAGATTCCATAATTCCATGTTTAGAGTGACCCAGATTTTATACACTAATGTTAGTGGGATTTGAGCCTGTATATCTATCTGAAGGTACATTTTTGTCTTTTAGAGAAGAAGAATGGACACAGTGGGTCAGGGAAATGGTCCATCTAGCTTAACATTTTGTCTCTGGATGGAAGCTGTTCCCTATCCCTAATCAATATCATTGTCTTTCTCTTCACTTTTTTCAGTTCCAAAATATCTATTTCTGAAGTGGGACAAACAGAAGATGACGACATATGCAAGGTTTAGGTGTACCATGTATTTATATAGTAGCATTGGGATATTTTCTGTTAGATCATCATTTCCCTAATGGTTCCTAACATTCTGTTAGGCTTTTTAACTGCTACTGAACACTGAGCAGATGCTTTCCTGGAGCACAACCTATGATACTCCAAGATCTCTTAATTGAGTTGTAACAGCTAATTTATACCCCGTCATTTTTTATGGATAGCTGGGATTATATGATCAAATGTGCATTACTTTGCACTTATCAACACTGACTTTCATCTGATATTTTGTCATCCAGTAATCCAATTTTGTGAGTTCTCTTTGTAATTCTATGCAGTCGTCTTCCTCTTTTGCATGTTGTGTTCAATGCTATATTTCTTTGTCAAAGATGGACATCGAGCCAGAGAATAGCATCACTGATTAGATTGTGGCTATCCTCCAATGAGCCAGTGAATCTTCGTGTTGGGCATTCCGTAACAATGTGATGCATAGTTTTCAGGCTGCCACAGTCACAAAGTGCAGATGGCAACAGATTCCACTCATGCAGTAGATAACCACACCTGCCCTGACCAGTCCTAAGCCAGTTTAGGACACACTACAGTCTCCGGGCAAAATCGAAGTCTTTCTGCTCAGCGGTGGGATCCGAAGGAAGATGTTTGTTTGGGAAGTCTACTTGCTGCCATTCAGGTCACCATACTTCTTGACATTCGCTGTGACTTCCTTCGCTCGCTGCCAGGGAGGCTTATGGGATTTTAGACATGATGTTGGTGGCTGATCAAAGTATTTCTGGATGGGAAGAGGTTGGCTGCTGTGGCTGATACATTCGTATAGTCTGTATTCCTGCTCCTGTTGAGGAATTCTTGGTGGGGTGATGTTTGCCAGCAGTGGTAACCATCCTATGGCAGTGGGCTTTAAAGTTCCCGTTATCACTCGCACGGTGCTATTCAGTTGAGTGTCAACTAGCTTTGTGTGGGCGCTTTCTGACCACACAGGAGAACAATATTCAGCAACAGAATACTTCAGGGCTATTGCTGAGGTCCTCAAGGTGCATGCTCCAGCTCCCCAACTGGTTGCAGTGAGGTTCCTTAGAAGGTTGATCCTTGACTTTAGTTTCTCCTTTGTTTGTTCCAGATGGCTTTGGAAGGAGAGCATATGGTAAAGTGTTATGCCTAGGTATTTGGGATGAGGCTCGCAAGCAATCTTTATCCCACAGAAAGCAACATCAAGTTTTGCAGTGGCATTACAGTTGTCTAGGTGAAAAGCTGTGACCACAGTTTTGTCTGGATTTGGTTTGAGCCACCACTTCTGTAAGTAGTTGGATAGGGTCAATAGGTCAGATGTTAGCATCTGGCTGACAGTTTTGAAAGATTGTGATTGTGCAGCCAGTGCAATATCATCTGCATAGATAAACATTGCAGAGCCAGTTTTTGGGATGTCACTAAGATAGATGTTACACGTTTTAAATGTTTTAACATTCGAGGCAGTCATATTTAGACATAAGAATTTTGAATAATTTTGAATCATATGTAAATTTTGCTACATCACTGTTAACTGCCATTTCCAATAATTTATCAATATTTTATACAGCATGGGGTCAAATGCACATAATTGGGGGACCGCACTATTTACCTCTCTCCACTATTAAAACTAATTACGTGTCCCACCCTTTATTTCCTATCTTTTAACGAATTACTGATTCATGATTATTTAGTTTTCTTAAGATCCTTTGGTTTGGGAACTTGTCCAAGGTTTTCTGAAAAAATCCAATTCCACAATATCAATTGGATCAACTCTTGATCACATGCTTATTTAAAACCCTGAAGAAATTTTACAGGTTGAACCTCTCTACTTTCTCACTCTTTGGTCTGGCAACATCTGGGGTCCAGCATGATTTTAGTTAGCCAGATGTACACTTACCAGGGATGTGAACAAGTTTACCACAGTAGCATAGTGTTTGTTTACAGCCACCAGTCCTGGCTTTCAGTGTTCTGTGATGTTATTTAGCTCCAATTACCCTGAAATGTCTTCTAAGAGCCCAATAAGCAGTGGAAGTATTAGTAATGCTGCTAAACAATATTCATAGAATCCTAGGGCTGGAAGAGACCTCAGGAGGTCATCGAGTCCAGCCCCCAGACCAAAGCAGGACCAATCCTAACTAAATCATACCAGCCAGGGCTTTATCAAACTGGGACTTAAAAACCTCTAGGGATGGAGATTCCACCACCTCCCTAGGTAATCCATTCCAGTACTTCACTACCCTCCTAGTGAAAGTTTTTCCTAATATCCAACCTAGACCTTCCCCACTGTAACTTGAAACCATTGCTCCTTGTTCCGCTATCCATCACTACTGAGAACAGCCTCTCTACATCCTCTTTGGAACCTCCGTTCAGGAAATTGAAGGCTGTTATCAACCCCCCCCCCCCCCACTCTTTTCTTCTGCGGGCAAAATAAGCCCAAATACCTCAGCCTCTCCTCGTAGGTCAAGTGCTTCAGCCCTCCATGGAACCCTCTCCAATGTGTCCACATCTTCTGTAGTGAGGAGCCAAATAAAAGGGAATAATCACTTCTCTAGATCTGCTGTAAATTATCCTCCTAATGCATCCTAATATGCTATTAGCCTTCTTGGCTGCAATGGCACACTGTTGACTCATATTCAACTTCTCATCCACTGTAATCCCCAGGTCCTTTTCTGCTGAACTGCTACTTAGCCAGTCTGTCCCCAGACTGTAACAATGCCTGGGATTCTTCCATCCCAAGTGCAGGACTCTGCACTTGTCCTTGTTGAACCTCATCAGATTTCTTTTGGCCCAATCCTTTTAGGTCACTCTGCACCCTATTCCTGCCCTCCAACATATCTACCTCTCCCCCTAGCTTAGTGTCATCCACAAACTTGCTGAGGGTGGAATCCATCCCCTCATCCAGGTAATTAATAAAGATGTTAGACAAAACTCGTCCTAGAACTGATCCTTGGGGCACTCCATTTGAAACCGACCATCAATCAGACATCAAGCCATTGATCACTACCCATTGGGCCCGACAGTCTAGCCAGCTTTCTATCCATCTTAAAGTCCATTTATCCAATCCATACTTCCTTAACTTGCTGGCAAGAATATTGTGGGAGATCATATCAAAAGCTTTTCTAAAGTCAAGGTATATCACATCCACTAACTTTCCCATGTCTACAGAGCCAGTTACCTCATCGTAGAAGCTAATCAGATTGGTCAGGTATGACTTGCCCTTGGTGAATCCATGTTGACTATTCCTGATCGCTTTCCCCTATTCCAAGTACTTCAAAATGGATTCCTTGAGGATCCCCTCCATGATTTTTCTAGGGACTGAGGTAAGGCTGTCTGGTCTGTAGTTCCCTGGATCATCCTTCTTCCCTGTTTTTAAAGATGGGCACTACATTTGCCTTTTTCCAATCATCCGGGACCTCTACCGATCTCCATGAGTCTTCAAAGATAATGGCCAAAGACTCTGCAATGAGATCTGCCAACTCCCTTAGTACCCTCAGATGCATTAAAGCTGGACCTCCTGTGGTCCGGAAAAATCTCTGGTTCAGCACCAATCAGGTCCTGAGTGTGCCAGACTAGAGAGGTTCAACCTGTATTAGGTCAGTGAAGTCTGATTTCCTTTGAAGCAGCATGTTTTCTTTCCCATATCGTGTTTATATACCTGTCATATTTTTCATCATCAGCAGCAACAGCAACAATGGGCTCAATGCCCATTGGCATCTGATGCCTCCCTCACTATTTCCTTCCATCTTTCCCTGTCCAGTGCGGAGTGCCTTAGTTTCTGTAGATGAGCTCCGCACCAATCTACTATATCATATATCCACTCTCAGTGGGGTCTGCCTCTCCTATTCGGACCATCCATTATGCAGAATACCAGGGTCTGAACTTTTCACTCGTCGTTCATTCCGCAGATATGCCCGAATAGTTGAAACTTATTTTTGCATTCTACTATAGTTTCAACAAAGTTTACCTAAAACTGAAGTTGGGCTTACTGGCCCATAGTTGCCAGGGACATGACTGGAGCCTTTATAAAAAAAATCCATGTTACATTAGCTACCTTCCAGTCATCTGATATAGAGACTGGGTTAGATAGGTTACATACTGCATGTAGTAATTCAGCAATATCATATTTAAATTCCTTCAGAATTCTTGAGTGAACATTATCGAGCCTTGTGAATTATTATTTTTAATTCATCAATTTGTTCCAAAGCCTCTTCTATTGATAACATCATTCTGAGACATTTCCTCAGATTTGTCAGCTAAGAAGAATGGCTCGGATATGTGGATTTCCCACAGATCTTCTACAATGAAGACAAATGCAAATAATTCAGGTAACTTCTCTGCAATGGCCTTGTCTTCTTTAAGTGCTCCTTTGGCACATTAATCATCCAGTGATTGCACTGACTCTTCACTAAGAGTATGTCTAGACTGCACCCTCTGCCAGCAGAGGGATGCAGATTGGGCAGGTCGAAATTGCTAATGAAGTGGGGATTTAAATATCCCACGCTTCCTTAACATAAAAATGGCCACTGCTTTTTTTCGGCATGGAGCTTTGTCGGAGAAAAGCAGCAGTCTAGAGGCTGATCTTTCATTAAAGAAAGCCTTTTCCGATAGAGCCCTTATGCCTCGTAAAATGGAATATACATTGGGATATACATTTAATTTGAGACTATTATCGCATTTATAAATAATGCAGTTTGTAGGCACTTCAGTCTTGTGAATGTTCCTTTTAATTTTAATTTAACAAGCACGCTCATTTTTCTGTAGTTCCTCTTTTTTAAATTAAATGCTACTATGGTGGGTCTCTGCATTTTCTCCATTACAAGGATTTTAAATTGGAACACAGTATGATTGCTATGACCAAGCAGTTTAGCTATTTTCATCCCCTGGATCAGTGTGCCACTTAGGACTAAATTAAGAAATTACTTTCTCTTGGTAGTTCCAGGACAAGCAACTCTAAGAAGCAATCATTTGTGTTGACTAGAAACGGTAGCTCTGTATTCTGTCTTGAGATTATGATAATTGGAATTTCCTCATTATTATTTCCTCATTATTATTATTTGTCTTTACAGCATCTCACTGAACTTTCCACAATCCTGTCACCATCCTAATCACATCATTGATAGTATATTCCTTCTTCTATCCTTTAAAAGCATAGAATTTCTATCTATAAAAAGATTACAGTACATTTTTATTCATTTAAGAATGTTACTTGGTTAGACTCTATGTCCTTTTTCACATAAAGTGCCGCTCCACTACCAATGTGATCTACTCTGTCATTCCTACATATTTTGTTTCGTACTAACACTGTGTCCCATTGCCCTTATTCTGCTAGAGGCCCACCTACACTTGCCGTGCTGGAAATCAGTGTTCTGGCGTTCAACTCAGCAGGTCTAGTATAGACCTGTAAATCAAACACGAAGGGCAGCTCCAGGTAGCGCCAGGACTCGTAGTCATGAGGAGTAAGGGAGGCTTTGCTCCCATCAGCTTCCTGCTGTGTGCATGCCACTAGTTTAGCTTAAGGTCCACCTACGTAGAATACACAGCTGGAGTTGCATACCTTAAGCTGACCTTCCAGGTCTAGTGTAGACCTGACTTAAGTTTCCATGCTATTACCTCAATAGATAACTTAAATATGGCAGAAATTTAAAGTTTCTGCTGCTGAGGCCTTGTCTATACACACATTTGAAGAGGTGAGGTTTAATAAAAGGTTGAATGTTGTACTGAATTAATGAAACAGATTCTTATTTAATTTGGGGATATGCATATCTGTTTAAACCTGGCTGATGGCAGGCTAGCTTATACTTATAAATTTACAGCTTCATTAATGTAAGCCAGGTTTAAACTGATATAGCAAGTTCAGACATTAAATTGGACCCGTTTATCGAAACCGCGGGAATATGGCACCTTTAATTGATTGAGTACAAGTGCTGTGTATAGACAATGCCATTTTATCAACTGCAAGGATCAGGAAATTCTATTCCAGTTTGTTGCATACAGACTGCTATATCCACCTCATCCCTGCAGTATCATAGTATCTTCCAACAGGGCCATTAAGCAATGTGACTAGCATCTGTCATGTTTGATTTGTTCTCTCTCTCATTCTCTTCCCAGGGGGACAATTGTTATGGCACGCAGTGTAGTCTTGCTCTCCTTCCCATCCCCCCCCCACATCTACCTCTAGAGTTTAGATTAGAGAAGGTAGATTGATGAATTGTGCCTTGCACTTGGAGCTGAAGGTGATGAGGTCTATAATGAAGGAGAGGTTCCCAACCATAGTCGGCTGGAAAATGTTAGACAAAACCCTTTTCTTTTGAAAAACTGCTGTTTCATCAAAACCAACATGTTTCATAGAGGCATATCAGTTTCAATGCAAACTTAATTGGGTAGGTCTTTCAGGTCCAGCCTGGAATTTCTAATCAACACAGAAGAAAGAGAAAGAATGCTTTAATGATTCAGGCACTGGAGAAAGTGCAGAATCTGCAAGTTGTTGCTCTGACTAAAATAGAGATTTAAACCCGACTCCCGGGGCTATAGAGCCAATTCATATTTACTCCCCTTACTTAAACAAAGGGGAACATTACAAAAGGCAAGCTTGAGAAAACAACTGATTCAAGCAGAGCAAAATATATCCCCATTACATACCCTAACCACAGAGTACCTAGCCATTTGGGGCTTCCTTTATCTTTCACATTTTTTCTCTTTTGGAAAAATCTCATTTTCATTCCATAACAGAACCAAATTTTGAAGCCTTCTTTTGTTTAGTTTTTCTTTTGTTTTGTTTTTTGTGCAAGGGAATTTTTTTCTCCCAGCCGGTAGTACTTTAACATTGTCATGAGATTTTTTGTGCTTTAATATTAACTACGAAGTTGCAACATGCTTGTGATTTGGAAAAAGCTGTGTCTACAACTTTCTCGGCAGGCAACCCTTGTACAATGAAAAAAGATTGAAGCCGACATGATGAATAGTCAGTCACTGTCTGTCCCTTTCATGTTAGTATCTTGCCAAGAACATCAGATAAAAATGAACAATAGAAGCTGGTGGGTGTGTATTATCCCCAATACACACTCAAACAGCAACAAAAATGATTAAAGGTCTAGAAAACATGACCTATGAGGGAAGATTGAAAAAAAAAGGTTTGTTTAGTCTGGAAAAAAGAAGACTGTGAGGGAACAAGATAACAACTTTTTGTGTACTTGAAAACTGCTGTGATGAGGGAGAAAAATTGTTCTCCATAACCTCTGAGGATAGGACAAGAAGCAATGGGTTTCAATAGCAGCAAGGGAGGTTTAGGTTGGATCTTAGGAAAAACTTCCTAATTGTCAGCGTAGTTAAGCACTGGAATAAACAGCCCGGGGAGTTTGCGGAATCTCCATCACAAGATTTTGACAAGTAGGCTAGGCAGACACCTGTCAAAAGACTTTGGATAATACTTAGTCCTGCCTTCAGTGCATTGGACTGGTCTAGATGAATTCTTGAGCTCCCTTCCAGTCCTACAATTCTACAGTTATATTCACGGTCTCAGAACACTGAAAAAATTGGCTAGATCACCTACACTGATTCAAGATACAAATCCTGCTGACCAGCAAACGTGTCTGAGAATCTCTAAAATGTACATTCTGTAGTATGTTGCATATCTAAACTCTCTGGCTTCCTCTATTATTTATCTGACAGGAAAGGTCTGCTTGGCAGCACCGGAGTTGGGATGTCGTCATCTTGCTCGGAGTGTTTTTGAGATGTAGTGTGTTCTTCCTCCAGGTCTGTCGCAAGCCGTTTGCTTGTCTCTGAAAGCAGGGCAATTTGATCAGGCTTGGCAGCATTTCCCCCCCCCCCCCCATGTTTTATTTTATTCCAGTAATGCCAACAAAAATGTCGCTTTCTTTTAGAGATGAGTTTCCTCCCTGCTAAATTCACATAGTGATTTCCTCTGAGGGCTTCACCATAACCTTGTGTAGGTTAATACAACAGGATGTTCCCCAAAACATCAAGGGAGTGGACATTTGTGTATCCCAAACAGCTTTGGAATGGTTACTGTTCCATGAGCAGGGTGCCCATGTTTATTAGAGGACAGCAGCTAAAAAGATGGAAATTTACCTCGCAGTCAGAGATAGGATCTAACATGCTGGACTTCTGGCATCTATTTTCAGCTCCACTACCACCACCCTGGCAAGGTGCTGAACCTCTATGTGCTGCAGATGACGTAGATGAAATACCTACTTGCCCTGCCAGGGTATCGAGAACTATGTTGTTAGAGGGCTGGTGTGGGGTTTTAATCACAATCCTGTATCAGAGACAGGGTGGAGCTACAACACCCATGAGAAAACCGGGAAGCATTATACTCATTCCAGAGCTTGCTATTATGCAGGGAAGGGCAGGGATGTGCCCTATCTTCTCCCTTTTGGCATGGTTTGCATCTGCTCCACTGCATGGAGCAATGGCCACACTGACCAGGTGAAGAGAATCCGAGAGTAAGGATGGAGATTCCTTGTACACACATCCCCATTGCAGAAAGACCAGGCACAACGTTGTCTGGAGATGTATAAAGCCTTTTGAGAAGATGGTGGGCCATGCCAAAGGTCAGTTCACAATGACCATTCTTTTTCCTTGGGGTGAAGACCCCTCCGACAACCTTTAAGAAGACAGGAATCACCCCGTGCCACCATCAGCAACAATCACTTTTGTGAGCAAACCCATCGTCTCAGTGCCCTAGTTGCCCATCCGGGACCTCCTTCCCAGTTCTCATGTGTGATGCAGGATTTCACAGGGTTCACACACTCAGGCTGCCCTGGGCCTGTCTCTCAGCCTAGAGCACTAACCTAAGGATGTAAGCGACTATTTGACTAGTCAACTGTCTGATAAGCATAACATTGGATAGTCGACTAGTAATGAGATTAGTTCCTTCCCCCTGCTTGCTGCCTCTATCAGAGAGAGGCAGCTGGGGGGGAGGGAGCAGGAGCCGGTGGTGGGGGGAGTTGGCTTAAAAGCCCATTCCCCCCAGCACTGGCTCCACGAGGGGCAGGGGAAGTAGAGGCCCAGCCAGTAATGGTGCGAGCAGTGACTGAAGCTGTCTCCGCTCATATCGCTTCTGCTGTGATTCTGCTTTTGAACTGTACAAGAGCCTCACAGGGACTCCCCCGCTGGCCCCGGGCTCCATACGGCACATCAGCCTTTGAAATGTACAAGAGCCCCGGCCCTGCACTCCCTGCAGGGCTTCTGTTTTTGAACTGTATAAAAGCCCCTCTGGAGCTCTTGTACAGTTCAAAGGCTCAGCCACCACAGGGAGCATTGGGCCGGTTCCCCACTGACCCCGTGCTCCCTGCGGGGCTTCTGCTTTTGAAATGAGCTAGGGGTCTTCCTACAGTTCAAAGGCAGAGGCACTCTTATAGACTAATAGAATAGTCAATGAAAATCTCTACATTTAACATCCCTACTCTGAATCATAGAATCGTAGAATCATAAAGCTGGAAGAGACCTTAGAAGGCCATCAAGTCCAGCCCCCTTCCCAAGGCAGGACCAATCCCAATTAAATCAACCCAGCCAGGGCTTTGTCAAGCTGAGACTTAAACACCTCTAGGGATGGAGACTCCACTACTTCCCTAGGTAACCCATTCCAGTGCTTCACCACCCTCCCAGTGAAATAGTTTTTTTCTAATATCCAACCTGGACCTCTCCCACCGCAACTTGAGACCATTGTCCCTTGTTCTGCCATCCATCCCTACTCTAACCCTCAGCCGGTTGTGTCCCAGCAGCTGCTGCCGTTGGATTCTCGAGTAGCCTACATAGTTCCTTCTGCAGAGATGGCAGCAGGTGATGAAGTGAGATTTCCTGATAGCTCTATAGACAACCAGAGCTCTGGAGAGGCCAAGTCCCTTGTTTCCTCCCTTTCCATTGTCAAGCTGGGCATAGCCTTAGCTTTTCTAGCATTGCTGGGGATCTGTGGAGTCTGGATCGACAAGGTCCATTTATCAAATTCACTACAGAGATGCAAAATATTATGCATGTTGCCCCAGGAAAGAATAGGGCACAATAGGAGTAAGAAGAAGAGAGTAAATGTGTTGAGCAGCTACACTTACATTCCAGGAGACATATTGTATTGGTATATTAACTGTTTTATAAGCCATTCTCAACTGGTGGATCTCCCATAGCAGACCATATCATCAGTCTATTTGCATATTTTAAGATGCTTCAGAAGAAGGCTGACAAACCCCAATGCACCCATCTAATTATGATGTTATGTACGTGGGCATGTCACAGGATGAAACAAGAAAAGAGAAGTGTTAGGCTGAATATTAGGAAAGAATTCTACTCTGAAAAAACGTGCTATTTTAGACTCAGTGATAGACTCTCCCAGGAAGGGATGGAAGTCCAAGAATATGTTGAAAGCTTCTCTGGATCAAGCAATAGGAAGCATGTTGTAGGAATCAATCCTCTGCTGTCAGGAGATAAGTTAGATGACCTAGGAAGGTATTTTTTTCCTCTTTCCCCAATTTCTATGAATATATGTAATAATCCATAGGGGAAAAGCAACCAGCCAGAATTTCCCCACGCTGAGAGTGCTCCTCAAGGTAAGACTACCTAAAGAAGGAGTTCTTCAGAGAGTGCAGGAATTCTGGCTGCCAGGATTCAAATGGTTGGGAACATCTAGTGAAAGACTTCCATAACCCTTCCACTAGTTTTGGCTTTGGATTCCAACTTGAAGCATCCATTTGCTGTGGATGTAGCTAAGGCAATATCTGTGCACTTTCTTTAATAAATATGCAGGTTATTTTAAGAAATAAAAACAGGCTTATGTTCTTCTGTTCAGGCTCTTTGCAACTTCTTTGTGAACTCTAACCTTTATGTTCAGCTACTTCTGCCTAAAGGCCTTCCAGTGTTTCCTCCACAGATGCTGTGGAGCATGTCCCCGTTAAGTCTGGCATTTCACTGTTGTTTCAATCAGATGGAAGATAGCATCTCTTATCTACGACTTGAACTTTTGATATTTGCATCTTATGGTGTTCAAAGCTATCTCTGCGTCGCATGCTTTCAGCAGCATCCTATTTAGCAGTAGCCTTATGAGAGAATGAATTAAAGTCTCTAGGTACATGTAGAGAACATGACTTGCTTTTAATATGCTCTTCATCTTCCCTGATTAGAAGATTTACAATCAAAGACCATTTCAGGAGAAATGCAACATCTACAGAAAACTGACCCCTTGCCTTCGTTAACTAATAAATCCCATGGTCTTGTGGAGCTCTGCTCATGTTCTCATCCAAGCCAGTACATCAAAAAGAGAAGTAAACATCCAGATGAAACCAGCCATATGAATTGCAGCTCCTGCACCCAATGCAAGGAAGCAGAAGAGTCACTTGACCGCTGGAATCCAGGGGGGGAAATCATATAAAATCAATCATCAAGGACTCTAGAAATCCAGTAACCAGAAAACTTCAGTGAAGACAAAGAGTTAAGTTTAAAAAAAAATCTGATTTTTTTAGACAACTGCAGTCTCTAAATAAGGTTCATCATCAGGAACATCCAACATTAAGAGCATTTCCTGGCTTGAATTATAGGAGTGAATTCTCCAGCTGGCAGATCCACATTCTCCCAGAGTTTGTTGTGCAGTCACTTTCACAGTCAATCTAGCAGCTAGACATCTAAATACTATAATGCACAACCATATCTGATTTACACTTGCAAAACCTTGCACATAGATAATTGCAAGAAAATGTTAGCTGGTGAATTTGAGTCTCATTTGAGAATTAGGCTTACAAGCTTTTAAAAATGAATTTTATTTTATTGCCTAGTTTTACTGTATTAATTGCATTTATTCTATATGTTAATATTCAGTGTAAAGATCTGGAAGGTATTTTATAGTGTGTATATATGTATCTAAGACCCATATGTTTGTATATGGTTTGAGACATGGCTATTTGGAACCAAGGTGGCTCTGTGTTGTATAAAGATGTAAGTCACCACACTGCAAACTACAGCAGGTGAATAACAAATTTGTGGTTCTTTGGCTCTTCTGATTTTTTCAGAAGAAAAATTTGTTTTGGATCAAACCACATATGGATTTTTTTTTAAAGTTGGGCGAATTAAAAAGTAAATGTAAAATGGTTTTGGTTAAATAATTTGTTCAACCAGAAACCAAATGTTTCATTTCAATTTCAGGCATTTTGTAACATTCCAAAAATAAAAATTAATCCAAAGAAATGAATTTTAAAAATCTAATGTTTCATTTGGAAAAGTTAAAAGACAGTGTTATCATCCTTTTTATTTCTGAAACAATTTGGCCAAATTGATGCAAATGTGCAAAATGGTTCACTTTTAAATTATCGGCTTTTTTCACCCCAAAAAGTTGCAACAAAAAAGAAAATTCACCCAGATCTCTTAAGGATGACTCTGTGTACAACATAGTCCACAAAATATACCCTGCTTCACTGGTCGGGTCTTGTGCCTGACACACTATACTTCTTTTTGTGCATCAATATCTTTTTCATAAGACAGATTCAGCAAAAACGGTGAGAAGGCAATATACATTTAGATGTGCCTGGTGGGAGAACAAGAACCTATTGTTAACCCGCAAAAGATAAAGGTTCAGCTACATAGCTAATGCAAATCACTATAGCACCATTAAAAGCTGTGCAACTAAAGTTTGCACCTCCCTTAACTGGGACTCCTGGTCTGGTATCATCCATGGTCCAGCATGACCATGGATGTTCCTGGATGAGAGAACCCTGGAGCAGGAGGGCCAGCAGCTGGGAGCCCAGAGATGCTGGTGGCAGCAGGGCTGCAGCAAGCAGGGCAGTGGCAATGCTGGGGCAGGCTTGGGTGGCAGCGGAGCACTGTTGGAGCTTCCTGCTGCTCAGCAGCAGGGCTGGAACCAGGGCTGCCCAGGAGGAGAAGCCTGGCTGGGGCAGCATAATTGGTGTTGCTTGCTGCCTGGCAGCAGGGATGGGGCTGTGGCCACAATAGCCCAGGAGATGAAATCTGGTGGTGGCTATGGCAGCCCAGCAGAAGCCGCGTGGCCAGGCCACATGCCACCCGGCAGGCTGCGAAGCTGGGCCGGGCCAGCAGGAAGCCTGGCCGGGCTGAAAGAGCAGGCAGTGGAGAGTGGCAACAAGCTGTAGGGTTGGCCTCAGGGGACCTCCCATTGTCAGGCAAATTCCCTCATCCGGTACCGGTCGGGGTGCCGGACTGGGGAGGTCCAACCTGTACATAGATTTCCACCAGCTGTGGTTCTGACTCTGTACATCTTTATTTCCTACAAATAAACAAAATTTCCCATTTCTTAAACACAGGTATAATCTTTTTTTAAAAATTTTTTAAAAGGAAGAATAACTATAGATTTCATAGTGAGAGATAATGAGAACAGTCGCTAACAATAGGGAGATTAAATATAGAGTTTATAAGCCATTGTGAAAGAAAAGCAATTGATCTGACACCTTGTTCTAATTAAAGTACATTAATTGTGAGAGCAGATTTATTCAAATTATACTGTGTATGTGTAAGTGCAAGATATGACAGATTTTTAATATTTCTGCAAGCATGGAAATAAGATCATTGAAATACCTCACCATATGTTTCAGTGAGCGATGGCCAATTCTCATTTTCAAAAGGCATATATTTCTCAATGCTATATTTTAAGCATCCATATTAACCTCTTAAAGATGTTAACCTTGTAAACATCAAACATACAAAAGCAACTAGGGGTTGAAAGAACAGTATAGTTTCTAGTTTGATACATATTAAAGGGTATGTCTAGACTACATGCCTTTGCCGACGGAGGAATGTAAATTAGACATACTGACATAGTCAATGAATCGGGGATTTAAATAAAAATGGCTGCCGCGTTGTGCTGGCTCAGCTGTTTGTCAGCACAAACCGGTAGTCAAGACAGGGATCGGTCGATGAAGAAAGCTTTGCCAACCGATCCCTTATGCCTCGTGAAACATCGACCAATCCTCGTTGACCGATCCCCGTCTTGACTGCTGGTTTGTGCCAACAAACAGCTGAGCCAGCACAATGTGGTGGCCATTTTTATTCTAATGAAGTGGGGGATATTTAAATCCCTGCTTCATTGACTATGTCAGTATGTTCTAATTTACATGCCGCTGTCAGCAGAGGCATGTAGTCTAGACCTATCCAAAGATATGTTTGAGTATGAGTGGACTGAAAGCTTTGCCCAGCTTATCTCTGCTGGATATAGCGGAGTTTTATGGGTTGTCTCCTGACCTCATGAATACATTGAAGGATGGGTCGGGTGGTAATAGTACATAAGCAGACATCTTTAGAGCATGATGCATGATCCAGTTGCCATTGAAGTAAGCGGGCATTGGAACCAGTTTAGTGGATTTATAAGTCTGGATTTATAGTCTAGTGGTTTGTTTTCCCAGAGGTGCTGAAGAACCAACGCTTCAGCTGATTTCACTGAGAACCTAAGCCACACTGAAAATCAGAGATGAAGAATTCACCATATGAGGGATTCAAGTTTATGACAGTAATTAATTATATTAGATACTTATACAGCCTCCCATTACCTCAGAATGGTTCCCAATCTTTAATGTGCTGATCCTCAAAACAGCCCTTTGAGATCAGAAAGTACTTTCATAGAATCATAGAATTCTAGGGCTGGAAGAGACCTCAAAAGGTCATTGAGTCCAACTCCCTGCACAAAAGCCTCAGGGGGTAGTCGAGTTAGTCTTTACAGGATAAACTTAAAAAACAACAAATAGTCTGGTAGCACTTTATAGACCAACCCCAGCTAAATCATCCCAGCCATGACTTTGGCAAGCCAGGATTTAAAAATCTCTAGGGATGGAGATTCCACCACCTTCCGAGGTAACCCATTCCAGTGCTTCACCACCCTCCTAGTGAAAGAAACAAGCAATGATCTGGTAGCACTAACAAAACATGTAGACGGTATCATGAGCTTTTGTGGGCACAGCCCACTTCTTCAGATGAAAACTCAAAAGAAATAGGAGAGGGAAAGGAGAGGGGGGAGAAAAAGAAAGAAAGAAAAAAAAAGGAAGGGGTCTGAGAGATAGGGCATCAGTAAGTATCTGAAGAATGGATACTTAACCTAAGCAGATCAAAGTAAATAGATAGATGCTGAGACAGGAAGGATACTACTCACAGAGCTGTTAGCACCTTCAGTGGATAGATAATGTCCTAGCCAACCCTACGGTGATTAAGTCCATTAGCATGTGAATTGAATTTGTGTATGAAGTGTGATTCGAGTGCTTCCCTGTGAAAGAGTTTTTCCTATTCTCCAACCTAGACCTCCGTTACTGTAACTTGACACCAGTCCTCCTTGTTCTGCCATCCATCACTACTAAGAACAATCTCTCTCCATCCTCTTTGGAGCCTCCCTTCAGGAAGTTGAAGGCTGCTATCACATCCCCCCTCACTCTTCTCTTCTGCAGACTAATAAGCCCAAATCCCTCAGCCTCTCCTTTAACCTCCATTTTACACAGCCAAGTGATAGAAATGTAGCCGTGTTAGTCTGGGGTAGTTGAAGCAAAATGCAGGACAATGTAGCACTTTAAAGACTAACAAGATGGTTTATTAGATGATGAGCTTTCGTGGGCCAGACCCACTTCCTCAGATCAAATAGTGGAAGAAAGTAGTCACAACCATATATACCAAAGGATACAATTAAAAAAAATGAACAAATATGAAAAGGACAAATCACATTGCAGAACAGAAGGGGGATGCGGGGGGGTGGGAAGGGGGAAGAAGGAAGGTAAGTGTCTGTGAATTGCTGATATTAAAGGTAGGGAGAGTGGGATGTTTGTGAGTTAATGGTATTACAGGTGATAATTGGGGAAACTGTCTTGGTAATGGGTGAGAAAGTTCAAAGACTTGTTAAGTCCTTCCTGGCAAGTGTCGAATTTTAACATGAATGACAGTTCAGAGGATTCCCTTTCAAGTAGGCACAGAAAGACTAAGGACTAGATTTTTAAAGGTATTTAGGCATCGAACGAGGCAGACAGATGCCTAATGGGATCCCACTGTGTGCAAAAGAAATATGAGGTGAACCAAGGGACCAAACCCAGATCTCCTAATCACTATGTCAAACTGCCTTCTCTATTGGTCTTTTGCCACTATACAGTGAATTCACGCTGTGGCATTCAGGACCTCATAGTCACATTATTCTGCTATTGCCTTGCTTCTGGTGGAGGCCCGGGGAAAGTCCGTGAGATTTGATGCAATGTTCTTGGATGTCAGTGGGAGTCTTTCCATAGACTCCAATGGGCTTTGGATCAGACCCATATTGAGTCCCACTGTTGTCTCTTGATTGAGAAATCAGGCTGCTGTGATTTGACATAAGGAGTTTGGCATTGGTTCCACACAGGCCCGAAAATTCTGTTCACCCACCAAACCAATCTGGATCTTGGCTCAGGACCTCAAATGCAGGAGGTTCCAATTACAACAGAGCTCATATTTCTCAATCAGCTGCCATCTCCTCTCTCTGACTCGCAGTGATGATGTATTTGCTTCCATACTGATTTTCTTTTGACTGTACATGTAGCCCCTGTAATTGTATAGCAACTGGGAACCAAAGGAATGATTGCAGAGTATCTGCAAGGATTGCTTCAAAGAGGACAGACATATTCCACTCAGCACTTTGAGGTTAGAGCAGTGTTTCTCAAAGTGGTCCACAAAACCATTTTGAGAAACCTGCTCCGGTGTGTTTACTTACCAGCTCCCCGGCCACGGAGCCTCGTGATGCCCATTGGCTCCGGTTTGCCATTTGCAGCCAAGGGGAGCCACGGGGAGCAGTGGCCTGGCCCATACTGTTTCCCACGGCTTACTTGTACTTGAATGAGGAACTTAGATGGATAAAGATGGCTTTGAGTTATCTTTGTACCAGGCACAATCGACCATATCTAACTGAAATCTTTGGGTGAGCTAGAGTTTCCTTCATTGCCCTTCTGCCTAAAAAATAAATCCCCAACTCCTCCAGAAAAGTAACTAGAGACTCAGGGTTTATACTCCAAGGATTTTCAGCAAGGATTGCACACGGACAGGTTCCCCACATTCAAGTCCCAAAAGAGCTAAAGAAATGAATTTAATTAAGGCACTTTATAAAATCATATGACAAAAAAATAAGCTAACATTTACAGCACAACATGGCTATTTTAAAATTCACAGACAATATTACTGGGGTTATACATAAACACACTCAAACTTAAAAAAAAAAATTGCAACAGTTCCATTCCTACCCAAACACAGTGAGAACAAACTGATATTTCCCAAAAGCTCAGCTTGAGTTCACCCAAGTCTTCGACTGTTTGATTACCTTCGCTCTATCCTCAGCTGAAACATCTTCCCTCCTCTTGGTTAGCCAGAACCTACAGGTGGAATCTATGCACATGCAGACACTTCCTCAGCTGAAATCGCTGTTAGAAAGTACAAAACTGAGAATATCAAAATGTAAGTGATTCTTCCCCCATTATCACATTTAAAGAAAAGTTGGTGAATCATTGTAGTTGAGTCAATTTAACTAAAATAGTTTGGCTAAAATTAAAATATTCAAAGCATACAATTGATATAGAAGAAATTATTTTCCCTTCCAATTTCCTCTTGCTATAATTAATATTGTCCATGCTTCTCTGTTCAAGGGATAACAGTATCACCAATCTGCTGCACAACGCTTCAGCGTGAGGGACTTCAACCTGCTTTCTGTTCTGGGCTCAGCTTCTCCCTGCTCACACAGGACACATGGCCTCCTGAAGAGTAGCTGCCCTGCCTGCTTGCCCTGATGGAATCTAACCACAGCAACCAGGAACCTATTGGAGCAGACCCAATACTACCACACCTGATTCCAGAAGCTTCTGGGAGTGGAGTGCTAAATCTGCCTAGTAACAGCCGCCCAACCATAACTCCCTCCCTCCTACCCCAATGGGTCTTTTAAAGAGATATCTCCTTATAAGGCACAGGGATTACGCAACAATCAGTGTAGGGTTGAGCAGCCTTTGAAGGAACACAAAATAAATAGGAAGATATAATCAGATGCGATGGTCTTAGGGCATTTCACCGCCTAGAACAGATAGAGTCCTCAACATTCCCTGACATACTCTCTAACCTAGGGGCTGCTGAGGTGTTGGGAGAATACTACATGGGGAGATGTAAAGTTGACAGAACAGCTCTAAGATTCCTTTTCAATTTAACTGCAGTCCTTCCTGTCCTAAATTATTGGACAGGATTGCTGTTTTGTTGAGCAATTGCTAATTTTCACCCTGCAGGAGGCTGCATTTTTATGGTGCTTTAAGTGGTCCCTAGATAAAGCTTGTATAACAGTGTAAGTTTGTAAATTGCGTTAGGCTTCCCTTGGCATGGAAGAAAACATTTAAATGTAAGCTAAGCTGAGATACAGCCTGAGGTTGATAGTGTGTGCATAGCAGCTACCAAGTTTAGAAAAGTGTGTGTGGGGGGGGAGGGATGCTTGTTAAGGACATCTTTAAATGAAATATTCATAGAATCATAGGATTCTAGAACTGGAAAGGACCTTGAGAAATCATCAAGTCCAGTCTCCTCCGCTTATGGCAGGATCAAGCAACATCTAGATCATCTTGATAGATGTCTATCTAACCTGCTCTTAAATATCTCCAGTGATGGAGATTCCACAACCTCCCTAGGCAATGTATTCCAGTGTTTAACCACTCTGATAGTTAGGAAGCTTTTGCTTTCAAACCTAAACCTCCCCTTCTGCAGCTTAAGCCCATTGCTTCTTGTTCTATCAGCAGAGGTCAAGGAGAACATTTCTTCTCCCTCCACCTGGTAACACCTTTTTAGGTACTTGTAAGCTTCTATATGTTTCCTCTCACTCTTCTTTTTTTCTCAAACTAAACAAGCCCAATTGTCTCCGTCTTCCATCATAGGTCATGTTTTCTAGACCTTTAAGCATATTTGTTGCTCTTCTCTACAACCTCTCTAATTTCTCCACATCTTTCTTGAAATGTGGTTCCCAGAACTCGACACAATACTCCAGCTGAGGCCTAATCAGCACAGAGCAGAGTGGAAACATTATTTCTCCTGTCTTGCTCACAACACACCTGTTAATGCATCCCAAGATCATGTTTACTTTTTTTTTTGCAAGTGTCACACTGTTGACTCCTATTTAGCTTGTAGTCCACTATGACCCCTAGATCCCTTTCTGCAGTACTCTTTCCTAGACAGTCACTTCCCATTCTATGGGTACATCTAGACTACCGCGTTTTGTCGACGGAAGTTTTGTCGACAGTATCTGTCGACAAAACTTCCGTCGACAAGAGCGTCCAGACACATTGAGTTCTGTCGACAAAGCAAGCTGCTTTGTCGACAGAACCCCGTAGTCTGGACGCAACCCTACAGGCAATAACACCTTCTGTCGACAGAAATCTGTCGACAGAAGGTGTTATGCCTCGTAAAATGAGGTATACCAGCGTTGACAAAACTGCTGAGTTCTGTCAATGTTATGTCGACAGAATTCAGCGGTAGTGTAGACGCTGGTATAGTTTTGTCGACAAAAGTCCACTTTTGTCGACAAAACTCGGTAGTCTAGACACACCCTATGTGTGTGAAACTGATTGTTCCTTCCTAAGAGAGTACTGGTTCAAAAATATTGTACGTCTTTTCATTATTTGGCATATGCAGTCCAGGCAAGCCAAGCCACAATGTTCTCATCCATGATGTTCAAGGGACAAAGACCTCTCAGAAATGGACTCCTTTTGCATTGCTCAACAATGTATTTCATGGTTTGTGGCTGCTCACATCAACATAGTGGACTCTCTTTAAAATGTCACCAAAATTTCTCTGCAGCACAAATTCCATGTCTGGTACAAAACCAGTTCAGAAAACTCCATGGTTGTCATGGCAAAAAAAAACCTCTTGGGGGTCTAATGTCCCACTCTTGGGCTACTTCCTATCAGACCCACAGTAGTCAGCATCTTCTCCACTTTCCTCTGGACCGAGGGCTTCTCTGGCTCTTCCCCACTGATTGGCCTCCACAGTTTGGTCTGGCAATAGCTCTTCCTCCAGAGTTTCAACAGGACCTCCTTCCTCAGCAGTGGTCAGCCCTGACTGAGCAACTCCACCAGCTTTTATACCTGTCCTCCAGCTGGAGCATGCCCAGCAGGGCTGTCGGGGTGGGGCTTTCTAGGCCAGGTAGCTCTGGTTAACACTTTCTGGATCAGTGCAGGGTTGGTACAGCCCATCACTGTCTCGTTGGCACTTCTTCCTTTTCAGGTTAAAACTGATCTTGGGATAAAGTTTGTATTTGTAATATTTTGGTGACTACAATTCCCTTTTCAGTTTGCACTGGAAGATTTTCCTAAAAGGCTGAATTCCAGTACAAGAATTATGGAGGTTTAAAGAGTACAGTTATCTTGCATTCAGTGAAATTCAGAAAGCAACATTTAATTTAGGGGGGTAAACCACCCTATAAAGACTAGCCAATTAAACAATAAAGACATCAGAAAAAGGTACAGGGGACCAATTTTGTCCCTTGTTTAATTCTACTGAAGTTAGAGGAGTCCCTCGTGCAGATGAGTGTGACCTAACAATAGGAATGGTCTGGTATCTTTAATGCAAGGGAAATTATCCAGGGGCAAAAAACAAAATAAAAATGGAAGACTAAGAATCCCAAAGGCAGAATATGAATACATATTTTCATCACAGTAAAGGCGGCTGCATTTGGTGAAACCATTTATTAAAACACTGCCTCTGGCCTTTCATTTTTTGTACTTACATATCTCAGCTCTGGACCTTTCAATCCCTGCATTAAAGACCCAAATGAAGGAACCAAGCTGTGTGAGGTTTCCTTTTGTATGTCCCAAGGAGAACATGGCACTGTATTTGTCTGTGATTTGCCTGGTTGCTGCCTTGGATGTTCAAATGTAAGTAATTTCTTGGTAAATAGAACTCAGAGAGGCCCCTTGACTTTTTCTAGCTTAATTTATTAGACTCTGATCCTAACATTGGACATCACTTGGACAAGAGAGGTCATTTCCTTGCCTTGTATCTGTTAATGAAGTACTGCAGAGTTCAAGAGAAACAATTATGTGGTTCTGTGGAAGGTTTTAGAAATTTCATTAAGACAGGCTTTTTTTTTTTACCAATTTTGAAGACTCACTTAAGGAAAGTAATCTGATAACTACTGTAGGATACCAGGAAAAATAATACAGGCACTTTGGAGACATTATTAATGACAAATTAACATCAGTAGTTCTAGAAATAACTTAACAGGAGCATGGGAAAACAGAGGGTGAGATAAAATATGCAAATACCATAAGACGGCTGTGCATGTATATAGTGCAAAATAGACAAACTGACCCAACAGCATAACTAAGCAGGGCGTACAAATAGTAAAAATGATTTGCAATATATTCTTGCTTCAGCCTTTAGAGATAGAATTAATATGCGGGTTTCACAACCAATTGCACTGCATCCCACCCTTTGAAGGTTGTTCTAACAGAATACAGTTTAATTAAATGAAATTGACAGCTTGCTGTGTGACTGCAGCCAAGATGCAAATTTAGATTTGGGATGGGGCTGACATTGGTCTTTTGGTGAAAATCAGGTGAGCATAAATTCAGATCCATCTTCACTGCAGAACCCTTTTGATGGTGTCCTTTCCTAAAACATAGCACTTCTGCCATGGATGTTAGTGTCACGTACTAAACTGAGCCAACCTCATGGGAGTATTTGTGACTCCATCTAGAAGAATGGAATGTGTTTAGCTATTTTGGATCATTAACAAGGGCAAAGATCGTTTCTTGAGGCCCGGTTTAAAAATTGCTCACTTCTGGCATCTGCCGATTTATAGCCCCCATCTGTATGATGGCTGTTGAAGTCTCCAACATGAACAGCTAGGTGATGGAACAACTGTTGACCCCTGCTAATACAAGGAGGCGTGTACATATTTGCTATCTGAAATGCGCTGATTTTGATGACTTCACAGTATTCGGTGGATGACAGATGTACTGTACCTGCAATGGTAGCTGGAACATATGTGCCATATATGAGAGCAAAGCCGTCAATCTTGTATCAGCCAGCTTCATTGATCGCATGTTGATGAGCACCATTATTAAGTATTGCTTCACGGTTGATTAACCCTCCATCTTGAGTTGCAAGACTCGGAATGCAGGCCTGATGCTAGAGAAGCCACAGGATTGCACATTCTTCATGTTACCGGAAGAACCGATACCAGGATTCCTTAAGTCTGAACTTGTGGAATTCAGGTTGTTAGGAAAATCACTAGCTTCCCCAGACTGTACTGGGTGCAGACAGGAGGGGCAACAAGAATATGGATCCACTGCTGCTTGATAGAGACAATAAATAATACTATATAAACATAATAAAATAATATTATTGAAAAATGATACTCAAACACAGAACTAAAGGCACTGTCCATTAATAGTTCCAGTCGCCGACACAGGCACAAATAAGTATTGAGCATTCAGGTATTGATGTGTTTTGTTGTCTCTATACACACACACACAAAGTCATTTGACCTTTTTTAATGTATCTGTGTCCCTATCCTTTTCCTTTGGTTTGTTGTAGTCTGAAGGGAGGAGGGAGATCAATACCATGTTCTATCGAAGTCTACACATTCATGGAACAGTGAAATCCTTATATGAGAGAACAGCATGAATATTTTTAGTTACTTGGTTCTAATGCTGCTTGCTCTAATTCAGTGTAACTGTAATCACTGTCTGTTTATGAGGAGGGATAAGCAACATGTGAAGGACGGAGGGGGAAGAGAGAGAGTCTGTTTTGTGGGATAATAAATCTCTTTGCATCTCAACTCAGAAGTAATGTACTTTGAAGCAGAAGAAATCATCCATCTAGACTTGTCATGGTCATAACTATTCCTTTATCTGTTTCTTTTGAACTAAGTATACAGCAGAATACATCTCTTGAGCACACAATTGCTTTTGTGCAAGAGGTTGTTGCTCTTTGTTGTGTGATCAGGACTTTTGCCATTTAAGGGGCATGAAACGTGTACTGATTAGGCTTTTTTATGAAATGTTGTATTTTTTTTCTAGGAATAAAGTGCTGTCCTGACTGAAAATCAGGGGAATCGTGCCAGCTGACACGCCACATCACTGGCTTCTCCACTTTTCAGAACACAAATCAAGCTCCTAAAGGACCCACAACTTTTCAGCTGGTGTACACTGGTGTGTGTGGGGGGGGGGGGAGGGTGCAGGAATTAGTGGGGGCAAAACAAAGTAGCTGTCACTTAATGAGCAGAATAACAACGTGCAAAAGCTAAGAACATGCTACCTAAGCACACAACAAAAGGGAGTATAATACTATTTATTAAATGTAAAATATTAACCAAATTCTTAGACGTAACATTTGTCATGAGTCTTTTTAAAAGTTTTCTAACACTCCAATCAGTGCAACAATCTGGAATGACTTAGTCTACTCATTCTCAGTGACAGTAGTAACCAGATGGCTAGGGATAAATGGAGGCTGTGCCTGCAAGGTAGCTGTATTGTCTAGTATACCACTCTGAATGTAGGACACTTGAGTTCTATTGCTAGCTGTGCCACGGGTTTGTGGAGATCTTTAGTTAATTTCCCCAGCCTACCTCAGTTTCCCCATCTAAAATGGCAGTACTGGTACTGACCTCCATTGTCGAGTGTTTGAAGTCTATGGCTGAAAAGAGCTAGGTATTACTCTATAGGTTCTAATTCGTGTCTGACTGCCCAACTAACCCAAGCTGACTGCAAGCTAGTTGGGAGCAGCCTCTTACACTTCTTGGGGCTGGTGAAATGTGTCCCAGAAGAATGGAAGGGGAGGAGTTTCTGCTGCACCGGATAAACAGGAAGAATTCAGAATTCTTCATGTATAGAGCGAATCGAACTCTATTCCCACTAAGGCCTAAAGTCTTGTGATGACACAAAAATCTGCTTAAGGCTGGCAAAGTCGGTCTAGAGGGTGGTTTGGATCATATTACTGCACAAAAGGACAATAAACCCACTCCTCAACCCCCCTGTAGCTCCCTCCACAGAGTATCTGAATCCATAATCTGGGTCCATTGAAGCAGACAGGAATAGATGGAGCTTGGTCTTTTTTTCCCCTCCCATCACCTCCTGGCTAGCCCAGCTGAACTAGCATGGTGGTGAGTAATTATGTAGCCAAAGTCCATCCTTATCTGTAAGCACTACTAGTCCCAATGCAGTCACTGGGTAGAGTTACTCACATGCTACAGGCCTTTCCTGGACTCGGGTGTTCTTGCGCATTGAGGCCTATTTCTGGGAGCCAAGATGGAAAAGAGGAAACCTGCTGAGCAACTGGCATACTTTCGCGGCTCAGTTGTAGAAAGCTGCACCCTATGAAGGTCTGTGTCCTTGACGATCTAGCCAAAAGAAATTAGGGACCTTGCTTTCCTCCAGGCAATGAGCAAGCCCCTGAATACTTACCACTGGCCATTGACATTTATGCTGCAATACAGCATGAACACGGGGAAAGTAATTCAGGATCTAATAATAAGCAATAAAACTAACTGTTAGTAAAGCAATTTCAGGGCAGCAGTAAATGTTGCCCAGATTTGATTTAAGCGGTAACAAGTATGCAGTGTGTATTACAGGAGCACATATTTTACCTCCGCTTCAGTGTGCTTCCGTTAAGTGCACATGGCACCTTCCATAGAACAGCACAAATTCACGTCAGAAGCTAGGAGAACAAGGAAGCAGACTGTGGAAAAGTTACAAAATAAACTTCCAAAGAATATGATGTAGAGCACTGTGTTGTATTTTCTCTGAGATTAAATACAGCTTTTCTGATGAATACTGGCATGTTTATTTTCTGGTTCTACAGCACAACTTAAATATCCTGCAAATGCAAAAACTCAGACATCGAACGCTCCTGCAATGGTTTTGATATTATTCATCTGCCAGTTTGAGAGTGGCTTTTTATACACAATTCATTATTCATTTTATGAGCATTAGTAAAAAAAAACCCACAAAAAACAAAGACAGACGTACCAAAAACAAAGCTTTTGATGCTATCTGACTCCTTTGAAAAATGTTTATGGTTTCAATAGGGTGCTTCTGGGTAAATTTTGCAACAGTTATTGAGAAGACCATGGGAAATGCTACCATGAAACAGCATTAGGATAATTCACTTACATGATAATGACTAGAATTTTATGTGCCACAATTATTTTACTACATCAGTAGAGCTTTTTATTTGGACCACCATTATTTTGTGGAATTAAAGGTATATATATATAAAACCTAACCTGCTTTACCCAGGACAATGACTATTTCTGTAAGGAAAGCATGTAATAGTCGATAGCAGATCGCAGGAGCCCAACACTATAATATAAACTAAAGCACTGCAAATCCACTTTGCCACCACTTCAGATGAATAAAGCAATTAGTATGTCAATGCATGCTCAAAAGCTTCAAGAGTATCTGCGTAATATTCAGACTGTTATACATAAACTGCACTTAAATAAAGCTTGGGGGTAGGAGGCATGCTGAAATGCTTCGCAGGACAGTACAAATTTTATCTGGGGTCTCCTGGGATCTTACTCACAAAAGCAACTTGCATAGAGACATGCATGGAACACTGTGGATGATAAGAATGGATAATAAGTGATCATGTATCAAGTTGCAGGAAGGTGACCGATCAGTTGCTTGTAAATCCATTCATGTGTAACAACTTAATTATCTTCATAGAAATAAAGGTAAATAACACTGTATGAGATGAATGGATGGTCCAGTATCAAAAGGTGCTGCAAACAGCAGGGAAGAGAGAGAAATAATGTGGAGGGTCATAAATAGGTTAGAAGAATGCCGAGAAAAGAACATGACATTTGTCTTGAGGAAAATTCCAGGGAAAACTAGCAAGGAGAAGTCTCTTCTATAAAAGATAGAACCCTGAATATTGCAAGAACTGTTGACAGGCAGCAAATTAGATAATTTTGTTTAGTGCGCATAACAATATGGGAATTAAAATTTGAAAAAGCTTAAGTGGTTTGGGGCTACATACTCAGAAGCAGTGCTTTTTTTGTAATGGTACTGCCCTGTATGTAGTACCGGCACCTCTAGACGAAGTACCGACACCTCCAGTTAGAGCTCAACAACTTTTCCTCTGGAGTAAGGGCACTTTTGTTTTTTAAAGCACTGCTCAGAGGTATTGTAATTCAGAACAAACAGGTACCTGGTAAAGCCACATCTGGAGTGTTCTTGGCTTCATAAATTTTAAAGTGGCTCCAACCATCCAGTCCAGGGATACTCAACACGCATGCGGCCCGCTTGTTGGCGGCCCACGGTGCGGTTTGGGTTTATGTGGGGCTCAACACGCAGCCTGCGGGTGGGATCCATTGAACATGGCCTCCACTAGGAACATGCTCCACAACAGCGAGGTGTCTCCCAGGCAGCATGAGCACTGAAAGACGCAAGCGGATGGGCTGGCTGGAACAGAGGGGTACAGAGTGTTGACGTTTCTAGCGCCCAGGGAAGAGGTGCTGGGAGCACCAGGAAATTGTGGGAAGTGCTTTGTATTCATGCCCATCAGTGTGAAAGAAGCAAGTTAAGGAACTATGGATTGGATAAATGGATAGAAAGCTGTTTAGATTTAAGGGGATAGAAAGCTGTTTAGATTGTTGGGCTTAACAGGTAGTGATCAACAGCTTGATGTCTGGTTGGAGTTTCAAGTGGCGTGCCCCAAGAATTGGTTTTAGAGCTGGTTTTGTTCAAATCTTTATTAATGACCTGGATGAGAGTATGGACTACCCCCTCAGTAAGTTTGCAAATGACCCTAAACTAGGGGGAGCAATAGATATATTGGAGGGTAGGAAGAGGGTCCAGAATGACCTAGACAACTTGGAAGATTGGGCCAAAAATCTGATGAGGTTCAACAAGAACAAGTACAGAGTCCTGCACTTGGGACAGAAGAATCCCAAGCACAGTTATAGGTTGTGGACTGGCTAAGCAGCAGTTCGGCAGAAAAGGACCTGGGGATTACAGTGGATGAGAAGCTGGATATGAGTCAATAGTGTGCCCTTGTAGTCAAGAAGGCTAATGGCATATTAGGGTCCATTAGGAGGAGCGTTTCCAGCAGATCTAGAGAAGTGATTAGTCTCCATGGGTATGTCTACACTACAAAGTTAATTCGAACTAACAGACGTTAGTTCGAATTAACTTTGATAGGCACTACACACGAAACCGCTAGTTCGAACTTAATTCAAACTAGCGAAGCGCTTAATTCGAACTAGCTAAACCTTATTCCACGAGGACTAACACCTAGTTCGAATTAACTAGTTCGAATTAAGGGCTGTGGAGCTACTTAATTCAAATTAGTGGGAGGCTAGCCCTCCCCAGCTTTCCCTGGTGGCCACTCTGGGCACCACCAGGGAAACTCGTATGCCCCCCTCCCGGCCCTGGAGCCCTTAAAGGGGCACAGGCTGGCTACAGTGCCCATGCCAGGTGCAAGCCTGCCAGCACCCAGCCAGCAGACCCTGCACCTGGCACGGCTTGAGCCAGCCACCCGATGCCACCCAGCCCTCTGCCTCTTCCCGGGACCAGGCTGGCGGCTCCCGGGAGCCTGCCCAGGTCCGCAAGAGGCGGGCACCCACCTGGTCTAGTGCGGACATCGTGGACCTCATCCATGACCTCCGCACTAGGCACAGGAAAGTGGCCATCTAGGGCAAGATAGCTGCCATCCTGGCCACCCAGGAGCAGGTGTGCATGAAAATCAAGATGGTCCACTGAGACCCCTGACCCTGAGCCCTGAGCTTAGAATGGCCGTACTGGGTCAGACCAAAGGTCCATCTAGCCCAGTAGCCTGACTGCCAACAATGGCCAACACCAGCTACCCCGGAGGGGATGGAACGAAGACAATGACCAAGCCATTTGTCTCGTACCATCCATCTCCAGCCTTCAACAAACAGAGGCCAGGGACACCATTTCTACCCCCTGGCTAATAGCACTCCATGGACCCAACCTCCATGACTTTATCTCACTTCTCTTTAAACTCCGTTCTAGTTCTAGCCTTCACAGCCTCCTGCAGCAAGGAGTTCCACAGGTTGACTATTTGCTTTGTGAAGAAGAACTTTCTGTTGTTAGTTTGAAGCCTGCTACCCATTCATTTCATTTGGTGTCCTTTAGTCCTTATATTATGGGAACTAATGAAGAACTTTTCTTTATGCACCCTCTCCACACCACTCATGCTTTTATAGACCTCTATCATATGCCCCCTCAGTCTCCTCTTTTCTAAGCTGAAAAGTCCCAGTCTCTTTAGCCTCTCTCATATGGGACCTGTTCCAAACCCCTCATCATTTTAGTTGCCCTTCCCTCTCCCACCCTCTCTCTTCCCCTCTCCCACCACCTTTTCCCAGTCTCCCCCAATTTTGTTCAATAAAGAAAGTTTCTATTTTTGAACACGTGTCCTTTATTTTGTACATCAGGAAGGGGGACTAGGGAGGGGTAAGTGGAAGGAGGTGAGGGAGGAATGGGGTACGAGTCCCAGATAGGGAGGACTGGGGTGGCTCTTTGGGCTCCTCAGGGTGGAAGCTCTCCTGAAGCCCCTTGATTGACCCCCCCTCCGGATGGCAGCCTGCGGCAAGTGCAGCTGGGCTGATGGCCGAGTGCTGTGATGTGCCGAGTGTGGGCATTCAGGGCACTCCAAGCCAGGACTGCTTTGCAAGCGGGGCACCCCTGAGAACTGTCTGTCTGGGGTGGGGGTCGGGTCCCTTTAAGCACAGCCCTCGGCTAGCCTGAGACAGCAGCTCCACGCTCTAAGTCCTATTCTGATGCCCTGCCGGCACTGCTTCCGGCCATCCTTAACCTCAGTTCAGGGTCCACTCAATGTGGACATGCTAGTCTGAATTAGCAAAACGCTAATTCGAACTAGTTTTTAGGTCTAGATTCACTAGTTCGAATTAGCTTAGTTCGAATTAGTGCTGTAGTGTAGACATACCCCTTCTTTCAGCTAAATCTGTAGTATTGTTTTGTCCAGTTTTGTCCCCCTCCCCACTACAGAAAGAGTGTGGATGCATTGGAGAGGGTTCAGTGAAGGAAAATGAAAATATTGAGGGGGCTGGAGCACATTATCTATGGCTGTGTCTACACTACATGCCTCTGTCGGCAGAGGCATGTAGATTTGGGTTGTAGGCAAAGGTAAATGAAGCCGCAATTTAAATGATCGCGGCTTCATTTACATTTACATGGCTGCCGCGCTGAGCCGACAAACAGCTGATCAGCTGTTTGTCGGCTCGCCGCTAGTTGGACGTTCCCCCTGTCGACATCAAAGCCCTTTGTCGGCAGCCCCGTTATTCCTCGTGGGATGAGGTTTACCGGGGCTGCCGATAAAGGGCTTTGATGTCGACAGGGAGAACGTCCAGACTAGCGGCGAGCCGACAAACAGCTGATCAGCTGTTTGTCGGCTCAGCGCGGCAGCCATGTAAATGTAAATGAAGCCGCGATCATTTAAATTGCGGCTTCATTTACCTTTGCCAAACAAACAAATCTACATGCCTCTGCTGACAGAGGCATGTAGTGTAGACGTACCCTATGAGTACAGGCTGAGGGATTTGGGCTTATTTGACTGCAGAAGAGAAGAGTGAGGGGGGATTTGATAGCAGCCTTTAGCTCCTTGAAGAAAGGTTCCAAAGAAGATGGAGAGAAGCTGTTCGCAGTAGTGATGGATGACAGAGCAAGGAGCAATGATCTCAAGATGCAGTGAGGGAGGTCTAGGTTGTATATTAGAAAAAACTGTTTCCCTAGGAAGGTGGAGAAATACTAGAATGGGTTACCTAGGGAGGTGATGGATCTCCATCCCTAGAGGTTTTTAAGTCCCAGCTTGACAAGGCCCTGGCTGGGATCATTAAATTGGGATTGGGCCTGCTTTTAGCAGGGGGCTGGAGTTAATGACCTCCTTAGGTCTCAACCCAAGGGCTACGTCTAGACTGGCATGATTTTCCGGAAATGCTTTTAACGGAAAAGTTTTCAGTTAAAAGCATTTTCGGAACAAAGCGTCTTGATTGTCACGGACGCTTTTCCGCAAAAGCACTTTTTGCGGAAAAGCATCCATGCCAATCTAGACGCGCTTTTCCGCAAAAAAGCCCCGATTGCCATTTTCGCGATCAGGGCTTTTTTGCAGAATACAAATCAGAGCTGTCTACACTGGCCTTTTTGCGCAAAAGTTTTGCGCAAAAAGACTTTTGCCTAAACAGGAGCAGCATAGTATTTCCGCAAGAAGCACTGATTTCTTACAGTAGGAAGTCAGTGCTTTTGCGGAAATTCAAGCTTCCAGTGTAGACAGCTGGAAAGTTTTTCCGGAAAAGCGGCTGATTTTCCGGAAAAACTGGCCAGTCTAGACACAGCCTAAGATTCTATGATTCTGTGATCATGTCCCTACTTCTGCTTGGTGCTTCTCTTTTTATACATCCAAGGATCTCAAGGCACAGTGTTGTATTGAACGCTCATGTTGACATGGTTATCCACAATATCCCCAAGTCCTTTTCTGAGTCACTGCTTTTCAAGACAATCTCCCATCCTATAGGTGTGTGCCTCATTCTTTGTTTCCAGAAGTATTACTTGCAGTTGACAGTATTCAAAAGCATTTTATTGGATGGACGCTGTGCCATCTAAAAATTTTTCCAGCAAAGATTTCATGTTATCATCTAGAATTCTAGGTAGTTGATAAAAACATTCGAGATGGACCAAGAACCAATCACCCGGGGACATTTCTAGTTGCAGCCCCACTCATTGTTGTCTCCCCATTCACAGCTACAATTTGATATCTGTCTGATTTTAATCTAAGTGTCATTAAGTACTAAATCAAATCCAAGTAGAAGTTGGACCTCCCTTATCAGGCACCTTCAGGACTTGAACCATCCTGAATGAAGGAATTTGCTGGATCAGGAGAAGTCCCCTGCCTCTGGCCTCCCAGGACACTACCCCTCCCTGTGGCTGGCTCCACTCCGGCCCCACTTCCACTGGGCTCCAGCCTGCAGGGCTTGGACTTCGGTTCCAGTTTGTTGGGGCTCCCCAGGAACAGAGCTCCCTAGCCTCCGGGGCCCCACTTCTCTCCCACCTGACCAGAAATCCCAGGGGATGGGGCTTGCTGTGTGCCCCACTGCTGCCCCATCCAGCTGGAGCTCCCTGAGGATGGGGCTCATCAGTGATGCTGCTGTCCCACTAGTCAGGACTTCCAGGGCATGGAGCTCCCAGCCTGTTTGTACTCCCAGTTGCCGGGACTCCCTGACCCAGTAACATTCGTGGTCCTGCCAGAACGTGGATTTTGCCAGATCAGAGAGTTCCAGATTTTAGAAGTTCAACCTGAATACTAAAATCAAGATAGTTACGTGTATCAACCAGATTCCTAATCCTGCCTAAAAAAGGCTCAAAAGATTTGAAGCCATAATGCCGGACGTTAATTTTTAACCTCTAATTTTAGAGTCCAAATTAATCATTTCATTACTTTGCATGGGACTGACATTAAATGAACTTGTCTATATTTTGCTGGGTCATCCCTTTTTAAAGATTGGAACTGTGTCGGCACTCCTCTGATCTTTTTGGAATTCTTCCATTTTTTCAAGATTTGTTAAAAATTAATATTTCTGGTTCAGAAAAATCCTCACCCCGTTCCTTTATGACTCTTGGGGATAAATTATCCAGACCTATTGATCTGAAAGGCTGTGTCTACACTGGGCCACTTATTCCGGAAAATCAGCTGCTTTTCCGGAATAAGCTGCGAGCTGTCTACACTGGCCCTTGAATTTCTGGAAAAGCAACGATGCTCTACTGTACAAAATCAGCCGCTATTCCGGAAAAACTATTCTGCTCCCGATCAGGCATAAGTCCTTATTCCAGAACACTGTTCCAGAAAAGGGCACTGTTCCAGAAAAGGGCCAGTGTAGACAGCCCAGTAGTCTTTTCCGGAAAAAAGCCCAGATCGCAAAAATGGCGATTGGGGCTCTTTTCCGGAAAAGCGCGTCTACATTGGCCACAGACACTTTTCCAGAAAAAGGGCTTTTCCGGAAAAGCAGCTTGCCAATGTAGACGCTCCTTTTCTAGAAAAACTGAAAACGGAATAGTATTCCGTTTTAAGCATTTCCGGAAATTCATGCCAGTGTAGACACAGCCAAAATGTTTAGTTTGAGAAGATAGTGCCTCACATCCTCCCTTTGTTATAGATGATAAACTTTCTATTCCGGCCACATCATCATATGGGATAATTGCATCCACCTGTTTCATTCCAAGTACAAAACAGATGTATCTTGAATAGTTCTGCTTTTCCGGCATATCTATGTACACTTTTCCTTCTGCATCTAGCAATATGTCTATGGCTGATGTAAGATATTTTGCTGTTGTCCCCGTTGTGTTTATAAAATGCCTTATTGTCTTTAACCTTACTATCTGCTGATATTTCTTTGATTTTTGTCTTCAGCTACTCTTATAAGTCATTTACATTTTCTATCTTGTAATTAATATGCATTTCTATTAAGCTCCCAATTTTTGTCTATATGTGTTGCCTTCACATCTCCTATTAACCGAAACATTTTCTGATCTGTGTATGTGGAATTATAGTTGTTGGGGGCATTGATAAAGACATCTGTAACAATTCCCAATTTCCATTAACACTTCTCATTTTAAATGTACCAGCTAATATAAAGCATAGTTAAGTGCCAGGATTGAATGTATCACTTGATATGAGCTGTCATTAAGTGTTGTGATGTTAATATTAATATAGTCCCTTGAATTCAGACAAGGACATTTTGTTGCATATTGTAAGTTATGATAATTGATGGGCCAATCTCGAGAGCTTCACAAGTTGAGTAATGGCCAACAGTTCAGATGATTTTGTGAATAAATGAATGCCTACTCTCCCCCAACAAAGTTCCAGCTGGCTCACTCAGACTACATCTACACTGTAGCATTTTTGCAGAAGAGGAAATGCAAATGAAGTGCTCATTAACATTTCTCGTGCTCTCATTTGCATAGTCTCTTCCGATCCGTTTTGTGGAAGAGTTTTTTGTGGAAAAACCATAGTATAGATGGGGCCATTTTGGAAAAAAAAACACCTTTTGAGCAAAATCTCTTAGCCCTCAAAAAAGGAGGTATATAGGATCTTGCACAAAAGGGGATGTTTGCACAAAATGGCCCCATCTACACTGCATTTTTTTCTGCAAAAACCTCTTCCGCAAAACAGATCAGAAGAGACCATGCAAATGAGAGCGTGAGAAATGCTAACGAGCACTTCATTTGCATTTTCTCTTCCGCAAAAATGCTACAGTGTAGACGTAGCCTTAGTGACTCCAACTGTTCATCCATGACAAATGAACTTTGCCTGGTTAGTCACCTATTTCCATAATCAGGTTCCTGACCTATAATTCCCAGTAGTTAGCTCCACTTTCAAATGTGGCCCAGTGACTTGACTTAGATATTTGCCATCACCAGGTATATACTGTCAGTTTCTGAATATACTCTGTTAGTCTACAGGTTTTTTAGTCTAGAAATTGTTTTAAAATTATTTCACTAGTGTGTTGCTGAGGATTATAAAAATTGCATCTCTGCAAAATCATCTTCTCCCCATGCAAGCTATCATTGGGCACAGGAGCAACAGTTTAAGAGTACTTTGTAAGGCCCCATAAATTCTAAGGACAATCATGAGCTCATTGGCTGTGGAGTGCTTTTGCCTTTACCCTTTATTTTGGGCTTGATCCAAAATCCAATTAAATCAATGGGAGACATTCCAAGAATGGAGACAGTGTTCTTGGACCTAATTTAATGAAACCCACACATCATCTTTTCAGAGAATTGGTTCAGCCAAACCCATTCACTGTTTGAGTCAGCATGAAAGATGGCTGTGTGCTTAGAAATGCACCAGGAGAGGCCTTCTGCCCTCTGTTAGGAAAAATAATCATCACTCTTTTGATAGGCAGAGAAGTTTTATGTTTCAAGGTCCTCCATTAAGCAAGAGTGTGTGAGCTTGCTGAAGAAGTCAGTGGGACAGAGATGGGAGAACTTGAAAGAAATTGATCATAATTCCTTCTGGCAAGGGCTGCTTTCATTTACCAGCCAGTAGCAGGCAGGGTGACTAGATATAGCTAACTACTCAGGTTTGTGACTTTTAATGAAAAGCAAAGCAAAATTGTTTGTAATTGGGGGAAAGACTAGGATGTATTTTCAGCCTGTGCACAACCACTATTCATTTTCATTTCTGACTAGGCCCTCTAAGCAAAGAAATCCCAGCATGGCTTAGTTTGGGCTTTTTAGAGGAATACATAAACTTCTGTAATCAACTCCAACCACTAATGAATGTTATTATGAGTACATACAAAGCAGTCTTTTTCTTTAATAGGTTGTCATTATTGGAAGCTCAGGCACGTTTTCTTGTGTGTCCAGAAAGAATTTGTTCATTATCACCTCGGAAAAAAACACAGGCTTATCCCACAATCTGCAGCTATTACATAGACTGAGTCAGACTCTTCACAGGGATACAAGGGCTTTTTGAGGGGAGGGAGGGTCAAAGTGCGCAAGGAGCCTTCTCCCAGCTTGTCTTTCTACACAAATTCTCTGAGCTCAAGGACTGCTTGAGGCTAGTACTATTCTCCCTGTAAAGGATGAGGAAGAGCAAGACCCTGGACTTAATCCCTTCAAGGAGAGTTGCAGCAGGACAGCGGAGATTCATGAGGCCACCGGGGGAAGGAAGTACTGTAGTAAGTGTTTTCCAGTCTACATTCTCCTACAGCCGGCTGATGCATTGTGAGTGATTCAGAACAAGGTTGTATTTCTCCAGGAAGGGCCATGCCTTAGATGCAGTCCTTACCTCATTCAAATATTCTTCAGGATATCAAAGCAATCAGCTGAAATGATAGATCATCAACCATCTAATGTTTAGAAAATCACACACGGTAATAGGCATACTCTTTAATAATTCTACCAGAGCCTAGTGATGGAGAAAAATCTTGTGCACATGTGGCCTCATCCAAAACCCACTGGAATTAATTAAAACACTTCTTTGACTTTGAATCAGAACCATAGTTCAAAGGGGGAAAAAATCCTTCTGATATCACGGTACCTGATACACTTGTCAAACTAAAGCTTGAACACACTTTGGGATTTTCAGTGCATGACAGCAATGCAATAAATTTAAGCCAGTAAAAATGTGTGCAGTCATTGCTATCAAGGGCATAGAGAATGAAGCCAATGAAATGCTTCTGAACAAAAACAATCTCTGAATGGCATAGACAACAAGTATTCCACTGTAGACATTTTTGTTGATGCCTTTGGCTGCTCGTTCAAATCTTAACCAGCTGGGTAGTGATGAAAAGTTCTTTCAATCCTCAGCCCATCAAGCGATCTGTGTGACAAGTTTGTGGATTGAGACTCCACTTCCCTGTACCAAAGATAGTCTTCATACGTTGATAGTCCCAGCATCAAGGCCATGGATAATATGACTAGGTAGATGGGACTATCTATTCACCTCTAGAGAGAGACACTTCCCAATATGATTTAGGCATAAAGATAGACAGTATCGTAGTGTTGTGGATAGCTAGAAACCCCTTTCTAAATAGTATATGATGACATTAACCAGAAAAACATGTATTTTAATGAGAAAAGTTGTCAATCCTAAAATCTGTCCAGTGCCCGCGTTGTTGACCTCCTCAATGTTTTGCATATTGTCCGCAGAATACAATTTAGCCCATTAACCGTAACTGACGAGTTGAGTTGACAACTTACCCTTGTTTATGGTCTGTGTTTTCTTTATATTTAAAGTTTAAATAAATTTAATTTGATGGGGATGGAGGAAACCCTGAAGGCTGTTTGCTGGAATAGCACAGGAAGAAGCTTATTTTAAATGGAAATGAAAGAATGCAAGACAAGCATTACCTAAGAGCAAAATATAGAATTACTGGAAAGTCTCAAATACCATACCTACCATACATGGAGAGACAGTTTAAAGGAATTTAAATAATTAACAATTGTTTAATCAGTAGCATTTTGTGAGCTTAACAGACTGCACTGGAGGGACAACATTCATGTTCTTATAATGAGTGTGTTATGTTCAAAACAGGAAATGAAGCAGGCTTAACAGATAGGCTGCAGATGCTGTACCAACAAAATTACCTTCTTCTCCCAGATCACTCGTGAAGAAAAAAATGTTAATCATATGAAAATCAGCAGCTTGGCAGCTTATTGCCCACATGCATTTAAAGCCATGACGAACACTTGCTTGTTTAGCAATGTTGAAAACAAAGGAAAATAGAATGAACACGGAGAAAGGAAACTTGGAGAAAAAAATTAAGCCCCTGGAATGGTGATGTAATTTAAGATTTGGTACCAAGATTATGATAGAGATTTTTGTTTCCCCCTGAGGAAGATGGATTAGGAAAAGGAGACTGGATGGAAAAGGAAAAGAAGGGGAAAAAATGATGACTGGTAATGTATGGCAAATCAGATTACTGGCCTGTCATTTCCTCATCTGCATCCAAGTGATAGCCAATTCCTGATTGTTCAGTGAAAAGTGAAAAACTCCTACAATGCATCTAGGACCTGATCCAAAGCCCATTGAAGTCAACTGTAGCTTTTCAATCCACTTCAATGAACTTTGGATCAAGTCCCTAGCTAGTTATACAATGCCCAAATGGGGAAAGGGAATTGTTGATCATCACAGAAGTTCATGGTCCTATATCCTAAATCATCACAACTGATTAAATTTTTATCAGTATCAAATTGATTTCCCTTGTCACAACTCCTTAAAAAAGTTATGAAAGTTCTCTCTTTTAGCAACATTAATGTGTCTATTTCTTTGAATAATCCATCAAGAGAGGACATAGACTTAGAATAATTATGAGAGAAATGGTATTAGATAAAACAATCCCCTCCACACACATATGCTTCCTTAGGTCCAATGGGATCTTCCAGAAAAAAACAAAAACAAAACCAGACAGGAATCTGGCAGCACCTTAAAGACTAATGATTCTAGCAATAAAGCTCAGAAAAGCTTATGCCATAATAAAATTACTAGTCTTTAAGGTGCCACCAGACTCCTTGTTGTTGTTTTTTCTGACATAAACTAACATGACTACCTGTGAAAGGGATCTTCCATGGAACGTTTAAAAGTTCTCATGCCATTGGCTATAATAATAGAAGACTCCTAACCATTTAAATCAACAGTTTCCCCTTATTGCACATAAGATGTACAATATTTTTCTTCGCAAAAGTGTGTTAGTTGTGATATCTGTGACTAAAGTAGATGGAGTAGTCATAGAATCCTGGGGCTGGAAGAGATCTCAGGAGGTCATCAACTCCTGCCCCCTGCTAAAAGCAGGACCAATCCAAACTAAATCATCCCAGCCAGGGCTTTGTCAAGCTAGGACTTAAAAACCTCTAGGGATGGAGATTCCACCACCTCCCTAGGTAACCCATTCCAGTGCTGCACTACCCTCCTAGTAAATGGAATGTGATTTGCTCCTCTTTGGTCAAATGCTTCCTCCCGTCAACAGAGTGAGACCTCACCCTCCCCTATGTGTCCAGTTTTCTCTTGGGAATTACCTGAAGTGTAATTTTGCAAAGAAAAATATTGTACATTTTATGTGCAATAGGGAGAACTGTTGATTTAAATGGTTAGGATTCTTCTATTATTATAGCCAATGGCATGAGAACTTTTAAACATTCCATGGAAGATCCCTTTCATAGGTAGCCATGTTAGTTTGTGTCAGAAAAAAACAGCAACAAGGAGTCTGGTGGCACCTTCAAGACTAGCAATTTTATTATGGCATAAGCTTTTCTGAGCTATATTGCTAGAATCATTAGTCTTTAAGGTGCCACCAGGTTTCTGTTTGTTTTTGTTTTTTTCTGGAAGATCCCATTGGACCTAAGGAAGCATATGTGTGTGGAGGGGATTGTTTTATCTAATACCATTTCTCTCATGATTATACTGGCCTCTAAGGGTGTGTCTAGACTACACAGTTTTTTCAAAAAAAGTAGCCGTTTTTCAAAAAACTTCCCATGCATCTATGCTGCCGATGCGTTCTTTCAAAATTAAATCAAAAGAACGCGGAAGTTTTTTCGACCATGGTAAACCTAATTTTATGAGGAAAAACGTCTTTTTTTGAAAGTGCTCTTTCAAAAAAAGGTGTTACTGAATGCAAACAGGGCTTTTTCGAAACAAGTGGTTGCAGTCTAGATGTTCTCTTACGAAAGAGGCTTATAGTCTAGATGTACCCTAAAAGTTAAAACAGATCCTTAGCAGAGCTGGGCAAAATGTTTCAGCTGAAGCTTCTTTGGTGGAAAAAAACATGCAGATTCAACAACATCAAAGCCTTTAATTAATTCTTCTTGGTTTTACCAAATTGCTTATATCCAATGTGTTCATGAATTTCCTTTAATTTTGAAAGGTTTTTAAAAGTCATAAAAATGCTTGAATTGAAATGTTTTGTATCATCACAACTCTTTTTCCCCAACTTCTTGATTTCAGGATAATTTAAAAAGCACAGTTTGGGTCAACCCAAGATAAACAGACAGAGAGATAGACAGACAGAGATTAGGGACAGCCAAGGAACTGAAAATTCAGTGATTAACACAGTTTTGTTCCTCACTTCAGTTTAGTGCTCCCTGTAACAAGCAGGGGATATTAAAAAGAAGAAATATGAAAGGAAGGAAGGAAGGAAGGAAGGAAGGAAGGAAGGAAGGAAGGAAAGAAGGAAGGAAACACTTAAGTTTCACAGAATCGCTGTCCAGATGTTGCCAACTTTAAAACAGTCCTAAAGGGATCATTGTAGTCAGAAAACTTCTGACTGAAATATAGATGAGACCAAGGGCAATAAGTCTTGTTGTTGTCTGAACAAATATTCTATGGCTGTCTAGACTGGCCAGTTTTTCCAGAAAATCAGCCGCTTTTCTGGAAAAACTTGCTAGCTGTCTACATTGGCCACTTGAATTTCTGCAAAAGCACCGACGATCTCATGTAAGATTGTGAGTATTTTTGCGGAAATATTATGTTGCTCCCGTTCAGGCAAAAGTCCTTTTGCACAAAACTTTTGTGCAAAAGGGCCAGTGTAGACAGCCCAGATTTGTTTTCCGCAAAAAAGCCCCAATCGCGAAAATGGCGATCAGGGCTTTTTTGCGGAAAAGCATGTCTAGATTGGTTGGCATGGACGCTTTTCTGCAAAAAGTGATTTTGCGGAAAAGCGTCCGTGCCAATCTAGATGCTCTTTTCCGAAAATGCTTTTAACAGAAAACTTTTCCGTTAAAAGCATTTCCGGAAAATCATGCCAGTCTAGACATAGCCTTTTAAAATATAAGGCAAATTAATTAGACATTTTTAAAAACCAGGAAATTGATAATTAGCAGCCCCAGGGGGATCAAATTTACAACAGAGTTTGTTAAACTTAGACCATAGAAGAATTATTAAAGCTTAGACCATAGAAGAATTGTGTGTGTGTGTGTGTGTGTGTGTGTGTGTGTGTGTGTGTGTGTGTGCTCGCACGTGTGAAAACCCAACTCAATAGTCAGACATTCTCAGTTTCATTAGATAAGCCTAGGTGATCTTAATATTACCCATGAGTCCTTTCTCATGATGGATCGTACTCTTTGGAAATCTAATTCATTGTGCCGCATGGATGGGTGGGTAATTGACCAGCAAAGTTTAATAATTATGTTAGAAAGGTCACATATATCCACCCTGGGATCAAGTAAGTTGTTCTCTTTATCCCAGGAAAAAGAGAGATGGTCAACATCTATCCATGTATTTCTATAAGCCCCTTCTCAACTGAAGATGAGCACCATGGAGTCCCAGATTCTAGGGCCAGGAACAACACCTGTGATCATCTACTGTGGTTTCTTGTATAACACAGGTATGAACGATGGTATCTTTACGTGTTGGGCAAAGATGTGCAGCAATATAAAGCAGAGTAAAACAACAGGAAGGAGAAAAGTGAGAAGAATGACATTAGAGAAAAGGAACCCAGCTCTAGGTCCCTCTCTGTGGTTCTGGCCAATAAAAAACTCACTCACCGTACAAGTTGGTCAGTACGACTGCTGGCAAAATGACTCATCAGAAATGTGGAGTGGCTAAGGAGCATCCTAAATGGCAAATAGCAAATGATCAGTTTCACTCCCCTCCAAATCAGTGTGGCTCTAGGATTATTTATTATTAATGATGATTATTGTTGTTATCCATCTTTCTTGGATGCTATAAACTCAAGAAGTCCTGAATCTTAACGGGGGTTAAACTAGATGATCCTTGTTGTCCCTTCTAACCTTATGGTTCTATGATTTTATCAGGCATTTAATGTTTCTAGAAAGAAGGGGCGGCTGAATGATTCTCCAGTGGTGATATGTGGCAAATCTCTTTCTGGTTCTATTTTCGAAGCCTTGATTGGAAGAGGAAGGTGAATGACGAGAACCTGAGAGCAAAATCACAACATTGTACAGCAAACTTCCGATAATACGGCACCATTAGGACCCAGGGGGTGCCAGATTATCAGATATGCCGGAGTACCCGAAAGGGGGCTATGAGGGGTCTGGGATGGGGTGGGGTGGGGAGGCCGGCAGGGAACTGCGCAGCATGGGAGAGGGCAGCACCGCGGGACCAAATTGGCAGCACCCCAGCTGCTCGGCCCTCAGCTTCCCCAAATCTGCCACCGGTCAGCAGCGGCTTACTTGGGGAAGCTGGAGGCAGAGCACCCCAGATGCTCTGCCCCTGGCTTCCCCAAGTCTGCTTCTGCTGAAAATGACCAGCAGCTGACTGGGGCTGACTTGGGGAAGCCGGGGGCAGAGCAGCTGGGGTGCTGCCGGGCTGGTCTCGCAGCGCCGCCCCTCATCTGAGCGGCGCTGCGGATCCAACCCATCAGCACTCCAGCTGCTCTGCCCCCGGCTCCCCCAAGTCAGCCGCTGGTCAGTTTCAGCAGCAGTGGACTTGGGGAAGCCGGGGGCCGAGCAGCTTGGGTGCTCTGCCCCAGGGCTTCCCCAAGTCCACCGCTGCTGAAACAGATCAGCGGAGGACTTGGGAAAGCCAGGGGCAGAGCAGCTCCAATTGTCCAGCTGGCCGGAGCACTTCTGGGTTCCAGTTGGTGCCAGACTATCAGGAGTGCCGGACCACTGGATGCCAGACAATTGGAGTTTTACTATAACAGGAGACTAATAACAATCTTGAAAGAGATAATTGATTTCACAGCCCAGATTCCCTATCTGCTGTAATATGGGGAGCAGACACTTGACCAGCAGAAAAGGGAGGGAATTAGGGGCTTTGATCATAATACTAAAAGAGGAGAATTGTGAAAAGAAGTTGAAGGAAAACTTTACGTTCCTTTCATTCCTCCAGCTTTCCTAGCTGCCTTCTGTGCTGTTCTTTGTTCACATTTGGTCATCAATGGACAGCTAAAAGTTGTGTATCCTTTATTTTAGTCACAGGCTTTACCACAACATGAAAAAAATTAGTTGACTCAGCCGAGTGTCCTAACAATGGCTAGCAGCAGCTGCTTGCAAAGCACAGCCAAGAATCCTTGTAATGGGTAATTATGGAATAAACTTTCAATAAAGGAAGTTTCTCATCCCAGGTGGTTTGTGGAAGAATGTGGTTTATATTCCTTTTTTTTATTCTCCAGTATAACTGTGGACACTCCTATCTAGCTTTTTTTTTTTTGATCCTACCAGACCCTTTAGCTCAATGGCATCTTGTGGCAATGGGTTCCACAGGTTAGGTGTAAATTGTGTATTTTCACTTGTCAGTTTCAGTTATAGTGAGTCACTTAGAGCAGTGGTTTTCACAGTGTTTTTCTCATGACCCAGTGGAAGAAAATCACTGATGCCTGAGACCCAGCATAACTGGACTAGAGTGTGAGCTCCAGGGTAGGGCTGAGGATGAGAGCTTTGCGGGGGACAGGGCTGGGACAGGAGGGGCTTGCATGGAGCAGCTCCTGGTCAGTAGTGCAGTGAGGGTGATAAGGCAGCTTCCTGCCTTTCCTGGCACTGCAGCCCGTGCTGTGCCCCAAAAGCAGCCAGTAGCAGGTTCCCAGACAATGGGAGTGCAGAGCTAGTGCTCAGGGCAGGGACACTGCATGGAGTCCTGTGAGTTCTCCCAACTTTCCACCTAGGAGCTGGGTTTGTTGCCAGCTGCTTCTGGAGTGCAGTGCAATCTGTGTTGCGAGGACAGGCAAGTAGCTGCCTTAGCGCCCCCACTGGTCACTTGCTGCCCCTGCAGCAATGAGACCCAGGGCCTGACATTCGCCGACCCAGTACTGGGTTGAGACCTGTAGTTTGAAAACCACTGACTTGGGTCTTTTGTAAAGTAAGAATGTAACAGAAGAACCCAATGTACCATATCTGTATCATTCGTAATATAGCTGGTCTTATTTGTCGTTCTTAGCAAACAGCACCAATTTTTCCAACCTTTCCTTATAGGATTTTCAGCGCCTCTGATTCTTCATCATCTGTTTCGGAACTGCTCCAACTTCTGCTATTTTTCTAGAATAGTGGGAGTCAGAAGTGAGCCAAATATTCATGTACGGTGTTGCACTGATTTATAAAAGGGCATAGCATTTTAACAGTATTATTTTCTATCCAATTTTCATACATCCAAGCATTTAATTTAGTTTCTTGCGACCACTGTTGGGTGTTAAGCATATCAAAGAACCACTGACAACAGGAGTGGGGAACCTTTTTTGGGTCAAACCCACAGGAAAATCAGTTGGGGGCCACACACAAGTGAGATTTTTTGTGCTCCAGCTCTGTGGTGGAAAGACAGGGGCGGGACCTGTGACTCAGGGTCTGGATCCAGGCAGGCCAGGGTCCATATCCAGCTCTTGAGCCTGAGGTTCCCCACCCCTGACTTACAGTGATCAGTAGATACATTTCTCATAAGGTCAAAAATGCCAAGGATTCTGTCCCATTCTGCTGTACCATGAATTCGTCAACAATGCATTCCATCTCCCTTTGTGGTACCCATCCATTAAGCTTTGGTGTGTCCTGGTGAAGCTCCTCGCAGTCTTCTCTAGTCTGGCTATACTAATAATTTTGTTTCCTCTACACATTTTGCTAACTCACTGTTCAGTCTGACAGATCATTAATACGTTGAGCAACTCTGATTAATTTTTTTCTACATGGAGAAACTGAACGTTTATTGTTATTCTTTGTCCTTAGCCTTTGAGCTATGTTTTAGTCCACGACTATGCTTTACACTCTCAACATAACTGCTTAATGTCCTTCAGAGTCTCCTGTGAGGGACATTAACAGCCTTTTGTATGTCCAAATGCATAATGTCTACTTCTCCTGTAGCCACTATGTAGTTGACTTAGCAAGTCATTTAATGCAAGAGATATTACATGTGAAAAAGGGCTTCAAAGCACAGAATTTTGTTTTCAGGGCTAATGTGGGGCTGGTCTTCCTCTCCATTTAGATGCAGCAGTATCTGATAGGAGGTGGCCATCTCAAAACATGTTGCAAATATTGATTTAGCTTCTACAACCCTGTTAGGTTGCTCTTGACTTCTCACTCTGTTTGCTATATGGGAGAACTTTAGACATGATGGGTGAATGCAAGTCAGTGCCTTACCCAAAGTTACTTGGTAACACAGCTGCTTGGATGGTAATGGAACCCAGGGCTCCTGTCTGTGAGTCCAGAAACTAACCATGAAACCGTGATCCCTCGGCTCATTTCTCCAATAGCATCACCTCACTTATTCATAATATTGTATGTGGCCATCTGCCAACGAGATCAAAGTCAAACACAAGTAACCGTTTGCTACTGTGATGCCTACCCTAGAAGATACTTGATTCCAACCTATTGAACTTTGCAACTGTGGACCTCATATTCTCCCATTAAAGTTCTTGTACAGAATTGACTTCAGAGACCCAGCTCATTTAGGCCATGTCTTCACTAAACAGAAGATCGATGCTGCTGCACTTAATCTTCCAGAGTTTGATTTAACAGATCTAGTTAAAACCTGCTAAATTTGAACTCAGAGGCTATGTCTATACTAGCGGCTGCTTGCATCAGAAATATGCAAATGAGGCCTCATTTGCATACCTAATGATCCACCATTTTTGCAGAAAAGGCTCTGTGCGAGAAGGAGCTGTCTACACTGCCCCTTCTTGTGCAAGAAAACCCCTCTTGCACAATGCCGTTATTCCTAAAAATAGTTGGCGTAATGGCATTGTGCAAGAGGGGTTTTCTCGCACAAGAAGGGGCAGTGTAGATAGCTCTTTCTGGCACAAGAGCCTCTTCTGCAAAAATGGTGGCTCATTAGGTATGCAAATGAGGCTCCGCAATATTCCATGCTTAGCCTCATTTGCATATTCCTGACACAAGAAGCGGTGAGTGTAGACATAGCCAGAGGGTGCCCCCATTGGTGGCTGGTACGCCTTCTTCTGCAAGGAGTAAGGGAAACTGATGGGGTGGTTTGTTCTTGTCAGCCTCCCACTGTGTGCACGGCGGGGAAAATCAAAACAAGGTTTGTCAACTCCAGCTACGTGGTTGCATATCTTGATTTGACCTTCCCCTTTAGTGTAGGCCCAGCCTTAGAGTCTAGCTAGTCTGACTAAGCCTTAGAGTCTAGCCAGCTGGACCAATCTTTGATCTGTCACTCACCAGCTGGAAAACAGCACGTATAGCAGATTGGCTAATTTGGCCCCTAATTCTTGGAACTGGGAGTGGTATGGTAAAGGTAGCACACTCCAAGGAAGGGGAGAAAGACATATCAATGGAGGCAGTGGGGGGAAGAGGGTAAAAAGGGAAGAGAAGGAAAAAATAAAAGAAAAAATGAATAGAGGGGCAGGGTAAAAAGAGTATCATTTTCAATATTACTGTGGGTTTAAGGGCCAATAGGAATTGCCAGATTGGATCAGACTTCAGGTCTATCTAGTCTAGCATTATATCTCTTGCAGTGACAAGAACAAGCTGCTTCGGGGACAGTATATGAAGCTTATGCTAGGCAGTAGTGACCTAATCTTTTTTCCCCCACATTAGGACTCATCTATGTAGCTAATCATTAGAGTTTGGCTTAAACCCTGAAGCACAAATTTTAGTAACCTTATCTTAATTAATTATAATAAACATTATGCAATCCTAAACATTCTAAATATTTACATACTAATCCAGTTCTTTCCCACATCTCTTCAAATTCTTGGCCTCGAGGACTTCCTGTGGCAATGAGTCCCAAAGTTTAGTAGCATATCATGGAGAAAGTATTTCCTTTTCTCAGTTTTGAATTTCCCACCATGTAAAGCAATTGACTGTCCTTTTGCTCTTGGTGTATGAAACAGGGAGAATTGAAATTCCTGACCTGCTTTCTCCAGACCATATATCTGATCATTTCCCCCTTTATTTTCCCCTTTCTAAAGCAAACAGCATCACATTTTACAGAGTCTCTACATAGGAGAACTTTTCCTGGTCCTTTATCCCTCTTTTTATTCTTTTCTGAACCCTTTCAGTTCTACAATATGCTCTTGTTCCAGCAGGTTGCTATGGGCCGGTGAGGATGTCATGGTACTCGGCTGAGATTCCCCTACAAGAGTACAGCATAAAGCAGGAGGCACAATTTATAACCAAATGACATACTGCAATTCCCTGTTAGCCAGAGAAGCCTCCCAGGAGACAGAATACAGCACCCACTTTTTAAATATTTTCACACAATGAAAGGATAAATAGATTTTAAGGCCAGAAGGGATCCTTATGATCACCTAGAATTGACCTCCTATATACAAAGCTAATAGAATTTCACCCACATCAAGTCCATGACTTCAGGCTGGGCGAGTCTTTCTTTTAGAAAAAGATCTCTAGAGTTTTGATTGGAGATATTTGACCTCTACACAGATATATGGAAGAGATGGAAAACTTCATGAAAACATGCACTATCCACATTTTTTATCTGACTTACAGAAATGTACAGCCTAAGAAGCTATCCACAAAATTGGCTAGTCAGTTTCAAAGCCCCTCTTCAGCTTTCAAAGATTTCTGCCTCACAGTGACACCTTCTCATTATGAACTTCTCTGTCCAACTTTCCTCTTTCAACTAGATTCTGTCTGAGGTATAGGGTGAGTCAGGCAGCCCAAAAGCTACAACCTTCTGCACTGAAGTCTGTTTTGTACAAAACAGTATATCATTATTTCTACAAGACTAGGCTCTAGCTTTGAAACTCTTAGATGGTTGGAAGCCATATAAAAAAGTCCCTCAAGCTAGAGAGGAAAAACCCCACATCTGGAAATGAATCTCTTTTCAGACATAGACCTTGGAGAGGAGAACCTGATATCTCACACTTCAGAATCTTTACAAGAAGGAATATCTTTGTAGAATACACTCCCTACAAGGCTGACTGTTTTTAAGGAGCACACCCACCTAAAAACAATGGAAAATTAGAGGCCTAAATGCCTTTGAGAGAAACTCCCTGATAATTGTCAAAAAAGAGGCTTTTGCAAGCTCAGGCAGATGAGTCTAATGAGCTCACAGCTGAACCAATTCCTCTTCTTATTTTACCCCAATTAGGGCCAACAACATTCCTTATAAAACTGGGCCCACTTGACTATGAGGAGTGTGGTTATTCTGGGTACAGGGAATAAGTATGAGCAAGTTAGAATGTGTGTGGTTTTAAGGGATTATTCAGGCTTCCTATGCCTAGATTTTTTTTTTTAGTCATGTTTAGTGACCGTCAGCCTTTGCTATCAGAGCCACAAAGGGCTTTAGGGCTCATTTGTTTTGCACAGTATTATCTAATGCTTAGGTGCCTTGTTACTCAGTGGATTCGTGGCTCCAACCTGGCTATTTAGGAGTATTATGCAGTCTCTGAGAATAACTGGATGCCTAAGAAATAGATGTCAAGAAGCTGCTAAGCTGAATAGTTATCTGCTGAAGTTAGTCCTCATTGATATGCAGATGAGAGGAGGAGGAGTACCCAGATTTACATAGGAATGTAGGTAACCTATGTCTTTAACTGATGGCTGCAGGTTGGTGTCAATCTCTGCTTGAGATTCCCAGCTCTCAACCCTTACCTGGAGTTAGCCATTCTTCTGAGACTTCCCTACTCCCGTAAAAAAGAAGGTTAGGCAGGGGTGGCTACATGTTATCCTTAGGTGTCTCTGCCCCTCTCTGAGTGTAGTCCAAGTTGACTCTCATGGGGAGCTGTTTTCATGGCTTAGAGACTGTAAGGTCAGAAGGGACCATCATGATCTTCTAGTTTGACCTTGATTTCCTGTTCCATTGACTCTGCCTCATGTGCATTAAATTGCACCCTTATCTTGACATTGCAGGGTCTCCCATCCTTCCTCATGAGTTCCAAGAATCAGTCCACATCAAACACCTTGGCTATGTCTAGACTGGCATGATTTTCCGCAAATGCTTTTAACGGAAAACTTTTCTGTTAAAAGCATTTGCAGAAAAGAGCGTCTAGATAGGCACGGATGGTTTTCCGCAAAAGCACTTTTTGCGGAAAAGCATCTGTGCCAATCTAGATGTGCTTTTGCGCAAAAAGGCCAGACAGCTCAGATTTGTTTTGCGCAAAAAAGCCCCAATCACAAAAATGGCAGTCTACACTGGCCCTTTTGTGCAAAAGGACTTTTGCCTAAATGGGAGCAGCATAGTATTTCCGCAAGAAGCACTGATTTCTTACATGAGCTCATCAGTGTTCTTGTGGAAATTCAAGTGGCCACTGTAAAAGGCCAGCAAGTTTTTCTGCAAAAGCAGGTGCTTTTGCGGAAAAACTTGCCAGTCTAAACACAGCCCTTCTCTTTCCCCAGGTTAAATTAAGCAAGGTTAATTACGGTGGCTCAGAATAACTGGATAAAATGGCAGCAGCTTGAAGGAAAATACCCTTTTTGCTCTAATGAGCCATATTTTTGACATGACTGAAATAAGCCATGCTTTATATCTTGATGTAGGAAGGTGGGGTGACTCTACTGCATGTGTATTTGGACCTTTAATGCCATTCTTTGCTTCTAGTTTTCTGTTGCAATGAAGTACGAAAGGATTTAAATGATATGCAATCATTTTTTTGCTGGTCCAACTGAAAATGCAAACACAGAGGGAGCAGGGGGGAACATGTTAGAATGACCAAAACAGAAGAGTAGAAATCAAGCAATCTGTGTTCTGTTTCCAAATCTATCAGTATCTTGGTGAGAACTCACTTGCATCCTTTGAGCTGCGGTTTTCCCTGTAAGATAACTATTTATGCAGCACCAAGAGTGTGCAAAGAGTTTTATAAACCTGTAAGATGATAATTCCTTCCTTGAAGAGAGCTCGATTAAGATGTAAATAAGATTAATTCCAAAAAAAGAGAATTAAATTTTAGCTCACTGTCTGGAGTGAAACTTAACCCATTTGTGTTGGTAATATGAATTGAGTACTCCAGCTGAAGTTGAGAGGGAAGTGTACAGCATTCCCATTGCAGGGATAACTAAATTCTCCCTGGAAATGGGGAATGGCAATGGAATCACTGGACTAAAATCCTAAAGCTCAGAACAGCTTGTACTTATTCTTTACAGAATATCTTTTCCATTAGCAACTCACTGCACCGGCTTTAATCCTGGTGGCTGCGTCTAGATTGGCATGATTTTCCGGAAATGCTTTTAATGGAAAAGTTTTCTGTTAAAAGAATTTTTGGAACAGACCGTCTAGATTGGCACGGACGCTTTTCCGCAAAAAAGCCCCGATCGCCATTTTTTGCGATCAGGGCTTTTTTGCGGAAAACAAATCTGAGCTGTCTACACTGGCCCTTTTGCACAAAAGCTTTGCGCAAAAGGGACTTTTGCCTGAATGAGAGCAGAATAGTATTTCCGCAAGAATCACTGATTTCTTATAGTAGGAAGTCAGTGCTTTTTGCGGAAATTCAATCAGCCAGTGTAGACAGCTGGCAAGCTTTTCCGGAAAAGCGGCTGATTTTCTGGAAAAACTGGCCAGTCTAGACACAGCCGGTGAGTTTTACTGACTTCAGAAGAACACCTATTATAAGGTCTCCTGTGTCTTGCTTCCATGCTGCAAGGACTGGGTTTTCTGGAGTGTACTTGCCCAGGAGTTACTCTGTTACACGGGCCTCTCCATTTCTGGAAGGGTGCACGCTTATCTTTGAGAACAGGCAGTTATGCACACTGGTCACTTCACTCCAAGACAGTCTGTAGTTCTTGAATGATGCAGAAGGATACTTTTGTGGATGCGTTGCTTTTGTGAGCACTGATGACTTTGGAGCCATCAGAAATTCTTCCCTGAAAACAATCCATCGCTTATTTTAACTAGTGTGGTAGTTGTGCTGGTCCTAGGACATTAGAGAGACAAGGGGATGCAGTGATATCTTTTACTGAACTAGCTTCTGTTGGTGGGAGAGACAAGCTTTTGAGATACTTACTTTGGGGGTGAGCAATAATTTTTGCAGGGAGGGGCTTTATGAATTTCGGTACGTGGACACTGGCTGGCTCTGGATTCCCCCCATCCCCCAGGAGTGGGCTGGAAGCTAGAGAGAGAGTGTGTGTGAAAGACACTAGGAGAGACAGATTTTGTGTCGCAGAGTGTGTGGCACATACTGGTTGTGTGTGATAGTGTCAAAGTCTTGTCTCCTCCTTTCCCTGCCCTGCAGAGATGAGGTACAGGGAGAAAAGGGTGTGTGAGAGAAAGCAGGAGCCCTGAAATCTTAGAAACAGTGCACTGTCTCTTAAGACAAAGCTCTCCTCAATCACTTATACATCCAAGCTTCAGATTGGAGCAGCTCCATTGCATGTCTCCCTCTCCCTGACCCCTGCTCTTCAGAGATCAGGTACAGGAGCAGGGAGACACCCTCACTCTGGCATTCTCCTCCACCTCCCCCCAGCCCCCCCACACTCGCTCTGCACAGCTAGCAGCAGAAGCCTCTTGGCTGCAGGATGGTGCGTGGTAGGGGGAGGGGCACCTGAACACACACTGCCAGCTGCAAGTCTGCACGCTCTGCTAATGAGTCAGGTAGGCCAGAGAGACACGCTTGGCGGGCTGGATCTTGATTTTATCCACCTCTGCCCTACCCATAGAACAGCTCTGTGCCATTCGAGAGCTTATTTCTCTCTCAGAAGTTGGTCCAGTAAGAGGCATTATCTCAACCATCTTTTCTTGCTGTTATTATTACAAGGGAACCCAGTCAAGCAATGGGCTAAATGGAGCGAGGCATCCCTCAGACGCTGCCCCAAAGAGGTTGCACAGCCTAAAATAGGACAAGACACAACAAGTGACTGTAACACACTAGGGGACAGGCGGAGGAGTACAAGAATGACAGGCATAAGGCTCAACAACTACTGATAAAGCCTCTAGAAGGGTGCAGTTTTCTCTTTAAAGCACAGCAAAATTCCAACCACTTGGATACAGTGTGCCTCAGTTTCCCCCCAAAGCTTCCAATCCATCTCTTTCAATGAACTAGCACCCTGAAAGTCTGCTCATAGTAGTGTTGGCATTTAAATGTACCTTCTCATTGCCTGGTGTTGCCCAATGATCTAAAAATACCTTACAACATTTAAATAACAAAGCCACACCATTTATTTTTGAGAAATGGGCATGTTCTGATTATTGTATCCGTTAGTATATGGGGTATGAGAGAGATTGTTTCTTGGCCTCTGGGAAAGTCAGGGGCAAGAAGCCCAGTGATTAGAACCAGCTTGGGCTGTGGGAGACCCAGGTTTCAGTCCCTGCTTCCTTGGCTAAGTCACTTAGGCTATGTCTAGACTGCATCATTTTTCCAGATACTGGAGGTATTCTGGAAAAGCAATGCCATGTCTAAGGAATGCGTCCGCTTTTCCAAAAATAATTTCTTTTTGCCATCCCTGTAAAACTCATTGTATGAGGAAGAAGGGAGGGCTCAAAAGAGCAGGTTTTTCTGAAATTTGGTGCCGTGTACACATGCCAAATCTTGGAAAAGCCTCTTTCGAAAGAAAAGCGGAAAAAGATACACAAAGGCTGTGTTTAGACTGGCAAGTTTTTCTGCAAAATCAGATGATTTTGCGGAAAAACTTGCCAGCTGTTTACACTGGCTGCTTGAATTTCCGGAAAAGCACTGACGATCTCATGTAAAATCATCAGTGCTTTTCCGGAAATACTATGCTGCTCCCATTTGGGCAAAAGTCTTTTTCCAAAAGACTTTTGCGCAAAAGGGCCAGTGTAGACAGCATAGTACTGTTTTCCGAAAAAAAGCCCCGATCGCGAAAATGGCGATCGGGGCTTTTTAGCGGAAAACCACGTCTAGATTGGCCACGGATGCTTTTCTGCAAAAAGTGCTTTTGCGGAAAAGCATCCTGCCAATCTAGGCGCGATTTTTCTGAAAATGCTTTTAACGGAAACCTTTTCCGTTAAAAGCATTTCTGGAAAATCATACCAGTGTAGACGTAGCCAAATTGCGGTGCGCAATTAGCGTATCTTTTTCCGACTTTTCTTTATAGTCCAGACATAGCCTTAGTCTCTCTCTGCCTCAGTTCCTCATCTGGAAAATAGCAGCATAGCATGGCACTAACCACAGCTTGGAGTGTGCAAAAGACCGTGTCAATTGTGAGATACTGAAACACTATTGCAATATGGGGCTGGAAGGATGTCATAGCTTATGGCAGTGCCTGCCATAGAACTCAGACGAATGCCCAGTCATCTGTGCTGGCCAATGAGCAGCTTGGCTTCCCTTCCTTAATCTGATAATGATGGGGTCCTTGCTTACTGTGTGCAGTCCAACTGCTTTTCTCATCAAAGCTTCTGGCCCAGATGACGGAAGTGACTGAACTGTACTTAGTGCTGCTCAAGAAGGGATGGTGCAAAAGTGGTTTTAAACCATATTTATACTCTCCCAGCCTTCCCCCCCCCCCCCCCGCCCTTTCCCTCCAAAAAAAATATGGCAGCTATGTGACAGACTGGTTATCCAATGCAAAATACTTTAATGACAGCTGTACTTCAGGGATTACTGGGCCATGCTCAGACCATGCATCCTCCATGAATTTTGTTTCCTGCCCTGAGGGAGGGGGGGCCATTTTGGGCAGCTATCACACCACACCAGGGTTTCCCTAGGTTGGGGGTATCTTCTACTGATTGAGCAGATGCAGTGGACCACCAAAATGGCACCAATTGACCTTAAAAGATCTCTCAGTTGAGCTCCTGCAGTGTAAGCAAATGCCATGCTGTTTGGATTCAGAGTGAGTTGTGGTTTGTTTGTTTTTTAATTTTGTTTGCCTTTTGAATAAAGACTGTAGGAGAGCTCACCCTTCCGTAACCCAAGTACAAATTGCACATCACGTAGAACTATAATCACTGCCTGCTCAAATAAAAATTCATTCCCTTCTATTTTCTTCCCCTGACCCCTTTTTTCCCCTCTCAAATGAATAGCATAATCTCCACTGAAGCAGAGCGATAGAAAGAATGACAGATGTAGGAGCATCATCTGCATAGGGTGGAGGTAAATTTTCACCTGGGCGATGCATGGCATGACTGCTCCTGATGTGTGCAACTGTCATTGGACTTGATTTGTAAACGTACAAATAGCTGCCATTTTGCAGCATGGTTGTCAAGGAAAGGACTGATCGGAGCCCTAGCTGTTTCTATCATTGTCGTGGAAGGTGAAATTTCTCCTTTTTCTTTGCCTCACAAGCTGCCTGGAGGCAGGTGCAGTTGCTAAGCCTCTTCAAACAGAGAGTAATGGCACCTGCTCCATGCATCCAACAGTCTTTTAATATATGCAGACATCCATGTTGTAACCATTCCATCAAACTCTCGCTCAGTCAAATGTCCATTGCTCTCTGGGGGATTTTTATAAAGCAAGGAGCCATTTAAACAGGCTTAGACAGGCTCATGTCTTCCCTTCTCCTTCCTGAGTGGCACAAGGCGTCTCTTCATTCATTAGTTGTGAGAAGATGCTGGCTTTGTCACCCAGCTCGGGCTGCGATTCCGAGATCTTTCCTTCACTCTCATAGAGGCAGGGTTTGTAGCAGGATAGCAGCCAGCATCATGCTCCCATTCAGAAACAGCGAAAGTTCTCTCAAGTCACAGCTCTGGAGATTTCAACACCCTCTCACCCACACCTTACTCTTGTGACTATGCTGTACAACATTAAGGATACGGTTCTCATATACACATGCAAGACATAGCTACACATATACACAGTTATTCTGTGAGGTTCTGATGACTTTTTCCTGAGAAAACTAGAAATCCCACTAGAGGGCTTCTCATCTATTTAAATGGGATACTAACCAATTTCTAGCCGTGAGATTTACTCTCAAACCTTGGCGCTGAAATCCAAGCCTAGCCCTATTCTAGATTTAAATGTCAGCTCTTCAGTCTCTAATTAATTGTTTTATTATGTGGATCCAGTAAGATTGGTTCTAACGTCTTAATGGTAAAAGCCCAAAATCTCGACTTTCTGCTGAAATCTCAATTGCTAGTCAGTTTCCTCTCTTACCTTGCACATGCCAAATGTTTGCAATTCTCTGCACTGATTTACATGTAATTAGATTTGATATCATCTTTCAAGACATATGTAATAATTGACTCAGAGTCCTACTTAAAAAAGTGTGCTTATTACATACAGACACAATCACATTCCTACCTAGCTCCAGTTCCAGCTTTGCCCGAGTTATTTATCAGGAGCTACACCCTGTTTCAAAATTCTATACACAGACGCCGTTCCTGGTTGAATTATGTATTGCAAGTCAATAAGTCATTGCTCCCCTTTACTGATATCTGATCCCGTCAAAAGCTGATACTTTTCCATACACCTTATGTTTGTTTTCGTGTGTTAGGCAGGCTCTTTATTTCTTCTGCCACCAGACGGCAGGGATACATAATGTTTATAGCTGCTAGAGAACGTAACAGAACTGATAGTCCTGGTTTGTACTGATACTGCAGGATCTTCTACCCTGCCAGTAGCTCAATGCTCACAGCTCTCCCTTAGTGTCAGGAGAGTCACAGGGCCAGCCAGTGAGTGGGGCTGCAGCTGCAGGGCTGCTGCTTCTCAAGGTAGTGTCTGTCTCTCTTAGCCCTCCTCATAATACAGAGCTGGGTCCTTTCATCTGTCTTCCAGCTGGGAACCAACGCCAACCGATAGCTGCTGGTTAGTCTGATTAGCTGATTTTTGATGCCTCTCTGCTAGATTTCTCCTGAGATGAGGGCTGAACACTTCCTTTCTCTGCAGGCCCCTGATGGAGCTGAGTATCCTGCTACAGTCCCCAAGGCATCCATAGTCACTACAGTACCAGATGTTCAAATGCTCTCACTGCTCTGATCCAAATGGGTCAGGAGCTTCAATCTGTCCCTGTGTTAGACAGAGGTTGAAAAAGAGATGAAGAATATTCAGGTGGCACAATTGCTCTCACCCGCAGGGCTAGGAAATCCACTACTCCTGGCTCTCCTGGACTTTTCTCCACCCATGGGGAATGGATGGCCAACTTTGCCTCTGCTGTATCCACAACCATTTCATGTAGGCTCATTGCTACCATTCTCCGTGCTTGTTTGGCTGTGAATCACACGCAAGAAGACTCAACTTGATCATTTCTTTCTTGGAAGGGGGCATTGAGACTGCTCTGTCTTCTTGCCTCCGTTCTGGGACTTCACTCGGAGTGCTGATTCTATATGGCCTACAGTGGTTTCCATACCTAATACACAGCAGTTTGTATGGGTGTTTTTTGTTTAAATCTGGGGTGGAAACTAGTTTTTTTAAAAGGATTAACTAGATCCAAGTGGTGGCACTAATAAGTGTGAGGTAATCATAGTATCCTAGAACTGGAAGGGACCTTCAGAGGTCCTCAAGTCCAATCCCCCACCCTCATAGCAGGACCAAGCACTGTCTAGATAATCCCCGGCAAGTGTTTGTCTAATCTGCTTTTCAATGACTCCAGTGCTAGAGATTCTGCAACCTCTGTAGGCAATTTATTCCAGTGTTATCTACCCTGTGTACCTTTTTCCGCTTGTTTTTTCAGAAGAGGCTTTTCCGACATTTGACCCATCTACACAGGGGCAAATGTCGGAAAAACCTTCTCTTTCGGAAGAGCCCTTATTCCTCATAAAATGAGGAATACGGGATTTCTGAGAGAGTGTGCCCGCTTTTTCAGAAACTGATCTGAAAAAGCAGACACATACCATGGACCAGAGGTATCCCGGAAAAACTCTGCAATCTAGACATAGCCCCAGTCTTCTCTTTTCTAAACTAAACAAGCCCAGTTCTTTCAGTCTTCCCTTATAGCTCATGTTTTCTAGACCTTTAATCATTTTTGTTGCTCTTCTCTGGACTTTCTCTGATTTCTCCACATGCAATGGTGAGTGCATGACTCAAAGAGGGACTGGGAATTTGCAAGGGAACACTAAACTACTTCTTTGCATGGATATTTACAGAAACCAAAACTTGCCCTCACTACTTATTGTTAGCGTGCTGTGCTGTTTCAGTCAGAGATTAGAGATACAAGGTAGGCGAGTTAATATCTTTTATCAGCCAAATTCTGTTGGTAAAGAGACAAACTTTCAAGCTGTATAGAGCTCTGCTTCTGATCTGGGAAAGGTACTGAGGGTATGTCTACACTACCCTCCTAGTTTGAACTAGGAGGATAATGTAGGCATACCGCACTTGCAAATGAAGCCCGGGATTTGAATTTCCCGGGCTTCATTTGCATAAGCGGGGAGCCGCCATTTTTAAATCCCCGCTGCTTCGAACCCCGTGCAGCACGGCTACACGGGGCTCGAACTAGGTAGTTCGGACTAGGTTCCTATTCCGAACTACCGTTACTCCTTGTGAAACTAGGTGTACCGGTAGTTCGAAATAGGCACCCTAGTCCGAACTACATAGTTCGAGCCCCGTGTAGCCGCGCTGCACGGGGTTCGAAGCAGCGGGGATTTAAAAATGGCGGCTCCCCACTTATGCAAATGAAGCCCGGGAAATTCAAATCCTGGGCTTCATTTGCAAGTGCGGTATGCATACATTACCCTCCTAGTTCGAACTAGCGGGGTAGTGTAGACATACCCTGAGAGTGTCATCATATATATAGTAGCCCAGTGTCTGAGAGTCTGTTACGCTGAAATGCTGGCTGTTCCCTTTGGGGGGCGCTGTTGCTGAAATGCTGGCTGTTCCCTCTGGGCGGTCCGTGCTGCATTGGGAGTGCGGGGCCCAAACATCTGCTTGCGCCGCTTGCTCCCGCACGGTGACCCAGCTGAGTGGCGCAGGAGTCAGCCGAATGCCATGGTGGAAGGGGAAAGGGTGCGGGGCGGTGACGTAGTAGGGCCTAGGGGGTGGGGCCTGGCCATGTACATCACCGCCTCGCCCTCCTTTGCCTCCTGCCATGGCGCTCGGCTGACTTCTGCGCCGCTCAGCCAGGCTGCCACGGGGAAGCCCAAACGGCTGCTTGCTGCCCCGCGGCAGCCCGGCTGAGCGGTGCAGAAGTCAGCCAAGCGCCACGGCAGGAGGCAAAGGGGGGCGGGGCAGTGACATGTGGCGTGACAGCAGCTCCAGGCCCTGCCCCCTGGCCGTGAATGTCACCTCCCGCTGTGGCGCTCGGCTGACTTCCGCACCACTCAGCCAGGCCACCGCATGGGAGCAAGTGGTGCAAGTGACCGTTTGGACTCCGCGGTCCCCCAAGTGAGAGGCAGGAGGGGGAGAAGAAGAGAAAGAGAGAGGCTGAGAGAGAGGCAGTAGGTGGCGGAGAGCTGAGGAAGAGGAGGAGGAGGAGAGAGAGAGAGAACGAGACTGGAGGCTCAGGAAAGAAAACCAACGTGGAGAGACCTGAAAATCCCATCTTATAACGGGCTAATTGGCTAGTAGCTAAATAAAAGGCCAAACAGACAGTTTGGCATAAGTAGTTAGCAGGTATTCTAAGAGACCATGGAAGTTGAAGTGGTATGTCAGCACTCTTGCAGTCATAGGACAAAAAAAAGGGGGGATGGGGGAAGGAGCAGGGGATTATGGTCACAGAATGTTGTAATAAGCCACAAATCTAGTGTCTTTATCAAAACCATGATATTTAGTATCTAGCAAAGTTATGAATTGAAGCTTGCAGGCTCATCTTTTGAAAGTGGTGTGCAGGTTTCCTTTGAGGAGGAGGACTGAGAAGTCAGATGAGAGCGATGGCTTTCTGAAAAGAGTTGAGCCACAGGCGATAGGGTGCTTTTGTCTTTGATCATAAAATTATAGAATCAGAAGAGAGCTCAGGAGGTCACTGAGTCCAACTCCCTGCTAAAAGCAGGACCAACCCCAACTAAATCATCCCAGCCAGGGCTTTGTCAAGCCAGGACTAAAAACCTCTAGGGATGGAGATTCCACCACCTCTCTAGGAAACCCATTGCAGTGCTTCACCACCCTCCCAGTGAAATAGGTTTTTTTCCTAATATCCAACCTAATAGCCAATGACCTCTCCCACTACAATTTGAGACCCTCGCTCCTCATTCTGTCATCTGACACTACTGAGAACAGCCTCTCTCCATCCTCTTTGGATCATTTTCCTGTGAGAGATCATTCAAGAGCATGGTGAGTATCTGGTTTCACAGCAAGTGCATTTTAATGTCTGGAGGTGAATATGGAAAACGTAGGGATTATAACAATGTAGTTGGCTCCATTAAGGGCTGCAGTGGAAGGGAGCTGCCAGCCTGGTTTCAGGAGAAATCCGGAAGATGGGTGTCAGGAATCAGCTTTTGAGGAATCAGCTGATTATGCTAAACAGCAGCTGTTGTTTGGCACAGCTCTTAATGGGGCACTGAGTGTTCTGGATGAGGTACACGACCTGTTCCTACAGACATATGTAGGATCCATGGATCTTGAAAGGTGTGTTGGAGGAGGGAGGAGTTGCTGAGCAATATAGCAGCGGAGATACATCTGCGAGTTTTGCATCTGGTGTTCTGGCAGGTCTGATGCTGGTTTGAATGGCTGTGTTCTGGTCATCAGGGAGCTTGCTTCTGATGATGAACTTTAGGAGTTGTTCGAAAGGTGGAACAAGGGGCTCAGGACAGATTTCTTTTAGGATGAGATCTCATTGATTATGGCTTGTTTGATACCCTGTATGGGCTCCAGTGTTGGGTGGTAGAAGACAAGAAGGGGAGTACGGTTGGAGATGGTTTTATTTCTGTATTAAAGCAGGTTGTTAGCACACAGGATTAGCGCTTCTTCTTCTTTGCCAATGCGATGATAAATTTCACATTGATTGGAAAGTGCTGGAAATAACATAAGAACAACCATACCGGGTCAGATCAAAGCTCCATCTGGCCCAATATCCTGTCTGCTGACAGTGGGCAATACCAAATGCCCCAGAGGGAGTGAACAGAACAGGTATTTATCAGTGCCAGAGCATAGCACTTGCTGAAGACTCACATTCCCAAGTCTTAGAATCTGTCCAGTATTAAGATGATGCTGATGCAAAGCAGTAGGCAGGGACAATTATCAATTGCTATGTAAGAATAACACATGTGACTTATTAACTGCATGGACTGAATGAAACCCAGGTACCAACTGCTGCATAGGCTATTAAGAAAGGATTTTTTACTTCCCCAGAATCAATCTCCCACAGTGAAAGAAGAATAAAATTAGTGGCAATGCAAACTGATATAGTACAACTGGGAATGTGCCTTGGGGTTATGAGTACCTAGATAAGATATGAACACCGCTCTTGTATTGTTCTGTGCAATTATGACAATTATGACAATCTCCTTGCTGAGCTTGTTATCCCAAACGTCAGCCATAAGATCTACCACCTTATTTAATAGCTGAGAGCAACAGATGATCAAGCCAAACCTGTCGGAATAAAGAGTGCTAAAAAAAATGAGCAAAACCCGTCTCAGCTGAATACTGTGAAATGAGGAATGGAAAGTTATGTTGTTTGAAGGGGATGCTGAGATGCCAACCCATGGAGGCAGGGAGAATTCTTTGTACTGTTCCTCAGCACCAATAGATGTGGATCAAATGCTGCTGGTAGCTCCCCATCTACTCCCCTTTAATGCTGCGTGAGCAAAGTAGGGTTGGCATGATAATTTTTAGGTGGGTAATACAAACAAAGGCACCCTCTCCTTTAATTTGACTAGCGGTGTTCAGCAGGTATATGTCTCATTAACTCCCTCAGAAGCAACACATCAGGAAGCAACTGTGTTCTTCTCATTAAGGAACCAGTAAAGGGAGCTTGCAGGCACTAAATCCATATTTACTGACTTATTGGAGATTTCAACCCAGCAAAGTGGGATGAATGTAAAGATCTTGTTCCAATGAAACCACTGTCCCCCCTGAAATGAAGCTGGAATTCTAATCACTAGCTTTTATTTCAGTGAAGCAATTTTGGGGTCTGATTTTCTGTTATAGGTTACACCTCCCCAAACCGACACTCTCTGGTCTGGCCACAGCTGTGGGCCTGCTGGAGCATGGATGTTCCAGGACCAGAGAGCCCTGGGAGTCTAGTGGCAGGAGGGCCAGGGTGCAGAAGCAGGACTGGAGCCAGAGCCTGTGGTAGTGGGATTGAGGCTGGAGCCTGGAGCAGCCCCTTAGGAGCAGGGTCAGGACTGAAGACTGCAGCAGCCCCCAACAGTGGGACAAGGGACTGGCGCCCTCAGCAGTCCATGGCAGGCTGTAGCAACAGGACAGAGCCAGGAGCAATGGTCTCAAGTTGCCGTGGGAGAGGGCTAGGTTGGAAATTAGGGAAAACTATTTCACTACGAGGGTGGGGAAGCACTGGGATGGGTTACTAGGGAGGTGATAGAATCTCCATCCCTAGAGGTTTTAAGTCCCGGCTTGACAAAGCCCTGGCTGGGATGGTTTAGTTGGGATTGGTTCTTCTTTTAGCAGGGGGTTGGTCTTGATGACCTCCTGAGGCCTCTTCCAACCCTAGGAGTCTATGATTTTATGACTGGGTCTGGAGCCCCTGGCAGCCTCTGGCAGTGGGACCGGGGCCTGGGCCAGAGCCTCCAGTAGCCAGCAGGATCAAGGTCAGAGCCAGTGGTAGCCCAAGGCTGGAGCCTCCAGCAGGCTGTTGCAGCATCCAGCAGCATGGTTGGAGCCTGGGGGGGGGGGGGGGGGACTGGAGGCAGGGGGGCCTGGCTGGGATAACACAGCCTGCTGTGCTGAGGAGTAGTGGGCTGGAGGGCCAGTGTCCCTCATACGGGACTGATCAGGTCCCAAGAGTGCCGGATCAGGGAAGTCCAACCTGTATTTGCTTTAATTCTCAAATGAGAAGGTATAAAATGAATCTAGACAGTTAGGAAAGTGACAGCATGTAAATGGGTGCAAGGTGACACAGTGAACAACCCTGAGGCCAAAGGGTGCTATCCAATGACGGATGCTTAGAATACATCTATATCTGAAACAAATAATGCAAGCAAGGAAATAATTAACCTGCAGCTTTTGCTATTGCTGGTGGCCATCAGATCAAATATTGCCATGGTATTTTTATAAAAGACTGAAGCACATTTAGAATTAGGCAACCTCAGAGAAGAACAGCAGGGTGTGGAGGGGACATTCTGGCGATAGTGGTTATGAAGGCAATTAGCCTGCCTGAAGAACACAGGGGCTGTGTGCATGCTGGGTCTCTGACTTTTGCTGTATTCTTAATGACTCCATTGTAAGAAGCCAAACTTGCACACTGACATTTTTAAGCTTGGTTGTCTAAAGTTTGACATATAAACCTACGTGTAGATACCTTGGTAAAAACAGCTGGGGAGCAACACGTTCTCAGCACCTCTGAAAATCTGGCTGCCAAGTCTGTCCATTTGGGCCTTTTTCTTGTCTTCTCTCATTTAAATTTGTTATCATTGTCTGCTAAAATTCCAGAACTTTAAAACGATCCCACGCTGCGGTGAGCTATTGTTTCCATTATGGAAAATTCCGAAAGTGCATCTGATGTTTCCCATGCCCCTTCTGCTCATCGGAATGCTTCCAAGGACTAATAATGCAACCTTGATAGGGTTATAAAGTATAAGCCATAGGCTGAGAGTTGCCCCTGCATGATTAGCGTGGGCTAAACACAAAGGATGACAATTCGAGAGCCTGATTCTTTACCCAGAGTACTTTTAACCCAAAGCTCTCAGTAACTTTACTCTGTGCAAGATGGTATCAGGAAATAAGTTGATGGAGACATGGCCATCCGACCGATAGGTGGCTGGCACAAACCAGGACAGGGTACGAAGCTGCCCTTTCTGTATCTCACACAACCCCCCTTCACTGCTGGCTTGGTCATGTGAAGGCTGCTGCATAGGCGCATTTACAGCCTGCTAGCACGGCTCCTTTAGCAATAAGCAGTAGCAGTTCAGTCACATTACTGGTTTGCCAAAATCTGCCCAGATGGATTCAAAGCCTGTTGAAAACAAGGGGGGAAGCTCCCGTTGACTTCTTTAGGTTTTATTCAGGTCTTAAAAATGAAGGAAGAGGAATAAAAACCACAAAGTCAAATGCACCCACAAATGATGTGAAAAAAAAAATGTTATTCAGGTCACAATGTCAAGCCCTCAAAAATTTTGAAAAATCAGAATTAAGGGTGCCCACCCCTTTGTGGACATATAACCCACACCCCTATTAGGTGTGGTTCACTGTCCCATGTAGCAGCACTGTGACCACTAAGGGGACATCTTGTTGAGTTAAAATACACAACTTCAACTACATTAATTGTGTAGCTGAAGTGCAATTACCTTAACTTGACTTTTGGCGCTGTGTACACAGCAGGAAGTGGAAGAAGAACACTCTTCCTTCAACTTCCCTTATTCCTCGTGAAATGAAGGTTATAGAAGTTGGAGTAAAAAGCCTCCTGCTTTGAAATTATTCCACAATAACAGGCTTGCTGTGTAGACGCACACTATTATTTCAGAATAACATTCTCTTTCAAAATAAGTGTGCAGTGTGGACATAGCCTTACATAGAGAAAGAATGAGTGTGCTCTGCAGCCTTAGCTGAAAGCCAGCTGACTTTATAGCTCAAGCTGCAGAGGCTCTTGCACTAAACTCCAGGGCTGTGTCTACACTGGCATGAATTTCCGGAAATGCTTAAAACGGAATACTATTCAGTTTTCAGTTTTTCCGGAAAAGGAGCGTCTACATTGGCAGGCTGCTTTTCCGGAAAAGCCCTTTTTCTGGAAAAGCGTCTGTGGCCAATGTAGACGCACTTTTCCGGAAAAGAGCCCCACTCGCCATTTTCGTGATCGGGGCTTTTTTCCAGAAAAGACTACTGGGCTGTCTACACTGGCCCTTTCCCAGAACAGTGTTCCGGAATAAGGACTTATGCCCGAGAGGGAGCAGAATAGTTTTTCCGGAATAGTGGCTGATTTTGTACAGTAGAGCATCGTTGCTTTTCCGGAAATTCAAGGGCCAGTGTAGACAGCTCGCAGCTTATTGGGGAAAAGCGGCTGATTTTCTGCAATAAGTGGCCCAGTTTAGACACAGCCCAGAGGTCCTATCAATCAGCATTACATATATATGGGCATGTCTACACAGCAAAGTTCTTTCAAAATAACTTTACCAGAGTCTACACAGCCAAACTGCTATTTCAAAATTAAATCAAAATAACGGAGGGCTTATTTCGAAATTGGTAAACCTCATTCCACGAGGAATAGCGCCAATTTCGAAAATGCTATTTCTAAATAAGCATTGTGTAGATGCTTATTTCAAAACAGTGGACCTTCAGCCCTTCCCAGGGTGCACTGGTGGCCACAACCAAGAAAACTCCTCTCCCTCCCTCCTCCGCGGAGCCCTTAAAGGGGTAGACTCTGGCCACAGTGCCTGTGCTAGCTCCAAGCCTGCCAGCCCAGAGCCAGCAGTCGCTGCACCTGACCCAGTGGCCCCAGCATGAGCCAGGCAGCCAGTGCCAGCCAGCCCTCCACTGCTCCCCAAGACCAGTCCGACTGCTCCCAGGAGACTGCCTGTGCCAGTGTGGAGATCAGGGACCTAATTCAGGTTTGGGGGGTTGCCTCCAACATCCGTGATCTCTGCACTAAACAGAGGAACACAACCGACGACAGGTAGATGGCTGCCAGCCTGGCCACCAAAGGCCACATGCAAACCCAGGAGCAGGGTCACATGAAAATAAAGGAGCTGTGGCAGGCGTATGCCAGGGCCACAGGGGGCAGCTTCCAACCAGGGGCAGACCCAGACCCCTGCCCCTATTTTGATACCATGGACCGTATTCTGGGGGGCAGGACGGTCCATGCCCTGCGGGTGATCATCGGCCCTGGGGCAGAGCTTGCTGCCCCCTGCCGCTCCAGTCCCTGCTGCCTCCCCAGCTATTGCTTCTCCTCCCACTCCTTCTCCCCCTCCTGCTTCTTCCTCCCCACACCCCCAGAGATGCCAAGGCCCCCACACCCGCAGTGCTGGGAGACAGTTGGGCCAGAGAGATCCCCAATCCTGAGCTTCTTCTCCCCCTACCTCTCCTTGCCAGCTCCCACCTCCAAGTTTCCTTCTCCCCTCTCCCACCCTCCCACCTTCTTTCCCCATTCTCATCTCAGTTTCATTCCCCCCACACCCCATTTTTGTTCAATAAAGAGGCTTTGTTGTAATGAACATGTGTCTTTTATTGTACAGCAGGAAGGGGGGCTTGGGAGGGGTAAGTGGAAGGACATGAGGGAGGAATGAGGCACAAGCCCCCAGTGGGGCACACCAGGGAGATTGTTACTGCCTGCAGAATGTGCTGCCAATCTTGCAGCAACATGTCAAGGAGAAGCACCAGTGTGTCCAGGGCAGCGCCAGCTCCATGCTTCAGAGTGCTGCGGTGTCCTGAGTGAGGGCAACCAGAGCACGCAGAGAAAAAAAATGCTTTGCTGTCCCTTAGCGAGGTAGGCAAGCACACAGGGAAATCTTAGAACCGGTTGCCCGGGAGGGGTCCCTTTAAGCACAGGTCTCAGACTCAGACAGCAGCCACACCCGGTAACTCCTGACCTGATGCCCTGCCAGAACCAGTTCTCACCGGCCTTAAATGTGATTCAGTGTCCTATCAGTGTGGATGCGCTATTTTGAAATGCATTTTGTATCTAGACACGTTATTTCAAAATAACGCTGTAGTGTAGACATACCCATACACACCTACCTCTTTCAGTAAACATGAGGGCAGGCTCTGGAGATGAATCAGGTTTGTGTTATATATGCAGCTGTTGCTTGTAGGACTCCCTGCTTCATTTGGTGCTTGAGTTGGGTAGGTAATAGCTGCCAATGAAGTCAGGATCCAGTTTTCCAGGAAAGTATCCCATTGCTTTCGCCATCAGGCTCAGTTCTCTTGGTCAGGAGCTGTCCTGCAGGAGACAAGAGAAAATACATATTTAAGGCCCAATCACGGATTTACTAGAGGAAAGGTAGTCCAATAATTTGGGTGCTAGCCTAGGAGTTGGGAGAGTTATGATATGTCCCTGCCATGCCACAGGTTTCCTGTGTGACCCCGAGCAAGTCACGTAGCCTCCTTGTGCCTTAGTTCCCTGTCTCTACAATGGGGATAATAGTGCTGCCCTATCTCTTGGGGGTGTGGAGGATAAAGACATGAAGGACCATAAGGTACTCAAGTACTACACTGATGTGTGCCATAAAGGTACCTTAGCTAGACACTAACCTGGATGCCTGAGACTGTAGGGTGTCTAGTGGACTTTAAATGAGCTTTGTATGCAGACAGGGATTCTAATGCAAACTATAAACCTTAAGCGGCGAGGAGTCCTGTGGCACCTTATAGACTAACTGAAGGGTGCCACAGGACTCCTCGCTGCTTTTGCAGATTCAGACTAACACAGCTACCTCTCTGATACTATAAACCTTAAGGTAGCACTAACCACACTACCATGGTTGCAGCATGGGTACATTTATTACATTCTGGTCCGGTTACATTTACCTCTTGGACCAGATCCTGTGCTCTGGTTAGGACTACATCAAGAATTGACTCTCCCCTTATGGGTTCCAGAATCAACTGCTCAAAGAATCAATCATGAAACAGTATCTCTGCCTAAGTGTTATCTCTGCATCCCGTCCTGAGGTGACATGTACCCAGTCAATGGGGGGACAGTTGCAATCCCTCACTATTATTGAGTTTTTTTTATTTTGATAGCCTCTCTAATCTCCCTTAGCATTTCATAGTCACTATCACTATCCTGGTAGGGTGGTTGGTAATATGTCCCTACTGCTATCTTCTCATTATGAGAGCATGGAATTACTATCCATAGAGATTCTATGGAACATTTTTGGTTCATTTACGATTTTTACTTCATTTGATTCTACATTTTTCTTTCATGTATAGTGCCACTCCCCTACCAGCACGACCTGTTCTGTCCTTCCGATATATTTTGTACACTGGTATGACTGTGTCCCATTGTTTGTCCTCATTCCACCAAGTTTCTGTGATGTCAATTATATCAATATCCCCCTTTAAAACAAGGCATTCTAGTTGTCCAATTTTACTATTTAGACTTCTAGGCTGTGTCTAGACTGGCAAGTTTTTCCACAAAAGCAGCCAGTTTTGCAGAAAAACTTGCCAGCTGTCTACACTGGCCGTTTGAATTTGCACAAGAACACTGATGATCTAATGTCAGATTGTCAGTGTTCTTGCGCAAATATTATGATGCTCCTGCTCAGGGATAAGCCCTCTTGCGCAAATGCTTTTGCTCAAGAGGACCAGTATAGACAGGTAAAAACTGCTTTGCGCAAAAAAGCCCCGATGAAGAAAATGGTGATCGGGGCTTTCTTGCACAAAATCGCGTCTAGATTGGCACAGACACTTTTCTGCAAAAAGTGCTTTTACACAAAAACGTCCGTGCCAATTTAGATGCTCTTTTCCGCAAATGCTTTTACGGAAAAACTTTTCCATTAAAAGCATTTGAGGAAAATCATTCCAGTCTAGACGTAGCCCTAGTGTTTGTGTATAAGCACTTTAAAAACGTGTCACTATTTATCTGTTTGTCATTTCCTGATGTTAGACTCTTTCATTTTATTGTTTCTCATCTGATTTTACTCATATTTTATTATCTCCCATCCTCTCCTTACGGAATCTCTATTATTAGACCCTCCCCTAAGAGATGTCTCTGTCTGATCCATGTGTTCCTGGGCACATTGGACAGGGACTTTTCAGACTTAGAAGAGAATAAGGGGGGATATGATACAGGTCTATACAATCATGACTGGTGTGGAAAAAGTGAATAAGGAAAAGTTATGTACTTGTTCCCATAACATAAGAAGTAGGGGTCACCAAATGAAATTAATGGATAGCAGGTTTAAAACAAATAAAAAGAAGTTTTTCTTCACACAGAGCACAGTCACCCTGTGGAACTCCTTGCCAGAGGATGTTGTGAAGACCAGGACTTTAACAGGATTAAAAAAGAACTAAATAAATTCATGGAGGTTAGATGCATCAATGGCTATTAGCCAGGATGGGTAGGAATGATGTCCCTAGCCTCTGTTTGTCAGATGCTGGAAATGGATGACAGGAGAGGGATCACTTGAGGTGTGTCTACACAGAACCCTTAGCTAGAAATAAGCTACACAATTTGTGCTATGCAAATTGCATAGCTTATTTTGTAATTTGGCGCTTTTCAAAATAACTTGCTATTCCAAAATGCCTCAGGACATCAGAATAAGCAGCCCATTATTTCAAATCTATTTTGAAATAACGGACTGCTTGAATAGATGCAGAACAGCTATTTTGGGATACTTCTGGTATCCCAAAATAGCTCCGCAGTGTAGACGTACCCCTTAATGATCATTGTTCTGTTCTGTTCACTCCCTCTGGGGCATCTGGCATTGGCCACTGTGAGAAGACAGGATACTGGACTAGATGGACCTTTGGCCTGACCCAGTATGGCCGTTCTTATAGGTGAAACATTATGCCAAAGACTTCACTTATCTTCCAGTGAGGTCTTCCAATTGCTTCACATCCATGGATTAAATAAAACCTGCAAAACTCCAGTGAGGAATGAGTGACAAGTCCACCTTTCAGGAAAGGGGCATAAAGAGGTCAGTTGGTCTGGCCAAGTTCCCATGCAAGTCAGTGGAAGAGCTGAGAGTAGAACTAAGCCTTCTTTTTTCTGCAGCTGGCTCTGAACATCAGACAACAGTGGCCTGTTAACATCCATAGCATATAGGAAGAGAGAATCTCACTTTGTGGTGTTAGGAGTTTACTTTCATTATTGGTATGGTACTGCCCAGATGCCTCTGCCACAACTGGAGCTCTGGTGTGCTTGGTGCTGTGTGTCTATGTGGCTAGGCACTGTTCCTTCTCCCAGAGGGCTGGCAACCAAAGTAGACAAAAGGCAGGCGGAAAACAAAGGGGCAGAGAAGTGACTTGGCCAAGGTCACACAGGAAGTCAGTGGCAGAGCCAAGAATAGAACAGACTGTTCCTGGTGACTTTTTAGTGCCATGCAATGCTTTCAGCAAAGTGTGTTCCACTACTCTGGTCCCACTCAGGGGTAACAAGAATAGGAGTTGGACAATATAGCTGCCTCATTCTGTTGCATGGTTCACCTACATGATCAGGGATTAATGCAGGGGAAGGACCGTGTAGCTATGTGACTAGCCATGGGCTGATTTCCTAATCGCTGCTGACATTCCTGACTTCCAGGAGTCATGATGGTAGCCAACAGGATGCTATTCTTGATGATTTTAGCTGAATAACCTTTCAGCACGAGCTCAGATAAGACTGGCTCTCTAGAGAGAGCCAATCACGGATATGTTTGGATACTTGTAAATGTGCTGTCTGTAGCACCTGTCAGCGATAGCTTTAGAACAACTCTGCTGTTGAGTTGCTCAACTTATCTGTGGTTCAGTGTGATTTTTACTGCCATCACTTTGCTGTTTTTTTCTCAAGAGGCTTTTCAAATGTTGTATCTTTCCCAGTCTTTAGCATGCTAAGGTTTTTTTTGTTAGTGCTTGCTATAAAATCAGTAATCTCTAGTGGGAAATGAAGCACATGTATATTTCACTTACAAGAAATACCAATTGAAAGACACTTACAGGTCTGCTTTTCTTGTATCAAGACTCATTTACTTATGAGAATCCTTGGCATTTGGATAATGAAACAAAACATGTTTATCTTGGAGTAACCATCACAAGAAATGATATAAACAGATTCCAAAGTTCTGCAAGGAAAAAGCCAGACTTTTTTTAGACTGTGTGTATACACTGAATAAACTAAGCTAAGCCACACTGGTGCACATCCATGTTTATGCTGGTGAATTGCACCTCTTCCGAGGGGTCCTGCCAGCACAATTATATTGGAAACGCTTCTTTGGTGCAAATGCTGGTGAAGAACAAGAACTGAATTATCATCTAAAACCTCACATTTCTCTTGGCTGAGAATCAAATGCTGCAAAACTTTCATTGACCATTTGTTACCCTACCACTGTGCACTGAAGTTAAAACTAGAGAAAGATTTAAACCAATACCCCCTAAAGTGTTGGATGGAGGGAGTGTTTGAAATCTGAAACCAGATCCACATTTTGCATCATTCCCCTTTTTAAAAAAAATGAGAGTCCGTAACCTGGCATCCAAACAACCTTTTGGGTACTCAAATTCAGAACCTGGATCTGAACATTGAAACCTGAGCCCCAATCCAAAGAGACAATGTAAAATTACACAAACAGCTTTTAAACAACTAAATCTTGCCAGCACTTGCATTTATCTAATTAAACAAAGCTCGTCTTCAGTCACACTAGTGATGAATTTAAAGTTGGGGGAACAGGCCAGGTAGAAATCCCAGCCTGCTCAAGCCATCTGCACTAAATTCTAGTAAACTGTGTTCCAACCATCTGTGAAATGTGTCAGACACTGAGTTAGCGCCTTTTGGAAGCTGGTCCTGTTTATCTCACCTTTGAGCAGGCCTTGAATAGTGTACGTGTGTGGGCTTCTGTCATGACCATGAGGGATGGGCAACAGCTTGGGGACTAAGGGGTTAACTGTACCTAAGCCAGGTAGCAGTCAGCCAATAAAAATGCAGATGGGGATTTCAAACTGGGACAAATGAATTTTTGTGTTTTACCCTCCTTCGTCCCTGGGCAGTTTCTCTCGAGCTACTGAAGGGGACAGACAAAATCTCTCTCTCCAAGAAAAGACCCTTCACTATCTGTAAGTAGGGTAAGTTTAGTTAAAAATAAACCCTGCATAAAACCTGGGGGTACTACAGACCCCCCCCCCCCCCATCCCTAGTTCCTGGGCCTATGCCAACAGAATGAGAAGGGGAAGGAGGAACTAAAGAATGAAATAAGTGAACTAAAATTCTCTTGGCATATATTTCCCTGACTCATTTGCTTTCCCTCGGATGTAGCTTTGGGTTAATTCTCCATTGTACATGGCTCTGAGATCTGTTCATAGCTGCAGGATTTGATTGACCATTTGTTTTTATCAACACCTCAGTGAGTCCTCATGCAAAGAAGCCAATCTGAACTCTGCATGTCTGAGCGCTCACGTCAGTACTGCTCAGTCTGGATGAAATTCGCTCCCTTCAAAAAGTCAACATGAGCGGTGTGCCACTTAAGTTCCCCATAAATCCTCCAGATAGGGGTTGGGTGGGATTTGCACTGGCTTTGTGCAAGAGGCCCCTGTATAGCAGTGACATTCACGCTGTAAGAGTAACACTCATCTAATAGGGACCACAAATAACCCCAGTTGAGTCATGTGACCTGTTGCTCCTCACCAGCGCAGCTTGAATTTTTAGCTCTAATAATAGCTGGAGACTGTTCAGAGAAAGGCCAAAACCTCTGAGAACACATACGTGAGGAAATGAGGTTTCTCACAAGCACTTCCAGGCCTCCAACAAAATCCAGTGAAGTCACTGGGAATCTTTCCTTTGAGTTAATGGGCTCTCAATCCGGCTTTCCATCATATGCAAGGAGAGCTAAAATTTCCATTCAACAAGTGACTGGTGATTCATTCTGCTCTAAAGAGACTTTCCTGGAAGCTGAATGCTGGAATGTGGAAATAGAGTTGTCCTATTGGTAGAAAAATCACTGTGAAATGTCTCCTAACCCAATATCTCTCTTCAGTGTGTGTTTTGGGGTCAGTTGTGTTGATTTTAGAGACACAAAGGAACATTAGCTTCTTTCAGCTTCTGACATGTACAGACCACCCTTCGGCCATTCCCCTTCCCAGAAGACTCATCTGTACTACAACTCTCAAAAGAGTTGAGTCAGCAAAGATGGGTGATGAACTATTCCACGGCGTGATGTACATGCTTTTGGTGAGCATCTCATTGGGGACTTGAATGGTGCACAGCCATGCAGAGTTAAAATGGGCTTCTCCATATGGTGACTCGCTGGCGTGACTCTGCAATTCATTTTCACTGAGAATTGGGGGAGTAAAGTTGGATGTTGAAATATTTGCTATTGGCCCAACCAAACCAAATCCACTTAAATTCAAACACACTATTCTGTGGAACTGGCCCATTCTAAAACCCATAAAGTCAAATGGGAAGGGAGCAGAGAACGGTTTCTGAATAAACATCTGTGACTCAGTGGTCGTGGTACAAGTCATGCCAAAATTCTTCAAAGCTTCCTTTATCAAAACTTTTTGCCCCAGACTTTGTCTCGTCTATGTAGGGTGTTACCAATGGACTTCAGGGGGCTTTGGATATCTTCCCTTGGACTACAAGGTGATTTGGATAGATGGCTAGTCTGAGAGATTTTGTGGCAGGGCAGCATGTAAAGATTTTAGCTTCAGCCTCATACTGCTACCAAGATACAGGTTGTACCTCCCTAAACTGGGCCTCTCTGCTCCGGCAACATGGAAGATCTGGCAGTGGGGTAAGAGTATGGCGGGGGGTTGGGAGGGAGGAGGAGGCTGGAGGCAGTGGTGAGTTCTGGCCCTAGCAGCCAGGCAGTAGCAAGGCTGGCAGCAGCTGGGGATCTCCAGCCCCAGAAGCAGCCAGGAGGCTCCATCCCCAGCTGTGGAGCTCTGGCCCCAGCAGCAGTGGGGCCAATGGCAGTTAGAGAACTCTGGATCGTGGATCCCACCAGGCAGGTGGCAGTGGGGCTGGATCCTGGCTGCAACCGGGATGGGCTGGAGCCTTAGCCTGGAGGAAATGGGGCAGCACAGGCCATAAGGGGTGGACCTCCTGTGGTCCAACAAATCCCTTTGTTCGGGACCAGTCAGGTCCCCAGGGTGCCGGACCAGGGGTGTAAATATTCATAATAATTGACACTGTTATTGTTGTCCCTAGAAGTCCCATTCAAGGACCAGGCCACCATTGTGCCACGTAGAAAATCAAAAAAAGGCAAAGAGCTTTCAATCGAAGCCTAAGCCAACAGACAAGATGGGTACAGAGAGACCAATGAGGCCGTACAAAGAAACAATGAGACCGCATGATGGGCAGTGGTCTCTACACAGCAGCACCCTAACCTCTGTCAAGTGCCTTGTAGGCTGCCTGATGAAGGCGGGTTTTGAAGGAGGATAACGAGCTGGTTTGCGATTGGTCATAGGAAGCATGAGGGGCACCCATGGGAGAAACCACATTGAGGTACATTTGAAGCTACTGCACACAAGTGGATAGAGTTACTCCAGATTCACAAAGGCCACACTAAGGGCAGAATTTGGTTCTGTATTTCACCGGTTTGCTCTTGGAATTAATACTTGCATAGATATTAGGTGTATGAGCAAGGCTACGTCTAGACTGCAAGCCTCTTTTGAAAGAGGCTTTTTCAAAAGATACTTTCGAAAAAGCCTCTTTCGAAAAAGAGCATCTAGACTGCAAGCAGTACTTTCAAAAAAGCAAACCGCTTTTTTGAAAGAGAGCACCAAGGCAGTCTGAATGCTCTCTTTTGAAAAAGCCCTGTTTTCATTCAAGTACGCCTTTTTTTAAAAGAGCACTTTCGAAAAAAGGCGTTCTTCCTCGTGAAATGAGGAGTACCGCCGTCGAAAGAAAAGCCATGTTCTTTCGATTTAATTTCGAAAGAATGTGGCTGTAGTCTAGACGCAGGTGAAGTTTTTTTAAAAAAAGGCTATTTTTTTCGAAAAAACCCTGAAGTCTAGACACAGCCCAACAGAAAAAGAAGGCAAATGTGGTGTTTTTTAAATAGAGCATGCGTGGTGCTGATGTATTAGAAATATCATCAGAGCTTGTGTCATGAACAGATTAAATAATCACATTAAGGAATATTGTATCATGGCAGGAGGCTTTTCATTCAGAGGGCTGTAGGTATTCACCAAGTTTTAGAAAATTCACAGGGCATTAGAATTAATGGGAGATCTGGGCCAGAAACCCTGTCTGTCAAGATGTGAATGTGTCTTGAAGTATCGGATGATTAGTACTTGGTTAGACTTTATCGACTCCAATTATGTATTTGAAAGTACCACTTCAATGACCAATGTTTGAAATACTGGGGCTAATGATCTAGGTATTAATCCGGTACTTGAAGGCTGGAATGAGAACACAGACACTGTCTGGTCACCCAGATGTCCTGGCTGTCGGCTCTTTGAGTAGTTAATGGTTTCTTAGTGGCCTGTTGGAATTTGCCTGGCTGGAGAATTCTGCACCAAAAGACATCACAGCAATAGGTAGATCAGAAACAGAAATATTCAATAAAAAAGACAGAGGAGACATAAGCTTGCTAGCAGAAAGCTGTTTACCACAATTCACTAGTCTGGAATTTGAGGATGAGATTTTCAAAGACACTTAGGGGCTTTGCATGCCCAAGTCTCATTAATTTTAATAGTGATTGGGTATCCAAACCCCCTAGGTGATTTGAATATCTCATCTTGAAAGCCCACCTGGGAAAGTATATCTGGATCTTCCCTTCCAGAGCAATAATATGTTTGTATCTTAGACACTTAAGGAATGTTTTTTTCCCCATTAGCTTTTTGATGCAAGAAGGCAAAACTTGACACTCATACAAAATGCATGCAGCACTAAAATGGAAACGGTAGTCTGTCGAGCAGTGTGAAATGTGCAAAGATGGTTTTGGAGCAAGGGGAAGAAAGAGAAGGAGCTTGCTTTCTGGGGAGCCCCCTACTCATTGCAAAAATTCTCAATTGATCCTTGGCCATTTAAAAATAAAGCGAATAACTGAGCCCGATTGTGACACTAACTTTTAAGCAGGCTGCCCCAGTAAGGTCAAACTGGGTTTCTTCAAAGCACAGAATCATAGAAGATTAGGGTTGGGGGAGGAGGTCATCTAATCCAACCCCTGCTCAAAGCAGGACCAACCCCAGCTAAATCATTCTAGCCAGGGCTTTGTCAGACTCTGGGGATGTAGATTCCACTACCATCTTGGGCAGCCCATTCCAGTGCTTCCTAATATCTAACTTCGACCTCCCCCACTGCAACTTGTGACCATTCCTCCTCGTTCTGTCACTTGCCACCATTGAGAACAGCCTCTCTCCATCCTCTTTGGATTCCACTGCTTCAGAGAGTGGAAAGCTGCTATCAAATTCCCTCTCAGGCTGCGTCTATACTACAAGCCTCTTCCGCAAGAGGAAATGCAAATGGAGCACTCATTTGCATATGTCACACTCATTTGCATTTCCCCTTCAGATCCCTTTTGCGCAAGAGGCTTTTGCGCAAAAAAAGAGAGCTGTGTATTAAGCTTTTCTCTGATGTCCAGAAATATACTTTAACAAAAAATAAGAGTCCTATATTATCCCTTGGCTAAAGGGCTTTCACTATTGTGAAACTCGTGGAAAAAAATTGTAAGAGTTGGAAACACTGGGTTTAATCTTGACTTGTTTACACCACTGCTCTAGCATGAGGTGAGACTAGTAATTGACTTCTGACAGGCCTGCTGATGCAGTTGGCGGGGGGTAGTAAAGGGATCAGGTGACCTGGGGGCTGGTGGTTCAAAAGTTCGCAGGGCTCCAGGCCTTTTAAATTGCTGCTCTGAGATTCCCAGTTCCTTCCCTTCATATGCCACACTTCAGGTTAGAAGTCATTTGTTCATGGCCTATAACAATAGTCGGGGGGGACAACAGACATGCTTGGGCAAGGTGAGGGGGCGGTTCCATGATCCCAAAAGGGGCAGTGCCTCAGCATGCTCTGGATGGCTGGCTGTCACCAGCCCCTTCCACCTGAGGCACTGCCCCTTTTGGGAGCATGGAACCGCCCCCTCACCTTGGCCAAGCATGTCTGTTGTCCCCCCCGACTATTGTTATAGGCCATGAACAAATGACTTCTAACCTGAAGTGTGGCATATGAAGGGAAGGAACTGGGAATCTCAGAGCTTCTATGCCTCCTAGCACAATTCTTGGGCTAGTGGAGCTTCTGCTCTTGCACATGTGCTTAGAGCTTCAATCTAACCTTTCCTGTGGAATGGCTTGACATCCACAGTACACACGTTTCTAACTACCAGCCAATTGTAGATTAATTTACAGTGAGTTACATTGGCAGAAGGCACTTACTTAAAATGGGGAACTTCCAAGGCAGGTAGTTTACAGATGGGGGTTTTCTAAAACTGTTTGTCGAGCATCTGGATTTTCACTTTTTCATCTTATCAGCGAAAATCAAGGAAAATCTCCATGCCTTGAGCTCCCAGCATTGTTCATTGAGTTGCTGTGCCTGTGTTAAGAAGCTGCATGTTTTCATGTGAACCTTGACGTTACTGTTTTACTTCAGCGCCCTCTGTGCATAAGCATGGTAAAGAAATGGACACTTAAGAAATAAAAGGAATTGGCCTGCAGTTTGAAACAGGAGTACTTTGAGTGAAACAGCTACAGCTGTATTGTTGTTAAATGCCATAGCTCAAAAATAGAATACCTGACCTATTCCAAATCTTTCCATGGTAACATAATACAAATCCCTATCTAAGGCTGTGTCCAGACTCAGGGGTTTTTTCGAAAAAAGTAGCTTTTTTTCGAAAAAACTTCACCTGAGTCTAGACTGCAGCCGCGTTCTTTCGAAATTAAATCGAAAGAATGCGGCTTTTCTTTCGACGGTGGTAAACCTAATTCCACGAGGAAGAACGCCTTTTTTCGAAAGTGCTCTTTCGAAAAAAGGCGTTCTTGAAAGCAAACAGGGCTTTTTAGAAAGAGAGCATCCAGACTCACTTGCTGCTTTCTTTCGAAAAAGCGGCTTGCTTTTTCGAAAGTTCCATGTGCAGTCTAGACACTCTCTTTCGAAAGAGGCTTGCAGTCTAGACATAGCCCAAGAGTCCAGTGTGATCAGTGAGAGATTTTCAAGTCACCTATTAGGATGTGAATGAGGCCCAAAGCCTGAGAACCTAAAAGGTATTTTGTAGCCTAAATACCTTAGGAACTTAACTTCTTAGGATATGGAAAGGGCCTAAAACAATATTTAGGTGACCAAATCCTAGGCTATAGTTTGCATTCAAATCTGTATGTTATAACTCACCTTTGTACATTCAGAGTCTGGGATTGTGTACCTAATGTACAGATTTCAGTGTTTTACAGAGGCAGGTAAGCAATATTATCTCTCCATGGGTATGTCTACACTACCCCGCTAGTTCGAACGAGCGGGGTAATGTAGGCATACCGCATTTGCAAATGAAGCCCAGGATTTGAATTTCCCGGGCTTCATTTGCATAAGCGGGGCGCCGCCATTTTTAAAACCCCGCTGGTTCGAACCCCGTGCAGCGCGGCTACATGGGGCACGAACTACCGTTACTCCTCATTCCACGAGGAGTAACAGTAGTTCGAACTAGGAAGCCTAGTTTGAACTACCTAGTTTGTGCCCCGTGTAGCTGCGCTGCACGGGGTTCGAACCAGCGGGGTTTTAAAAATGGCGGTGCCCCGTTTATGCAAATGAAGCCCGGGAAATTCAAATCCCGGGCTTCATTTGCAAGTGCCGTATGCCTACATTACCCTCCTAGTTTGAACTAGGAGGGTAGTGTAGACATACCCCTATAGAGATGATGAAACTGAGGCAGAGAAAGGTGAAAGGACTTCCCCAAGATGATACAGCAGGTCAGTAGCAAGCCTGATATAGAAGCCAAGAGCTCCATACACCCAATCAGTACCTTAGTGACTGGATTATGCTGCTTTTGAGATACATTTGAGAAGAATCTAAACTGTACCACTGAGCCTGTGCCAAACTTCTTTCTCCCGCCTCATCCTCCTGGATAGCTGACCTTCCTTTTGTCCTCTTGCCACAGTCAAGCAAGTCATTACCAACTATTAGAAAAAATATATGCAGCAGGGCTGGATTATGCTTCAAAGAGAGCACTCTTTCTACCATGCATCTCTCTTCTGAAAAGCAGACTTTTTTTAATGGTAAGCATATAAAAGTGCTAGGTAACCTGAACAGAAGGACTTGGAGAAGGAAAATAACAGTGATTAATTATAATACGGGAGATAGGTAAGTATTTACCAAATAAGAATGCATTGTATGTGTACTATACTGAACAGTCCAATAAGTATATTAATTGTTTTCATTATTATACTAAACTTGTTCCAGAATTGTTCAATGAACAAACATATAAAATGCCATCTGTGCCCTGAAGAGCTGCCAAGCTAATTTTAGACAATGCACATCAAGTGCATGTAGCAAACAAGAGGAAGAAATTCTAATTGCTACTTAGAACGGTTAGCACTCTGGGTGGGAGGGGGTATTGTTTTCCTATGTGTTTGAACAACACCAAGTGCAATCTATCATGAGGGCTCCTAACCACTCTCACAATGCAAATAAATTGATAATAATAACAATGGGATGGGAAAGGGAGAATAGGGGTAAACATTTATTTATAGTTATTCTCAAATAGAATGTCTACACTGCAGAGAATCTTCAAAATTAGTCCAAAACAGGATTCCCTAAAGTAGACGTGCTATCTCAATTTAGTGCCCCAGGAGGAATAACTTTTAATGGCCCTGGTGAGGGGCTATTTTGAAACAGCAGTAGAGCATCTACACATACCTTATTTTGAAATACAGGCAGTCCCCGGGTTACATGGATCCGACTTACATCAGATCCCTACTTACAAACGGGGTGAGGCAACCCCGCACTAGCTGCTTCCCCCCAGCAGACCAGGGAGACGCGAAGCTAGCGCCCCCCTCCCCCCCCCCACCAGCAGACCAGGGAGACGCGGAGCGGCTTTTCTCAGCAGACACCTCAACTTGAGAATAAAGGACTGAGGGAAGTGAGGTGTGGGAGAATAAAACTGAGCTCTGGAGAAATGTTTGGCTAGAGTTTCCCCTACAATATGTACCAGTTCCAACTTACATACAAATTCAACTTAAGAACAAACCTACAGTCCCTATCTTGTACGTAACCTGGGGACTGCCTATAGCTAGTTTGGAATAGGTGTTATTCTTCATAGAATGAGGTTTACAGAAGTTGGAATAAGCCGTTCATTATTTCAAAATTTATTTGAAGTAATGGAATTGCTGTTTAGACGCTCGCATAGTTATTTTGGAATAATGGCTGTTATTACAAAATACCTTTGCTGTGTAGACACACCCAAGGTGTGATGAGAGCAAGAGCACAGATTTGGCACGGGAGGAAATTGAGGCAGGGAATTCTTACATCATGTCAATTCTGCAACACTGCCCGTGGCCCACATAGCTGATCTGTGGGGTGAGAGAGACTGAACTAGCTCCCCAGCAATCCCTGTGAAGAGGGGGTGCAAGTTGCCTCTCCTCTAACCTTGCTCTGGCATCAGCACAGGGATGAATCTTGTCTATTGTGAGTGCAATCTGATGGTTCAATTAAGAGACATTTAAAGACTGAGAAGAAAGCATGAGGCAGGGAGCAATGGAAGATGGGAATGAGTAGTGGGCAGGGGTCAGGCCTAGAGAAGAGAAGGGAGAGAGGAGGGGCAAGGACCAGGAAGATGAAAGCCCCTTACATGATCAGAGAAAGTAGAGAGGCAAAAATCAGATGGTGGCAACAGTGAATCAGCTGAGGCTGTTGAAAACCAGAAATATCTACTGATTTGGTGGCTCGCTGTATCATAGAAGGAAGAATAATGACATAGTTAATCCTGCACTGATACTTTAAGGATCCCTTCAATCCAAAGACTTTGCAAAAATGATCTTCTTTAAAAAACAAAACAAACCCATCATCATATCGACTCAAAGACCTTTTCGGAACAAAAAAAGAAGCGGTTTAAAATATAGCACTGGTATTAGGAGTGTTTCTAGGCTCCAGGAGTCTCTCCTTTGGGTACTGTTAGGTGGTTTATTATCCATTATCTGTAACACAAAGATAATGAAAGTGGTTCTATTGTACTGTAAGTGAAACCCACTGGAATACCAAGATTTGACAGCCATGATATATCTCAGTTAGTTTCTAATGGGTAAAGCCATCACAAATCATATAACAGACAGTTTGTTGGTTAAATAAGTCTACAAAGTGAGATGATGGAGCTCTTCATTTATCTTCATTGAAAGAGCTTAGACTGCTGAGTAGTTGATAAAATAAATCTGGTCCTATTCAGACTTCACCCTCTTCCCAATCTTAGTTGCTTTATTCTACAATGCATAGCTTTGTATACATCTCTCATCACTAATATTTGAACACCTTCCAGCAGAGTATTAAGTGAGGTGAATAACACTAGCCAGGCATGGTTCTTGTTTTTTCCCCCTTTCATTCTCTTTCTGGAGGAAGCATGATGCAAGCAGTGTGATGTGAGGTGGTTCTGTATGGACACACTGCTCTAGTTTATATTAGGACAGTGATTCTCACAGTTGGAGATACACTGGAGCGCTTTATGATGGGCTTTACTTTCCATGGGAGCTCATGCCACAGTCTTGTGCTTGAAATTCCCATTATACTTGTGGAGCAGCAGTGTTCATCCACAGTCTTTGTCTTGGCACTTTAGACAGAGGTTTTAGATATGCTGGATTGAGACAGTCAAGCATCTTGAAGATACAGACCAAGACCTTAGGACCTATCCCAGTACTCTACAGGAAGCCAGGGTATGTCTACACTACCCCGCTAGTTCGAACTAGCGGGGTAATGTATGCATACCGCACTTGCTAATGAAGCCCGGGATTTGAATTTCCCGGGCTTCATTAGCATAAGCGGGGAGCCGCCATTTTTAAATCCCCGCTGCTTCGAACCCCGTGTAGCGCGGCTACACGGGGCTCGAACTAGGTAGTTCGGACTAGGGTGCCTATTCCGAACTACCGGTACTCCTCGTTTCACGAGGAGTAACGGTAGTTCGGAATAGGACCCTAGTCCGAACTACCTAGTTCGAGCCCCGTGTAGCCGCGCTACACGGGGTTCGAAGCAGCGGGGATTTAAAAATGGCGGCTCCCCGCTTATGCTAATGAAGCCCGGGAAATTCAAATCCCGGGCTTCATTAGCAAGTGCGGTATGCATACATTACCCCGCTAGTTCGAACTAGCGGGGTAGTGTAGACATACCCCCAGTGTGAAAAAGGGAGGAACATGTTTGTGCTTTCTGAGGAAACTTGCCACTATACTAGTTTCCAAAGGGATGATGATAACCTGATGCCCAGGTCTACTGCACTCCTGTAGAGGAGACGAGAGATAATGGACATGTGTACAATTGATGCCAAGTATTAGTCTTTGCCTACACCACCACGGTAAATCAACCTGAGAGTATGTCTACACTACAGCGCTAATTTGAACTAACTTAGTTAATTCGAACTAAGCTAATTCGAACTAAGCTAATTCGAACTAATGTATCCAGACTAAAAAACTAGTTCAAATTAGCGTTTTGATAATTTGAACTAGCATGTCCACATTAAGTGGACCCTGAACCGGGGTTAAGGATGGCCGGAAGCAGTGCCAGCAGGGCATCAGATGAGGACTTAGAGCGTGGAGCTGCAGCCTCAGGCTAGCTGAGGGCTGTGCTTAAAGGGACCCAACCCCGACCCCAGACAGACAGTTCTCAGGGGTGCCCCGCTTGCAAAGCAGTCCTGCCTTGGAGTGCCCTGAGTGCCCACACTCGGCACATCACAGCACTCGGCCATCAGCCCGGCTGCACTTGCCGCAGGCTGCCATCTGGGGAGAGAGGGAAATTGGGGGGCTGCAGGAGAGCTTCCACACCCAGAAGCCCGCAGAGCCAGCCCAGTCCTCCCCATCGGGGTCTCGTACCCCATTCCTCCCTCACCTCCTTCCACTTACCCCTCCCTAGCCCCCCTTCCTGATGTACAAAATAAAGGACAATTGTGTTCAAAAATAGAATCTCTCTTTATTGAACAAAACTCGGGGAGACTGGGAAAAGGAGGTGGGAGAGGGGAAGAAAGAGGGTGGGAGAGGAGAGGGCAACTATGATGAGGGGTTTGGAACAGGTCCCATATGAAGAGAGGCTAAAGAGACTGGGACTTTTCAGCTTAGAAAAGAGGAGATGGAGGGGGGATATGATAGAGGTCTATAAAAGCACGAGTGGTGTGGAGAGGGTGCATACAGAAAAGTTCTTCATTAGTTCCCATAATAGAAGGTCTAGAAGACACCAAAGGAAAGGAACGGGTAGCAGGCTTCAAACTAATAACAGAAAGTTCTTCTTCACAAAGCAAATAGTCAACTTGAGAACTCCTTGCTGCAGGAGGTTGTGAAGGCTAGAACTAGAACAGAGTTTAAAGAGAAGTGAGATCAATTCATGGAGGTTGGGTCCATGGAGTGGTATTAGCCAGGGGGTAGGAGTGGTGTCCCTGCCCGAAGTTTGTGGAAGGCTGGAGAGGGATGGCACGAGACAAATGGCTTGGTCACTGTCTTTGGTCCATCCCCTCCAGGGTCCCTAGGGTTGGCCGCTGTCGGCAGACAGGCTACTGGGCTAGATAGACCTTTGGTCTGACCCAGTACAGCCATTCTAAGCTCAGGGCTCAGGGTCGGGGGTCTCAGTGGACCACCTTGATTTTCATGCAAACCTGCTCCTGGGTGGCCAGGTTGGCAGCTCTCCTTCCCTAGACGGCCGCTTTCCTGTGCCTAGTGTGGAGGTCGTGGACAAAGTCCACGATGTCTGCACTGGACCAGGCGGGTGCCCGCCTCTTGCGGTCCTGGGCAAGCTCCCGGGAGCCACCAGCCTGGTCCCGGGAAGAGGGGGAGGGCTGGGGGGCATCGGGTGGCTGGCTCGGGCCGTGCCAGGTGCAGGGTCTGCTGGCTGGGTGCTGGCAGGATTGCACCTGGCACGGGCACCGTAGCCAGCCCATGCCCCTTTAAGCGGTCCGGGGCTGGGAGGGGGGCATACGAGTTTCCCTGGTGTTGGCCAGAGTGGCCACCAGGGAAAGCTGGGGAGGGCTAGCCTCCCACTAGTTCGAATTAAGGGGCTACACAGCCCTTAATTCGAACTAGTAAGTTCGAACTAGGCTTAGTCCTCGTACAATGAGGTTTACCTAGTTCGAACTAAGCGCTCCGCTAGTTCGAATTAAGTTCGAACTAGCGGAGCGCTAGTGTAGCGCCTATCTAAGTTAATTCGAACTAACGGACGTTAGTTCGAATTAACTTTGTAGTGTAGACATACCCTGAGTCACACTACTCCAGCTACATGAACGACATAGCTGGAGCCACCATAGCTTAGGCTGAATTAGGTGTCTATACCTTGTGCATCGATGAGAGATGCTCTCCTGTTGATTTACTTCATTCCTCATCTTTTGGTGGTGTACCAGATTCGACTGCTCTCCAGTCAATTTAGAAGGTCTTCCCTAGAACCAGTAAATCACCCCCTGCTTCATCAATTGCAGCAGCAGCAATCCCTGGGAAATGTAGACATGGCCTTTGTTTGACAAGACGGTGTGAAATCTCCTGCCAACTCAAGATAGCAGAAAGTGTCATTCAAAGTTGCTATATGGGCGCTTAGCATCCAGGAGGAATCCAAGAGCACTTTTAAACTATAGACTGAACTGGCCAATTGTGCCTGTGTGACTTCAGCAAGCGGAGATTGTACTTCAAATTCCTTCCTATGCTCACCTGTATCACTTAGGTCTTGGTTGGTTTCAGCTTCAACCAGCTCCTAACCACATCCAAACAGTGGAATATCTCAGCAGTAGCACTATCGTCATATACGGTGCAGGATATGTCGCATCCTTGAAGCCCAATGTCATATGAATATCAAATTATATGGATAATGTAGCTGGAACTTCCAAGTCTTCTTGTACATTCTCAAGTACATTTTTATAAATCTAAGCTTTGAGAAACTCCACAGGGACTGGAGCTGTGAAAAGAGCAATATACATATTTGGGTACACCATGGACAAACCGCTCCTGAAAATGAAGTGAAGTGTCTCTAGTGTATCCACAGACTTTGACAGACTCTGGAATCCACGAACCAGGTCTTCCTCATCTATACCCATACTACTGTCATCAGATCTGAACAGAGCTGATTTCAGGCGACTGCTCATTTTTTTCCAAATCGCTTGTCTAAAAAATGTTGTTTATTTCACATCCTACAAGAAGCTAAACACATTCTTGTACTCTCATATTAATTCAAAATGTTTTCCCAGCTTTATGAAAACCATGTCTATAGCAATATTTAGCAAGTCAAATCTAAATCTCTTTTCTGCTTTGTAGATGAAGAATTTCTTTTTGCAGACTAATTTTTCAGCTAGTTCCGCACCCATTCATATTTCTTCTCCAACCTGATTAACAGTTAACAATGCCTCTTCGCATTCATTTTCACAATGATTGTAGATTTCTCTCAAGAAGCTTCAACTCATTTGCTGACATCATCATGATCAAGCATTGAGTGCTGGAATTTTCTGTATCCAGTATTAATTTTAAACAGTATGTTGTGCCAACTCTAAAGTGAGTTGATGAACCAAAATGAGGAGTGTTCATCCACCAATGATCCAGCTTCTCTGTGCCTCATCATCATTTTTTGTTGTTGTTTCTCTACAGTTCAGTAGTGCTGGGTGCGCACTCTGAAACATCAGAGCTTTGAACCACTCAATTTTGCTCTCCCATCTTGTGTCAGAGGCTGTAATACTTTCACATGGGATTTCAGAACTGTCTACCTGCTTGTTGAAACTGCAGATATAGTGAACAAAGCTCCGGCTGTGTCCCATAAGTCCTATGCTTCTAGGTGATTATTGTATTCCTCAGACTCACTGTAACCCTCTACCCTGCCTCTCATCTTTTTCTAGAAGCCAGGCTCACAGCTTACTGAGACATCATTGGCAAAGTCAAACAATTGAGGGGGAGATCCCTCTAATCCTGGGCCTCCTTTTTCTAGGAACAGATTTTTTTTTTGTGGTGTAGGGATGGTTGAGGAGAATCTGGGTTCTGGCCCAGGGGCCCTAGGTAATAGCAACTGACAGGATTTTTCCTTTAGCCCCAAGACAGCAGCCTTTTCCCTAGGCCGCTTCCCCAAATGCTCCCCTAGGACCTTGTCCCTGGTACCTGAATGAATCTTTCCTTCCTCAGCTTCCAGCAACACACTTCCTCCTCTCAGTCTGTAACTGTTCTTCCTCCTCCCTGACCTGAGTGGAAACCATTTAAAGTACCCAGCCAGCCTTAATTGGCTGCAGGTGTCTGATTAGCTTGCTGCTTCTGGCAAGTTCTTAATTAGTCCCAAGTGCCTGCCTTGATTATGTGACTGCAGTCTGACAGTTCACTCAGGATACAAAAAGCAATTCACCCAGCTTCTGACGTGTCTGCCCTCCACCAGACTATTATAGCCAGCTGCTCTGGGTCTATCACGACTGGTTAAAGAACACTGAAAAAAGTTTTTGACCAGTTTGAGGAATTTGCTGTGTCACGCAACACTTGATTTAAGGAATTGCATCCCTCAGGAATAAAAAAGCTTCTCTTGAATTAATGAAGTTGCATAGCTTGATGCCACCTTTTCATTGGTGCTATTATCCTATCTTTGTCCCCCGTAATTATCAAGCATCATGCCATGCCTGGTTAACTCCTAAAGTATCTCATCGGAAAGCCTTTCTGGTAGTTTTCTGCACATTCAGGAATGATCGAAAATGCTCTTCAGTGTTGATTTCTGTGTCTTGGATCTTAATATTCCTCAAAATGATAGACATTTGTTCCTCCTGATTGATATCAGATGTGCAATCTGAAATAATAGAGTAATATTTCATCTTGTTTATGTCGTTAATCGTTGTACCAGTTACATTTTGACAAAACTACAAAATGCTATCATTTTGAATCATAGAACTTAAGTAATGGTGTCTTTCTTCTTTAATGAAATTTTTTTTTATATGTTCCTTCATCACAATCTCAGATTTAGTAAACCTCATTTTTGGAGGAATAAGGGATCTTGCGCAAAACCGGGTTTTTCCTACAAATGGTCCCATCTACGCAGGGCTTTTTATCACAAAAACCTCTTCCGCAAAAAGGATCGGAAGAGACTATGCAAAGGAGAGTGAAAGATTTAAATATCCCATGCTTCATTTGCATAATTGTTTAATGGCGCTCTTTTGAAAACGTGTCATTTCAAAAGTAAAATTGCAGTCTAGATGCAGGTCTAGATTCAGTTTTCTACAGAACCGCGTCGAGGCTGCGGTTTTACTTCTGAAGTGGCACTCTTTTGAAAGAATGCCATTATTCAATGATGCAAATGAAGCACAGGATACTTAAATCCCTGCTTCATTTGCAATTTTGAAGTGTCTAATTTACATCTCTGTCGAAAGAGGGGTGTAGTCTAGACACAGCTTGAGAGTATAACTGCTACCTGCTCAGAGTGTTTAACAGTCCTGGCCCCTCAGCGGAAATTCTGCCCCACGCTGCGGCCATTTCACACCAGCTACGTGCCTCTGTGATGTGGCCGCAAAAGAGATGCAAAGCTCCACCTGGGGGACCGCCTCCTCTGCAGAGGGCTTCCCTCAGCGATGCACACTCCCGCAAAGTCCCCTGGCAGACAGGACAACATGACATGGGCAGCAGCTGTGACCGTGGCATACGGATTTCAATGCCCGGACTATTCCCTGACTATAAGGAAGGTAGCAGCAGGGTCAAAGTTAGGGCAGCTCTTAGGATCAGGAGGGCTCTATCCTTGTCCCTGAGCTCAGTACTGGCTCCAGACTGAATTGAGCCCTTGGTCTCATAAATCTTTTTCAGAGACCCCAGGAGAATTTCTTGGTCTATCTGATGCATATGCATAAGGCAGAATGTTCAATAAAGCATTGAGGCTACGTCTAGACTACATCCCTTTTTCGTAAAAGGGATGTAAATTAGATGTATGGCAATTGCTAATGAAGCAGGGATTTAAATCTCCCCTGCTTCATTAGCATAAAAATGGCTGCCACTTTTTTTCTGCATGGAGCTTTGCCGGAGAAAAGCGCCAGTCTAGACGCTGATCTTGTGGAAAATAAAGCCTTTTACAAAAGATCCCTTATCCCTCTTGAAATAAGAGGGAATTTATCCTGCAGTTAAGATCACTTAGCCCATTAACTGTAAAGAGAGGGGATCTGTCCTATCTAGGGAAGGGCGTCTTTGTGTTTGAGCACAGAGCGGTTGGATTTCCCTTCCCCTCCCTTTGCAACCTGGCTGCCTAGTGCAGTGTTTCTTGACCTTTTTGTATAAAGCACCCCCTTTAAAAAAAATCGAAGTACCCCCGATACCTACAGTTTTCAGAAACCATTTTTTTTTCTATCATTGCAACACACTTATTTAAACAACTTAATCGTAGCTGAGCAGGCAATGAAAATTTTGGGTGTAAAAAGTACAAAAATAATAAAGCGCTGTAAAACTTAAAAACAAAAATTCAGTTTTCTCCAAATTTCAGTTGTGCTGACGTACCCCCCAGACTTCTCTCAAGTACCCCCCCAGACTTCTCTCAAGTACCCCTAAGGATACTCATACCACTGGTTCAGAAACACTGGCCTAGTGTACCTCACAAGCTAAGCTGGGTCAGATGGTTTTAGCTCTGGGATGTCGAATGGGTAAGAGAGAGGAAAAAAAAACAGAGCTGCTGATTCAGTAGATGTTACTCTTCATAACTCAGGGTATGTCTACACTACCACCCTAGTTCGAACTAGGGTGGTAATGTAGGCAACCGGAGTTGCAAATGAAGCCCAGGATTTGAATTTCCCGGGCTTCATTTGCATGAAGCCGGCCGGCGCCATTTTTAAATGTCCGCTAGTGCGGACTCCGTGCCGCGCGGCTACACGCGGCATGAACTAGGTAGTTTGGAATAGGAAGCCTAGTCTGAACTACCTAGTCCGTGCCGCGTGTAGCCGTGCGACACGGAGTCCACACTAGCGGACATTTAAAAATGGCGGCACCCGGCAAGATGCAAATGAAGCTCGGGAAATTCAAATCCCGGGCTTCATTTGCAACTCCGGTTGCCTACATTACCACCCTAGTTCGAACTAGGGTGGTAGTGTAGACATACCCTCAGTATTGAACCCTTGCCCCTGCAACATCATACTGGCTTTGGGGCTGCCTCCTTAGAGATAAGATTTAAAATTAAGGCCTTGATTACTTATGAGGTTATTAGCGTTATCATTCATAGATAGTCCTAATCCTGTCTGAATCTCAGCCCTGGCAGTAACAGTCTCTTAATCTGTATTAACCACTGCAGATTCTGCTGGATATTGTCACTTCCTAGTCCAACCTGTCCAATTCCCCCCCCCCCCCCAGAGTAGAGCAAGGTAAGCGATGTGAGAAACAGGGTAGCAATGACAGAGCACTAGACTGAGACAATTTCTAGTCCTAGCTATGCAAATGATCTGCCTTGTGACTTTGGGAGACTCATTTTCTCTGTCCCTGTATTTCCCCCTCCACCCAGAGGGTCTTTCCCTATGAACTTGTACAGAACTTACCTCATATAGGTCCCAATCAGACTGGCATCCCATCGTGCTCCTTAATTCTAAATAACAGCAGACAATTTATTCTGCTCATTTAGCCTTTCCCCCTTCCACAGTCTGAAAACTAGCTTGTTGTTTTTTTTAATACATTTGGAATATTAAATTATTCAGGGGATATGCAAACAGAATGTGGAGCCATAGATTGCTCACAGGCTACCTGCTGGGAGTTTTTGTGTATCTGTAATTTTGAAGCCCAAAGGGAACTATTATGGCCATTTAGTCTGACCTCCTGCAGGATGCTGGCCAAACAATTTCACTCTGAAATTCTTTCAGCGTGTCCCATAACTTCTGGTTCAGCGAATATACTTACAGGTGAAATGCAAGGGGCTTGCAGAGACTAGCTGGAAAGTCTCATTCATTGAATCACCTTTTAAACTCTGTAAAGGACAATATAAGGTTTCCCATCTCTATCCCCTTGTGAAGATTAGAAAATGCAAACAGATAAGATAGAGCAATTTCCAGCCAGGGTCCATATCTGTAGCAGGTGCTCGGGGGAGCTAAAACACCCTAATCTCAGGAACCCATTATTTTAGTGTATAAGGTCTTGTAAGCCTATGAGTTCTTTGAGCCATACCCCAAATCTGTCTCACTACAGCTCTCTGGAAGCCCGAAGCTGACAGTGGGTGTAGTGGTGTGAGGATCGTGGGCACAAATTAATTGTATCTGGGTTGGGAAGGAGGCAAAAGTTTACTTCACAACCTGCCTCAAAATGCTATGCTTGACCCAGCTTACTCAGCATCCTCCTGAGTTCACCCAGTGTCCTAGCTGCTACAAGATGATCTCCACTATGGTGTCTCCCACACATTGTCTACGTGGATTGTACTGAATACTTCCAGCACAAAAATGAATTGCTGTCCTCCAGAGCAGGAGAGAGAAAATAGACAAGGTCAAGATTCACTTGAAAAAGGAAGAACATTTGAAGTCACTGCCCCTCAGTTCTCTCCTCTGCCAGTCTGCTCAGGCCCGGGGTGAGGTCTGAATGGCTGGTCCTGGGGAGGAAACCTCAAGAGCTGTTGTCCCCCCATCAGACTGAGGAGAAATGTGCACGCATCCCTAAAGGTAAAGGTGGTGGCAGAGGGACCAGGCCCACTGCCAGGGGAAGGGCAAAGGGGAAATTTCCCCAGGGCCCAGTGACTCAAAAGGGTCCAAGGCTCCTGACCACCACTGCTGCTACTAGGGTGGTGATTGGAGCTCCAGGCCCTTTAATCATCAGTGGAGTGCCGCGAGCTGAGAGTGTGCGCCACAGGCTGGGTGGTGCTGAGAACTGGCTTCCCCCGCTCCACCCTTTCCACTCAAAACTCTGCCCTTTCTGCCTCAGGCCCTACCTCTTTCAGAAGTGCACAGCTGCCCCTTCCATATTGCCCAGGGGCCCTCCGCTGAGCAGGACTGAGAAAGCAAAAAAGTATGGATCACTGGAAATTTTTGTGGGCATAGAGGAAGAGCCATAGATTTTGCTGATGGAGTGGGATGGCAGGGGATTTTGCCCAGGGAATGTTTCATTCCCTACTCACCTATGAGAGAGAGCTTCTGAGAGTCTCTTGTGAAAATGTTGCCACCATGTACTGACAACTCGGATCCAATATTCAAGGTATTGGACTGGTTGCCTAAGTCACATGATTTAGTTTGTTCCCTAATGGTTTTCATGATAGCCAATTCCAGTGCAGAGTCCAGATCCCAGTATTAGTATTATCTATGAGTTGGACAACACACAAAATAAAGGTAGCCCATGGCCTGTTTGACAAAAAATGTATATTTGGTGAAAGCAAAACAACCATGTCCTGTTTGACAAAAAATGAAGATTTGGTGAGAGCAAAACAATCAGTGAATGAGGATACATCTACGCAGCAACATTATTTAGAAATAACACTAGTTATTAACTTAAATAACTTAGTCCATGTCCACAGAGCTGTCAGCCGATGGTCAGGGCAGTGGGTGGTGTGTGTGTGTTATATACCCGAGTATTCAACTGCTAGGACCGGGGACCCTTAGCAGAGGGCAGCCTGTAAAAGGCCAATGGGTGCCCCGGGAGTTTGCAGGGAGAGCGTCTAGATTGGCACAGACACTTTTCCGCAAAAGCACTTTTTGCGGAAAAGCGTCTGTGCCGATCTAGACGCAGTTTTGCACAAGAAAGCCCCGATCGCTATTTTTGCCATCGGGGCTTTTTTGCGCAAAACAGTTTTCAGCTGTCTGCACTGGCCCTTTTGTGCAAAAGCATTTCTGGAAAAGGGCTTTTGCCCGAATGGGAGCAGCATAGTATTTGTGCAAGAAGCACTGATTTCAGACAGTAGAAAATCGATGCTTTTTGTGCAAAATCAAGCGGCCAGTGTAGACAGCTGGCAAGTTTTTCTGCAAAAGCAAGTGCTTTTGCAGAAAAACTTGCCAGTCTAGACACAGCCTTACAGGTTTATTAAAGCAGCTTATAAAGCATGTGGTTACAACAGCTGTTGTTCTACTTCTTACCTCCTAGCAAATACAGATCTTAAAATGGTTACAAAGGAAAAAGGAAGATAGAAAATAATGGTACCAAGTGACAGCTTAATCTTTAAAGAGCTCTATTCTATGCATGCACTAAAAAACAAAAGGACACATACAGGTACAATTTTTACCCCCTTCTGCATCCCTCGATTCCAGCGTGTCAGGCCAGGATCGGTCCCTCAATTCCTCGGAAAGACGAATACGATGTGGGCCTCGGGAGGCCTCGGGAGGCAATCACCTAACCCGACCAGTAGGTAGATTGATGCTCAGAGCGAGTGTGCTGTTGGACCCATCTTTATACCCGTGGGGTCACGTATTCTCTTCCTTATTTATGGTGCCAAATGGTGCTGGTTCGCCTTTGTGATGACAGTTCTTACAAGAGAGTTGTGAACTTAATTTACACTTGTAAGAGAGATAACTAAATTGGGAGTACTGGGCATTCTTTTCTCAGAGGGAGATTCCCCTTCCAGGGACAGCTGTGTGTGATCGTATCAATATAGGTGCCAACCAAGGGCAGTTCTCGCAGCCTCTAGGTCAGCTTATTGGCTTGATCACTCTCTCGTATCTGTGTTTACAGTTATCCAGGGTCAGATGAGCCAGCATATCCAGGCCTCTGTCAAGGCTTCAAAAACTATGCTGATTTTATTGCTCTCTATGTTCTGTATGCTCCAGGCACCTCAGAGGGGCAAGCAAGATGGATGTGACGGGGGGGGGGGGTCTCTGTTTGGCTACAACAGCAGGCAGTTATTTCGAAATAATGTTGAAATACTGTCAAGCTGGAGGATTTAGTCAGACTCCTGTAATCCTCATTGTATGAGAAGAAAGGGAAATCAGAGGAAGAGTGCTCTATTTCAAAATAAGTGCTGTGTAGACGCTCCCAATTTCAATCTCAAAATAAGCTATGCAATTGATGTAGCTTAATTTGCATTGCTATTTTGACTTAAGCCCTGCTGGGTAGATGCACCCAAAGTGTTGATTTTGTTGATTTTTTGGGAGGGAGGCAGGAGAACCCTTAAAACAACTGACATGAAACTTTTCATTTTGACATTTTCAAAATAAACCATGTTTTGGTTAATCAAAAAATCAATTTTTTGTTTGAATCCTATCATTTTATTTGTGTTTTTTTTGTAATTGCTATCAAAACAAAACTTTAGTTATTCACACAGCTCTTCTTAGCAATAAGAGTAGTCTCATTGCAAACACAATTGATGTATTATGTGTTGACAGAACAGAAAACTTTACCATGAACTAGAGATGAATGCATGATACAGGAAATACAGTGAAATGGCTAAATTTCACAAATAGTTTTAATCAATGTTTGTTGGCTTGGCAGAAGTGAGACTTTAGGGGGGACTTGCATACAGAAATAGCAAGACTACAACTTTACTTTCAATAAATGTCAGAAGATTTCTGTTTTGGAAAGGAAATCTCAGCCTATGGACTGTTGAGCTCTGCTAATAATTAGTATTGCACTTTTAAAAGGAGGCTCATCGGTTATTGATTCATCTAAATAATCTCATCAATAGAGACTTTAGCATTCATATTTAGATCCGAGCACACATTCACCTTTGCCAGAAGATTTAAAATCAGTAGCAGGTAGTTAATTCTGAACGTATTCAAGACTGTGGAAAATGGAGTATTGGATATTTCTAGTAGAAACAAAGACCTTCTACTTCTTGTCTGGATACTACTTAGAATTTAAATGAAAATGAAGACAGAGGGAGGGAGGGGGAAGGAGAAAAACTAAGTTCCAACTATCTCCATCAATTAGCATTTCAACTTTTAGCTATCATTAATTGTCTGATTACTTATGGTCATTGAAGCAGACTTTGTCTATACAGGCAGTCCCCGACTTACGCGGATCCGACTTATGTCGGATCCGCACTTACGAACGGAGCTTTCTCGCCCCGGAAGTCGGGGCGAGAAAGCTCCGTTCGTAAGCTGCTCCGGTGCCCCTGGTCTGCTGGAGACCGTCTCCAGCAGACCAGGGGCACCGGGCGGGTTCCCGCGCTTCTGAGGCTTTGCCAGAGCAAAGCCTCAGAAGCGCGGGAACCGCTGCTGCTGCCCCTTGAGACCCGGTGCCTGTGGTCTGCTGGGGACGGTCCCCAGCAGACCACAGGCACCCGGACTGAAGCCGCAGCCGCGGGGGGGTCCCGCGCCTCTGAGGCTTTGCCAGAGCAAAGCCTCAGAGGCGCGGGGAACCGCCGCTGCTGCCGCTTTGACTGAAGCGGCAGCAGCGGCGGTTCCCCGCGCCTCTGAGGCTTTGCTCTGGCAAAGCCTCAGAGGCGCGGGACCCCCCGCGGCTGCGGCTTAAGTCCGGGTGCCTGTGGTCTGCTGGGGACCGTCCCCAGCAGACCACAGGCACCCAGACTGAAGCCGCAGCCGTGGCGGGGTCCCTCGCCTCTGAGGCTTTGCCAGAGCAAAGCCTCAGAGGCGCGGCACCCCGCTGCCGCTGCGGCTCTGCTCCCCGTGTCCCTGGTCTGCTGGGGGGGGGGGGGCGCAGCTAGTGTGCTCCCCCCCCCCAGCAGACCAGGCTTTTGTTTTGGACTCTGGGGCAGAGCAGCTGGGGCGCTGGCGATTGGTCCTGCAGCGCCCGCTCTGGGCACTACTGGACCAACCCGGCAGCACCCCAGCTGCTCTGCCCCAGGTCCTGATTCAGCCGCTGCTGGTCAGTTTCAGCAGAGGCTGAATCAGGACGTCTGGGGCAGAGCAGATGGGGTGCTGCTGGGTTGGTCCAGTAGCACCCCAGCTGCTCTGCCCCAGGCGTCCCCAAGTCAGCTTCTGCTGAAACTGACCAGCGCTGACTACAGGAAGCCCCAGGCAGAGTTGCTCTGCCCCGGGCTTCCTGGAATCAGCTGCTGATCAGTTTCAGCAGCAGCTGACTTGGGGACGCCTGGGGTTCTTAAGTTGATTCTGTATGTAAGTCAGAACTGGCGGTCAGTTTCAGCAGTGTCTGAATCTGGATGCCAGTTCCGACTTACATACAGATTCAACTTAAGAACAAACCTACAGTCCCTATCTTGTACGTAACCCGGGGACTGCCTGTATCTATACAAGTTAGGTGTGCGATTCCCCTATTCATGTTCACATGCCGGTGATAGTTCACTTATCGCTAGCACAAATATAAATAGCAGTGTAGCCACAGTAGCATAGGTAACCCATCCAATATCAATTTTTAAGCATTTTTATCCATATAAATGCTCAGTGTTTGGGGAAATTATGAGGGGATCAGACAAGTATTTTTTAATGACAGTGGACATTGATTTCAGAAAGTTAAAGCTTAAATCTCAAATAGCCAACATCACGTCAGACTTTACAAAAGAAGGTATCCTTAAATCAAACTCTAATAAGTTCTGAAGCAGCATTTCTCTTGCTTTGCCTATCTGAAAAAGTTAATGATTATCAGTGGGTCTGTCATTTGTAGGTTTGAGTCTCCAATTTATAGGTTTGGAAGCATTAGATTTTTGCAGTAGATAAATGTCAATAAATGTTGCTTTAAGGGTACGTCTACACTACAGCACTAATTCGAACTAACTTAATTCAAATTAGTTAATTCGAACTAAGCTAATTCGAACTAGTGCATCTAGACCTAAAAACTAGTTCGAATTAGCATTTTGCTAATTCGAACTAGCATGTCCACATTGAGTGGACCCTGAACCGAGGTTAAGGATGGCTGGAAGCAGTGCCGGCAGGGCATCAGATTAGGACTTAGAGCGTGGAGCTGCTGTCTCAGGCTAACCGAGGGCTGTGCTTAAAGGGACCCGACCTCCATCCCGGACAGACAGTTCTCAGGGGTGCCCCGCTTGCAAAGCAGTCCTGGCTTGGAGTGCCCTTAGTGCCCACACTGGGCACATCACAGCATTCGGCCATCAGCCTGGCTGCACTTGCCGCAGGCTGCCATTAGGGGAGGTCAATCAGGGGGCTGCAGGAGAGTTTCCACCCCGAGGAGCCCGCAGAGCCACCCCAGTCCTCTTCATCGGGGGCTCGTACTCCATTCCTCCCTCACCTCCTTCCACTTACTCATCCCTAGCCCCGCTTCCTGATGTACAAAATAAAGGACACGTGTGTTCAAAAATAGAAACTCTCTTTATTTAACAAAACTTGGGGAGACTGGGAAAAGGAGGTGGGAGAGGGGAAGAGAGAGGGTGGGAGAAGGGAGGGCAACTAAAATGATCAGGGGTTTGGAACAGGTCCCATATGAAGAGAGGCTAAAGAGACTGGGACTTTTCAGCTTAGAAAAGAGGAGACTGGGGGGGGATATGATAGAGGTCTATAAAAGCATGAGTGGTGTCGAGAGGGTGCATAAAGAAAAGTTCTTCATTAGTTCCCATAATATAAGAACTAAAGGACACCAAATGAAATGAATGGGTAGCAGGCTTCAAACTAACAACAGAAAGTTCTTCTTCACAAAGCAAAGAGTCAACCTGTGGAACTCCTTGCTGCAGGAGGCTGTGAAGGCTAGAACTAGAACAGAGTTTAAAGAGAAGTGAGATAGAGTCATGGAGGTTGGGTCCATGGAGTGGTATTAGCCAGGGGGTAGACATGGTGTCCCTGGCCTCTGTGGAAGGCTGGAGATGGATGGTATGAGACAAATGGCTTGGTCATTGTCTTCGGTCTATCCCCTCCGGGGTACCTAGTGTTGGCCACTGTCAACAGACAGGCTACTGGGCTATATGGACCTTTGGCCTGACCCAGGGATCAGGGTCGGGGGTCTCAGTGGACCACCTTGATTTTCATGCAAACCTGCTCCTGGGTGGCGAGGCTGGCAGCTCTCCTGCCCTAGATGGCCACTTTCCTGTGCCTAGTGCGGAGGTCGTACACGAGGTCCACGATGTCCGCACTAGAGCAGGCGGGTGCCCGCCTCTTTTGGACCCGGGCAGGCTCCCGGGAGCCGCCAGCCTGGTCCCAGGAAGAGGCGGAGGGCTGGGGGGGCAGCGGGTGGCTGGCTCGAGCCGTGCCAGGTGCAGGGTCTGCTGGCTGAGTGCTGGCAGGCTTGCACCTGGCACGGGCACCTTAGCCAGCCAGTGCCCATTTAAGGGCTCCAGGACCAGGCGGAGGGCAGAAGAGTTTCCCTGGTGGTGCCCAGAGTGGCCACCAGGGAAAGCTGGGAAGGGCTAGCCTCCCACTAGTTCAAATTAAGTGGCTACACACCCCTTAATTTGAACTAGTTAATTCGAACTAGGCATTAGTCCTCGTAAAATGAGGTTTACCTAGTTTGAATTAAGCACTCCGCTAGTTCGAATTAAGTTCGAACTAGCGGTTTGCTTGTGTAGAGCCTATCAAAGTTAATTCGAACTAACGTCTGTTAGTTTGAATTAACTTTGTAGTGTAGACATACCCTTATTGTACTCATAGAAAAACCCAAGTCCCCACTCTGTCTGACTTTGAAACCCTTCCCAATCGAAATTTTATCAAAGTTGCCATGGTTTTGGGAAAGATTTCATTTTCAACAAAACAGCATTTTCTGGCAAGCAGTTTCAGCTAATTTTTTTTAAAAACAACTCTGCTCCTCTTACTGCTTGGTTCTAAGCACCCACAGAGCTCATTGATTTCAATGGGATTCAGTACCTTGCATACGGGACACAGCACCTTATAGGTTCAAGCAATTAGTACCTGGTAACGTCCTTTCGTGCATCAGGTTTTTTCCCAAAGATCAAGTCAATGGATATCAGAGTTTATAATGGTAAGTTACATTTACTCCTATTGACTGTATATGCACAAGAGTTGTGTAGATTAAATCCTATTAAAAGAAAACAAGGTTTTATAGTCATTGCCAATCCAAGCAGTCGTAGTCATTGATTCTTTAGTGGCAAACTAAAGCTCAGTATGATCTAGACAATAGTAGAGCTTAACCAGGATTTAACAGAAAATCTCCACAAATACACAGCACAGTAATCTACATGCCTGCTTTCAAATTCACGGTTGTAATAGGTCTCACACAGAAATTCAGATTCTATTTATTATATAACATTTTTATTTTGATTCACCTGTGAGATTTTCTCCTGGTCTGATATCAGTTAAAATCAGATACCAGAGCATTGGTCATAGTATAGAGAGATGTTTAAATTGAATCCCTAATCTGATTTATGACTGTCATGGGGTTTCTGCCTAGCGCCCCCTATAGGGGCAGGTTGATCAATTTCTCCACCCCGCGAGTTCCAGCACCCCCTATCTGGGGAGGGAGTAAAAAAGGCCCAGTGGCCGAGTCTCTATTGCACCCTGTCTGGGGGTAAGTATGGCTAGCAGTCAAGTCTATACTACCCCATGTCTGGGGGTAAATATAGCCCGGTGACTGAGTCTATAGATTGCAAGAATTGCTCTCCTCTCAGGGGTGCATGGGTAGGGGAGCCCAGGCCCACCCTCTCCACTGGGCCCCAGCCCCCTGGCTCGGCGGAAGGATGCCCCCTAAGCATGCCGAGTTCTCCGGGCAGCCTCCTGCTCCCTGCCCTGGGTTACTTCCTACCCCAGGCTGCTGGCCAACGGCATCCCCACCTGGATCAGCAAAGGCCATGGTGTCAGTGGCTGTGGTGATTGATGCTGGCATAGCAACGATGGCTGTAGCTCATGGTGGCTGCGGCAGCAATTGCGGTGGCTCAGGCTGGTGCGGCAGTTACAAGTCCAGACCCAGCTCTGGTTGGTCCCGGCCTGATAACTGCTCCCCTGCTCAGGCAGTAGCTCCTTCCCTGTCCAACCCCAAATGAGCTGCTCCTGCAGCCTTTATACTGCTCCTGGAGTTGGAGCATGCTCAGCAGGGCTGAGGGGGAGGAGGCCTTCTCAGCCCAGTAGGCGGCCTTCTCAGCCCAGTAGGCCTGGTTAACCCCTCCTTGGACAGTGCAGGGTTGTTTTAAAGAGTTCTTTTAAAGGAACTTTTATGTAGTAAACAAGCAGGCATGGTAGCCAAGGTGGTCTGTAACTCAAAGTGTTCGTAACTCGTGTAACACTTGGTCTGTAACTCAAAGTGTTCGTAACTCGGATCCCATAGAGTTACATGGCGACCGAGCTGTTCGTAAGCGCGGATGGTTGTAAGTGGAGGTGGTCGTAACTTGGGGAGCGGCTGTACACATAATTAAATAGGGCCAATTTTTCACCCTTTACTTCAAACTACTTGTCGAGGTAATGATATATAAAAGAACCATCTAGAACTTCATTATTGACATCCATGAACAGGTACTTAACTGGATGGTCTCATTCACTACAGTAGTGAGTAAGTCCTCCTCAATGTGAATAAGGGGTGTGCAGCCTGTTCTGAAATAATTGGATAGGCTGAAAACAGTCAACAGAAAGCAATATGCAAATGGTGCCATGTCTGATTACTTTAGTTTCTCTCTGCCTCAGTTCCCTATTTGTGAAACGGGCCTCTTGTTAGGATAAATACTATAATAAAAGAGGCTGGACAAGATCCTAAGACAGACAGATGTTCTATAGAGATACCAAGATATCCAATGTACCCACAGATTGACAGGCAGCAATGGTCAGGCACTGTAGCATCAAATTGTTATAAGCTCAAATTATCCCTGATGTAATATTTTTGGCCTAAGTTGTTCGACCCACTGTCGCTCCCATTTTTTCTCTACTAATCCAAGAACGCTGAAGCAGAAAAGTTAAATTATTACTAGGGGTAGGCTCCTCCATGTGCTGGGCTCCAGCTGCTCCAGAGGCTTCCTCTTCCCTTGCAGTCGGCCCTTCCCCCCTTCCTTCCTACCTGCAGCTAGGGGAGGTTCCCAAAGGTGAGTGTAACCGAGCCTCCACAAGTGGTCCCTGCAGTGAATGAGAAGCCCTTCCCTAGCTCTACCAGGACTAGCAGCTGGAGCCCAGTGCTCTGTAAGGGCACCCCAGCCCTGTTCTCCCTGACTCTAGGCCCAAAGGTTAAGTGCTCCAGGGTTAAACTGGGCCTGAGATGGCTGTGAGTGGGAGGAACAGACCATAGCACCTTCTGACCATGCTGGGTAGTTGCCAATCCATAAGACCAGCCCTGCCCACCCCAAAATGATGACTCCCTCATATTCTGCAAACCTCCTACAACAGCTTTGTGCCCCTCCCCCATAACTCACTTTGGAGTCCGGACCCATCAGTTATAACACTGACATTTCATATGTAGACATCTGAAACCAGGACACTATTTTTAAAATCTTATGACCGTGAAATTGACCCAAATGGACCATTAATTTGGTAGGGCCCTACTTATAGTTGTCAGGCCTTGTGCATTACTTAGTATACCTTTTCAACCCCTTCTGTGGTTAGACAGATGGGATAAGTTATTTGGACTTGTGCTAAGCAGAGCCGATTATTCTTGCAAATTGCTCCTGCACCTTAGAATTCCTTAATGACAGATAATAATATATTATTGTAGTTCTAGCTGTCAAAAATAGGTATGATTTCCCCCTATTAATATTCAATTAGTCACTAAAACCACTTTGTGTTTGACCCCAGAGTTGCTGGCAATAGGCTGAGCCAGAAAAGAAGCCTATTCCTTAAAAGGCTTGCAATGACTTTCAGAAAATGTAACGAACAAGACGTGGACATCAGTCCCATATCTTTATTATATTCTTATTCACAAGTTAATGTCCAGAGTCTCTTTCACCAATGTAGAATTTGCCAGTAATATTTTTAACTGACTTCAGATAAGTCCTTCCTACTTGTTTAGGAATAAGCCACCATGGAATAGTAATCAGGGAAGAGAGAAAGAACTGTTTTCTTCTAACGCTGAATAAGCAACTTTAGGGTATTAGCTGTAAATCTCCAGTATTTCACTGTAGAATTCAAGCAAACCAACTTCTTGAGTCCTGTCTCCTTTCCTGCTATATTCTCATATTGGCCAATTGGCTTTGATCAAAGGGAGACAGAGCCATAGATACATTCAGTATGGAGTTTCCTCAAGTGCATGAGTCCTGCACACTACCACTGTCCCTTCTGGTTCATGTCTTAAGTTCCTAAAAGCTCACGTTTCAGTGCTTCGTCTGAAGCCCAGAACTGAGCACCATATTTCAGGAAAGACATACTAGAAAAAGTCCAGAGAAGAGCAACAAAATAATTAAAAGGCTAGAAAATATGACGTATGAGGGAAGATTGAAAGAATCGTGTTTGTTTAGTATGGAGAAGAGCTGACGAGAGGCGACATTTAACAGCGTTCAAGAACTGAAAGATTGTTAGAAGGAGGAGGGAGAAAATTTATTCTCCATACAACTTAATATTAAGTAATATTAAGACAATAAATGATGAGCTTGAATTGTAGAAAGGGGAAGGGCTAGATTGGACATTAGGAAAAAAATTCCTAACTGTCAGGGTGGTTAAGCACTGGAATAAATTGCCCAGGGAGTTTCTGGAATATCCATCATTGGAGATTTTTATAGCAGGTTAGATCAGGGTGGGGAACCTCTGGTGCACGAGCTCCATGCACTTCATCAGAGGCAGCTGCTGGAGGGCTGCAAGATGTTTTGTTTACTGAGCAACCCCAGACACAGAGCCTTGCAGCTACCAGTTGGTGCGGTTCAACTTTCCCAGCCAATGGGAGCTGTGGGAAGTGTGGACTGGCCTGCAGGTTCCCCACCCCTGGGTTAGACAAACTCCAGATCAGAAGCAAGAAGTTGGAGCGGGGCAGCTGCTGGGTCTTGACCTGGATTTTGCATCTTTTATTATGATCTGGTCACCCAGTCTCTCCAGGATGACAACTGAATGGATTTTTCATTGAAAAATGGTGTTTGCTTTTCTTTCTGTGAATCGGTATTTCCATCACAAAAATCTGTTTCGATTATGTTTTCTGGGTTTTCATCAAAGATCTAGAAAACTCAAAAACCAGATGTTGCTGTCGCTCTTGCTCTTGGTTGGCTTTGCTGTTCATTCCAACAGCCATAATATGAAAATTTTGGCCAAAAAAAGGAAAAATGTTCTCTTTTCCATTTTTGGATGAAAGCCCAAAATCTTTGGTGAATTTTTTTTCTGATGAAACCAAAAACATGGTTATTGTAAAAAATTAGAGGAACAAAAAAAACCTTCCATGTGCCTCAGAATCAAATGGGAACCATGCAACACGGTCTGGAGATTAACACAACACTGCTTGTATATGTTTTAGGATTCTCAGGTTACAGCCACTAGGAATGTAAAAATCATCATCACATTATTACTGAAGGGCATGTCTAAACTACATCCCTCTTTTGAAAGAGGGATGTAAATTAGACACATCGAAATTGAAAATGAAGACGGGATTTGAATTTCCAGCGCTTCATTGGCATAATGGCAGCTGTGTGTTGTTTCAAAAATGGGTATTTCAAAAGTGAAACCGCCATCTAGACACAGTTCTTTTGAAAAAAACCCACACCTTTTTCAAAAGATCCTATACTCCTCAAAAATGAGGTTTACAGGATCTTTAGAAAAAGTTTTTTTTTTTTGAAAGCACTACGTCTAGTTGGCAGTTTTACTTTCGAAATACCCGTTTTAAAAAGAATGCGTGGCTACCATTATGCAAATGAAGTGTGGGAAACTCAAATCGTGGCTTCATTTGCAATTTCAATCTTTCTAATTTATATCCCTCTTTTGAAAGAGGGATGTAATCTGGACATAGCCCATACATAAGAGCATATTGTTACAGAAGATGCTCTAATTATTAATGGAAAACATGTGTCGTGGAACAGTGAATGCATGACAGCTAATGGCTAGTGCTTTAACATTTTTCCCTGTTTGTATGTTTCTTGGGCTTAGAAGGAATTAAAGCATTCAACTCAACTCAGCCTAAAAAAGTCCCTAATTTAAAAACAAACCTGAACCTGATTTAATTTAGGCTTTTTAAATACTTTCTTCTGCGAGTGGTTTTTAAAGATTCTCTCCCTACACTATAGCACCACATAAGGATGCTCATTCTAAAAGTCATAAACAAAAGAAGGCAGATGTGTGGAACATGGGCATGTGAAGGCGGTAGTCGTCATAGCAACAACAATAACCATGCCAAAGCTCTCAGAACATGGGCCCTGTACATAGCCATATCACTGTGGAAGTTGAGATGGCAAATCTGATCATAATTTATTACAATGGGTGAAAACAGGCCAAATATTGACAAAATCTGTTGCTTTGGCCGGTTTGCCAGTCACCTCAATTGTTTTGAAAGAGTGACTGCATTTTTGCATGGATTTTAAAACATGAAAATAGATAACTTTTTCAAGTTTTCTTAGTTGCCCCTAGTTTAAATACCAAAGAATAATCCCAGAAAAACGTTTCACAAGATGCAGGCCTCTGAGTTTAGCTCGGAAAAGAGCAGCCAATTCATTCTGTGCCCCTTCATCCACGAAGGAGACACTGAAATCACTTTTCCAGCTGTGAAAAACAGTGAAAATGTTAGTGCCAAGCTGCAAAGTATTTCATTTCTTGTAAAGCTGACAAACAATTCTTCAGGAAAGGGTTAATCACGCAGTCCAAATATGCATTTATCTCCAGTAAAAACACTGGACATTTTGCACGTGCAAAAAGTGCAGCAATCACTACTTTCCATTGTCTAAATCCATCCTTAAAATATTTTTGCCTATGAGACAAAATACAGGACTATGTAGCACTTTAAAGACTAACAAGATGGTTTATTAGATGATGAGCTTTCGTGGGCCAGACCCACTTCCTCAGATCAAATAATGGAAGAAAATAGTCACAACCATATATACCAAAGGATACAATTTTAAAAAAAATGAACACACATGAAAAGGACAAATCACATTACAGAACAGAAGGGGGATGTGGGGGGGAGGGAGAAAGGAAGGTGAATGCCAGTGAGTTAATGATATTAGAGGTGGGGAAAGGAAGATGCATCCTACTTCAGAAGACATTCAAATCTGCACTTGAAAGGGAATCCTCTGAACTGGCATTCATGCTAAAATTCGACACTCTCCGCAGAGGAATTAACAAAGACTCCAACTATCTTACACATTACAAAGATAGCTTCCCCAATTATCACCTCTAATACTATTCACTCACAGACATCTTCCTTTCCCCACCTCTAATATCATTAACTCATTGGCATTCACCTTCCTTTCTCCCCCCCCCCCCCACACACATCCCCCTTCTGTTCTGTAATGTGATTTGTCCTTTTCATGTGTGTTCATTTTTTTAAATTGTATCCTTTGGTATATATGGTTGTGACTATTTTCTTCCACTATTTGATCTGAGGAAGTGGGTCTGGCCCACGAAAGCTCATCATCTAATAAACCATCTTGTTAGTCTTTAAAGTGCTACATAGTCCTGTATTTTGTTTCAGCTACACCAGACTAACACGGCTACATTTCTATCACTCTTCTATGTGCCTATGAGAGGCAGAGAAAAGGAACAAGAACTATAGTAAGTGTAATAATAATGGGTAAGTGGCAGTCATGAACATAAGAATGACCATACTGGGTCAGACCAAAGGTCCATGTAGCCCATGTCCCTGTCTTCTGACAGTGGCCAATGCCAGGTGCTCCAGAGAGAGTTTACAGAATAGGGCATCTTCAAGCAATCCCTCTCCCGTCACCCATTTGCAACCTCTGACAGAAGCTAGGGACACCATTCCTATCCATCCTGGCTAATAGCCATTGATGGACCTCTCGTTCATGAATTTATCTAGTTCTTTCTTGAACCGTGTTAAAGTCCTGGTCTTCACAACCTCCTCTGGCAAGGAGTTCCACAGGCTGACTGTGTGCTGTGTGAAGAAAAACTTCCTTTTGCTTCTTTTAAATCTGCTACCAATTAATTTAATTTGGTGACCCCTAGTTCTTATGTTATGGGAACAAGTAAATAACTTTTCTTAATTCACTTTTTCCACTCCAGTCATGATTTCATAGAGCTCCATCATGTCCTCTCTTAGTCTCTTCTTTTGTAAGCTGAAAAGTCCCAGTTTTTTTCATCTTTTAATATGACACCTGTTCCAAACCCCCTAATCATTTTTATTGCCCTTTTCTGAACCTTTTCCAATGCCTGATATAGTGGTTAGTAATTACTGGGTAACCTAGCTAAAGTCCATTAGTTTCTCTCACTTGGTGCACTGGTTGGTGCAGCTGCTTCCCCATAAGTCCCACCCAGGCTCACACCTAGCTGTTGCATCTCATGCAGCTATGCATTCAGTTCCTGGGGATTTCTCTCTATTGTTCTCGACCAGCTATGGAGCCACCACTCCCCCAAAGACAGAGTCTACCCACATGCATTTTCAGGGACTTTCCCTCCTACCTGGCCAGAGGAAAGGGCATGCTCAGTGGAGAGAAGGATGATGGGAGCTGTAGTTACCTGCTTAACAGGTGCATCACACTACAATAGATGGGTCCCTTGAGAGGATTGAAGGCTAAATTATTTTTGTATTGTTACATAGTCTTGAAACCTGCTCCCATTACCCATGCTGGAACTCTACGTATACTGGGCATGTGCCAAATACTGGGAGACACCCCAAGAGTAGGATTTCTGGGTGTTCTCTACTCTAGCCAAAAGCCAATGCCCTTATTCCCCCATATGGCCCCAACAGTTGCACACAATATGTTGTTCTATAGATATCGTTTTTAAAATCATATGATGGCAATAAGATCTTAATCATTAGGGATGGACAATTCCTTTGAGATCAATAAACTTAGGTGAAACTGATGAAAAAAAAATTGCCTGAATAGTCATTGACCTTGTTTCATTGATTTGTTCCATGTATTTTTATTATGTGAACATTTTAGGAAGCTGAGCATTTTTTGTTTGTATGTTTTCATTTTGTCTTTTTGGTAGGGAAAAGCCATTGAGAAATGAAGAGCCAGTCTGAGTCAAAAATCTGCATGAGTGAATTGTCGGCTTGGTTTGAGTAGTTTTTAGGCAGAACTTGTCTGGAAAACTGAAAAAAGACAAAGTCAGAAATTTCCAAGTTCCCTTCCCACCTGTGGCTGATTGTATTACTTTGAAGAAACCTCATTTTGTGATGCCTCACGTTATCAACATGAAGTAGGTCAGCATCCCTGTCCACATTTTACTGAGGCTAAAACAGCTGAAGCTATTTCCCAAGGAGAAATTCTGTGTCACAGCCACAAATTGTGGGGTTCATACAAGCACTGCTGGGTAATGTTGCATGATTTGTGCTAGGTAGCAGATCAGATTCAATTATCATAATGTTCCCTTTTTATTCTAAGAAACAGGATTGGCCCCTGGCTCTCCTGATTTTCATGGGAAAAATAGAAGCTATAGTGTCTTCTAGTTCACCTCACCTCAGGCAAAGTAATGCAAATCTCATACAACAGTAAAAAATATAAAGACCTAAAATGATGCATTTTCAAAATGCAAGAATAAGCACATTTCCTAGTGGAAATGTTTCCCTAAGAATATTTCATCCAGCTCTCACTGAGGGGCTCTTTCCGTTCAAGGACAGGAGAAAGACCCCAATAACACACCACATCTTATTTTAGAGGGAGCATGAGCTAGTGAACATGTCACTGGATTGGGAACCAGGAGAACTGGGTCTTGTCTCTGCCACTAACTTGTGTGACCTCTGGTGAAGACACTTTCTCAGTTTCCTCTTCCGTGTTTGCTTGTGTTTCCTAATTAGACTGTAATCTCCACAGAGCCGGGAGAGTTTTCCTGAGCTTTTTGCACAGTGACTGAGTCATCCAGGCAATAACATAGTCTAGCTTATCCTGCAACAAACGACATCTGTGGGATCATGTCTTGTTCCATCAAACCACGGCAGTCCATTCACAACCACAATACTTTCCTAAAATTCTTAGTACAGTAGACTTCCGATAATCCGGAACATATGGGACCTAGGTGGTGCCGGATTATCAGATATGCCAGACTATCAGGAGGTACTATAAACTGGTTTTATATATATACTGTATACATTATATACTGTATATAAAGTGTTCTTAACCCTTTTTATTGTACATACTGTATACAGTATACTGTAATGTTTTAGTTTTTTAAGCCTTTTTTACCTTTTTTGCTCAGTTCAGCTGCTGCCGCTGTTACCTTGTGACTCATTTTTTGCCAAAGCTCACTCACTAGGCTCTTGCCATTTTGATGCCGGACTATCAGGAGTGCCGGACTATTGGAGTTTTACTGTATGTCCAGATCTAGGGTTGCATTGACCCTCATCTCCACTTGCTACTTACGTGCATATGCTGTGGTGAGAGATGGCATGCTAAACCCTTATGTTCTTTTAAAGAAATAATAATAATGAAGGCAAAAGTATTTTGAATTTAGCAGCACTCATGGGATCATTATTTTTCTTTTGTGTTTTTAAAACAAATAATATCAATGCAGTTGGGAGAGTGCCTATTTTGTGAGTAAAATAGAATATGTATTAGAATATCTATGAATTACAATTCTTTTCTTTCTGATTTCATGCACATGCCCTCATGGGAGGAATAATTCACTAAGTATGAACATTTTAACATCATTTAAAGAAACTTTAACAGTCCTGGTGCTGATGCACACATCAGAGCGTTGGAAGACCGTAATAACAGTAATATTTAAAATGGATCCATCCTGCAGAGTAAATAATCTGTTAATACCTTTTATTCCCAGCTCTGCACATTCCAAGTGCTTTTTATTTTTCTGCAGGTGTGATAAAAAAGAAGTTTCAGGCCCAAGAACAATGGGGAGGAAAAATCATATTCATTATAAAGAGTTACAATAATGATTCATATCACTTAGGGAGCTGCTGTGTCTCATACACACACATATACCAGCCTCAAGACGATGTAGAGATTTTTTCCTGTGTTGAAAACAAAACTTTAGTTTGCACTCAGAAAGTACCCAGTTAAAAGTAACATGATGTGTATGGAAAGTACTGCTTGCTAACCAGGCCTGTGCATTCTCTTCTCTTTAGTTTCTGACTGCTCTGAAGTTGTATCCCTGTGCAGATACTGTTCTCGTCAACTCTCCAAATGTGATGATGAGGCCTATAACTGAAGGAAGAGACTACTTGTCAAGTGTGACTGGGTCATGGGGTTATAACCTAGATTGTGGTATCATTGTGCCCTCAGAATGCATTCAAAGAGGGTTCGTCTACACAGCAGGGCAAATATTGAATTAAGATACACAACTTCAGCTATGTCAATTGCGTAGCTGAAGTCGAAATAGCTTAATTTGACTTTTGGCTTTGTCTATGCAGCAAGAAGTCGAAGGAGGAACATTCTTCCTCTGACTTCTCTTACTCCTCGTATAAGGAGGGTTACAGGAGTCAGAGTAAGAAGTCCTCCATCTCGACATTATTTTGAAATAATGGCTTGCATTTTGTTATTTTGAAATAACAGCGGGTATCCCGAAATAATGCTGCTGTGTAGATATACCCTCTGGGGCTTTCCTCTGACCTGGTTATGCTGATGTCAAGTTTCAAGTCTCTGACTGTACTGCATATGCACAGCAGTTTGCAGGCAGGGGCTGGTGTAGTTCTTCAGGAGGATTGTTGGGATTTACTGCAGAGGTGTCCTCACAGGTCTCTAGCTCCTTTGTTGATGATAACCAGAAAGCTGCTTGCATGTGTGCTTAATGATGTGTTCCGTGTAGACTTGTGCACTTAGTCTCCACAGCAGACCTCAAGAGAGCTCTCAAGGACCACAAACCAGATAAGGATCGAAGGTGCCAGGCCAGGTTTATTGTAAAACAAAGTACAGTAATAGGTGTCAGTAGACTCTGCTGAACTACTATGCATATGTACTTGCCACAGTGGAATGACTGAGTCAGTGGGAAATTTCCACTGCCCCTTAGGTCATTCAAAGACTGTCCCCCCAAGACACCACTTTATATACAGGCGTGGAAGTTGTGGGGAAACGGGTGCGTCAGGTCACACACTCTCAAGTCAGTTGCATGACTAGAAAAAAATTTTTTTAGATGAACAGAGGTGCCTATCTCCTAGAATTGGAAGAGACCTCGAAAGGTCATCAAGTCCAGACCCCTGCCTTCACAGCAGGACCAAGTACCATCCCTGACAGATTTTGTCCTAGATGGCCTCCTCAAGGATTGAGCTCATAACCCTGGGTTTAGCAAGGCAATGCTCAAACAACTGAAGTATCCCTCCATGATTCCAGGTAGGAAAAGTCATGGCCTGCTTATGTAGTACAAATCTTATTACGAGTGTCTATGCAATGCTCAGTATGTGTACAGGCAGTCCCCGGGTTACGTACAAGATAGGGACTGTAGGTTTGTTCTTAAGTTGAATCTGTATGTAAGTCGGAACTGGTGTCCAGATTCAGCCGCTGCTGAAACTGACCGCCAGTTCTGACTTACATACAGATTCAACTTAAGAACCCCAACCATCCCCAAGTCAGCTGCTGCTGAAACTGATCAGCGGCTGATTCCAGGAAGCCTGGGGCAGAGCAACTCTGCCTCGGGCTTCCTGTAGTCAGCGCTGATCAGTTTCAGCAGCGGCTGACTTGGGGACTCCTGGGGCAGAGCAGCTGGGGTGCTGCTGGGTTGCTCCAGTAGCACCGCTCCTCGGCGCTACTGGACCAACCCAGCAGCACCCCATCTGCTCTGCCCCAGGCGTCCTGATTCAGCCGCTGCTGAAACTGACCAGCAGCGGATGAATCAGGACGCCTGGGGCAGAGCAGCTGGGGTGCTGCCGGGTTGGTCCAGTAGTGCCCAGAGCGGCGCTGCAGGACCAACCGGCAGCGCCCCACCTGCTCTGCCCCAGGGTCCACAACAAAAGCCTGGTCTGCTGGGGGGGGCACACTAGCTGCGCCCCTCCCCCAGCAGACCAGGGACACGGGGAGTAAAGCCGCAGCGGCAGCGGGGTGCTGCGCCTCTGAGGCTTTGCTCTGGCAAAGCCTCAGAGGCGCGGGACCCCGCCACGGCTGCAGCTTCGCTCCCGGTGCCCCGTGTCTGCTGGAGACGGTCTCCAGCAGACCAGGGGCACCGGGAGCAGCTTTTCTCGCCCCGGAGGTCGAGGTGGCGGATCGCTGCGAGAAAGACCCGTTCGTAAGTGCGGATCCGACGTAAGTCGGATCCGCGTAAGCTGGGGACCGCCTGTATTGTTGTTGAGTTGAAAGCACTTCCCCATAGAAATATGCCTTATGGACTGATGAACAAAGAGATATTTACTGAGCAGAAAGCAAGGAATGGGCCAGGCACTGAATATTTCAGGTTTAAATGACACAGCCATTTTTCAGCACTCAGAACAGTTTTGCACTGGTCTCAATGGAAATATTTTCCATTGACACCAGTGCAAGTGATCCCAGAAGCCGTGCTCCCATTTAATCATTTAAGGATGAAAAAATAGGAATTTGTTTAAACAGACAAGTGGCAGAACCACACGAGCTTTGAAATAGAACTTTTTTGATAACTTGAACCAATCAAAATTTAGTTGGCCCTAATAGGAAAAAAATAGACAGAGGAACTTGTTAATCACTAATCTAACACCATCGGTTTCAATTCTCCACTGTTGTGTACCTAAGGTAATCTTATTCATGTGGAAACCAAACTTGAATGGTAGCTTTTTACACCCACTGTGCACAGGTGCAAATGACTGAATGAGGCTCAAAGTAATGACAATTTGGGGCCCACTGACTTCAGTGGAGTGTCTACTTATCTACATAAGGGTACATCAGAAGATAATCTGACCTGGCACGTTTCCATTGAATACTCCCCTCCCCCAGCTTTGCTACAATGTGTGATTGCAAATGTGTTAGTACATACGGATTTGACCTTTACTGCTATAATAGCCCAACGGGAGGGATGGCTATTTAGATCTTATCAAATAACAATTGATATGTATGTATTTCATAAAATCATTCTTCTGTTTCGCAAAAAAAAAGACACTTGAAAACTTTGCAAAAATATTAACGTATACCTTTCTACCAAATATGTATGCATGAGATAAATTCATGAACGCTGACTGAAACCATCTGCTGCTCTGTAAGGACTACAGAGCATGCAGGCAAAATTCCAGCTAAGCATGGAGCACAAAAAACAAGAAAACTGGACTTTGAAATAACACACCGCTACTTTGTGGCCTGTTGAACATTCTGAACTGTGAATTGATGGGAAGAAGCTCATATCTCTTCTCACTCACTTAGGGTATGTCTACACTTGAAGCCTATTTCGGAATAGGGCTGCAAATGTAGGCATTCAGAATTGCAAATCAAGCCCGGGATTTAAATATCCTACGCTTGATTTTCATCTTCCCGTCCGGGTGCCATTTTTTGGAATTTACAAGCCCGGAATAACTGCCCGTGTCTACACGCAGCAGTGAAACGGGTGTTCGAAATAAAGCCCTATTTCGAACTACCTGTTAAACCTCATTGTAGGAGGAATAACAGGTAGTTTTAAATAGGGCTTTATTTTGAACTCCCGTTTCACTGCTGTGTGTAGACGCGGACAGTTATTCCGGGCTTATAAATTTCAAAAACGGCGCCCGGTTGGAAAGATGCAAATCAAGCGCGGGATATTTAAATCCCGGGCTTGATTTGCAATTCCGAATGCCTACATTTGCAGCCCTATTCTGAAAGAGGCTGCAAGTGTAGACATACCCTCACAGACAAAATGGCATGGAGAGTTTTGTGTTTGCCCCAGAAGATACTGAATTCTTCCTGAATTTCATCTGGAGTGCTATTCTCTTAATATGCCTATCCATCCAAATACTGAATGCTGACAAAGGAGCTATTTAATGTATACACATGCTTTCTGATAAGCTGAACTATCCTGCTTTGGGAGAAGAATGGGGAGCACACAGCCCCATCCTCCTTTTCCATCCCTAATACCTAAGGTTTTTATGGTTCACATTCATCCCCAGACTTCAGCGGGTATTTACCGGAATTGAATGACTCCCACTGATTCTATGATCATTAACTAGGTCTTGAATCAGAATTATAATAATACTGTATGGCCTTTGAGTCAGAAGGAGTCTCAGGGTCAGATACATCTCTCTGTTTTGCTGGTGTAAATGCTCATACAACTCCCATAATTCTAGAGGCATCACTCCAGATGTACACAAAGAGGAGAATCAGAGTGTCTGTTAATTTCTATGGAATACTGGTGTAACAAATTCACCATTTAGAAATGCACAGACTTCTTCCTTTCTACAGGCCACTGACTGCAGGCCCATGCTTAAAGAGCCAGTTCCACATTCAGAAAGCCAGTGCCTTCCCTGGATCTGCCCAACTAGCTGCTATGCCTGCTAGCTACATATATCTGACCACAGATCATCTCAGTTGATTTTCTCTGCTCTATTGGCTTAATGACCAGGAAGAGCATCCAATGGTTTTAAACCTCATAAGCTTGGTTACATTATAATGTTGAGGTTGCCCAACTCCAGTTCCTACGCTGTCAGTGTTCCTCGTTTCTCGTGTTAGTCTTCCATTTCTTTGGAGGGCAGAGCCAGAAGTGTGCCCATAACAGCACCATTGGTCCTGCCAAGGGATTCAAACCAATGGTGATCATGGTGAGCTATAGGAACATGGTGGCCAAGTTGTATAACAGTGAGGATCAAGATACCATCTGACCATGATCCTGGGCTCTACCTAAGGATTAAAGACCCCATGGAGTATCGGAGAGGAACGATCCCTCTATTTCCCTACAGTTATACCTGGCCTATCTGTTAGCTGAGCAAAGGGTCAGGAAGGTTGTTTGTGCTGTCTCACCCTTACATTAAGGGCCAGGTCCCCACTCTATCCTATAACAAACTGAAAATGAAAATATCCCTAGAGCCATATGGATGTTTTTTATCTAATATTTGGAATGACTCCTTAGCCAGATCCTTTGCTGGTGTCCATTAGTGTGGTGCCAATGAAGAACACGTGACATTGTAGTTCCCCAGTTTCTACGTCACCACCATATGCGGAGCTTACAGGCTGTTGGTGACTGTTGTCGGGGGCGGTTCATCGCAGCAGTGAATTATTTCATGCTATGTGTCTCGCCTTAGCTGGTGCACGTTGGAATGACTCCAGAGCAGGTGAGGATCTGTCCCAATATGTGCTCTGTAATTGAAAGGGGTTGAATTCCTGTGTATTAGAGAATCAGATTACATTGCTGGAATCATCTCTCGCAACTCCATTCAGCAAGACAAGGCCTCCACATATGCAGAAGGAAAAGCAGGGATCACTTTTACTGAATCAAGTGCTAGTATAATCTCATTTCAGTAATCCACAGGATGTCTGTAGGCCCTCCCATTTTCACCCGTTCATGTCAGTGTATTTCTGGGAGAGGCTGATCCTTCCTTTGCTACCAAAAGCACTGGTCAGAATGCAGCTGAATGCTATCCATTAACCAGATGGAATAACTCTGCCCAGTTTACTCTGAATGCTGTTTGGTTGGTTGCTTTGTTGCTGTGACTTGCTAGAGTTGACAACATTTTTGCTACTGTGAGACCACAAACAAGTTATTTAGCCAGGTTATTGTCTATTTATTTTCCCATCTTTAAAAAGCACCCTCCCTGGGGTGTTGTGTGGCATCTTTAAGTTGGTAATATAATTTGAGATCCTTATGTGGTAGCTGCTAGAGAAGAGCAAAGTGAAAAATGCTGCATGTCACCCCTTGCTTAGATGTGGAGTGATGAAGAAACTAATGCTTCAGTAAATTCCACTCTACCCAAGGAGGGGGAGATGAAGAGAATATTCTCCTCAGATTAACAAAATGCCACCTGTCTTGCCATAAATATCAGAAAAGGGCTTGACAAGAACATGGGACTTTTCATTAAAGTTTTCCCCTTGCTCAGATAGACAGCAGAGTGCAGGCTGACTCATAGAACATAGGAAGAATTAGTAATGTACATAAGACAAGGCTAAATTTACTCACTCGCTCTGTGAAGAGAACTATGGCCCTGACTGATAATCCTGGATCAGATCATTGGGGTTTTTTTTATTCTGGTCTCTTGCCTGAAACAGCAGACCATGCTTGGTAACTGGCCACAGAAATCAACATGATTTGCCTCACCATTAAATAGATTAATCACTTTCATTAAATCAGACAGACAGGGAACAGCTTCTTCTGACACAGAAATGACTGACCAACCCCGTCACATCCGCTGAAACCGCTCATTGCTAACAAGAACTGCTCTGGGCAACATGTTGGCCAATCAGCAGCAGCCTACGAGTGCCACACAAGGATGACGGAGTAGGAATCTGCAGCGTAAATTGGTATGGGTAATATTCTGTCAATACCGTAGTGGACCAATCTAAGGCTTTTGTCTCTGGTGGCTTTCTAGGCTGCTGTCACATTTCTTCTATCAACCTGGCTTTTTTGATTGACTTACATGAAAATGCTGCTTCCTATATGTTGGTTTCCCATTTAATTTACATTAGAAGTAGGAAGATAACTGCCTTTGCTCCTCTGGAACAAATCTGTTTCTCCCCATGTTTGGTTACAGACTTTAGAGTAAGTATCCATAATTCCTCAAATAGCCTAAAAACATACATTTCACACTGATATTAATAATCACTGTGTCACTGGCTTACACTTGATGCCGTAAAAGCCACTTTCTTATATATAAGGAGTGCATTACAGGTAGTGGGTTTGCCAGGCAATTCTGAGGCAATTCTGTATTAATATATCAATCTATTATCTTCCTTTCCAGGCTTTGTACTACTGTACTAGTTTTCAAGGTTTACCCCCCATCCCCCACTCCCCACCCCTCCCACACACACACCCTGCCTTGTGACTTGTCTGTGTAATTCACTTCTGAAAAGCCATAACAGATTTCGGAGAACAAGCGAACTACACAAATCCCTTCCCAAATCCTTCAATCTTTAGATAAAAAAATCCCCATATTAATGTTTGTAAACCCTATAATGGGACAAAGTCCAACCATTTATGGCTACATTTGCAATTGAGTTCTCTGCTAACATGAAGATTAAAGCAGGGATTAGTTTCCAGTCCATAGAGCCAGTGTTTAGCTTTATATACTGTTAGTAGCCAATGCATTCTTTGATGGCAGGATAATGCTAAAATGCTAAGATAGTAGGAAAGATTAAAAATGGTCATTTTTTATATCTCTTGTTTGAAATACAGATGAAAACCATTTAACAATCTTATCTCCATATTTTCTCTCTGGGTTCCTTGTATTCTTAATAGGAATGTTGTCCTCCCACAGTGTAAAGCCCTGCAGGGTCTTTCTAAATATATTACCTAATGCTGTTCAATTAGAGTTAAAAATACAAAGACACCAGTCCCTGTGTCTTTATGCTCAGGGTAATTTGATAGTGCTACTGGAGGTGAGTTCTTTCTCCTATGCAGTGACCCCTGATAGCAAAATGACATTCTGATCTGGCAGATAAACAAGACTATGACAAATAGCCCTGACATCCTTGTCAGAAAAATAGACATGACTCAGACCTGGTATCTGTGAGCAGACCAGTGCCAGACTTCTGTGACAAATGGTTCTAGTCTGACAATGTGTTTCATGGCTTGAACTTTCATCCATCAAAACAAGAGACAGAAGCACAAGGCGACAGAGGCGAGCAAGGAAAAGCTGGAGAGAGCCAGAGATACAAAAAGAATGGCCGGGCTGCTAGCGTTGTATTAGAAGTCGCATGTCTTTCCAACATTTAATTAGTGTATCCGCCCCAATGGATCAGTGGATTCCCCAGAATTCAGAGCGTGTGTATACAAAGTGGCATTTCTTATCAGGAACATTGGCCACACACACATATATATAGATACTGTGGGAGAGAGTTGTTTAAAAAGATTAGTCTATATTTGGGAGAGTTTGTCTGTCTGTTTGTTCAAGAACTCCTCCTAACCGGTAAGAGCTAGGATCACCAAATTTGCTATGCAGCTTCCTCTTATAATAACTTAAAGGAAGGTAAGGATTTGGTTGTGACAGGAAAATGGGATGTGCTTGGAATGGGATTGCTTCTCAGAGGGTATGTCTACACTTGCTCCCTAGTTCGAACTAGGGATGGAAATGTAGGTGACCGAAATTGCTAATGAAGCAGGGATTTAAATATCCCGTGTTTCATTAGCACGAGCTCGCCAGTGCATTATTCTGCTCAACAGCTGTTTCAAAAGTGAAAGTGCATGCTGGGACATGTTAGTTTGAACCAAACCCGTTGGTTCGAATTAATGTTACTCTGGAGTAACCAAGGGGTTTGGTTCGAACTAATGCATCCCGAAGCTCACTTACTCCGCTCAACAGCTGTTTTGAAAGTGAAACTAGTTCAAACTAGGAGCAAGTGTAGACGTACCCAGAGAGAAAAGGAGGAGGATTTGCATTGTATGTAAGAGAGCAGTATGATTGCTTAGAGCTCCAGTATACAGAGGGAAAAAAACCTGTTGAGAGTCTATGGGTTAAGTGTAGAGGTGGAAGCAACTGGAGTGGTGATGTGCTTCGTGTCTGCTATAGACCGCTGGATCAGGTGGATGACATAGACGAGGCTTTCTTCGGACAACTGAGAGAAGCTTCCAAATCGCAGGCCCTGGTTCTTGTGGGGGACTTTAATCACCCTGACATCTGTTGGGAGACCAATACAGCAGTACACAGGCAATCCAGGAAGTTTTTGGAGAATGTTGAGGATAACTTCGTGGTACAAGGGCTGAAGGAACCAACCAGGGGCCATGCTCAGCATGACCTGCTGCTCACAAACAGGAAGGAACTAGTAGGGGAAGTAAAGGTGGGTGACAACCTGGGAAGCAGTTATCATGAGATGGTAGAGTTCAGGATCCTGACCAAAGGAAGACAAGAGAGTAGCAAAATACACACCCTGGACTTCAGAAAAGCAGACTTTGACTCCCTCAGAGAAATGATGGGCAGGATTCCCTGGGGTGCTTACACGAAGGGGAAAGGAGTCCAGGAGAGCTGGAAGTATTTTAAAGAAGCCTTATTTAAGACACACGAAGAAACCATCCTGATGCGCAGCAAGAAAAACAAATATGGTAGGCGACCATATTGGATTACCGGGGACATCCTCGGTGAGCTTAAACACAAAAAGGAAGCTTACAAGAACTGGAAACTTGGGCAGATGACTAAGGAGGAATATAAATATATTGCTCAAGCATGTAGGTGAGTTATTAGGAAGGTGAAAGTAATCAAGAATAGTCAACATGGATTCACGAAGGGCAAATCGTGCTTGACCAATCTGATTAGCTTCTATGATGAGGTAACTGGCTCTGTGGATATGGGAAAGTCAGTGGATGTGATATACCTTGACTTGAGCAAAGCTTTTGATATGGTCTCCCACAATATTCTTGACAGCAAGTTAAGGGAGTATGGATTGGATAAATGGACTGTAAGATGGCTAGAAAGCTGGCTCGACTGTCGAGCCCAATGAGTAGTGATCAACGGTTCGATGTCAGGTTGGTGGTCAATTTCTAGCAGAGTGCCCCAAAGATCTGTTTAACTGGTTCTGTTCAACATTTTTATTAATGACTTGGATGAGGGGATGGATTGCACCATCATCAAGTGTGCAGATGACACTAAGGTAGGGGGAGAGGTAGATACGCTGCAGGGCAGAGATAGGGTCCAGAGTGACCTAGACGGATTAAAGGATTGGGCCAAAAGAAATCTGAGGTTTAACAAGGACAAGTGTAGAGTCCTGCACTTGGGATGGAAGAATCCCAAGCACTGTTACAGTCTGGGGACCAAATGGCTAAGTAGTAGTTTGGCAGAAAAGGACATGGGGATTACAGTGGATGAGAAGCTGGATACAAGTCAACAGTGTGCCCTTGTATCCAAGAAGGCTAATAGCATATTAGGGTACATTAGGAGGCGCATTGACAGCAGATCTAGAGAAGTGATTATTCCCCTTTATTTGGCTCTGGTGAGGCCACATATGGAGTACTGTGTCCAGTTCTGGGGCCCCCCGCAATAGAAAGGATGGGGATTCATTGGAGAGGGTCCAGCAGAGGGCGACCAAAATGATTAGGGGGCTGGAGCGTATGACCTATCATAGAATCATAGAACACTAGGACTGGAAGGGACCTTGAGAGGTCATCGAGTCCAGTCCCCTGCCCTCATGGCAGGACAAAATACTGTCTAGACCATCCCTGATAGACATTTATCTAACCTACTCTTAACTATCTCCACAGATGGAGATTCCACAATCTCCCTGGGCAATTTATTCCAGTGTTTGACTACGCTGACAGTTAGGAACTTTTTCCTAATTTCCAACCTAAACTCCCTTGCTTCAGTTTAAGCCCATTGCTTCTTGTTCTATCCTCAGAGGCCAAGATGAACAAGTTTTCTCCCTCCTCCTTATGATACCCTTTTAGATATCTGAAAACTGCTATCATGTCCCCCCTCAATCTTCTCTTTTCCAAACTAAACAAACCCAATTCCTTCAGTCTTCCCTCATAGGTCATGTTCTCTAGACCTTCAATCATTCTCGTTGCTCTTCTCTGGACCCTCTCCAATTTCTCCACATCTTTCTTGAAATGTGATGCCCAGAACTGAACACAATACTCCAATTGAGGCCTAACCAGAGCAGAGTAGAGCGGAAGAATGACTTCTCGTGTCTTGCTCACAACACACCTGTTAATGCATCCCAGAATCATGTTTGCTTTCTTTGCAACAGCATCACACTGCTGACTCATATTCAACTTGTGGTCCACTATAACCCCTAGATCCCTTTCTGCCATACCCCTTCCCAGACCGTCGCTTCCCATTCTGTATGTATGAAACTGATTGTTCTTTCCTAAGTGGAGCACTTTGCATTTGTCTTTATTAAACTTCATCCTATTTACCTCAGACCATTTCTCCAATTTTTCCAGGTCATTATGAATTATTACCCTATCCTCCAGATTAGTCGCAACTGCTCCTAGCTTGGTATCATCTGCAAACTTAATAAGCATACTTTCTATACCAACATCTAAATTGTTGATGAAGATATTGAACAGAGCTGGTCCCAAAACAGACCCCTGTGGAACCCCACTTGTTATGCCTTTCCAGCAGGATTGTGAACCATTAATAACTACTCTCTGAGTACCATTATCCAGTCAGTTATACACCCACCTTATAATAGCCCCATCTAAGTTGTATTTACCTAGTTTATTGATAAGAATATCATGCGAGACCATATCAAACGTCTTACTAAAGTCTAGGTATACCACATCCACCGCTTCTCCCTTATCCACAAGATTCGTTATCCTATTAAAGAAAGCTCTCAGATTGGTTTGACATGATTTGTTCTTTACAAATCCATGCTGGCTGTTCCCTGTCACCTTGCCACTTTCCAAGTGTTTACAGATGATTTCCTTAATTACTTGCTCCATTATCTTCCCTGGCTCAGAAGTTAAACTAACTGGTCTGTAGTTTCCTGGGTTGTTCTTATTTCCCTTTTTATAGATAGGCACTATATTTTCCCTTTTCCAGTCCTCTGGCATTTCTCCTGTCTCCCATGACCTATGAGGAGAAACTGAGGGATTTTGGTTTGTTTAGTCTGCAGAAGAGAAGAGTGAGGGGGGATTTGATAGCAGACTTCAATTTTCTGAAGGGAGGTTCCAAAGAGGATGGAGAGAGGCTGTTCACAGTAGTGACAGATGGCAGAACGAGAAGTAATGGTCTCAAGTTACAGGGGGAGAGGTTTAGGTTGGACATTAGGAACAAGTATTTCACTAGGAGGGTGGTGAAGCACTGGAATGGGTTACCTCAGGAGGTGATGGAATCACCATCCCTAGAGGTTAAGTCTTGGCTTGACAAAGCCCTGGCTGGGTAGATTTAGTTGGGATTGGTCCTGCCTTGGGCAGGGGGCTGGACTTGATGACCTCCTGACGTCTCTTCCAGCTCTATGGTTCTAAAACCATACAGAAGAGACAGAATTAACAAGCATGTAAAAGGGGCTTGCTGGAAGCACTCCCCAGTGTGGAACTGCCCTATCTCTAAGCATCCTATCCTCCTGGTGACCTGTAGAGAGGATGGGGGGGGCTGGAGCTTCCCCCTCGATTTGTATGGGAACATTGCTGGCTGTTCCCTTCTCCTTTTTCAGGGAACTAAGTGAAAGTGAAGAGTTTGCTACTTTCTTCACTCTGGCTGGGAACTACACAGGGCAGATGAACTTGGACCTGTCCCAACAGGGAGACATGCACCCCCCCCCCATCTGTGCCCAATGAAGTTGCAGCGGCTATGGAGAGGCATTTCTCAGTTGGCTCCAAGTGGCTGCGATATGGGAGGGCTCTCTCTGGGGCAGCCTGCCTACTGAATCCCTCATCCCAGCCCCACCCCAGAGCACCAATTCAAATGAAGCATGTACATTTTCATTTTATTTTCCAAAAAAAAAACCCCTCTCATAATTAATTGAGTTAAGGACCCGAGCAATGCCAGGTCAATCATCTAGTAATAAATAAATACAAAACAGAATCCACCATGTATATACTTAAATAAGTGTTGTGTTGACTTTAAATACTCACCTAACTGAAATGGTCAACACTTGGCAGCAAACTCTTTTCTCAATATGCTGCTAGGTGCAAAGTTTTTTTTGGAAAATCTAGTCTTTTAATTTGGGAACCTAAATGAGATCTGAAAATATGGCCTCAGTCGTTGGCTCTCAGGGTATGTCTACACTACCACCCTAGTTCGAACTAGGGTGGTAATGTAGGCAACCAGAGTTGCAAATGAAGCCCGGGATTTGAATTTCCTGGGCTTCATTTGCATCTCGTGGACTCTGTGCTGCGCGGCTACATGCAGCATTGACTAGGTAGTTCGGACTAGGCTTCCTATTCCAAACTACCGTTACTCGTTTCACTGTTTGCACCCATAAACAGATGCATTGTGTGTAGAGAGAATTAGTAGGTGATTAGTCAGTCCTTAATGAGTACTAATTGCTTATGCCCAAATAAATTTAACAAACAACGAATGGCCTAGCAGAACCTTAAAGACTAACAAAACATGTAGATGGTATCATGAGCTTTCGTGGACACAACCCACTTCTTCAGATGACTGGAGTATTAAAAGTTCAGATCCAAGAAAATAAGGGAAGGCAAGGAGAGGGGACGGGAAAGGAGAAGGGAAAAGAAAAAAAAGAGAAAAAATAGTGAATTAGATACTTCTTTAAGGTGCTGCTAGTCTATTAGTTGTTTTTTAAGTTTCTCCAGTTACAGACTAACTCGGCTACCCCTCTGAAGTTTCCAAATAAATTTGTTAGCCTTTAAGGTACGCCAGAATTCCTTGTTTTTTCTGAAACAGACAAACATGGCTACCTCTCTAAATATTCTACTGTTTGCGTAGAAAGTAGGTGATGCTTTAAATGTGCTATACAGTGCTTAGAAAGGTGTCTTCCCTCCCTCCAGTAGACCAGGAGGCTAAAATCATTTACCATCAGTTCAGATTCATGTGGTGGAAGTCAAGGGAAAAATGTGTTTTCAGCCATTTGTGTGAATGCACAATTATACCAGGAGACATCTGATGTTTAGATAACCATGAAAATGATTTTAAATGGAAGGATATGAAAACAAAACCTAGTCATTGACTAGAGCTGTGTGATACTTTTATAATGAAACAGGCAATAATCATCTAGTTTTAAGTTTGACTGTAAGCTAATTCAAGTGACTTTGGTCTGTTATGGTTTCAGAACGATCAGAAATTCAATGTTCCCTCCTACTTTCAAGCTCAAAGCATTCTAGTTTTAGCACAGTGTTGCATGAAGTTTGGTGTTTGTTGGAATCAGAAGCTCAAAGTAAACTTAAAATGGCTCCATGGAAAAGAAATATTCATGTTACCCAGTTACCAACACCTCTCACAATCTCTTCCTGACCCCTGCAGGTGAGTGACCGAAACTCTGAGGCTATGTCTACACTGCAGGCTTTTTGTGCAAGAACGGCTGTTCTTCTGCAAAAACATGTGGAGCGTCTACATTGCACGCTTGGTCTTGTGTAAGTAAATTTACAGTAAAGCATCAGAAGAGAGGGCTTCTTGCGCAAGAGTTATTCCTCTCTCCATGAGGAATAAACCCTCTTGAGCAAGAGCTCTTGCACAAGAAGGCAGTGTGGACATGCAACTAAATGGCTAAAATGGCCATCAGAGCTTTGTTGCACAAGAAAATGTCCACACTGCCATGAACGCTCTTGCGCAAAAGCACATTTCTTGCACAAAAGCACATTGCAGTGTGGACACGTTCTTGCACAAGACCTTTTGCACAAGAACTCTTGTGCAAAACTGTTCTTGTGCAAGAAGCCTGCAGTGTAGATGTAGCCTGAGACATGAGTTTTAGGAACATAATAGTTAAATCAACAGGGACCCTCACCTCTATTGAGATTTGACCATCATCATCTAAAGCAGCCCCATCATACAACTGAACTCATACACGGCTAATATAACTAATTAAGTTGCTTGCTCCCACAACTTCTACTGGGAGATGGATGCAGAAGAACACTATTTCTGGTATTGGCTATTCAGATGAACAATCATTTGTTCTAAAACTTGTGAAATGTTTGAGATTGACATTTAGCTGTGAATAATAGATAATGCCACATCATGGACCTCAGCAAATGGAATTTATTTCTTTTGCTGTTTAACTAACTCTGATCATTAACTCTGGCATCCAGTGTTCATGCAGATCATCTCATGAAACTCTTAATTACACTAGAGAACGTAATGAAAAAATGATTTATTTTCTATGGCATCCTTGTAATTACATTACATGCTCCTGAAAATGAGCTAGAAGATTTGTACTTCATTCTGTTATAACACAAAGCTTTTACCTCTGGGACCTCTAAGGCCTTAGAACTATAGTGATGGTTACTATAGCGAACATGGTATTAGACAGACACTTTCCCTAACAAATCGGAGGACAGGGTATGATTGAAATAGGCATTGTATCCATTGAGTAGTATATTCTATAATTACCATGTGCCAGCCTGAAGTTAATATGCTATGAAGCCCTCTAAGGACCAATGAGTACCTAAGTCTAAGTGAATTATGAAGTCCACTGAAATCAAATATATTCACAGCATATTTTTTAAACTTAATTTGAAGGATGAGGGCAGCCCAGGGTGGATCTTGTCAGTGCAAATTCATGGCCATAGGTGGCTCACAATTCTTTGCAAACAAACACAGACAACTGTCCCTTAGATTTCAATTAACTACTTAAGATACTGTGTAGCTTCCTTTGTCTTCTAATATATGTCATATCCATTGGGAGCCCAATGAGTAGGCAGCCATAGTACAGGAATGAAGATGAAGCCTGGATGCTGACATTTAATTAGAGAATTAATCGGAAGCAAATGTGTTTCCAGGAATTTTGAAAGATTATGGAAGTAATACAACAAAGGTCTCAACAAACAATGATGCATCTCTAACCAGTCACACGCTTTGGGTTCCAATTTACAAGCCTGAAGAGAGAACTATGGATTCAAATTACTTTTAGAGATGGAGGGAGTTCCTTAGCTCATGCCTGCCATTGATACACTTAAAAATGTCCATAGCTATGATCTGAGCTAGTTCCAGAGATTATGAGCCAGATGCTCAGCTGGTAGAAACTGGCACAGCTCTATTGGCATGAATAGATATATGCCAGTTAACTCCAGCTAAGTGTGGCAAAGCTCTGGCTTCTGGCAGATAGTGTTTGCCTTAGAGGTTTGAAGTGACCCTCCTCACAATCTCTTCTTTTCTAGAGGCAAGGATCACAGCCTACCGAGTCATAGTTATTATAGGCTGTCCATAGTTTGGGGTGAAAACCCCTCTGTAGTTCTTGTCTTCCCAACCCTCTTCAAGCCACTACAGAGTCTGCCCTGAAAGAGGAGAACACAGGCACGGTCACTATTCAGAGTTCTGGACCAGGGACCCTTAGGCAGTGGCAACAGACAGGGTATCTTCTACTCCCCATCTGGCAGCTTCTTCCCTGGATCACTTTCCCAAACAATCCCTCCTGGTACCTTTCTTCTAGTACCTGAACAAGTCTGTTATGCTCCTCCATGGCACTCTGCCTTACTCGCAGCCCCTCAGCCCCTACTCAGAACACCTCTGGCTCTCAGACCTTTGGCTACTCTGCTCTCCCTGCAGGAAGGCCTTATAAACAAGCGCCATCAGGCCTTAATGGGCTGCAGGTGTCCTGGTTAGTCTGCTGCTCCTGGCAAGCTCTTAATTGGCCCTAGGTGCCTGCCGGATTATGCTGCGCTTCCTCAGGGAAGAGGAAACTGTTCACCCAGAGCCCAGCGTACTGTTTCTCCATTAGAGTGCAGCAGCCAGATGGTCTGGGTCTGTCACATACGATTCTGGCACAAAGTTCTTCTATTCGCTTGAATAACAGAGCTCGAGGCTTTGGAGATGGTTGTCCCAAGGTCAACGCTTATGGGTGATCTTCATTGGTATGATATATTGTCAGTGGGACTGACAGACCCTCTGGATGCCTGGGCAAGGTGTGTGTTTGGGGGGGAGGAGCAACTCCATGCCCTCGAAGGGGATGGGGGCTTGGGTGGAAGGGGCAGGGCTGGGGCTATCCTCCCCAGACAGCCCTTAGCACCACCCAGAGTGTGCCACACCTTCCCCAGGCAGCCCTCAGTGCTGACTGGGATGCACTGCATGGGACTCCAGTGGCAATTTAAAGGAACCAGTGCAGTTGCCCAATTTGTGCCCCCCCCCCTCCTTGGTGGGCCTGTGTGTTACGAAGCCAAGCTTAGCTCTCATCCAATTGAAACAAAAGACAGAACTATGTAACGCAGCTGCATCTCTATCACTACTCTCATCTAGTGGCTGAGAGAATGAGAGACAGACACAGCCTATCCCCCTGTGTGGTAGGGAAGAAGAATCATTCCTTCCACTACAGGAATCAGAGAGTGATGTTCTATGCTCTGTGTTACGCAGGAAGTCTGATTAGATGACAGCAGTGGTCCCCTCTGTCATTAAAATCTTCATACCATATCCTTATGCTAGGGAACCCAATCCTTTCATACATTTTGAACAGTGAAAGGTATTTACTGAACAAATATGATGGAGCAGTCCAAACTTTAGGGAATTTTAGGATGAGGTACAGATAAGAATTAACTCTGTATTTTTTTCCTAGACCATTTTGTTCATTATGGGCTTACTAAATGGTATTTGCACTTTCTGATTCATGAAAACGTTGGCTCCATTTAAGTTCATTAATAGCAAAGCATCTGAGACAAGCACTCTGAAAATGACCTACAGTTCCCAAGACAGCAAGCTAGGAGAGTGAATTAAGTGACAAGCAGCCCTTGAAAGAAGAGCATAGAAAAGTAGGAAGGAGTTCTCAGATGTAATGACGCTTGGTCGTATGTTAGACATTTTCCACTGTCAAAGAAATAGCTGTTTGCCTTTGGATTTTATACTGTTCCCGAACACCACACTATATGTACACCTTACTTGACTGTGAAATGGTGATATGTATTGGGGCAATCAATGATCCTGCTGAAACAGTGTCATAGATAGTTATTGGCTAACGACATTTTCAACTGAGTCAGTTTCCTTTTTTATAATTCCAGCAACTTGTCCCTCTGTACTTCTGGTTCTTAAATAATGGACAGGATCATTATCTGGTATAATCTGAATCCAAAGGACTTGTACCAGCTTACCCAAAACATCTACAGATATGTATGTGCTATTATTATGTGATAGAGTAGACTTAGATTGTTCCTAGCTCTGTCATTTGCATTTATTTGTGGATAGACGTTTTTTGTCCACCTGCACATACTAAAACATTTAAGAAATAAAACGCTGATATAACTCCTGATTTTTTTAAAATGATCTAATATTACATTCATATCAGCAAGTCTATTTAAAGCATGTAAGACAAGCTTGTGTCCCCCTGTTCAGTGAATAATCTGCATAATTAGAACTTTAACCAATTCTTATACTTTTCCTTCCTTCCTTCCTTTTTAGAAATATTTCCTGCTATCCAGATGTCTTGCACCTGAAAAATATATGACTCTGCCAACGTTAAGGATTACTTTTAGCCACACCTTTACTTATAAATTGGTGAGGAGACATGATGGCTGTGTCTAGACTGGCAAGTTTTTCCGGAAAATCAGCCGCTTTTCCGGAAAAACTTGCCAGCTGTCTACACTGGCCACTTGAATTTCCGGAAAAGCACTGACGATATACTGTAAAATCATCAGTGCTTTTCCGGAAAAACTATGCTGCTCCCGTTCGGGCAAAAGTCTTTTTCTGAAAGACTTTTGCGCAACAGGGCCAGTGTAGACAGCATAGTACTGTTTTCTGCAAAAAAGTCCCGATCGTGAAAAGGGCGATCAGGACTTTTTTGCGGAAAAGCGCGTCTAGATTGGCCACAGACGCTTTTCCACAAAAAGTGCTTTTCTGGAAAAGCGTTCTGCCAATATAGACGCCAATATAGACGCCAAAACTTTTCCGTTAAAAGCATTTTTGGAAAATCATGCCAGTGTAGACGTAGCCGATAGGTATTGTTTTATCCACAACTGCTTGGTTCATGAAGGGTGCCAAACTGCAGCATATGATGCCTTGCGTAGCTAGTCACCTCTGCTTGGCTGAAATGGGGCCAAGTGGGTCTGTGTATCCACATACTGCTCACATTTTGATTCTCAGACCACTTCTGGGGTGGTCTGAATTCTAGAGGGTGTTTGCAAGGACAAATCACTGTTCTTAGAAGAGCTATTATGTGGATAGTCATGGGGCTAAGGTTAAAATGAATGGGAAACCTCCTTGTGCCTCTTTCTCTTGTGAGGAGACAGCCAGAGGTCAGCCACAGTCCGGCCCTTAATTGGCAGTAGGGAATGTTTGACCCTGAAAAGTTGATTCCCATTCAGATGCAGTTCAGACAAAAAGCCATCATTTTGGAGAGTTATTGAAAACTTTCTGACCTCCTTCAGTCTTCAAAAGTGAGATGGAATTCTCACAAGAGTCCTGATATGTCTTACATTGTGTATTGGCTGAAAGGTCACTAGATGGGGGTGCGGGGTGGGGCGAGGTTTCCACTGCTCTTTTGGCAGTGTCCAGTTGAAACCTTGCAGGTGCAAAGATGCTCAGCAGTGAAAAATATTACATGCCTCACCACTGAATATTTCAAAATATCCAGAAGGTTTGGATTAGACATAACCGGTGTTTCTGTACAAAGGAGGTTCTTTTACCGTTTTTCCCAAAAAAATAGCTATTGAAGGCCTAACTGGGACCTAAGTGATGAATACTACTTCTATCGGCCCTTGCATGGGTTCTATAGAACCTTCATTGCTTACACTATGACCTGTACCAGTTCTTTCAAACTAGAGATATGACCTGAATGCTAGTGATAAATTCTTGTATCTCTCTATTGATATGGATGGATTACTGGATGGATAGGAGCATAGTTATATTTAATCACACTGAAAAATTACCCACGAAAAGGAACAAAAGCAAAAGACTACCAATGAATCTGTCTTCTGTTATCGCAGTCTTGCTACGATAGGGCATACCACAAACAATCTCTAGAGGTTAAAAATATAGCGGTGTGACATTTGCTGCAAGGTACATCTATGCAGTTGCAGAGCAGTTAAACATTTTGAACATCAGTGCAAGAGATATTTCATTACTGATGACACTGTGCTTTCAGAAGTGTCGGGGCCACTGTTTCTATTTCCACCTTAAACATGAGAGGCTCCTACAATTTTTGAAAAATTTTGAATGTCAGAAGGAAAAAAAAAGTCTTGGGTTCTCTTTGACTTTTACGGTAGGTTTGGTTTGGGTCCGTTCTGATTTCATTCCAATCTGCTTGCTTATCCCTACCTGTTTGTTCTTGTTTCAGAATGTACCGAATCTGAGTGAAGTCCTCAACAGCTGGAGGGAACACAAGTCACTTTGGATCAGGCTCGCAATGGGTCTGCCCCACGAAGGAACCTTAGTTGCAGTCATTTCCAATGAGGAAGTGATGATGATTGCATTTCCTTATTCAATTTAGATTTTCCCACAGTAGCAAAAAATGTCTCTTAATAATTTATCTGGAGTTTAAGTATAATATTGTTAATTGATAGAAGTAATTTCAGCACTTTTTAATATAGCAAGTCTCTAGTGTGCAATATGGCTAGTCCTTGAATGGCATAAAACATGCAGAAACCTTTTTAAATTTAACTCTAAGTTGCGAGTTCATTTTCATGCTGGGTTGAAGCAAGGATACCACAATGAACTTCCCATTGGGATGAATGATTGAATCTCATCAGCAATGGAACCTCATGTTAACCAATCACAAAATGGTACATAACAGATTGCACATGGAAAATAAGCAATCTGAGCTAAATCCCTAGCTAAAGCGAACTGGAATAGCACCTTTGACCTCAACAGAGCAATGCTGATTGACACCAGAGGAGAATGTGGCCCTGTTTTTTTCTTGCTATCGAAAATGACACAGCTGTGGTGCAAAAGAACTGCCCAGCTCTGCTCATTGAGGTGTTAACAAAGCTACACCCTGAATCTCAGATGAAGGGCACCTCATTTACATTTATGGCCGGGATCTTATCTGTGCCTTTCACATGGCATTTGAATATCGGGACTTAACACAGTTTTCCCACAGCTACTCTTCTCACAGATAGGGAACTGCACCCACTTCGTGGTTTGAACAGCCTTCTGCAAAGGCCTTTGAGCTCCTGACTCAGCCCCTGTGGTGGGAATTCCATTGAGGGAGGAGACAGTGGTGGCAGGAAGTTCTCACAAGCTCTCTTACGTCCGGTCTGTGGCACAGTGGCCAGCTGAGTCTGGCAGAGCTGCTATCACTTGGAACCCCTTACCAATGTTAGTGATGCCATTCCTTGCTGCCTTTATGGATCTCCACTTCAATGAGCTTGGGATTCATTAAATATCAAACCAGTGAAAGAGAAAGGAATAAAACCTTCATATATCAAAGTGGAAAGCTTCTTTGATGAACTGCAGAACCCAGCCCTGGTGTGCAGAACCCACACCTTCAGGGCACATCTCCAAATTCAAGTTTGTAATTCTGTCCATGATGAAGGAGTGTCTGTAAATTATAATCTTCTACAAACATACCTCTCATAGAATCATAGAACCATAGAGCTGGAAGAGACCTCAGAAGGCCATCAAGTCTAGCCCCCTGCTCTAGGCAGGACCAATCCCAAATAGATCAAACCAGCCAGGGCTTTGTCAAGCCGAGACTAAAACACCTCTAGGGATGGAGACTCCACTAATTCCCTAGGTAACCCATTCCAGTGCTTCATTACCCTCCTAGGGTGTGTCTAGACTACATGCCTCCTTCGACGGAGGCATGTAGATTAGCCAGATCGGAAGAGGGAAATGAAGCCGCGATTAAAATAATCGCGGCTTCATTTAAATTTAAATGGCTGCCCCGATCTGCCGATCAGCTGTTTGTCGGCAGATCGGGAGAGTCTGGACGCAATGCCCCGACAAAGAAGCCTTTCTTCATCGACACAGGTAAGCCTCGTGAAACCAGGTTTACCTGTGTCGATGAAGAAAGGCTTCTTTGTCGGGGCATCGCGTCCAGACTCTCCCGATCTGCCGACAAACAGCTGATCGGCAGATCGGGGCAGCCATTTAAATTTAAATGAAGCCGCGATTATTTTAATCGCGGCTTCATTTCCCTCTTCCGATCTGGCTAATCTACATGCCTCCGTCGAAGGAGGCATGTAGTCTAGACACACCCCTAGTGAAATAGTTTTTCCTAATATCCAACCTGGACCTCTCCCACCACAACTTGAGACCATTGCTCCTTGTTCTGCCATCTGTCACTATTGAGAACAGCCTCTCTCCAGCCTCTTTGGAACCTCCCTTCAGGAAGTTGAAGGCGGCTATCAAATCCCCCCTCACTCTCCGCTTCTGCAGACTAAACAGACTCAACTCCCTCAGCCTCTCCTCATAAGTCATATTCTCCAGCCCCCTAATCATTTTGGTTGCCCTCTGCTGGACCCTCTCCAATGCGTCCACATCCTTTTTGTAGTGGGAGGCCCAGAACTGGACACACTTCTCCAGATGTGGCCTCACCAAAGCCGAATATAGGGGAATGATGACATCTCTGGATCTGCTGGCAATGCTCCTCTTAATTCAACCTAATATGCCATTAGCCTTCTTGGCTACAAGGGCACACTGTTGACTCATGTCCAGCTTTTTATCCACTGTAACCCCCTGGTCCTTTTCTGCAGAACTACTACTTAACTGATTGGTCCCCAGCTTGTAACTATGCTTGGGATTCTTCCGTCCCAAGTGCAGGAATCTGTACTTGTCCATGTTGAACCTCATCAGATTTCTTGTGGCCCAATCCTCCAAATTGTCTAAGTCACTATGGACTCTATCCCTGTCCTCAAGCGTATCTACCTCTCTCCCTAGCTTAGGGTATGTCTACACTACAGTGCTAATTCAAACTTAGTTCAAATGAGTTAATTCGAACTAAGCTAATTTGAATTAGCGCATCCAGACTTAAAAATTAGTTCGAATTAGCGTTTTGCTAATTCGAACTAGCATGTCCACACTGAGTGGACCCTGAACCGAGGTTAAGGATGGCCGGAAGCAGTGCCAGCAGAGCATCAGAGTAGGACTTAGAGCATGGAGCTGCTGTCTCAGGCTAGCCGAGGGCTGTGCTTAAAGGGACCCGACTCCCACCCCAGACAGACAGTTCTCAGTGGTTCCCCGCTTGCAAAGCAGTCCTGGCTTGGAGTGCCCTGAGTGCCCACACTCGGCACATCACAGCACTCGGCAATCAGTCTGGCTGCACTTGCCGCAGGCTGCCATCCGGGGGGAGGGGTCAATCGGGGGGCTGCAGGAGAGCTTCCACCCCGAGGAGCCCGCAGAGCCAGTCCAGTCCTCCCCATCGGGGGCTCGTACCCCATTCCTCCCTCACCTTCTTCCACTTATCCCTTTCTAGCGCCCCCTTCCTGATGTACAAAATAAAGGACACGTGTGTTCAAAAATAGAAACTCTCTTTATTGAACAAAACTCGGGGTAACTGGGAAAAGGAGGTGGGAGAGGGGAAGAGAGAGGGTGGGACAGGGGAGGGCAACTAAAATGATCAGAGGTTTGGAACAGGTCCCATATGAAGAGAGGCTAAAGAGACTGGGACTTCTCAGCTTAGAAAAGAGGAGACTGAGGGGGGATATGATAGAGGTCTATAAAGCATGAGTGGTGTGGAGAGGGTGCATAAAGAAAAGTTCTTTATTAGTTCCCATAATAGGACTAGAGGACACCAAATGAAATGAATGGGTTGTAGGCTTTAAAACTAATAAAAGAAAGTTCTTCTTCGCAAAGCAAATAGTCAACCTGTGGAACTCTTGCTGCAGGAGGCTGTGAAGGCTAGAACTAGAACAGAGTTTAAAGAGAAGTGAGATAAAGTCATGGAGGTTGGGTCCATGGAGTGCTATTAGCCAGGGGGTAGAAATGGTATCCCTGGCCTCTGTTTGTGGAAGGCTGGAGATGGATGGCACGAGACAAATGGCTTGGTCATTGTTTCGCTCCATCCCCTTCAGGGTCCCTAGTGTTGGCCACTGTCGGCAGACAGGCTACTGGGCTATATAGACCTTTGGTCTGACCCAGTACAGGCATTCTAAGCTCAGGGCTCAGGGTCAGGGGTCTCACTGGACCACCCTGATTTCCATGCACTTCTGGGTGGCCAGGCTGGCAGCTATCCTGCCCTAGATGGCCACTTTCCTGTTCCTAGTGTGGAGGTCGTGGATGAGGTCCACGATCTCCGCACTAGACCAGGTGGGCGCCCGCCTCTTGTGGACCTGTGCAGGCTCCTGGGAGCCAGCAGCCTGGTCCCGGGAAGAGGCGGAGGGATGGGTGGCAGCGGGTGGCTGGCTCGAGCCGTGCCAGGTGCAGGGTCTGCTGGCTGGGTGCTGGCAGGCTTGCACCTGGCACGGGCACCATAGCCAGCCCCTGCCCCTTTAAGGGCTCCGGGGCCGGGAGGAAGCAGAAGAGTTTCCCTGGTGGTGCCCAGAGTGGCCACCAGGGAAAGTTGGGGAGGGCTAGCCTCCCACTAGTTTGAATTAAGTGGCTACACAGCCCTTAATTCGAATTAGTTAATTCAAACTAGGCGTTAGTCCTCGTGGAATGAGGTTTACCTAGTTCCAATTAAGCGCACCGCTAGTTCAAATTAAGTTTGAACTAGCGGTTTGCATGTGTAGCGTCTATCAAAGTTAATTCGAAGTAACGTCTGTTAGTTCGAATTAACTTTGTAGTGTAGACATACCCTAAGTGTCTTCCGCAAACTTGCTGAGGGTGCAATCCATCCCCTCATCCAAGTCATTAATAAAGATATTGAACAAAACCGGTCCTAGAACCGAACCTTGGGGCACTCCGCTGGAAACCAACTGCCATCCTGACATCGAACCGTTGATCACTACCCGCTGGGCCCGTCCTTCTAGACATCTTTCTATCCATCTTACTGTCCATTTATCCAATTCACATTCTCTTAACTTACTGGGAAGAATATTGTGGGAGACCGTATCAAAAGCCTTGCTAAAGTCAAGGTATATCACATCCACTGACTTTCCCACGTCCACAGAGCCAGTTACCTCATCATAGAAGCTAATCAGATTGGTCAGGCATGACTTGCCCTTTGTGAATCCATGCTGACTATTCCTAATCACTTTCCTCTCGTCCAAGTGCCTCAAAATGGATTCCTTAAGGATCCCTTCCATGATTTTTCCAGGAACCGAGGTAAGACTGACCAGCCTATAGTTCCCTGGATCGTCCTTCTTCCCTTTTTTGAAGATGGGTACTACCTTTGCCTTTTTCCAATCATCCGGGATTTCTCGCGATGTCCACGACTTTTCAAGGATAATGGCCAAAGGCTCCTCAATAACATTTGCCAACTCCCTCAGTAGCCTTGGATGCATTAAGTCCAGACCCATGTATTTGTGTACGTTTAGCTTTTCTAAATAGTTCCTAACCTGTTCTTTACCCACCAAGGGCTGTGCATCTTCATCCCATCTTGCGTCACTTAGTGCATTAGTCCGGGTGCCAGCCTTGTCCGTGCATACAGAGGCAAAGAAAGCATTGAGTATTTCAGCTTTCCTCACATTATCTGTCACTGGGGGTATGTCTACACTACCACCCTAGTTAGAGCTAGGGTGGTAATGTAGGCAACCGGAGTTGCAAATGAAGCCCGGGATTTGAATTTCCCGGGCTTCATTTGCATATTGCCAGGCGCCGCCATTTTTAAATGTCCGCTAGTGCGGACTCCGTGCCCCGCGGCTACACGCGGCACGGACTAGGTAGTTCGGATTAGGCTTCCTTTTCCGAACTACCATTACTCCTCGTGGAACTAGGGTGGTAGTGTAGACATACCCTAGGTTACCTCCTTCATCTAGTAGGGGCTGCACACCCTCTCTGATCACCTTCTTCTTGTTAACATGCCTGTAGAAACCTTTCTTGTTACCCTTCATATCCTTAGCCAGTCGCAATTCCATTTGCGCTTTCGCCTTCCTGATAACCCCTCCAGCGTTCTCGAGCTAAACATTTAAACCCCTCCCTAGTCATTTGTCCAAGTCCAAGTTTCCACTTTTTGTAAGCATCCTTTTTGTTCTTTAGATCACCAAGGATTTCTCCTGTAAGCCAATCTGGTCTCCTACCATGTTGGCCTCTCTTGCTACGCGTCGGGATGGTATCTTTCTGTGCCTTCAATAAGGCTTCTTTAAAATACTGCCAGCTGTCCTGGACTCCTTTCCACTTCACATTAGCACCCAGGGAATCCTGCCCATCACTTCTCTGAGGGAGTCAAAATCTGATTTTTTGAAGTCCAAGGTGTGTATTTTACTACTCTCTTTTCTTCCTTTGGTCAGAATCCTGAAATCTACCATCTCATGATCACTGCTTCCAGGTTGTCACCTACCTCCACTTCTCCTATTTGTTCTTCCCTATTTGTGAGTGGAAGGTCAAACTGCGCACGGCCCCATGTCAGATCCTTCAGCACTTGTACCAAGAAGTTATCCCCAACATTCTCCAAAAACTTCCTGGATTGCCTGTGTACTGCTGTATTGGTTTCCCAACAGATGTCAGGGTGATTAAAGTCCCCCACAAGAACCAGGGCCTGCAATCTGGAAGCTTCTCTCAGTTGTCCGAAGAAAGCCTCATCCACCTGATTCGGTAGCCTGTAGGAGACACCAACCACAACATCACTGCTATTGTTTGCTCCTTTAATCTTAACCCATAGACTCTCAACATGTTTTTCTCCCTCTTTATACTGCAGTTCAGAGCAATCATAGTGCTCTCTTACATATAGTGCAACTCCTCCTCCTTTTCTCCTCTGCCTGTTCTTCCTGAACAGTCTATACCCTTCCATGACAGTGCTCCAGTACGCGAGACATCCCACCAAGTCTCTGTTATCCCAATTAAATCATATTTCTTGGACTGGGCCGGGGCCTCCAGTTCTTTCTGTTTGTTGCTCAGGCTTCTCGCATTAGTGTATAAACAACTCAGGTAACCAGTTGATTTCCCTATCTTCTCCATTCGAATCGGGGTCCTCCTTTCTTGCTTGTTCCTCTCTGCATTTCTTCCCGGTATCCGACTTTCCCACTCCCCTCGGGATTTTGATCACCGTCCCTGAACGAACCTAGTTTAAAGCCCTCCTCAGTAGGTTTGCAAGACTGCCCGCAAAGATGCTCCTTCCTCTCTTTGTTGGTGGATCCCATCTCTTCCTAACAATCCTTGTGCCCGGAACAGAGTCACATGGTCGAAGAAACCAAAGCCCTCTCTGCGACACCACCTGCGCAATCACGCATTTACGTCCTCAATTCGACCATCCCTGCCCAGTCCTTTCCCTTCAACAGGGAGGATGGATGAGAACACCACTTGCACGCCGAATTCTTGGATCCTTCTTCCCAGTGCTACATAATCCGCAGTAACCCGCTCGAGGTCATTCTTGGCCGTATCGTTAGTTCCCACGTGGAGAAGCAGGAAGGGGTAGCGATCCGAAGGTTTGATCAGTTTAGTAAGTCTCTCAGTCACATCTTGAATGCGAGCTCCTGGTAAGCAGCACACCTCTCAACATTCCAGGTCCGGATGGCAGAGGGATGGCTCAGTCCCTCTTAGGAGGGAGTCCCCGACCACCACCACCCATCATTTTCTTTTGGGGGTGGTGGCCGTGGAACTCCCATCCCTAGGACTACGCATCCCATGCCTTCCAGTAGATGGTGTTCCCTTCCAGTTTCTTTCTTATGAGGTCCCTTCCAAAGCATTCAGCACTGTAGAGACTGTGGAGAGAGCCTGAAAGCAATTACTTACCTCTATAGCATTGGGGGATTCCCATGCTGGCCTTTTTCCCCTTCTAGACGTTACATGCTGCCAGTTCTCTTCTTGGTCACGTACTGCCCTCTCTGGCTCTTCCACCTGCCATGCTTGAAGGATTAAATGCTGCCTTCTATCGAGGAAGTCTTCATCCTCTCTGATCTAGCGTAGAGACGACACTTGGGCCTCCAGTCCTGTAATTTTTTCTTCCAAAATGTCAACCAGCTTGCACTTTGTGCAGATGAAATCCGTTCTTTCTTCTGGGAGGAAGACAAACATGCACACGCTGTTCAGGTAACAACAGCAGACCTATCACCAACCATCGCTGCTGTGCTGGAGAAGGGATTTAAAAAGAAAGGCAAGAAAACCTGACGCCCTTCCCTCTCCCCTTCCCAACTCTCTCTCTAAACTCCCTGTTAGCACTCACCTGTTCGCAAGCTCCTTGGTCGCTTGCCCAGTGCCTTATAAAGCCCTGGAGTGCCTGAAAGTCCCTTCCCCTAGCAAGGATCAGCCAATCAGCAGAGGCTTCTAGAATTCAAACTTTAATTAGAAGCCAACAGTTTCCCCCTGCCAATCACAGCACACACTCCATGAAGGGGAGGGGAAGGGCAAAGGGGAAGTGAAAAAAAAAGCCTCACACACACAAACAGGGAAAAAAAAGCGAAAAAACAAAAAAACACCACCACACACCAACCCTCACTCACAAACACAAGCTCAGCACACAGTAAGAAAGCCCCAATAACAACACACACTTCTCTCAAGAGTCCTGTATCTGCTTCTCCTTCACCTGGAGAACTCCCTCTCTAAACTCCCTGTTAGCACTCACCTGTTCACAAGCCTACTCTACATCTTCTCTCCTAAAGAAAAACAAAGTAATGTATAAAAATAGCTAAGAATTATCTAATGGCCTATGCATTATATTCTCCACCCATATAGTCCATTTCTATAAACCCAATGTATCAGCTACCTGGAGAGAAGAAGTTACCAACACTTCACTCCTGAGTGAACCTTTATTGTTCATTTTCCTTCAAAACCCCTTCTCCAGGCAGGTTAGCAAGACTCTGAGTATTTCAGGACATTTAATTTCCTGTTCAGATCTTCTCAGTCTCATTAAAGATTGTGTTTCTCTTTTTCCTCAGCAGTTTCTCCTTTGTGCATTGATGATAAAGGATTGATTAAATGGGAACTGCCTCTACCATCTACTGTCAATGAGTTGAAACTATTGACACATCTAATGTCAATGTGTTGAAACTTTCCGGGAATGCCTGTAAATCCCTTGGATTACATTGATCTGTTTCCCTCTCATCTGTCTGGACTACATAAGACTCTTGACGAAGCTGTTCTTTAATGTTGGCCTCAAATATTAGAGGCCTTGTTCCTCAGTCACAGTCTATCAATTGGGTTAAGAGATTGGAGATCGTCAGCCCTTTTCTCAAAATAATATTTCTGCTTTCACTTTTGATTTTCTTCCATTATTGTTTTTATTGTTATGGTAAATTAGATCTCATCTTTCTTCCCATTAACAGCTAAGCTGGAGAAAAGTCATTCTCCAGAAAGGTACTTCCTGCCCTTGGAAATCATTCCATCTGTCACAGTAAGTTCATGTTTGCAGTTCCAATAGCCTTTTATACTGGGACAATAACTGCTTGTTTCTTCAGGCCACCCTGCAACTTATCTTTCTTCATTTCCAGGTTTATTAGTTGCAGTTTCCTTTTAGCTAAGGAAATTGACCTTACAATCAGATCTACATGGGCTTGCATCTCTGTCACAAAAGTTTTCTCTGATTTCATGGGGGCCACTGTCTGGCACATGCATCTTTCAGTGAATATGAATTAACCAGGTGAGTAGGTCACAACCAAGTCATACTTTTGCAGTTTTATTATCATTCTTTTAATCAGTAGGTACAGTCATTTGGTGGTTTGCTAAATAATGCTATCAGGTGCTTACAGTCCATTTCAACTTCCAGTGACTGTCCATAAGTATACTGATTGAATCTCTCACGGGCAAGCAATATTCCTGAAGCTCCTTCTTCTTCTGTGTATATCTGATTTTTGCCTCAGTCAGTGACTTGGATGCACATAGGCCTTCCTGGGGCATAGAATTTCAACACTGGCTCTTGTATCCATTGTTGCTTTAAACCGTTCTATGATTCCTTGAATTTGACTCCCCTAATGCCATTCAATTTTATTTTCTAGGAGTTTTCTGCTGCATTGGTAGATAGATAAAGTAGGACTTTTCCAAGATAATTAACGATCCCTAAGAACATATATATTTAAAGTGCTCATATACAAATACTAGAAATCCAAATAATTAGATGGGTGAACTATAGTGCTTCTCTTTAAATGAGGATGATGATATAATAGGCATCACAGAAACTGGGTGGCTTAAGTTTAATTAATAAGACACAATAAGACTAGGATACAAAATATATCAGAAGAACAGAACAAGTTGTGCTAGTGGAGAGTGTCACTATATGTGAAAAAGTCTAGAATCAAATAAAGTAAAAAATTTAAATGAAACAAACTGTACCTTTCTTTATGGGTAGGGTCTTAAAAAGAGCTAGATAAACTCATGTAAGATACGTGTTAATTTCCTCTGGGGCACCTGGTATTGGCCACGGTCAGAAGATAGCATACTGGGCTAAATAGATGTCTGGTCTGGTTCTTATTTTCTAATTATTGGACATCTTTTTTTGCTGGAGAGATGCCATCATTTCAGTGGCTGCAATCTTCCTCTAATCAGGTTTTACTCTTTCCTTGGAAGTAATGTCACCCAGAAAAGTCAGATCTGTAACCCCTAAAACACATTTCTCCCTATTTATTTTGAGGTTTGAGCCCAGAGGATAATGTCATCCAATATAGTATCAACATCATTAATGTGGTCATAGATCATAAGTATGATTTTGTGATACACTTCTGGTGCTGAAGCTATTGAGAAAAACTAAGCATTAATATATGTATCCACTAAATAAGCTTTTTTCAGTTAATTTTAGTTGCCAAACACCTATGGATGCATGCAATTTACTGAAAATACTGAGAATTTGCAATTTAGAGTCATAATCTCTTCTCTAGTTGACTATTAGAAATGTTCATTTTTTTACAGACTTATTGACATTCCTGGGATCCAAGCATATACATCAGGGGAGAGCAAGAGGCTGCCAGCAGGCTGGATTCAGCCCACTAAGCCACTGGCTCTGGCTCGTGGCCGCGTTGCCAAAACCCTTAAGCAGAGATCAGTTCACATTTTTAAAAGCCAGCTGTTCTCCACTTGGTACGAACTGGGGAAGGAAGAAGGAGACTTCCCATACTGTTCCTGCCTACCCAGCAAAATCTCTCAGCTCCCATTGGCCAATCTCTCAGTTTCCAGCCAATAGGAGCTTAGAATTTCTGCTTGGAGCAGGGGCAACGTAGGAAGCCTTCTCCCTTTCTTTTCATCCGCCCTCCCCTTCGCTTCCCTCTCATGCCCAGAATGGAGCCACATGGAACAGCCTGATGCAGACAGTCTGCTTCAGGATTCTGCTGGTAAGCGCCTCCTAGCCAGAGCCTGCCTCAGACACCCCTGTCCTAGATCACAACTGCGTTCTTCACCCAAACTCTCTCCCAGACCCCATTCTCCTTGCAGCACCCCAATCCCTTACTCAAGCTCCTTTCTGCACCCAGACTCCATTCCAGACCCCACATCTCCTCCATTAATATCCGGGAAGAGTGTGGCCCTTGATAGCTTTCCAAAATCTTGGAGTGGCTCACCCCATCAAAAATTATTGCCCACCCCTGATATACATGGCTGGCTATTACTTTTTTGCCATTATGATGAGAAAAGTTAGCTATTCTGTGGGCTACTCAATTTTTATTTTAGTTGCATTGCTTCCACCTGCTTCCATTCCTCATGGGACCTGCTTGTTTATCTAGATGATTTGTTCACCTGGCAAGCAACCCGGCCCTTGAAAGAGGACATGATATTCCTGAAAGACTGCCTCCTAGTATAGTTCCATATGATATTGTAGTGAGAGTGCCTGTTTCACTAGACTGAATTTCTCACATGGAGCCAGGCCTAAACTTAGTGTCACCTTCTTTTCACTACAATGAAAAGGAGCCTGTTTATGGTGTTTTTATGATGGATGCTAGCAATGCACCTTTCTTCCACTTGAATATTTGTTTCAGAATAACCAGTTACTTTTATTTTTGTTCGTCCAAGATTTGGTTGTATTTTTGACTTTCATAACGTTGGGTGTGTCTAGACTACAGGATTTTGTAGACAAAAGTGGACTTTTGTCGACAAAACTATACCTGCGTCTGCACAACCACCGAGTTCTGTCGACATAACATCGACAGAACTTGACAGTTTTGTCAACAGCAGTAAACCTCATTCTGCGAGGAATAACACCTTTTGTCGACAGAGTTCTGTCGACAGAAGGCATTATTGCATCTACACTGTCCTTTGCGTCTACACTCTCATATTGACAAAGCGGCTTGCTTTGTCGACAGTACTGGATGCAGTCTAGATGCCTTTTGTCAACAGAAGCTTTATCGACAGTATCTGTCGAGAGAGCTTGTCAACAAAAGCCTGTAGTCTAGACGTACCCATTGTTCAGACATAACAGTAGTTTGGACTCCTTTGTCCAGTTTTAGTGGAATAATTGTCCCATTCATCCAGTCCCTCTTATCAGGCTTGCTAGAGCCCAGTGTGTCTATGGAAAAAAAACAACCCCATCTCATAGAGATTGTTTTTTAACTGAATGCACTTGCCTTTTCTGCTTTTTGGATCTGCAGCATTTGCAAAATGATTATTTTTCACACATTTATAACAGAGTTCCCCACAGGCAACATACTGTTTGGAGCCTTTCTGTGATCCATGCCTGCCACGTGACCATCTGTACCCAGTCTTCCCTCTAGCAGTGTTTCTCCTAGCAAATGGTTCCACTCTTTGATTTGACCTATTTTGGCTATATTCTTTTTTATTTAATACATGAATAACCCCTCTGGTCAATTCAGTTCTTTGGCTTGTGCTTTCACAATTTCTGCTGCTCTGTATATTTTGAGAGCTTTATTTTAATGTTAAGCCTCCTTCATGGAGCGAACACTCTTAACCCATTGTCTTTAATGCTTCAGATGATTCTATCTCTGATCAGAGACTACTGTCACAGGTTTTACTGAGTTTCTCTAATGTGGCGACATATTGCTCTGTGGTGTTATCAGGCTTTTGGCCTCTCAAAAGTTTCACTCCAATTAGGCAACATTTTATTTAACTTCATGCTTTCACCTTGGGTTCGTCTACACAGCAGGGCTTAACTCGAAATAAGCTATGGAAATTCATATTTGCGTATCTTATTTCAAAATAGCTTATTTCGAAATTGGGACTGTCTACACAGCATTTATTTCAAAATAGAGCACACTTCCTTCAACTTCTCTACTCCTCGTACAATGAGGGCTACACACGTCGGAGTCAGACGTCCTCCAGCTTGACAGTATTTTGACATTATTTCAAAATAACTGCCTGCTGTGTAGATGCGAACCAAGTTATTTCCAAATAATGTTGCTGTGTAGATGTACCCCTTCTTCAGCTTTTTTCCAATGCTTCCTCCCCAGCCTGCAAACAGATTGATGATTTCACTTTTATTATTTTTCTCCTCTGCTCCTATGTTTGCTACATACAATTCGAATCTCTGGAATTGTTTCTAGTTCTCAGCAACATTGCTTGACAATTTCACAGTGGATGGTTGCTGCAAGATGTTCATCCCGCCCCCTAAAACTAGTCAAGCTGCTATTTTGCTTACTGAACACATGCAAAAGCTTCTGTGTTTCTTTGGTGCCTCCCTTTGTCTCTGCTTTCAGTTGCATGTTTTTGCATGTTAACTTAAAAAATAATTGCAGTTTCCTTCACATTCAGCACTTCTGACACCACACAATGATCTTGGTGTTCATTAAGCAACAAACAAGTGAATAAGAAAGGACTACAACTTTAATAAAACAAACTTGAGCGCATCTCTGGTGAAATGCTATACACAGCTATGTGGTGTCCCCAATACCCAGCACCAGGGCACATCTCCAAATTCCTATTTTCACAAGGGTGTGTCCATAAATTATAATTTTCTACGAACTTAACTCTACATCCTCTGGTAGAGTTAAGAGAGTGTCAGGAAGCTGCTTGTGAGGGCAGTGAATTGGGGACAAGGACAGGCCATATGGGTCACCTGTCACCTTCCTTTACAATACCCCGCCAGAATCTGTCATGTGACACTTTTGGCCAATTGTAATTTTTTTTTTCCTTCCAGAAAGAGGTTGAACTACTGTGACATGATCAGAATGAAAGATGGGCACCCAAAATCAGCAGTGACAGAAAATATTGTAAATCTCTTAGCGCTTGTCTATTCCTGCTGTTCTCAGGGCATTAACTGTATCGAATGTTAGTATTTGTACATCACCTATCACTATGTGGCACTGATCTCTTGGCATTACCATTGTGTGTGCATATGTGTGTGTGTGTGTCTACGCACAATGGTAATGCCCAAGAGATCAGTGCCACATAGTGATAGGTGCCATACAAACCCTAACATATGATACAGTTCTCACACACACACACACACACACATATATATATATATATATACCATAGTCCATCCTGTGCTTTTCAACACATTGGGCTACCCACATTCTCCATGTTTGCTTATCAGCTGCCATGTAACCTAAGTCCTCCCACTTCAAATTAATGTTGCTGAAAATTGTACACTTCCAAGTCATCCTAGATCTACCCCTCTTTCTTGTTGAATTTTCTGGCTTCCAACTGACAGCCAGAATTGGTTCTTGGTTATGATCCATTGATAACACATGCCTTAGCCACTGATGTATTCTCTTACATATTTGTGGTAGAGACCTTGCTTTAGCCATTTTTCTAATCACATAGCTCATTTTTCTTTCCTCATAGCTTATTCCTAATACTCTCTACAAACACTTATGCTGAAAAATAACAGATGAGTGGATGCTTAGTATTGTATGTGAGGATACGGTATTAATTTTCCAAATATTCCCAAGTTTACCAAAGGCTGCATTTGCTATGCTGATCTTTATTCTTATTTCCTCAAAGCATGCACCATCTTGGTTTATTGAACTTTCAAGATATTTGAATCGATCTACTCTCTCTAGGTCTTCATTGTCGATTTTAATGCTTAAACCCATATCTCCAGTTACCTTGATTTTAAATTCCTTTCCATTTTATTACACTCCTTCCTTCTCCATCATTTCTTTAAATTCATTTTTGCATGATTGAAGTCCTTCAGCATTTTCGTGTAGAAGAGAGATATCATCAGCAAAACGTAAATCGGATAATTTCCAATGATTCCACCATCAACCATGATGATTATTCTTATATCTCCTGAGGCCATAATCAATGCTGAGCAAGACAAAAAATGGAGACAGGATGCATTTCAAATGATTTACTTAATCCTAAATCTAATTTAAAACATCATTTGGAATTAGTTAAAAATGCATTCATTTCACTGTTAAGTTTAATCAGAATTCCATACTGCCTAACAATTTTCCATATTATATCCCTATTAACACCACTGAATGCTTTTTTTGAAAGTCTATGACATTAATATTGAGGGCATTACTATATGAATAAAAATAATAATATTATTAGAACACATCCAGAAACATTTATTCTTAGTATGATGAGGGCTCCATCTGCCGAACCAGGCCAACCCATTGGCCCAGTTTGGGATTGGTACTCTCCATCACCCAGTTGTCTGGATTTCCTGCTAATTTAGGGAGCTGCAGCAAGGTGGTCTCTGGGTCCCTAGCAGGGCTACGTAAACAAACAGCTCATAGTTCCTGAGCCTCTGGGCTGGGACCAACCACCACACCTGGAGTTCTGGCCTGTTGGATGGGTCAGGCAAGAGCATGCAAAGCAGAACAGCAATCAGTCACTTGTCCCTAGGTTGGCCAGAACAGTCTATTGCCTTTAAGCTGGGAAGTGGAGAAGACAGCACATATACCTGGTGGCTCATGGGGTGTGGTAGGAGTACCCAGACCCCCCTGTCCACCAGGTTCCAACCCAGGGTCCTATAAACTGGGGAATTCCCTGTTAGAGATTCAGGCTTCGGCTTCTACTACTTTCCCTGGGTTGCTTCCTACCACGATATGTTTCATGGGTATCTCCTGAGATGGTAGCAGCTTAGCTTTCCAGTTAGACTTCTAAGTCAGTGAGTCAGCCACAGCATAGTCTGGGTCCTCTGGCTCTACTGCCTGGAGCGTCGCTGGCATCGCTACGGAAACCTGCAGTCCATATCCTTCCTCTTCAGCAGCTAGCTCTGACTGAGCAGTGCTGCCTCCTTTTACCTAATCCCTCCACATGGAGCATCCACAGCAGGGGGAGGCACCCCTTGACCCAAAGTAATTGGCCCTTCCCCATTCACCCAGTGTGAGCAAGGATTTAACTGTCCAGTAAATGTTTGAATACTGAGGGCTTGATACGACCCAAATATTTTTTAAGTACCCACATTTTTTTACATACATACACTCAGGGTATGTCTACACTTTCCCCCTACTTCGAAGTAGGGAGGCAAATGAAGCACACCAAAGTTGCAAATCAAGCCCGGGATTTAAATATCCTGCACTTGATTTGCATGTTCCCAGCCGGTCGCCATTTTAGAAATTCACTATCCCTGAGTAACTGCCCGGGTCTACACGCAGTAGTGAAGTGGGAGTCCGATTTAAAGCCCCTAATTCGCATTAGTTGGTAAACCTCATTGCAGGAAGAATACCAGCTAATTCGTGTTAGGGCTTTAAATCGGACTCCTGTTTCACTGCCGTGTGTAGACATGGGCAGTTACTCCGGGATAGTGAATTTCTAAAATGGCAACCAGCCGGGAACATGCAAATCAAGAGCGGGATATTTAAATCCTGGGCTTGATTTGCAACTTCAGTATGCTTCATTTACCTCCCTACTTCGAAGTAGGGGGAAAGTGTAGACGTACCCTCACACACACCTGAATTATTTTTCTCAATTTAAAACACGCAGAAAAAAATGTTCAACTAGTTGGAATTTCTGTGGGACAGAAATTCTGCTTCTCAGTCAGCTATAATCATCAGAATAACTGGCAGCTCAGTTGACCAAAACTGATGTTCTTACTCCTCTTTTAGTTTGATTCTGGCAGCGCCAACCACTGGAAATGTGCTTGAGTGAAAACAAATTGAGAATGGAGATTGGCTTCAGATGGAGAGCTCCAAAGCTGAGTTGAAGTTGTACTGCTAAATCCCACAGTCTGCTTTGAAAATTTCATTCTGTGTTTTTGTCCGGAACCTTTATAGATAAATCTGATCAAAGCACCCAGCCTTATTTTCGTGATAGAAATGTAGCCGTGTTAGTCTGGGGTAGTTGAAGCAAAATGCAGGACAATGTAGCACTTTAAAGACTAACAAGATGGTTTATTAGATGATGAGCTTTCGTGGGCCAGACCCACTTCCTCAGATCAAATAGTGGAAGAAAGTAGTCACAACCATATATACCAAAGGATACAATTAAAAAAAATGAACAAATATGAAAAGGACAAATCACATTGCAGAACAGAAGGGGGATGCGGGGGGGTGGGAAGGGGGAGGAAGGAAGGTAAGTGTCTGTGAATTGCTGATATTAAAGGTAGGGAGAGTGGGATGTTTGTGAGTTAATGGTATTACAGGTGATAATTGGGGAAACTGTCTTGGTAATGGGTGAGAAAGTTCAAAGTCTTGTTAAGTCCTTGGTGATAAGTGTCGAATTTTAACATGAATGACAGTTCAGAGGATTCCCTTTCAAGTGCAGATGTAAAAGGTCTTTGTAGCAGAATGCAGGTGGCTAAGTCATTTAGAGAGTGTCCTTTCTGGTTAAAGTGGCAAGAAACTGTTTTCTCTTTGTGATCTTGTCTGATATCTGTTTTGTGGGCATTAATCCTTTGGCGAAGTGTCTGAGATGTTTGTCCAATGTACATAGCAGACGGACACTTTCGGCACATGATAGCATAGATTATATTTCTGGATGCGCAGGAATATGTGTTCTTGATCTTATAACTTACTTGGTTAGGTCCAATAATGGTATCAGCAGAATGAATATGTGGACAAAGCTGGCAACGGGGTTTGTTGCAAGGGAAGGTACCAGGGTTGGTATTAGTGTGGTATGTCCTGTGGTGGTTGGTAAGAATCATCTTGAGGTTAGGTGGTTGTCTATATGAGACTATGGGTCTGTCTCCCAGAGCCTCTTTGAGTATGGTATCCTGTTCCAATATAGGCTGTAGTTTATTGATAATGTGTTGGACAGGTTTTAGTTGGGGGTTGTAGGTGATGACAAGTGGTGTTCTATTGTTGGTTTTCTTGGGTCTGTCTTGAAGTAGATGGTTTCTAGGTATTCGTCTGGCTCTTTCAATTTGCTTTTTTATTTCTCTGGGTGGGTAGTTGAGATTTATAAATGCTTGGTAGAGATCCTGAAGCTTCTGGTCTCTGTCAGTGGGGTTAGAGCAGATGCGGTTGTATCGAAGGGCTTGGCTATAGACGATGGATCGTGTGGTGTGTTCTGGATGGGAGCTGGATGCATGTAGGTAACTGTATGAGTCGGTGGGTTTTCTGTAGAGAGTGGTGTCTAATTTTCCATTGTTGATTTGTACGGTGGTGTCCAGGAAGTGGATCTCTCGTGTAGAATGGTCCAGGCTGAGGTTGATGGTGGGGTGTAGGTTGTTGAAATCTCTGTGGAATATCTCCAGTGTTTCTTGGCCATGTGTCCAGATCATAAAGATGTCATCGATGTACCGTAGGTAGAGGAGGGGTGAAAGGGGACGGGAGTTGAGGAAACGTTGTTCTAGGTCAGCCATAAAGATGTTAGCATACTGTGGGGCCATGCGTGTACCCATGGCTGTGCCGCTGATCTGGAGGTATAAGTTGTTCTCAAACTGGAAATAATTGTGGGTGAGAACAAAGTTACATAGGTCTGCTATCAGGTTGGCAGTAGTGTCCTCTGGGATAGTGTTTCTAATTGCTTGTAATCCGTCTTCATGTGGGATGTTGGTATATAGAGCTTCTACATCCATGGTGGCAAGGATGGTATTATTGGGGAGGTTATCGATGTTTTGTAGTTTCCTTAGGAAGTCAGTAGTGTCTCGGAGATAGCTGGGGGTATTGGTTACGAAGGGTTTGAGAAGAGTGTCTACATAGCTGGATAGACCAGTAGTGAGCGTGCCAATACCAGAGATGATGGGACGTCCGGGGTGCCCAGGTTTATGGATCTTGGGAAGTAGATAGAACAATCCTGGTCGGGGGTCAGAAGGTGATTCTGTGAGGATTTGTTCCCGAGTAGCTGTGGGGAGGCTTTTAAGGAGACAGTGTAGTTTCTTTTGGTAGTCCAAGGTGGGGTCAGAGGGGAGAGGTTTGTAAAATGTGGTGTTCGAGAGTTGTCTGGTTGCCTCCTGGTAATAGTCAGCCTTATTCATAATGACCACAGCACCCCCTTTGCATCTGCTCTAACCCCACTGACAGAGACCAGAAGCTTCAGGATCTCTACCAAGCATTTATAAATCTCAACTACCCACCCAGAGAAATAAAAAAGCAAATTGAAAGAGCCAGACGAATACCTAGAAACCATCTACTTCAAGACAGACCCAAGAAAACCAACAATAGAACACCACTTGTCATCACCTACAACCCCCAACTAAAACCTGTCCAACACATTATCAATAAACTACAGCCTATATTGGAACAGGATACCATACTCAAAGAGGCTCTGGGAGACAGACCCATAGTCTCATATAGACAACCACCTAACCTCAAGATGATTCTTACCAACCACCACAGGACATACCACACTAATACCAACCCTGGTACCTTCCCTTGCAACAAACCCCGTTGCCAGCTTTGTCCACATATTCATTCTGCTGATACCATTATTGGACCTAACCAAGTAAGTTATAAGATCAAGAACACATATTCCTGCGCATCCAGAAATATAATCTATGCTATCATGTGCCGAAAGTGTCCGTCTGCTATGTACATTGGACAAACATCTCAGACACTTCGCCAAAGGATTAATGCCCACAAAACAGATATCAGACAAGATCACAAAGAGAAAACAGTTTCTTGCCACTTTAACCAGAAAGGACACTCTCTAAATGACTTAGCCACCTGCATTCTGCTACAAAGACCTTTTACATCTGCACTTGAAAGGGAATCCTCTGAACTGTCATTCATGTTAAAATTCGACACTTATCACCAAGGACTTAACAAGACTTTGAACTTTCTCACCCATTACCAAGACAGTTTCCCCAATTATCACCTGTAATACCATTAACTCACAAACATCCCACTCTCCCTACCTTTAATATCAGCAATTCACAGACACTTACCTTCCTTCCTCCCCCTTCCCACCCCCCCGCATCCCCCTTCTGTTCTGCAATGTGATTTGTCCTTTTCATATTTGTTCATTTTTTTTAATTGTATCCTTTGGTATATATGGTTGTGACTACTTTCTTCCACTATTTGATCTGAGGAAGTGGGTCTGGCCCACGAAAGCTCATCATCTAATAAACCATCTTGTTAGTCTTTAAAGTGCTACATTGTCCTGCATTTTGCTTCAGCCTTATTTTCAGCTTTCAAGATCAATTGGACAGTTTAGAAAAAAATCATCTTCCAACTTCTAAACGTTGCAAATATACTAAAGGAGTCACTTTGGCAGAGAAATGGTATGTTCTTAACTTGAATTAGTTAAAGTGAATTAACTAACTGGAGGTAAAATTCTGGTTAAGACAAAGCAGTTTATAGCTTTCACATAAGTGGAATAAATCAAATTGAAAACCACTTTATTTTTCTAATGAAGGAAAAGCCTGAGAGATCGTAATCATGGAACCAATCAGTGTCTTCTTAAAGCTACTTTACAGAGCAGTGTCATAATTTATCATACTGATGCATTCTTTGGACAGATTCTGCACTCAGTATTGCTGCAAATCTGGAGTCACTTCTATTGATTTCACAGGTGTTACTCAGACTCTCATACTAGTGTAAATGGGGACACAGCCTGGTCCAGAAGGGCCTCATTGCCATTTTTCTGGCCTCTTAGCTTGCTCATAATAGCTAGCCCTCGGGCAATCTCTGCTGATTCTGTTTTTCACTCTTTTATTAACTTCCCAAGCTTACCCTTCTCCCTTGACTGCCAGAAATTCTTCCATGTGTACTTTAATTCTGCCTCCCCTGAAGTTCAGCCTACTTACAATATGTGGGACCTTGTTCTACATGCTGTGCTGTTTAGTAAAGCTCCAGGCCCAAACAGAAATTGACAGCGTTCGGTGACCTTTTCTCTGACACCGCAGTCTCTTGTCTTATTCCCTCTTTAGTATATTATCTGCGGTACAACATGTGACAACTGAGTTCCCAGCACACACTGAGATACAAAAAGAGCAGCAGAGAAAACAAATCTGAGGATCTGGTGAAGAGATTTTCACCCACAAAAGCTTATACCCAATTAAATCTGTTAGTCTTGAAGGTGACACAGGACTTCTTGCTGTTGTTGCAGATACAGACTAACACAACTCCCCCTCAGACAAAAACAAAGATGACACAGCACAGGTTGCAAAAGCTAGAGCCATTGTAGGAACAAACAAACATGATAGATTAGAGCCCATTGGAAACATACTGGTTCCTTTGAGTTTATAGTTACTCACATCCACCTGTATTGGACTGTCTCTTCTCTACAAGCCAAGCCTGCCTGCCATAGCAACTCATAGACTCTCCTTAGTTCTGTGGCTTCTATGATCTGTAACAGAGACAATTGCTCACAGATAAGACCATAAGAAAGTCAGACCATTGGTGCATACATCCCAGTACCCTGCCTCTGATGGCACCCAGTGTTAGGTGCTTCAGCGAGAATGAACAAAACAAGAAAATATTCACTGATCATCACCTACTCCCAAATCCTGGTAGCTGGAAGTTTAGGTGCATAGGTTTGCACCCCTGGCTATCTTAGGGTATGTCTACACTACCACCCTAGTTCGAACTAGGGTGGTAATGTAGGCAACCGGAGTTGCAAATGAAGCCCGGGATTTGAATTTCCCGGGCTTCATTTGCATAAAGCCGAGCGCCGCCATTTTAAAATGTCCGCTAGTGCAGACTTCGTGCCGCGCGGCTACACGCGGCACGGACTAGGTAGTTCGGACTAGGCTTCCTAGTCCAAACTACCGTTACTCCTCCTTATTTCAAGTAGGAATAAGAGAGCCTCCGGAAAACGCTTTATTTTCCGGAGAATCACGTCTAGACTGGCGCTTTTCTCTGGCTTATCTGCAAGCCGGAAAAAAGCGGCAGCCATATTAATGCAAATACTGCGGGGGATATTTAAATCCCCCGCAGATTTGCCTATTCCAAAGTGCTACATTAGCATCCCTTTTCCGAAAGGGAGGCCAGTATAGACACAGCCTAGAGGTACTTCCCTGTGTTTGTTTTAAACCTGCTGCCTATCAATTTAATTGACTGATCCCTGCTTCTTGCATTGTGTGAAGATCTAAATAACATTTCCCTAACCACATTCTCCGCACCTTTCATGGTTTTATACACCTCTACCACACACACCATCTAGCTGTATAATTACTTGTTACACTTATTATTATTTATTGCCATTTAGAGTCAGATCCTCAGCACTGTCCAAAATACAGATAGACACACCGAGATCCAAACTTTCATCTCTGTGCCCCTTTAATCATGAGCAAACTTGCTGCTGGGCCAGGATCCTAATCTAAGTTGGAGCAATCTGAAGGCTGCTGCACTTTACATTGTTTGTCAATGGCCACAACTCAAGATCTTGTAATATCATCTAGGGTCTCCATTTGCTGAAGACATGTCCTACTGCTGGCAGCAATGGTGGTATAGAAGACTCTGTGCTGATCCTTATTCCACTGTAAGGATCCTCTTTGCATTAGCGTGATCTTTCTAGTGCCCAGTTGCACTGGGATTATGGGCAGAAACTGGCTTGTGTGCAAAATCTGCAGGCAATGAGCTATTAGAAAGGTACCCAGAACCTGCGATCTGGCCCTCAGAGAACACCACCTGTGTGCAGAACCCACTGCAAGAACATGTGCCCCCCTCCACTGTGACCAGTTTACTGATCATGTGTGTGGATGTCTTCAAGTGGTAAGATACGCTCATTCCGATTTTCCTTATGTGAGAACAAAGAGGCTGGGTGATACTAGCAAATGAGAACAGAGATGCTTTACACCAGCTTTACACCGCTGTAAAGTGCAGTGAGCAGGTCTAACAAGTAGCATGGCTATGGACTCCCCTGAATGTGCTAAAATAGTGATGACAGCTCGCACTAATGAGTATTTTGCAGTCGGAAAGACAAAAGGATGGCTGGGCCATGGTGACTGAGCTATCCTCCTGTGTGTAGCTGAAGACCAGGATTCAGACAGCACAGGAAAGCTCTCCCTCCCTCACTCCATCCATCAATGTTTTCTTAATGGCCATTGCCACTGTCTGCATGCCTCTCGGTAATTTAAAAAATGGTTGAGTTGCTCAAAGTTCTTTCATCAGAATTATGTTTAATGAAAACAAGACTTTTTGATTCAATAGAAATTGTAGTGAAAATGCTTTCCGTGAAAATGTAGGTGTCTTGGTAAAAGCAACAGCAACACATTTTCTGTCTGAAGTTTTCATTTTTCTGAGAATATCCAAAAATACCGGCATGCATAAATATTTTAGTTGTTGTCAATATTTTTTCACAGGGTAGTTTAAACATTCACTTCAGCAGGCCCAAATACCTAGAATTCTCCTCAGCTTGTAGAAGTACGTGCTGGGTCCGTTCTGTGTGACACAAAATGATCTTTCTCACCAGCACTTTTCACCTGCATTCCCTTGTCTTTAAATAAGAAAAAAAATCTGTAATGTCTGCATTTTCCTCCCTGAATGACTTGTTTACATAGAGTGCCCCTGAAGCATGGAGATACATAGCAGAGTACCAATACTTTGTGCTCCTGTGGGACTTCTTTAAGACGTGCGCTGAAGGAGGCCCTTAGGGTCACACAGCATGCTCGTTCCCTCCAACACTTGCAGAGCGAAGAAGAGGAAGACAGGATGTGTTTGCATTTACCGGTTGTTGTTTTTTCAGTTAGGAAGCCAGCCAACTATGCGGTTCGGTGAGGAGATCTGTCACACAGAGGTACAGACATCCTGTGTACTTTGTCCATATGCAACATGAGGGCTCAAGTGGAAGCAAATGGGATGGTGGCATTCTGAGGGTGGGATCCAATACCATTTCTACCCCAAACAGAATGATGAGGCGGGCAGGTTGCTCTGACAATACAAAGCGATAGATTACGGCAGCCTGTTGCACTTCCGATCTGTATATTACCCACTCATCTGCCAGACCAGCTGCAGCTCATTCGTAACCACAACAATTAACAACTCTGTCTTGCTCTGAGATAGTGTTCAGTGCAGAAGGATGTCCATTACAGTGACATATTGACTCTTTTGGGCTGGAAAATGGATGTTTTGGCACAGATACTCTCAAGTCCTGAGAAGTAATTGTGGAAGGAGAGCAGGAGGCAAGAGCAGGATATCTCAGTTTCACCTCCCTCATTGTCTCGGAATCATAGAAGGGTAGGGCTGGATGGGTCCTTGAATGTTCTTCTAGTTCAGCTCCTTATGCTGAGCCGGGAACAAATACTCCTAGACCATTTGTCTCCAAAATGGAAGATACATCCCCCCTAAGGAATGATCAAGGATCTCCACCCTGCCGTGCTCTGCCCCTTGCTCCACTCTGACCTTTTCCCAGCCGGGCCTGCTCCCAGCTGTAACTCCACTCCCAGCCACAACATTGCTCCCCACTGTGGCCTCTGGCTCCCAGCCCCAATGGTGGGCCCACTCCTGGCCGTGGTTCCTGACCATGGCTCCCAGAAGGTCATGGACTATTTAAGGGGAGGCATGGTCAAAAACTTGAGGAACACTGGCTTAGATCATCCCTGAAAGGAGCTTGTCTGACCTCTTCTTAAAAATCTCCAATGATGGGGATTGTATAACCTCTCTTGGAAGTTCATTTAGCTATCTTTATTGTTAGTTCCTCCCTCCCCTCCAATATCTAAATTGCATCTCCCTCGCTGCAGATTAAGCCAATACTTCCTGTCCTATAGTCAGTGGACATGGAGAACAATTGATCACCAGCTTTATAAAGGCCTTTTACATATTTGAAAACTGTTGTCAGGTCCTTCCTCAGTCTTCTTTTCTCAAAACTAAATGTATCCTTTTTTCTTAACCTTTTCTCACAGGTCAGGTTTTCTAAACTTTTCATCATTTTTGTTGATCTCCTCTGGACTCTCCTCAATATGTCTATATCTTTCTCAATACCTGGTGCCAAAACTGGATACAATACTGCCGAGTAGAGCAGAACGATTATGTCCCATGTGTTACATACAAACTCCTGTTATTACAAACATTCCAGTCCTGGAGCTTCAGGGGATAGCCGAATTGGTCTGTTACAGAAAAAAACAACAACAAATGGTCTGGTATCACTTTATAGACTAACAAAACATGTAGATGGTATCATGAGCTTTCATGGGAACAGCCCACTTCCCATGAAAGCTCATGATACCATCTGCATGTTTTGTTAGTCTATAAAGTGCTACCAGACCATTTGTTGTTTTTGTTCCAGTTCTGGTCATTTGTCCAAATTAGAAAAGTTTAGAAGCTGAACTAAATTACACCAGCTGGCTATAGTGCTACAGGATCATATGCTTTTTATGAACTGGTGAAGTGCACATGTTCTCTGACATACTCAACTATGCCTTTACCTGCTCTTAGGTCATAAGGGAGGAAAAGTTACTACTCCTCCACCAGGCTGATGGGAGGATAAGGGGGTTGGTGAAGCGTTAGGTGGACGACAGCAGGAAAAGGGAAAGTAAAATAGAGTCTGATTGGAATTTAGGGCTCCAAGCAGGCCCACTACTCTTTCATCAATGCCATTTTCAGGACCTTGCACAATTGCAGGCTTGTTTAGAATGGTTAAATCAATCAAATGTATGGAAAGTGATAGGCCTACAGTGGTGTAAATTGTCACGTAAGGCAATGGTGCTGGAACAGTTTGCTCCTGCTGAGGGCCTTCTGTGGTCATTGTCCTCTTCCCTAATCACTCATGGGGCTCTTTGAAAGAGTCAGAGCTCATTATCTGCAGGAGATCCAACTATCCAATCCTATCTTGGCACAGGAAGAGCAAGGTCAAGGGGAGCAGCTGATCTGGTGACCCTCTCCAGGACTTCATGAAGCCTAGAGAGACATTCCTAAAGCACTGCCAGTATTCACTCCTTCAAATACAAAACTCACATAAAGGGCAGGAGGTGTTGTGGGGAGTGAAGCAAACCTTTAAGTGCCGACTGCATGTCTAGAATGAAGTGTATATATATCAGTGTTCACTTAATTCCAGCTGAGAGAGAGAGGAGGGCAGAGAGACAGAAATAGCAGAGATGAGTCACTGTCAGACTGTAACCAGAGGAAAGAAAAGGTTTTTCATTCTGACTGGAGAAGAAAGAGCAACTGAATTCAGGGGCAGATGCTCTAATTTTTAAACAATAAGCCAGAACCTGGAAAGAAATCCGGCACCTGATACAATCCAAGGCACAAATAATCCAGTGTCAAAGAAACTGCAGTCACAGTCCATCTCTCTCCTGAGTGATTTGTTGTATGAAAAAGAGAAAAGGACTCTGTTAAAATGTTCACACATTGCACTTATATGGCACCTCTGAGGACCAAAAGTGCAGATATTAATTCACTGAACCAACACCACCCCTATGAGGTAGGTCCAAGCAAGACATTCATGTCAGATTCCGCCCCCTGTGTTCCAGCCACTTTATGATGCTGATGCAGTGGCTGGAGTCTGTCATTACCGATTTAGTGGAGAATTCCCCTGTAAAGGGAGCTCTTCTCTGGCATAAAGCACAGTAGCTGGCTCCTGAATCAATTCCACCCTTCCCCCCCAACTCCGTAACATTCCTGTTACCTCCATACAACAACACAGACACGCAGGAATCTTAGTCTGAAGTGCAACACTTTCTAGCACTTCCTGTGAAACCAGGTCAGGCACTTAAATACCACCTGTGGGTTGTGGTCATCTCATGCTAAGTAGGGTGGGCAAGTCTCCTCCCTCTCTGACCTTTACCTATGTGGCCCCTCTCCCTTCAGCTGTACCACCCAAAATGTGAAGAGAGGGCTGTGATGCAGTGTTTCATGGAGAAGCAGCAGCGGTATTAACAGAAAAAGACAGCCACAGGAAATAGAACTGAAAGGCAAGGAAAAGAATAAACAGCTTCCTGATTGGCTGGAACTCCAGCCCACAATTTACCTCTCAGGATTATTAACTAGAAACATTTTTTGAATAAAACTCCCCGTTACTTAGGATCAGACTCCAAAAAGTCACACTGAGACAAAACCATCAAAATAAAACCTTCACTCTTTTCCACTCAGTCAGGAAAGGACATCCATATTCCCCAAAGTGAACAGTAGCTCTTTCTGGCCCCACATTTTTGCAATGGCAGAGTCGATCTCCTCTTCCTGTAGAGAAGCCATATGATAATAAATACTCCTCAGATACCTTTGAAACACACCATCCAATCAATCTAGGCCACTCACACCCTCAGGCTGACCTGGAACTCACCACCAAAACACATGGCTAAGGCCACAAAAGTCTTCAGTCCCTATCTCTGACCCACCCAATAGCCCACATTTCTCTCTCCTTCCCAAAACATGTAATTAAAAATAAAAGCACCCAGTGAATATGAGGGTTTCTTAATGATGCCAGCTGGTTTTTGTCCTGGAGGAATAGGTGGAATCTCTTTTGTCTACATGGAGTATAAATAGCTGTCCCTCAACAAGAAAGCAGATGATGAGGGGAGAGCTACAAAACCCCAGGATAAATGAATAATGGAGGCCACATGATACAAAAACAGAAAGGAGGCTGAATTTGCTCAAGTTGTAATGAGGAATCCAGAAGGGGGCTGCTAGAAGTTAATCTCAGACAATTCCCAGAGTAACTTGGCCCAGATAATGGAGGGGAGCCAACAGCCTCCACTGGCCCCTGGGCAAGATGGGAGGTGGCTCCATGCTCCAGGAAGGAGTGGGGCCTCAGGAGGAAGGGATGGGCCTGGGACAGCCAGCTCTCTACACTGCCTGGAGCACAGCACATATGCACATCTCCTGCCCCAGCCCTCAAAGCCACACAGAGGGTATGTCTACACTACCCCACTAGTTCGAACTAGCGGGGGTAATGTAGTCATCCACAGTTGCAAATGAAGCCCAGGATTTGAATTTCCCGGGCTTCATTTGCATGAAGCCGGCCGGCGCCATTTTTAAATGCCGGTTAGTTCGAACCCCGTGCCGTGCGGCTACACGCGGCACAGAGTAGCTAGTTCGGATTAGGCTTCCACGAGGAGTACAGCTAGTTCGGATTAGAATCCTATTCCGAACTAGCTACTCCGTGCCGCGTGTAGCCGCGCGGCACGGGGTTCGAACTAGCCGGCATTTAAAAATGGCGCCAGCCGGCTTCATGCAAATGAAGCCCGGGAAATTCAAATCCCGGGCTTCATTTGCAACTGTTGATGACTACATTACCCCCGCTAGTTCGAACTAGCGGGGTAGTGTAGACATACCCGGAGTGAGGTGCATGGTGCTCTAGCAGTAGTTTAAAAGGCCCTTGGCCACATTAGCAGTAGTGGTGGCCAGGGGTCCCAGGCCCCTTTGAATCACCAGGCCTGGGGGCAACAGACCCTTTTGCTCTCCCCTGCCCCCTGACGGCAAACCTGGGTACATGAGTGTACAAGTTAAAAAAATGTCTGCAGGGTCACAGAGAGCCTTCCATGTCTGACATCCTGTTCTTGATCTGATAAATGGTTCTTTTGGCCAATACCAGGAGGAGGTGGATGAGATGCTCTCATGGACATTGTGGAGACCCAGATCAGATGTGAATGAATTAAAAGGTGCAGGGAACAGTGCAGCCAGCACCTCAACAAAAGGTTATAGAAGAGGAGTCTATTTGGGTATGTCTACACTACCCTCCTAGTTCGAACTAGGAGAGTAATGTATGCATACCGCACTTGCTAATGAAGCCCGGGATTTGAATTTCCCGGGCTTCATTAGCATAAGCGGGGAGCCGCCATTTTTAAATCCCCGCTGCTTCGAACCCCGTGTAGCGCGGCTACACGGGGCTCGAACTAGGTAGTTCGGACTAGGGTGCCTATTCCGAACTACCGGTACTCCTCGTGAAACGAGGAGTACCGGTAGTTCGGAATAGGCACCCTAGTCCGAACTACCTAGTTCGAGCCCCGTGTAGCCGCGCTACACGGGGTTCGAAGCAGCGGGGATTTAAAAATGGCGGCTCCCCGCTTATGCTAATGAAGCCCGGGAAATTCAAATCCCGGGCTTCATTAGCAAGTGCGGTATGCATACATTACCCCGCTAGTTCGAACTAGCGGGGTAGTGTAGACATACCCTCAAATTCCACGGCGGATACCCCACTTAGAACTTGGCAGTTTCTGGCTCTTGTCCTAAGCTCACCAGACACATTTGCTTTCTTTCACACACTACAAACATGTCATTACAATTAATTACAAATATCAGCTTGTGATGGATTGCGGTGCTGCTAAGCGGTGCCAGTTGGCAGACTGGGAAATTTGCAAGTTTCTGCACCCATACGTCTACCTACCCTTGGTTGGTTCAGTCTACCTACCCTCAGTCTTTGGCTCTCTGGTGAGCCTAGCATCTGTGGTGTTAACTACAGCCATTTGGAAACTTGGCAGGGGAGTGGGGGGACGGTTGAAAGAACTCATTGCCCTAATTCTGTTTCCCTAACAACAAAATTCCCATTGTCTTCTGTGGGAGTTTCTAGGCTAATATTTGTGTTTCTGAACATCTCACCTATAATGTTTGCCAGAGGAATCTCCTTCAAGATGTACACTTCCTGTAGACTTCCATTTGTAAGGTGCTCATATCTAACCTGTTAGGCTTGCTCTTTGCAGACATGTTTTCTGTCATAGCTGAGCTCATTAAATGCTCCTCCTATAAAGAGTGTTGACTCATTTGAGACAACAAAGCTAATTTGCCTTGTTGTCTCTGTCTCCACACAATAGACTTGTTTGCTTATTTTCTGCCAGTCTCTCCTGTGTGTTTGAATGGAAAGGCACACATTCAGAATGGATGTTTTCTAGGGTTCTTAATGTTTTCCAAGTCATTTCCTTGCAAATGGCAACTGCCAGAAGCACTATTCACCTGGTACTTCATTGTGTTCCTAAGGCAGCACTGTGCTGGAGGTTGATTTTGATGAGCAGAGGAGGAGAAGTTTGTAAGAAGGGGTGGTTCTCAATTAAGAACTACTGGTTTCTGAATTGCAATACAAAGCCTCCCTTCCCCCCACTGGAATTATCAATAGTGGATGGATCACTTAATGATGACCTGTTCTGTTCAGTCCCTCTCGGGCACTTGGCATTTGCCAGTGTCAGAAGACAGGAAACTGGACTAGATGGACTTTTGGTCTAACCCAGAATGGCCACTCCTATGTACTTATGTTTAAAGTACACCTCAGATGGTGCAAAGCAAAGTAACTCTACTCAAGTCAGTAGGCCAGACACTCAGGTGGTGCAAATCCATCTAGCTCCATTAAAGTCCATCAGCCTGAACACTAGCTGGTGTAAATCAATGTAACCCTATGGAAGACAGTGGTCAAAAGGGGGTGCAAATAAGCAGCTCCAGTAAAGTTACTAATCCAGATCCTTATGTGGTTGACACTGACTTAGCTCCAAATAAAGAAAATGGGCTGACCTTGCTTGGTCAAATGTGTTCTTGTAGACTCAAGTCCAGCTTACTACAGTAGTGACCAAATGCTTATGGAATGACCATGGTGTGAAATTTCATACAAAGTAACAGTTTAGCAGCTGGTTGTCCAAATATCCTTCTGTATGGCTTGGAGTCATGGACTATATATTGTCACCATGTATTATAACTCAATCCGTTCTACATTCACTGCTCCAGGAAGATTGCCCATTTGTATCGGTGAGGCAAAATTCCTAGCATGGAGGTCCTTAAACTTATAGGCTACGTCTACATTGGCCCCTTTTCCGGAAGGGGCATGGTAATTTTTGAAATCGCAATAGGGAAATGCGCGGGGGATTTAAATATCCCCCGTGGCATTTAAATAAAAATGTCCGCCACTTTTTTCCGGCTTTTAGAAGTAGGAATAAGATCCTCCGGAAAAGGGCTTTTTTTCCGGAGGATCGGGGCCAGTGTAGATGCTCTTTTCCGGCTTTTCTAAAAGCCGGAAAAAAGCGGTGGACATTTTTATTTAAATGCCGCGGGGGATATTTAAATCCCCCGCGCATTTCCCTATTGCGATTTAAAAAATTACCATGCCCCTTCCGGAAAAGGGGCCAATGTAGACGAGCCCATAGTGTCTCGGGCATGGAAGCAATGCTTATGAACAAACCGTTTTGCTGGATTGGTCATTTTATGAGGGGATATTAAAGTTGGTCTTCTATGGCCAGCTTATTCATGGGAAGCTCTCTATTGGTGGTTAATATAAGTGTTATAAAGATATCTTAAAGGCCAACATGAAGTCATGCAGCATATTTCCCGGTGACCTGGAAATCATAGCTCAGGACAGATTGTTCTGGCAGCAAACTATTGTACAGGCTCTCAAATGCTTTGAGAGACAACATATCCAGACATTACAAGAAAGTATAGGATCTGAAAAGAATGTACAACACACAGAGATGGTGGATTTTATGTGACATCTGTAATCAGCTTTGCCAATCAAGGCAACCAAGCATACGTACCAGAGCAGTGACTGTACAGGGCACACCGAGGACCATGCAATGGTAATAATATCCCGTAAGCACAAAATCTGTGAAACTAATCCAAGGAAGTTCATTCATACCTGGTCCATGACTAGACCTCTTAGGTGCTGAGGTAATATAAATGAATAATAATCATTTCAGACTGATCCTGCAACACTGTACAGATACTGCAGGGACTTCTGTGTAGCAGCCACCAAAAACACGAGTATGGCATTGCCAGGGTACTTCTAGCTCACAATGAGTGTAAATCCTAGTACTCAAGAGACAATACTGTAAATAAAGCAAATCCCGGCAAAGAAATAATACACCAGTAAGAACAGATGAGTTGCCTTTATTGGGAACAAGAGCATACGATATGCAAAGGAAGAGTTAGATGGGAAGTAACCACCATGTTATGAAATAAGCCACTTCTCCACCTCCTCTGCTTCACAGACTTCAACCCCAGCTCCCTCCATGGAAACTTAGCTTAGCCAGGGTCAGGTGTCAAAGAATGGAGTTTTCCAGTGCTGTTGCAATGGCTGTCTTCCTTGTTCTTCATCCCTTGATGGAACAGGGTCCTTTGACTCCAACTTGGCACACGTGTTCATTGGTCTGGAATCTGCCCTGAGATCTCAGCTGGCTTTCAGGAGTCAGTGCTCAGTCACATCTCTCTGGTCACTGCAGTGCTGGAATTGCTTGTTCGGGCAATGCAAAAGCTCTTTTTGGTGCACAGGGGGATTTAGCAAGGTCTCTCTAAGCCACAGTATTTCACTTTCAGCTTTTAAACTCTTTTTCATAAAGTCAAGCTGCCTCTTCTTCAGTGGGTAGGTCTAGACTGCAGTCCTCTGTCGGCAGAGGGATGCAGATTAGGCAGGTCGACATTGCAAATGAGGCAGGGATTTAAATATCCCGCACCTAATTTGCATCAAAATGGCCACCGCGCTTTACCGACTCAGCACTTTGTCGGCAAAAAGCGGAAGTCTAGAGGAGGATCTGTCGAGAAAGAAAGCCTTTTTCAACAGATCTCTTATGCCTCCTGCAAGGCTTTCTTTCTCAACAGATCCCCTTCTAGACTGCTGCTTTTTGCCGACAAAGTTCTGAGTTGGAAAAACGCTGCAGACATTTTTATGCAAATTAGGCATGGGATATTTAAATCCCTGCCTCATTTGTTATGTCGACCTGCCTATTCTGTATCCCTCTGCCGACAGAGGGATGCAGTCTAGACATACCCAGTGAATGCACTGGGAGCTGTCCAGCCATCTTTTCAACAAACAGACAGATAGACAAACTCTCTCAAATATACAGTAGATTCTGTAAAAAAAAAAAAAAAAAAAAAGGAAGGAAGTTTCTTTTATATACTAGCTCATTCTTCACCAGAGAGGCTAACTCCTTTCTGGATGTCTTAGAAAAATATTATCTTATTTTCTCTGATAAATTTCATTTTCTCATCGATTTTGGTCCTTTCCTTGAAATCCTGAAAAACAAATGTGTTTTGGTTTCCAAAATCCAAATGACAAACATTTTTCAATTCAGCTGAAAAAAGGTCAACAAAAACAGAAACTGTATCACAAAAACTACATATTTCATTACAAATAATAATTAGGAGAAATAAGAGTCATCCAGATCTATCCCATTCAATAAGTAGATTTTTAAGTCTGCAAAAATTAATATTAACATTTTTTCATGAGTCAAAATTACCTTTGACACATCTGCAGTGTCTAACTGAAGCATCCTGGATAAATCATATGTTACTACAATTACTTTATGCACATATGTCATGAATGCCTTGGTTTGTTCTACTCTTGTAAGCATTATTTTAAAGTCACCCAAAAGTTAAAGTGGGGCAGAAACTAGATCTTTTTTGTGGGAATTTCTCCCACCCTTGTTCTATCTTATCTATTTAAATTGTCAATTCTATGAGTCAGGGACCATCTCCTACTATGTATTTCTAGCACAATATGGCCTTCCACTCAGTTGGAGCCTTTAGGGAAGGGCAGGGCTGAGCAAATACCAGCCCACAGGCCAGATTTGGTCTGTCACAGTTAGCCCTTCATGGGCCCTCACACTGCTATATTTACCTGCGTCTCCGCAGGTACAAGGAAACACAGCTCCCATTGGCCAGGGATCACTGGTTCCACCCATTGAGAGTTGTGATCACCCATACCTGAGGAGGTGCAGGTAAACATAATGGCATCAGCCCACCAGGGGCTAATCCTGGTGAACCTCTGCCCACCTAGCACATTCATCCGGCCCACAGCAGCTCCTGGCCCTACCACTAGCGCATTGCCTAGGAACCAGTGGAGACTACTGCTATTTAAAGGGCTCACACCTTCCTGGTGACTGCCAGGAAATGCATTAGTAGCCACCTGGCAGACACAAGCTCTTTATGTAGAAGCAATTGAAAGGGCTCACAACTCCTGGCCCCACCATGAACAGGTTGCCTTGCAGCTGCCTGGAGCCATGAGTCAGGAACCCTTTAAATAGCAACAATTGAAAGGGCCCCTGGATTCTGGCTGCAAGGCAACAGGTTAGCAGTGGGACTAGCAGCTGTGAGCCCTTTAGTATGAATTCCACGCCTTCACCCCAGACAACTCTGGGAGGAAGCTAGCCCCCAGCACTGTCCTATCTGTTCCAGGTCCTGCCCCTTTCATTGGCTGGAACTCAGGGGGCAGGAACCCCAAGCCAAGCAAAGATCAGGGTAGGCTAGCTCCCAGACCCATTCCTTCTGACCGAGTCCCCCCTTCCCTTCGAGGGAGGTCCATAGCCACTTCCAAAATTTGTGAAGTGTCCCTCCCCTTCAAAAATTATTGCCCACTCCTGTCTGCCCACACCTTGCACTGTCAGGGCAATAAAGATTTAGATACAATCACCTCAGTGGAGACGGACCCTTCTCTTCAAAGTACATGACACTACGTTGTGTTTGAGAAGAGACTTGTCACAGTGCTAGCCCTGCTCTGATCATAAATATTTATGCTGAAAGCAAATGGAACAGTCATGCCAATAAACGTCAGCATGTTGTGTAATTTTTCAAGATGTCGTGCTCAGCCTGCAAAAGGGAAGTGGTGATGTGACAAGTAACACAAGACCTTTCAGCAGCAATGATTCCAAATTCAAAAACAGTGGAGGCTGCATAAAAAGTCCACCATCCGTCTGCTTTATTATTTCCATATTGTTACAGATCAAACGTCTTTTCTGTCAGAAAACTGAATGGCAGGGGACTATCTGATCAGGTAAAACCCTAGGAAACCTCCTATCTACTAAGCTTGGAGATGCCATGTTATGTATATTTCTCCATAAACAAAGATCGCACTTCCAGGATAAAAAATTAGCTTGATTTGAAAGGAAATATTGGAGGAAAACAAAAGTGATACGGAGCCCAGAGAATGTGTATCTTTGCAGCATGCTGCATCCGCTGGGAGTGTGGATATCTCCAGAATGTTCCATGTCAGCTCCTCCTCACAGAATGTCTGTTGCTCTCAAGCCTTCTGGGTTTAAAGATGCAGGACTGCAGCTCACAGGAGACTCACGCTAACGACATCGCTGCACGTGTCACCGTTTGTGGGAAGGAATCCATCCCTCACTGAACTGTGTTCAAAGTCCCTGTGTTGAGCCCTTCCTACTATTTAGATGCAGACCCGCTTGCTTCACTCTCTTACTTTGCACTCCAGTCATTCCACTCCACACCCATTCATAGCTTCGTGGCAGAGGCTCTCAACCCCTGGCCAGGTGTGGCGCTGCAGGTAGCCACATGGGAAGTAAAACCAGCTATACTGAGTCAGACCAAAAGTCCATCTAGCCCAGTATCCTGTCTTCAGACAGTGGCCAATGTCAGGTGATCCAGAAGGAATGAAAACAACAGGGAATCATCAAGTGATCCATCCCCTCTTTATCCATTCCCAGCTTCTGACAAACAGAGGCTCCAGACACCATTTCTGCCCATCCTGGCTAACAGCGATTAGCTACTTAGCCTCCGTGAGTATTAAAGAATCTTAAGGACTATAGAAGGGCCTTTCCAACAATCACATCTCTGTCACAGCTCGGAGGCAGCAGAACCATTTCTGCTTTCTGGAGGCAGAATCATCTCACCTCTCACTGACTTTTCTCCCCATTCATTTTAGAAGCTTGTCCCATTGAAATCAAAGGGAGTGTTTCCACTGACATGAGTGAGCTTTGGATCAAGCCCTAAAAGCAAAGGTTGCTTTCCGCCCCGATTTGCAGTAGGAATATTGCAAAGCATCAAAGTGACAATCAATCATTCTACATCACTTTTCTGAATTCACTACAAAGAAGGGATACACTCTACCGAGGAAACAGACATCTCCTTGTTACTCTGTTTCCCAGCATGCGTGTCCAGTCCATTGTAGACTCTACTGTTATGGATGGGCTTGCAAGAAGTTCTGGTTTTGATCAGAAACCAGCTGGCAAAATCGAAATAATTCAAAGTAACTGATTACATTTGCTGCAATTTAACCATTCAGAACACCTGTGCTTCATGACAGTGGGTAGATGATCATCTTACAGTCTGTAAGGAACAGGCCCAGCTGCATCCCCCAAGTTACAGTTTAATCCCTGTTCCTCTTGTGCTCCATGAGGGAAGTAAACTGTGCCAGCCAACTTCCTCCCCTGCACTGATCCAGCTGTGCTAATGCATTGAGGATATGCAGCTCTGGCTTCACTTAATTGCACTGCAGTCAGGCCACTCCCCTCCCACTTCGGAGTTGAGATTTGTAGCCTGGTGGCAGCTACTCTCTGCCCCTAGACTAGGTGTGATGATGAAACATAAGAATGTTGGGTCAAGCTAATTGTCCATCTAGCTCCATATTTTGTCTTCTGACAGTGGCCAATGCCAGGTGCCCCAGAAGGAAGGAACAGAATATGTAACCATCACGTGATCCATCTCCTGATGCCCATTCCCAGCCTCTAACAAACACCACCCATCCTGGTTAATAGTCATTGATGAACTGGTCCTCCATGAATGTATCTAGTGCTTTTTTGAACCCTGTTAAAATCCTGGTCTTCATAACATCCTCTGGCAAGGAGTTCCACAGGTTGAGTGTGTGCTGCGTGAAGAAAAACTTCCTTTTGTTTGTTTTAAACCTGCTACCTATTAATTTCTTATTTGAGCTGAGGTATCAAGTAGCTGCATGAGATGTAAGGTAAGTGAGGACCCTTAAAGCTCCTTACTCTCAAGTTCAGGCACACAATCGGCTCATAACTGAGAGCCTGATGGAAGTTGTAGAGACACAGTCCTCTCTCTAATGCACCAGACGGAAGATTGAATCCCACAAAGCCTCGCCATGCTCCACACATTAATCAGAGCCCACAAAAGCTCTGTACCAGGCAGAGCCCTTCATTGGCTGCTGCAGTATGTGGTGTGTGTAAATGTAGTCAATGGACAATGCAATAGATCTCTGCATTTCCTCGGAGGGCTTTATTATAAATGCCAAGTTGTTATTACTTCCTGTGCAAATCACTGTAATAACGTTAATCACACTGAATTCATTCGCTATTGAATGAGATATGTAATGGCATAGGAAATTTCTCTCAGAACTTTGTATAAATTAATGCCCAGCATAAAACATGCTATCAAATTATTTGTCAAGATTGTTTCATGTGTGTTTTTTTTTAATTCTCTGTTGGTCTGTACCAATCCCTTAGAAGCTGACCCCCAAATCTGTTTCCTTAACGACTCCTTTCCTCTGCATAAGGGTTAGGCTACAGGCATTGGCTTTGTTCATTTTCAGAAATAAAGTACCCTGATGCATTATCTGTCGACTTTAAAGAACAATATGCACAGAGACTTACAGTGAAATGAGAGGGGTTATTCTGGGAGCTGGATCCCACTGTTGCAGCAGGTGTTTGAGGTTTGTAAAGCTTCTGGGATCTGGCCTACATTTTATATACAAACTGCATTGTTTTACGGAGTTTGGAATACAGTTATAGCTACATAAGGTGATGGCAATGGACAAAAAGGCTGTTTGTGATGTGATTTGAAAAGAGGCGGAGAGTTGATAAGCAGGAGAAAAAAATGAAGACTTTTACTGATGGCAGAAGCTCCAGAGTAAAAGGTTCTTACTCCAAGAAACAAACCAGACATGAAGACTGATCTTTTGATTAAAGCCTAGGACAGGTCTCAGGAGATGTGGGATCAGTTCCTGACTCTGCCCCACTGTTTCTTGGCGAGGTTCAGTAATTTCTATGCCTCAGTTCCCTATCTATAAAATGGGAACAATATTTGTTACCCTTTGTCCATCTTATCTATTTATGTTGTAATGCAGGACATGGAATTTTCCACTGATTTTATTTTCAGAAAATGCAGTTTCTGCACATTCAAGATATTTCACAGGAAAATGTTGAATTTGCCAAACTTCTTTGATTTTCTATTGGCAAAATCTTTAAACAAGTTTTGTGCTAAGATTTCTTTTTGCTCAGCTGAACTAATATGCACCATTTCAGGATAATGCAATGTTAATATGTATTTCCCTCAACTGCTACGGTGCCTCAGGGGAGTTTTAGTTCAGGTACCTCATGATCCATTCTCCTCATGGTAGCGGATCCCTAGCTGGACTACATTTCCCATGATGCACCATGGTCTCCCCTTTTGCTGAATCAATGTAATAGGGTATGTCTACACTTGCACTCTCTTTAGAGAGTGGGATGAAAATGCAGCTGAGCGAAATTGCAAATGAAGCATGGATCTGAAAATCCTGTGCTTCATTTGCATATTCACATTATGGTGCTATTTCGAAATAGCGCTATTTCAAAAAAAGAAATGCTGTCTAGACGCGGTTATTTCAGAAGAAAGCCCTTCTTCCAAAATAACTGGTAAACCTCAATGTAGGAGGAATACGGGTTATTTCAGAAGAAGGGTTTTCTTTCGAAATAACCACGTCTAGACAGAGTTTCTTTTTTCGAAATAGCTCTATTTCGAAATAGAGCCATAATGCAAAGATGCAAATGAAGTGCGGGAAACTCAAATCCGCACTTCATTTGCAATTTCATTCAGCTGCATTTGCATCCCTCTCTTGAAAGAGGGTGCAAGTGTAGGCGTACCCATAAATAATGAGAGCCTAGTGATTGCAGTGCAACATAGAAGTTGATTGGTCAGGAAGCCCCAACACATAGAGAAAAATAGGGATATGAAGTATCTGCACTACAACTCCCATGAGACATAGCAGCATCTCAGATGGGCACAACTGAATGTTGAATTGAGATGAAAATAAATGTGTCCAATTGGGAATGTCAACATGAAATTTTTCAGAATGTTTCATCCTCTGCAAAATTTGGTATTGACATTTTCTCCCAGTAAAGACAAAAAACAAATGTCAAAATATTAAAATTTTTCATAGGATGGAAATATTTATTTTTGACTGGCTCTGGTTTTTCACTCTTTATGTGCACAATACCCAGCACAATGGGATTTTGATATCTACTGAGGTCACTAGTCAGTGAAATCCAGGTGCTGTTATGCTTAAACAAAGTATGCGAGATCTTTTATAGGGGAAAAGGCAGTATGCTGCATTTATTGAGAATACAACATTTGTATATGCTTTTCAGTCACTCACACAGAAATACCATACACACACAGTCCCACCAGATGATGTTATAGGTACCAGTCCAGAGTTTGGATCAATCTAGTGACCAACCAAATCAATCATAGAGTGGGAGACGGACTCTGTGATTCAAAGGAATATATATCTTACTAAAGGGCTTAGTTTAATAAAATATCAAATATGATAATGTGTTACCTTACATTGCTACATTATTAATCCTAAAATACAAATATAAAAAGAATAAAACTTTCAATCCCAAAAGTGCTATGGCAGTGCCTGGGAACTTGGGAGACTTGTGTTCTATGCTGAGCTCCGCAACTGTTCTGCTGTGTAACCTTGGGAGAGTCATTTCATCTTCCAGTGCTTATTTTTCCCCTTTTTCTTGTCTTTGTAGATCATAAACTCTTTGGGCCCAGAGACTGTCTCTTAATCTATTATCTTACAGTTGCACAATGGCCTCTGATTTTGATTGGATCCTTGGGTAGCTCTATAGTATAAATAATAAGAACAGGTGCTACCATAACACTAACAACACCCAATAATAAAGAAGCGAAAGGTGTGTTATGAGCTACGAATCTAACAACAAAGTGTCCAGTTTTCTACCACTGAGGTCAGAGTCTTCCTACCACACTGAATGTGAGAATAAACAGAAACTTTGGGTCCAACCCAAAACCTATTGAACTTTTGAAAGGACTCTATCAACAGCCATGGTTTCTTCATTAGGCCCTATAAGAATTGGCCAAGCTCGGTAGATCTTCAATTTAACCATGTCCCTATTAGAGCTACCAAATTCTTGGTTAGTGCACCTGAAACAGACATAAAAAAGAGCACTTGGATGTAAAAAAAGATGCACATGAATAAGGCTTCTGCATCTTTAGTATGTGGAGTATATTATATAGTGACATAAAAACACCACTACAGAACTGGAATGCATTTTGCTCACAGCAGCAGCTACTACTGATGCCTTATAACAGTGGTCCCCAACGCGGTACCCGCAAGCGCCATGGCACCTGCCAGGCCATTTCTGTGCACCTGTTGAGTGATTGGGGCCATCCCCATCCCCGGGCATGTGGTGCATGGGCGATGCTGGCCCCTGGGTGCACAGCGCAAGGGCTGTGCCGGCCCCACGTGCATGGCGTATGGGTACTGCCAGCCCCTGGGCATGCGGCACAAGCATGGCGCTGGCCCTGGGTGCATTGCATAGGGCCGGTGCCAGCCCCAGGTGCACAGCACATGGGTGGCCCTGCTCCCGGGCACGCAGCGTATGGGTGGTGCTGGCCCCTGGGCGCGCGGCACAAGCGTGGCGCTGGGCCCGGGTGCATGGCACAGGGGCAGCCCCGCCCCCGGTTGCACGGTGCATAGGCTGTGCTGGCCCCGGGCACGTGACGTATGGACGTCCCCGCCCCTGGGCACATGGCACAGGAGCGGCGCCGGCCCCGGGAGTGTGGCGCATGGGTGGTGGCAGCACTGGGCACGTGGTGCGTGTGCGGTCCCGACCCTGGGCGCGTATGCAGTCCTGCCCCCAGGTGCCCAGCGCATGAGTGGCCCCAAGCCTGGGCGCCCGGCAGCCCCAAAAGTTTGGGAACCACTGCCTTATAACTTGTAGATGAGTCGCACATCTGCAGATTTCTGGTAATACTGTTAGTTTAGTGCTTATTTATATATTTACTCGAATCAGAACATTGCGTATGCAGTTATTTAAGTATGGAGTTTGGTTACAGACCCTCCATAGTCAATATACAACTTGTACATACATTACAAAGAAAAACTATGCTCTGACTGACAAGGTTATTCTGCTGGAGTATTGGTTTTTGGATTATACTGCTTGCAACCCATGAGCTATCCATGAAAGACTTCAAATATTAAGGTATATCAGTGGTGCCTTAGGAATTCTCAACTTACTTGATTTCTTCTCAGAATTGAAAGGAGTGGCATTTTACAATATGCCTTTTATGATACAAAGAGGACAAAAAGTTTGTTTTGATGGTTAATCTTGAGATCATACAGCCTAAAAGTAACACCTTTGTTTAAAAATAAGAAGCATTTGCAAGATACTTTTGGACAGATGATATCATTTTTTCCCTCTATCTCAACTTTCTTGAAGGTCACATTTGCATAACGGTTCATATTGCCTGTTCATCCGCTGAAGATAGATTTCAGTCAGGGTGGAGATATACATACTGACACCCAGAATCTCTCCACATCTTAGAAAAATATTATCCGGACAGATTTATTTCTTCGCTTTAAAAATTGCATTGATATTTATTACTTACTATGTAATGATTGAATTATATGGTTGATTGTTTCCAGGTATTAATGTAACATGAATACATTAGTAGCCACTTTCTTTCAGCAATAAAATACAAAAGCAAATGATATAAAACAGATTGAAATGGTGCCGTATGTATTTACTACATCCCATAAATTAATCTCTGGGAAGGATAGAAAATATAGAAAAGAAAGTCACGCTTCTTAACCTTGTTTCAACAATTGTGAAGGACAACCTGCCCTGTTACTCCAGTGATTGAGAAAATGGATAAATAAAGCTGCTTGATATTTTTGTTTCTATAGCTCATAAAATGTTCTGCGTTGATTAATTAGGAACTTTATATCATAGCCCTGTTCTGTTCAATAACATTAATTTGCTCAATTAATCACTGGAATTAAATACTCTAGCTAGAAGACAAAAAAAGGGAGTGGAAGTGGAAAAGCAAGTTCCCTGTTTATACTGGAAATAAGAGGCATTGTCAAAGCTGTGAGTGTGTGAAATATACTGAGTTCTGTTAGGAGTTTATCATCCACTCTCTCTATAATAAGAGAGATCAAAGTATAATTTTGCCTCCAGCACAAAAGATATGTGATCTGCTAAACCCAGTATCAGGCTCATAAAGCTTAAAGGGCCAGTTTGATCTCTCATATATTTCCTTGGGCCCTATGTATACATAGCAACTGGATGAGACCCATGGTCCAGCTATTTGCCAGCATCCTGTCTCCAGCTGTGACCAGCACTAGATGTTTCCGAAGCAGGTCAAAGAAACCTTACTTAAGACAGCTGTGGGATAATCTGCCTTCATATTAGGTCTTCATCCTAACAGGCTTAAGATCAGAAGCATGAGGTTATTATCCCTTCAAAATTTGTTAGCATTAAGTATTATAACTGTTTTTTTCTTGTTAACCATAAAAATGTCATATCCTTTTTCAAATTTTGTTAAGTTTTCCATTTAAATAACATCTTGTGGCACTGAGGTCTGCAGGCTCTTGGTGCTTTGTGTGATAAAAAGTATTTATTTATGAGGAGATTCCAAAGAGGATGGAGAAAAGCTGTTAACCGTAGTGATGGAGGTCAGAACAAGGAGCAATGGTCTCAAATTACAGTGGGGGAGGTCTAAGTTGGATAGTAGGAAAAACTATTTCACTAGGAGGGTAGTGAAGCACTGGAATGGGTTACCTAGGCAGGTGATGGAATCTCCATCCCTAGATGTTTTTAAGTCCAGGCTTGACAAAGCCCTGGTTGGGTTGATTTAGTTGGGATTGGTCCTGCCTTGGGCAGGGGGCTGGACTTGATGACCTCCTGAGATCTCTTCCAGCTCTATGATTCTATGTTACATTTTGAGATTGCTATCTTTCAGTTTCATTGTTTATCTGCTTCTTTTTATATTAGGAGACAGGGAAAAGAGAACTCAAAATTATGATTTAACTTTTCCTATAACATTCTTTATTTTATATACCTTTTTATCATGTCCTTCTTATTGATCTTTCTAAAGGGAACAATTCCAATCTTTTCAGTCCTCTGTTATGTGAGTTTTTGCATGCCCCTAACAGTTTTTGTTGCTCTTCTCTGAATCCTTTCAATTCAGCTGTATCATTTTGAAATTCATTTAATTACTTTGTCAGAAAGAAAGAAAGAAAGAAAGAAAGAAAGAAAGAAAGAAAGAAAGAAAGAAAGAAAGAAAGAAAGAAAGAAAGAAAGAAAGAAAGAAAGAAAGAAAGAAAGAAAGAAAGAAAGAAAACATTTTCATCAATAATCTGGAAATGAATACACACTCATTAAAGAAAAAATGTGCAGATGACCCCAAAGTTTGGTAGAGTGGTATATAACTGAGGACAGAGCTTCTGTACACAGTGATCTGGACTGCTTGATAAACTGGGCACATTCACTCAAAATATATTTTAATACAGACAAAGGAAAAAAGTTATACTTCTAGGAAAGGGGAGTGCAGGCAGTACCTATAGTACGGGGGGACCGAATGCTAGAAAACAGTGCCTCAGAAAAGGATTTACGGGGTGCGGAGAACTAGGAAAGAGCTGGAGTTTATTTTATGAATATAATGAATGCCTGTATGTGCTTGGTCATGATGGGTTACTTGCTATGGAGTTAAATGAAAAGGAATTGCTAGAGGGACCATACAGGAAAGATAAAAGGACACTGAAGATAGTTCTGGAGGAAATAATGAGGATGCTTTTAACCAGGGAATACCCTTACCTAGCTTCATTTAGGCCAGAACAGTCTACTGTTCCCCAGGCTAAGTCTAGAATCAAAGGAGGATACTAAACCTTTACAGATCTCTTGGCCTAAAAAAGGGAGAAGTTGAATGAGCTGACAGAGTCTGTCCCGGGAGTCCTGTGAGAACCATCAAGCAATTGAGGAGGCTGAGATTGCAGGAACAAAATCTAAGGCACGTAGACTACGGGGCTTCAGGGGAATGCCAAGTGGAGATAAATCATTCTACATATTGGCCCACGTCTCTGGGTGCTCTGCTTCCTTTGGCAGACAAATCTTGCTTGGTGTTGAAATAACGGATTCTGTGCCACTGAATATTGTTATTGTCCACAGGCTCCAAGAGGAAAATTATTCCAAGGACCATGCCCACTGAGCACATATCACAAATGACCACAAGGGAGGGGTAAGCTGGAAACTCCATCAGAGAGTAGCTGGAACTTGGGGGGACACCTCAAAGAGATGAGCAGACATCTGTTGCTTTAAAGGAAAGTGCCCGGGATTGCAACATGGCATCAGAAGAACTGAGGGTATGTCTACAGTACCCTCCTAGTTCGAACTAGGAGGGTAGTGTAGACATACCCTGAGAGGGTGCAAAAACAGGGCCAAAATGATTTAACTCTGGAGAAAATGGGTTTCAGGGAGAAAATAACAGACTTAATATGTTTGGTTTATCAAAAAGGAGATTGAGAAGGGATATGGTTACAGTGCATATGAACATTCACAACAAAGAAACAATAGGTACAAAAGGGTTGCTCAATCGAACAGAGAAAGCCATAACAAGAACCAAAGTTGGACGCTGAAGCCAGACAAATTCCAATTGGTAACTAGGCACAAATTGTCAACAATCTGGGTGATTAGACATTGGGACAAAATACTCAGGTAAGTGGTGGATTTGCCATCTTCTGATATCTTCAGATGAAGACTGGCTGCCTTTCTGAAAGATACACTTTAGAGAAACACATGTTAGTGGGCTCAGGAAATGGGCAGCAGAGTGAAATGTAATGATCTGGGATGCACAAATTGGAGGAGTGGAGCTAGTGTACCCTCTTGGCCTCAGATTCTGTAATACGTATCTTTCAGGTGCTCAAGCAATCTATATATTTTTTTTAAATGTCTGTCTGTCTGTGAGTCTGTTTTTCAAAGACTCCTCCTAAATGGTAAGAGCAAGGACCACCAAATTGTTATGCAGCTTCATTTTCTCCTTTCTTAACGCTATGTCAGGTAGGTGTATGTGTGTGTGTGTGTGTGTGTGTGTGTGTGTGTGTGTGTGTGTGTGTGTGTGTGTGTGTGTGTGTGTGTTTGGACAATGGGATGTGCCTAAAATGGGATTGTTTTCCATAACATGGAAAGGGAAAGAGCTGCTAGGAGGAACAGTTGTACTTCAGTGACCACAGGGAGATGACCACACCATTGCTCTTATCTCCCCAGCTTTCTACAGGGGGAGCCCAAGCCACTGCCCCCTGCCCTCAGCCCAAGCACCGAACAAGAGGGGTGGGAAGTGCCGCCCCCATCTCTGCAGACATCCTAGGCAGCCACCACTGGTGGTTGCCCAGCATGGTCCTGTGTTCTCCAGCAAGCCAGTGAACCAGCACAGCCTTGGGGCACATCAGACCAGTGCTGCCCCTGACACCATAGGTGCACCTGGTGAACCCTCTCCCCAGATCTCCCGGTCCCCTGCCCTGATTTCCTGTACACACCCAACCTCTTGCCCTGAGTCCCATCCCCTTCCCTGACTTCTTCTCCCAGGCTTGGCCAAAGAGTTTGTGGGGCATAAGGCGGCACGTTGTGGTTGGCTGCGCGGTGTGGCTGGATGCCTCCCAGCTAGGGCAGCGAGTGAGAGGTTGTGTGGATGGGCACTGAGGCCATCAGGGCCCCATGCTGCTATCATTACCTTCACTCTCTGCCCTGAGTCCACTAAGTTCTACCCTGACTCATATACCGTCCACCTCTTGCCTGGAGCCTCTCCACATCTCCAAGCATCCTGCTATGACTCCTGCACTCTCCACACTGTGCTCTGACTCCTGCATCCCCCCTTCAATAAAATAAAAGTTAAGCACCTGCGCAATGCTGGATACATCTGCTAGGGAATGAATAAAGGCTGCTCAGTGGAGCTGGCTGAAATATTCATAGAAAACAATTTGATACCGTTAACCCCCCTTTCTGTTTTAATTACTTTTAATGATAAAAAATTTGGAAACACTATAGCTTGTCAAATCTTATCAGAAAACTTAAATGTGAATGGCTGGGATAAAAGCTACTTATCTAAATGGGAAAATTAGCTATAAGGCGATAAATGATGATACATGGAAATTAGGGCTGGTCAGAAGTTTTTCATCTACCCTCTTTCCAATGGAAGAAGGGGTTTTCAGCAAAATTAAAATTTTTGCCAAAGATGTCTGATTTCCTTGAATTTTTAAGGGATTTTTCATCAGAAAAATGAAAGGCTGGATTCCGGAAATCATGGATGTTTTGGGCTGACTTTTTTTCAGTTAGAAAGAAACTTTTAGAAAAAACTCTCATTGTTCAGCTAACTCAAATAGCAATACATCATGTGCGAGATAGATGTAAAATGTAAGAATGTTGTTAGACAAGAACTTTTCTGACAGACAGACAAAGCTCTGATTCTAAACGCAGCTTCCTTCTGGGGACTCTAACCCTGCCAGCAACACTAGCCTGGGAAGTGTATCATGCACAGGGAGCACATGGACTATGTTTATCACTTATGCCCTTTTGGGGATAGCTACAATATGGCCCACTGCCTGGTCTCCAGTACATTGTTTGTCATCATTCCTATAGATGGATATTACCGCAAAGGGTTCAAGTTCAAAGGATTTCACAAAATCACCTGAGAGACCCTCACTCCATAAGAAAGTCTTGGGATTGCCTTGTGCGACAAAACTCTTGCACGTAAATTATTAAAACGATTGATTTGGTGCTGCTCAGGTCCTTTAGAGCAGGGGGCTGGAGGTGTGAAAGGTGCAGGAGTCAGTGTTGGAGGGTGAGGAGAGGCATAGGCCAGTGTGCTGGGGGTATAGGAAACAGGACAGGAGGTTGGAAGGTGTGGATGCTCAAGAGACAGGGTAGGGAGCTCACTGCAGGGGGTAGGAGTAGCTTGTGATTGCTTCCCGAGGTGGCCCGAGGAGGCAGGGACCCCACTTCCTGGCCACCAGCTGCTCCATGGCTCTCCAAAGCTCTCAAGGCAGCATGGACTCGTTCCATGCACCTGCCGGTTGCTGCCACCCTGTGGTCATTCTGGAGTATAACTGTCCCTGCTATCACATCCTTCCCTTTCTGTTTGATGAGAAATAATCACATTCCATGAACATCCTATTGTCCCCTGACATAACTGAACCCTGACCTTGCTTTAAATTATGATAAAAGGAAGCTGCATGCCAAATGTGGTGGTCCTCACTCTTACTGTCGAGGACAAGTTCTTGAACAAACACACTGCCAGACAGACACACACACAAAGTCTCTCAAATATATAGTTGATGGTTGGAGAAGTCTGAAGATATGACTGCTACGCACTGTAGTCACGTATGCTTGTGGACACAATGTCTCCAAGCCCACACGTCAATGTTTACACTGCATTGTAAACTGGCCTTACAATAGCTAGACCCAGGTCTCACAGCCATGCTAACACATCCCTACCACATTATAGAGACCTTTTATGTACCTCTATGGCTTAAGCTGCATCCCTGCTACAAAGTGACGTGGCTTGGGCCTGAGTCACAGTGAAACTTGGCTCTGATGCCCTCCCCAAGTAGGGTTCTAGGGCCCAAAGTACTGAGTGCTTGTGTAACACCAACCAACCAGGATGTCAGTCAGCAGGTGGGATCAAACCTGGGACCTCTGAAGTTTAATGTACGAGCCTTGACTGCATGGGCTAAAAGACACATGGTTCTTAGCCCAACCTGTAGCTGACTCATGACACACTAGATGGCCTAGGTGCCACGAGAGGGGAACAGAGCACCACATCAACCAGGTATGATAGACACTTGCTCACCCAAATTAGACTGATTTTGGGTGAAAAAGCGGGTCTGAGTGAAACCTTAGTCACAGCTGTGCAGTGTAGATATATTCTTAATGATCCAAGTCTCTGCCATGCTCTGTCAAGGTGGGTGCCTTTCACTAGCCCACGCGCTGTGTGCATAGTCTTGGTTGCTCTCTCTCTCCCTTTATAGTATTGAAAGATGCCTTTCAGCTTGCATGGTCCTCTCCTTTCTGCTGGTTTTTACTCTATTCTGCTTCAGTTGCTTCTCAGCCCCTCGGCTTTTGTCATTCCACTTAGTGTACTGGGGCCGTGCTATGTTATCCGGTCAAGTGCAATATCGATGCCTTTTTATAACACCCTGCAGAAATAAATATTTCAACACTAGCTGTGGGAAAGCAGCAGGGCTGAGACTAACCTGCTTCTTTAATCTGCCATATGGCTCCAATCTGTGTGTACACACCACGTTGCTCTCAGGGCGCAGCATAAATAGACTCTTCTGTCACTGGACTTACATTGCCATTGTCACAGAGCAGTGAATCATTAGAAGTAACAGATTGTAATCCTAGTGCCTCTACTTCAATATTGATGCTTCAGTAATGCCTAAAGGCCCCAAATCAGGGATGAAGACCTCATTAGGCTAAGTATGGTTTACACCCATAACAAAATGACAGATCACGCCACCAGACATTTACATTCCAAGTATATGATAACAGATGAGTACAACAAATGTAACAGGGCGGCAGCTACATGTCTAATACCTGCTATCTAACCAATGGCAAGTGTTTTGTAGGGATCTCAGCAGAGAAGGATTTTAAGGAGAGAGCTGTACCTCTATTGCACTCATTTGCTAAACACTTAATAGAAAACCAAAGACTTAAGAATAATCTCTGAGAAATAAGGAGCACACATTTACTTTGAATTCAATGGAGAAGCACATTTATAGCAGGAGTATTTTGGAGGGGGGTGTTGAAGGCTGGGGCCCCTCTGTGTGCACACACAAACAAAAAGATTCACCTTACTCCTGAAGAGCTTAGAGTTAGGGTTGGTTGGAAAGGTTTCCGCTTCTTGTTTTTTTGTCTAATTTTTCATTGTAACCAAAACTGTTTGAGAAACTGTGTGGCTGCGTCTAGACGGGCATGATTTTGCAGAAATACTTTTAACGGAAAAGTTTTTCCATTAAAAGTATTTCCGCAAAAGAGCGTCTAGATCGGCACTGATGCTTTTGCGCAAAAAGTGCTTTTGCGCAAAAGCATCCATGTCCAGTATAGATGCGTTTTTGCTCAAGAAAGCTCCGATGGCCATTTTAGCCATCGGGGTTTCTTGCACAAAAAATTAAGGTGGCCCTCTTGCGCAAGTATTCTCGTGCAAGACGGCTTATCCCTGAGCGGGAGCATCGAAGTATTTGCTCAAGAAGCACTGAATTCTTACATTAGAACATCAGTGCTCTAGCGCAGTGTTTTCCAAATGGTGCTCCGCGGAACCCTGGGGTTCCGCGAAGCGAACGTAAGGGTTCCGCGAAAACACGAACGCTCCCCTCCCCCCGCCCATAAAGAGACCGAGGAGCCCGGCGCGCAAAGACGCTGGCTCCTTCCCCGCTCCCCTTTCAGACATCTCCTGCGTCCCCCGCTGCCGCTCTGCTTTTAACACTGGACCTAACAGCAGCAACAGCCGCTTGTCCCGCTTCTGCCCGATCAACCCAAGATCCCTCTCCCGCATCCTCCACTGCCGCTTTGCTTTTTCCGGTGCAGTTCGTCAGCTGTTACCCTTTGCCAGTACATACTTGTGTGAAACTGGGTTCTCGAACTATGCAGCAATGAAACGAAATACAGAAATCGACTGAATGCTGCGCCAGATATGCAAATCCAACTTTCTAGTATTAAACCAAATATAAAAAGAATTTGCCAAGAAAAGAAGAAAAACCACTCTTCGCATTGAAAACTATGAATATAATTAATATTATTTGATGGTTTTATTTTTTGTACATATTTAATATGATTTTTGTTGAATATAAATGAATGGTGTTATATTCAGTATGTTGAAGGTGTTATATTCAGTATGTAGAATTTAAATGAGTGGTATTTAGCATCTTATTACTACCAATTGTGGTGTACTGGCAGTCTGTGTGTGTTTGGGTGGGTATTTTTTTTTTTTTGCTCGACAAACTTAATCCCTCGCTAGGGGGTTCCTTGAAATTTTTCTGAGTTTGAAAGGGTTCCATGGTCAAAAAAAATTGGGAAACACTGCTCTAGTGTAAATTCAAGCGGCCAGTGTAGACAGCTGGCAAGATTTTGTGCAAAACCTGATGGGTTTTGATGATTCTCATTATTCCAAAAAAATTGGAGGAAAAAAACAGTTTTGAAATTGTTGAACATTTCATTTGGCCATTTTTGTAAATAAAAATAAATCTGAGTTGAAATGTCTTTATTTAAGCTAACTAAAAAAAAAAATCAAAGAAAATGTAAAAAAATGTTTCAGAAAAATACAAATGTTTCAATTGTGTCTAACTGAATATTTTGTTTTGATTAGTTGGTTTTTGGCATTTTAACATTGTGGACATTTTGATTGTGACATTTTGTCCCATTTTGGGAGAGTAAATATTTTTGAACTCTCAAAAATATTCCCAACGTTAGAAAATCATCTCTGACCCTGTGCTATTTAGTCTGACTAATCTCTGGGCAGAAATTGGCCTGTTGTGCTTAGAAGCTAAACTGATTTTTAATGTTTTATCCTGTTTTTATGCCTTAGATAGCAGTCATTTCATTAGAAACACTTGTTAGACATTCAATTGTCTCAGATGGACCTAATTTAAATTATAATATGCTATAGTAGTCAATTATCAAATATGTATGAGTCGTGACAACTACACAAAGTAAAAGTTACATACAGTAAGAGCCACAGGCAACGGTTGATTAACTCTCAGTGAAGCTGTTTGAATTATTAATTGGTTTAATTCATCCTCTAATTAGTGATAGATTGTCAGAACCCAGATACATATCAGAAGATATATGCATCTCATTAATGATTCTTAGCTGCATTCTTCTAAGAGGCAGAAAACTGGACTGACTGAAGCCAAGAAAACTCCCTGCTAAAATCTGGGTCAATAACCAAATCTGAACTAATTTTTGAATTTAAGAAGCCTGGATTATTGTCCCTGCAATGGGGTGCATGCTGCCCCTGTACCAAGAAACTTCTGATTCTAATCTCACCACCAGCAGCCATACAGTCCTGTACATCAAAGAAATCACACTGGTTTCTTCCCCTTTCCCACAGGGCCAGAGAAAAAGAGATCTCTCTCCCGTGGAACTCAGAGCACACTGGCCTCAGATAACCCAAGCCTCTCCCCACTTTCTAGGTCTTCTTTTATAGTCCTCTGCTGATGCCTAATTAGTTCATCAGCCTGCAGACAGATGAGCTTATTAGCTTCATATTCCCAATCAGCCTTCTTTAGTGGAGCTGACTAGTGCCTAAGCAATCAGAGGGCAGATTCACTTTTTAGCCTCCAGCTCTCTGTCCTCCACCCTCCACTATTGTTCATTTTCAATCACCTCTGCTTTTGTGTGCCTGAAAGGAGACTGGGGCGGGGAAAAGGGACCTGTACTGCCTAAAAAGCCTACTGTGTAATTTCTGGCTCTGCCAGACATGGGACTGGAAATGTCACAGGAAGGTCAGTAGACACAGCATTTTCTATCTAGCTGTGCAATGTCTAGTGAAATCCTGGCCCCGTGGAAGTCAATTGTAAAGTTCCCTTTAGCAGGATTTCACCACTGAACTTATAAGTTGCACTATGTACATAAATATAATCTCTTATTCCTCACCCATCATATATACAGTAGCCCAATGTCTGTGAGTCTATAACACGGAAATGGTGGCTGTTCCCTCTGGGTGGCGCTGTTGCCTCCCTGGCTGTTCCCTCTGGGTGGCACTGTTGCCTGAGTCACATCCTTCGCCTCCCACTGTGGCGCTTGGCTGACTTCTGCACTGCTCTGCCAGGCCGCTGTAGGGGAGAAAGCGGAGCAAGCGGCGTTTGGGGCTCCCCCATGATGGCCCGGCTGAGCGGTGCAGAAGTCAGCTGAGAGCCATGGAGGGGGCAAAGTGGGATGGGGCATTGACGTACACGCCCAGGGGGTGAGGACTGGACGAGCATGCATCTCCGACAGAGACAGAGGAGAGCGAAAAGGGAGTGAGAGGCAAGAGGGGGAGGAGAAGAGAAAGAGAGAGACGGAGAGAGAGGCAGAAGGCGGAGGAGAGCTGAGAGACAGAGGGAAAGGCAGTAGGAGGAGAGGAGAGAGAGAGAGAGAGAGAGAGAGAAGGAGCGAGAGACCAGAGGCTCAGGAGAGAAGACCGAGATAGAAAGGGAAGAGGACATGGAGGAGAGACCTGAAAATCCCGTCTTATGGTGGGCTTATTGGCTAGTTTACCATGGTGTTCCAGATAAAGCACAGTATGGTTTTAAGAGTAGGCCCTACATTTAAGCAGGATCATTCATCCCACACTAATTTCCCCTTCTCCTAGGAGCATTGCTGAATGTATATCTGCCTTATGGTTCCAATACAACTAAATAAAATGGCCAGTTTGTGGAGGAGGAAGGGGCTCACTGTAAAGCGTTATCACTATACCAATCAGAGACCAGGAGTTGGATGGTTAGGTACTAAAAGCGATTTTGATCAGAGCTCCTTTAAGTCTGGACATTGGCAGGAGCCAAATTTTGCTTTGTATAAATGCAGAACACGGAGGGTTGTTTTTTAAAAAATTTTTGTTCTGCTCAGGACACGTTCGAGCGGAATCGGAACTGGCACGACTAGATGAATAATCAGACAGGTGGTATAAGCACTAGTTTCTGATGACTGCCCAGAGAAGACACAATGCAGCTGGCAGCTTATTTCTCATGCCAAATAAGTTGACGAGGAAGAAAAACAACCTATAAACCAAGGAGGAAAGTTTATAAGCATAAGAGGTGTTGTTTTACTAATTGGGGGAAGGGCAGAGAGGATGGTGGGGAAGGCTGGGATAGTGTACCAAGGCAGTGGGTTTAATTCCCAGTTCCGTGTCTGAGCTCCCATGTGACCTTTGAGAAGCTTTCCGAAGCCTGGTTTTTACAGAGCTCTCATCTCCTTTTTGGCACCAGCTGCATGGATTGTCTAGACTGTGCCGCAGTGCAGGCTATGGTTGTGTGTAACTATAGTTCCTGCCAGGGAGTTGAGTTCTCTGAGCTGATACATATGAAAAGGTAGCTAGTTTGCATTATCATAGACAGGGGTGACGAGTAGGGAGGCAGGAAGGGTCAAAGAATCACAGGGTCGGAAAAGACCTCAGGAGGTCATCAAGTCCAACCCCCGGCTCAGAGCAGGACCCAATCCCAACTAAACCATCTCAGCCAGGGCTTTGTCAAGCCTGGACTTAAAAACCTCTGGGGATGAAGATTCCAACACCTCCCTAGGTAACCCATTCCAGTGCTTCATCACATCCCTAGTGAAATAGATTTTCCTACTATCCAACCTAGACCTCCCCACTGCAACTTGAGACCGTTGCTCCTTGTTCGGTCATCACTGAGAACAGCCTCTCTCCATCCTCTCTGGAACCCCTTTCAGGAATTTCAGCTGCTGCCAAATTCCCCCTCAGTCTAAATAAAGCCAAATCCCTCAGCCTCTCCCCATAAGTCATGTGCTCCAGCTCCCTAATCTTTTTTGTTTCCCTGTGCTGGACTCTCTCCAATGCATCATATGCCCCCTGAATACTGGGAGCAATAGCGGAACAGAGTTCCTCTTACATGACAGGCAATGGGGAGGAGAGGAGAGGAGAGGAGAGGAGAGGAGAGGAGAGGAGAGGAGAGGAGAGGAGAGGAGAGGAGAGGAGAGGAGAGGGAAGGTACGTGCATCACTCTCCTAATTCCCAGGCAGCCTCTGGCCATGCTTCCTGAAATGCCAGCCAGTGCACTCCAGTTTAGAGAGGCCATGGAGATAGGCAAGTGCGCTCCCCCAGTCAGTCTTCACTTCAGCCACATCGCCATGGTGCCCGGTGCAGTGAGACAGACCCGCCCCAGATAACATTGGATGGGACAGCCTTTGGGTCATGGGCTAGGGTGGGGGAGGAGTTACATAAAGGTGGGGCTGGTGCTTCCTTTGTGTCCCTCCCCACTAGTCACCTATGAGGATAGCCCTGTTTGAAGGTAACACATTTCCAGGACAGCATAGCACATAGTTAAGAAAAGAAGCTGTGATGGAGCTAATAGAGGAGACAGAGAGGGTGACCATTCCCCCTTTAGGTGTAAGTCTGGTATCGTTTTCAGACAATAGGTGTAATTAGTGTAATGTGGTACCACTAATGTGTTACTGTGTCCTCGCCCCTTAGACTTGCCATTGCTCACAAACTGACTCCACTACTGAAAAGAGGGATATTGGGCTATATAAAATTGTAGGGTAAAGCATCAATTTGCCCCATGTGAGGATCAAAACGAAAGCCCATTTTTAAAAGGAAAATAATTCTTGTGCTTGTTTTTCTTTTAATGCAAGACTCACTAGCCATGTTTTCTATAAGCAACGGAGAGAAAGGTGACATCTCAGGAAAAAACCAGCAGTAATATTAAACCCTGTTTCCTCAAATGTTACAAAACCAGAATATACAGGCCACTATGATATTGATACCCCCGTCTGCCCATTAGTTTAAGAAAAGTCATTCTAAAAGTGTCATGAAATATGAAAAATGCTATTTTGTTTGGAGTCTCTGAGGAGTCAGTTGGCATTGAAATGCCAATGCCATCATAATGAACAATTTGAAAATAACATACGAATGACAGCTCTTATGAAGTTTGTTCTGCTTTCATAAATTTCTTTTCTGGGGGAAAAAATGGCTTACACTCAGAGGTTGCCAAAAAATCAAAAAATAGTTTTGTGAAAATTTTCAACATTTTCAAACTTGATTTCATTTGAAAAAAAAATCATTTTAATAGGAAATCTTAACATACCCGATAACTATTTTTATTTTTTACATAAAGAATGGGGAGGAAATTATTTGTTTTTGTCAATTTATTTTATCAGCTCCTCAGTTTTGGTAATCAAACATTGCAGTAGCCAGTCTGATAATATCTTTGAATTAAAAACATTTAAAGGCATAACATATTGTTGCAAAAAACAACCAAAAAACCAAATGAATACAACACTGGCTTATGTTTTAGAAAATTGAATCATTTGGGGAGAAAAGGTAAGTGTCTTAATTAATACAATGTTCATACAAAGAATTCCAACTAACTCTACTTTACATCTTTGTCTGAGTATTCTTTTTTAAATAGATAAAGAATGGTTCTGTAGCTTAGGTGTATGCAAGTCACCTTTCCAAGCCAATAGATATATTTGAAAGTAATACCACAATGCCCCATGGTCTCCCATCTCATGTTACAGATACCTCAAACCATTTTAGACACCTAAAGAGTACCTGCAAAATGAGGAGGAAATACAGTCTTCTCACTGAGGCTTAAAATTGTAAGTCAAGAGATTCAGAGACAGATCATCAGTTGGGATAAATTGGGCATATTTGCATTGACTTCAGCAATCATGGAAAGCAAAAAGAAAAATGGTAGAAGATAAATCATTTTAAATATGTTTGTGGAACTCTTGAAGTATCTCCCGGTCTCCTTCTAAAGAGGCTAAGTGGGGTTTTCAAAGTCTAACTCAATTTTTCAGCTCAGATAGGCATAGAACCCACACACCCAGTCAACCTCTACCTGTGGTCTTGGCCTTTCAATCATTACCCAAAGATCATGAGCATAAGAGGAGGATGGGAACCTGAAGCAACCTGTACACTGAGAGATTCATCCGACATCTCAGCTCCTGTTTCATCACCACAGATTGGTAAAGCATCTATATCACTGCATCACAAACTGCCAGTTCAGCTCATGCTCCTACTGGCCATTATTAATGAACGAGGCCTCAAGATATTTGAACTCTTCCACTAAGGGCAGATAGTCACCTCCATGACATGGAGAAAGCTATCCACTTTCTTCTAGGAGAGTACCATGACCTCTGATTTGGAGGTGCCAAATTCTCATCCCAGACACTTCGCACTCAGCAGCAAGGTATTTGAGTGAGTGTGGGAAACCACCATCTGAAGAAGCAAAAAGCACCGATGCCACCTCCAAATTCCCATACAAGATGCACTCAACAGCTCAGCTGTGCCTTGATAGCCAGTCCATGAAAATCACTAATGGGAGTGGGGAGAAGTCCAATGCCCACCCTGAATGAACTCAACTTAATTCCAAGAATCTGAATATAGTAATTACTCATTTAACATGTGCCCATTTAACACATTTTCACAATAGAACCATTTTTTTTTGAGGGAACTTTTTTGAATAACACGACCGTCCCCGAAATAACACGAAGATAATCAAATGGCAGACTACTTCGTGAGGTGGTATGAGTGAATGAAAACAGTGGTAATATGCATGAGCGGATGAACACACATGGTCACAGCGCTCCACCGCTCACTCATGTGTTTATCTTTGTGTTTTAACAAACCGCGGCTAGATATTTTGTGTTGCTAGATATCTAATGTTGACGTTGATGACCCAGCACCAACAAAAAATTGACTTTGCCACCACCACCTGAAATGCAACCCCCACCTTTTCCATTATTTTTAATGAGAAAATTGATCCCGCATAGCACGTTTTTGCTTATCACGACCATTTTCAGAAATGCATCTATAGTGTTAAATGAGGAACTACTGTGCAGTTCTCACTCCAAGTCAAGAGGGACTGAATAGCATGCAAAAGTGGCACTGACACCTCACGCTCCCATAGATCTCCCCACAAAGCATCTCAGGAAATGCAGACATATGCCTTTCCCCAGTCTACAAAGCAAGGAAGACCATATTAGCAAACTCCCACTATCCCCTGAGTATCTGTAAGCGAGCAAAGAGCTGGCCATTGTTCAACAGCCAAGACAGAATCTGCATTGTTCGTTCTCAATTCAAGGTTCAACTAATGGCATAACCCTCTTTCAGGACCCTAGCATCCTTGGAACGCATCCTCTGCTCTTCTTTCTTACAGATCAGTTCCACCACACTTATTTGCCAGTCCAAAGGTACTGTACCTATCTTCCATGCAATACTGAAAAGCCATGTTCTCTATGACACACCAGTGCTTTCAACATTTCTAAACAAATCTTATCAACTCCTGCTGCCTTACCACTACAAAGTCACTTTACTGCTGTATTGACCTCTGCATCAGAAATAGATCCAGCACGGCTTCCTGGAATGAAAGTTTTTCCATCAAGCCTCAAACGAGTTCTTCAAAATGCTCCTTCTGCCACTCAGTGGCCTCTTCAGTCAAGGTCAACATTTCACCAACCTCACTGAGCCAGGGAAATGTCCCACAAACCCCTTCTAAAATGACTAATGCTTTTCCAGAACACCTTTGAGGCCATCAGATAGTCAGCCATTCTCCATGATTCTCCAAACTCCTCGACTTTCACTTCAATGGCCACAAGAAATGCAACCCTCTTAACTCAACATCTCTCAGCTGTATCGGGAGTCTGATTTATTGGCATTGTTAGGAAGTCATCCTTCTTTGTCTTGACAGCTTCCCTCACCACTAGAATTCACCAGTGGAACTTATGGTTGCCACCATGACCGGCACCAACAGCCTTCAAGCCACAGTTTTTTGTGGCTGCCACCATGACTGAGGCCCTGATCATGTTCCACTCAGATCCAATGTCCAAAGCCTCACCCAGAATGCAGACATTCTTCTGAAGGTAGACCTGAAGTCTTTCCACAAAGGCTTCTCCACCAAACATACCCAAGTGGTTTGTACTGGCTGTTCGGGCCTCCCATCTATCTGCCCAGCATCCCATGTGTCAAATCCAATTCACCACTAAGTGGTGTTTGGTTGCCAGCTCTGCTCTTCACCCAAATGTCCAGAACATACGTCATTAGGTTTGAGGAGATGACTATTAAGTTTATCATCGATCTTCAGCCCACGGTGTTCTGGTACCAAGTACCTTTATCAGCAACCTTGTCTTTGAATATGGTATTAATTATTGAGAATCCCCAACTAGCATGGTAATCCAACAACCACTCACGTCTTGAGTCTACACCAGGGAGGGCACTCTTCCCAGTCACTCTCCTCCATGCATTTCCATCATTCCTCATGCAAGCCTTGAAGTTCCCCAGCTGAAATACAATGTTGGTAGGTGGCTTTCCATTGAGCACCAATCCCACTATCTTCAGAAAGAATGAGTACTCTGAATGTGCATAGGCATAAACCATAACCAACATTTTCCTCTCTGAGACCCAGGTCTCATTGAGGCAAACCTCTTGTCTACTGGGAAAAACTCCAACTGTACAGCCCCCAGTCAAAGTATCCCCAAACCTACCCAGGGCCTCTAAAATAGGGCCATTCCTGAATGAGAGAGAGATGACCCTTGATCAACAAGTTTGTTTCCAGAGCCAAAGCTGTGAATGGAGGTAAACCTGACTGTATCTAGTTGGCACTCTTCCATCAACTCAGGCTCCTTCCTCACCAGGGAAGTGATGTTCTACTTCTCAAGATTGGGTTTTGATTGTAGAGGGACAATCTTCCACGGTCCCTCCCTGACGCTACCATTCTGTCATTGTACTCAATCCCCATCTTTTGCCTTCTGGGTGGGGAGACCACAGGATGGTCTCTTTCTGGGCTGGGCTCAGCCTGCTAACATGGATATTCTGGCCACCAGAGACTCACCTGACATTGTTCCCTGGGGTAACTACCAGCATCCCCAGTCCAGACCATATTCATATGGTCAATTTGGGGCTTTCATGAGGTCCTTAAGGTGGATCATGTCTAGAGGTACATTTACACAGCAGCGCTATTTCGGAATAATGTCCGTTATTCTGAAATAACTATTCAAGCGTCTACACAGCTAGCCCATTGTTTTGAAATGATTTTGAACTAACAGGCTTATTTCGGCATTTGCAAACCTCATTTCACAAGCAATAACACCTCTTCTGAAACAGGTATTTTGGAATAGCAGTAGTGTGGACACTCCATTGCTGCTGCTTTGAAATAGCTCCTCCCCCAGGCCATTCAAAGTAATTACTCCCCAGTGCTTCTTGAGGCTCAAACTTGAGGTAGCGTGTCCACATTACAGGAGCCTGCCTCAGACTAATTTCCAGGCTTCCCTGTAGTGTAGATGCACTGTTTCAAAATAAACTATTTCAGTGCGTTTCTTTGGGAATAGCTTATTCCAAAATAATCATGCAGTGTAGACATAGCCTAGCTGATGAGGTCATGATTTTTTTCTCCCATAAACAGTGTCATTGTTGAATTACATGGAAATGAGAAAATGTTTAGTGCCTCGCACACCAACCAAGATCTCATTGCTTAATATTTTAAAAATATGAACAATCATATTTTTCTTCCTAATAACACACTTTCCTGTATTCTGCTTCACTCTGTTCTGGTGAGGTATTTTAATGTAGCATATCAAAGTCCACACACTTTGTATTGTTTAATGTTTTTTCCAACACAGAATTTCTTCAAAGGGAAGGAAACAAACATCTTGCTTTTTACATCTTTTAAAGCAGACAACCTGTTTGCATTCGTTTGAAGCTGCATTAGTGTAACTCACTCTCTCTACAGCAATAGAATGATTTTTAAGAAAGTATCATTAATTACATTTCCGCCTTCAGCCTGGACAATGCAATGAAGGCCATTAGATGCATATTTACAAACAATTTCAGCGGGATCACCGTGCTAGTGTGTATCTTCAAAAACAATGAGGAGTCCTGTGGCACCTTAAAAACTGACAACTGTTTCATCTGACAAAATGTTTTTTTACCCACGAAAGCTTATGCCCAAATAAGGTGCCACGTCACTCCACATTGTTTTTAAAAACAGTTTAAATTATATAATTCAATGGAGCAATGCTGATTTACACAAGCTGAGGAACCGTCTATTATTTGCCTTTTCTTTACACCTTGCCAGATTCCATCCTTATCCAGCATCTGGGATTTGCACCAATATTTTGTACCATTTTCTCTGTGAAGGCTAATGCTGTAACTATCATACTGGTGGAAGGAGGATGATGTTTACCTGATTAGTCCAAGGGACAACACAGATTACAGGAAACACAAGCCCTCATTTAAAAACATTTTACAGCTATTGTGATCTTCTTGTATGCTGTTTAACTTTTTTCTTTTTTTTTTAAGTAAATGAATGTGCAGCACAATCAAAATAATTGAATTTACACTTGTCCTGGTTCACAGATACATTGAATTCCTCACTGAATAGACTTCACAGTTTCTTCTCCACATTGCTTCTTTTCCCTCTTCTATTAGCTTGCTTTATGCCTTTACATTTTCAACACAGCTTATTCACCAATGGCTTAGAAGAGTCCCAACCAAGATCACAGCCTCACTGTGCAAAGTATTATATGAACAAAAGTCCCTGGTTATAGGAGCTTATATAAATTGGTAAGACAGAGAAGAGTTTTTAGCGTCACTTTATAGACAGGGAATCAAGGCACAGTGATAAAAGGACTTCCCTCGATGTACAGGAAGTCTGAACTGGCAATATAATCCATGTTTTGGGGTGCCTTAAACTCAAAACCATCCTTCTTTCTCCTTGCATCCCTTGTTACCATTCCCATGTTAGTTCTCTGTATTGCTGTGAGTTGCACCCTTTTTCAGCTGTTCAGCTAATTTTCAGCCTCTCAGATCTGTACCATAACATTTTTAGAATTATATTCATTGGACCACTTGATTCACGTAGGCCAGGTCTTTACTACAGGAGAAAATTGACCTAAAATACATAACTCTGGCTATGTGATTAGTGTAGCTGAATTTGACATATCTTAGGTTGAATTTCCATGGCAGCCCCACTGCAGGAGGTCAATGGGAGAAACTCTCCCATCAACTTCCCTTATCCTTGTAACCTAGTGGAGTACCGGAGTCGATGGGACACCTTCAACAGTTGATATAGCGGGTCCTTCGTAAACCTGCTAAACCGAAGCCCTGGCGATTGATCTCCGCAACATTGATCTCTCAGTAAGTGGAGACAAGCCTTTACTCCTGTACCAAAATCAAACGAGTCAGCTGATGACATTGAGGTTACCTTAGATATATGTTGCTGAAACAAATGTTTAGTCCTAAGGGAACTCTGCAATTGTTGCATTTGGATCCATAGTAAAATTTCAGAATTCCCACAGGACTGAGATTTGAATTAGGCATATTATATCTAATTAAAGAACAATTTTTCCTCTGTCTGACTAAATCGTAGTTGCTTTACAGGGAGCAAATACGTCTTGTATTGTCTACTTATAGTTTTGTAATAAAAATAGGATTATTAGAACCATGTCAAGTTGTTATGGCAACTTGAATATTGGGCATAAAAATAGTATATTGTTATTTCTGGATATATATAACTTACACTTACCCCTTTTGGTTCCCTTGCCTCAAACAAACCAGTTGAAAGCAGAGTCATATTAGGATGTTGAAATTTTTCCTCAGAGGTTTCTTGTCAAATATAAAAATGGAGTTTTGACAAAATGGACATTTGCACAGAAGTCCCTGGGGATTTTTTTTAATTGAAAAACCTAAAATTGCAAAGAAAACCACTCCAAACAAATGTTTTGTTTTGTTTGTTTTCAGCTGAACATGTGTTGGTACTTTTGGAATGCATATTTTGGACTGCCAAAAACTGAAAATGGCTTAAGTTCGGATTTTCAGTTTTTGCAATGAAAATTAATAGAAAAAAATATTTTCAAACTCGCTCTACCCAGTGTGGATGTATAGATTTTACTGAGTCTGTTCACCTCCTCAGCGCCAATTTAAGAGCTGTAATTTGTTTCTCATTAATTGGGTAGGGAAACGGAATCAACACTGATGTTTTAGTAGAAATATAAAGAAACTGAACAAAGGTCTCCTGAGGGAACCTTGGAAGAGTTAACTTGTTAAAGATGTTTATTTCCCCCCACTTTTATTACTATGTGGACCACAGTTAAGGTTGCCAGCTTTCTCATTGCACAAAAGCAAACATCCCTTCCTTACCCCACTCCTTCCCCAAGTACCCATCCCTGCCTCACCCATTATTGTTATCTCCCACTCATGGGCTCTGGGAGGAAGTTTGGGTGTTGAGGGAGACTCTGGGGTAGAGCAGGGGATTGGGCTCCCAGGAAGCAGTTCTCAGGTTTCACTGGTGCCTACGTAGATGGATAACCACAGAGGATCCGCATGCTGACCTTGTGCTTGCAGGCACCACGCTTGCAGCTCCCATTGATTGCTGTTCCTGGCCAATGGGAGCTGCAGAGCCATCACTGAGAGCAGGTGCAGCACAAAGAGCCTTCCTGCCTCTGCCCCTCCTTCCCCCCACCGCCAAACCTAACATTGCAGTGACCTGTTAGCTACTTCTGGGAGTGTGGTGGCACTAGCGCAGGTAGAGAGCTTGCCTTAACCTTGCCCCCCATTGAACTCCCTGCAGGGTCCCTTTTTGATGGGGCATTCTGTTTTAGTCAAAAAACAGACTCCAGGCATCCCTAATTACAATACGCCTCAGAGAACCCATACCCATTGTTCCAGGTGCTGTACATACATACGGTCTGAGAAACATATTGTTCCACAGAATTTACAGTCTAACTAGACAAGACACAGATGGAATGGGAGGAGAATCACAGGCATTGAGAGATGAAGAGATTAGCTTCAGAGCCAGGACTAGAACTAATGCCGCCAAACTGACAGCCCAATGCCTTATCCCTAGAGTATTTTCAGTAGTTACCAATTTTTACTGAAAATGTCCTTGGTTTAAAAAAAAAATGGTTTTCTTCATTTGTAGCCAAATTTTGGACCACTCAAATATATGAAAATGCTGTGTGTGTTAAGAAAATCCTTTACATTAGGTAAGTGTGTTTGTGTTACTAAATTAATCTAAATGTATAAAAGTGAGGACATTGGATAAAATAAAGCTAGATAGTAGCAAGCAAAGCAATATGCATGTGAACATATGGTGGCAAAATGGCCAGTGATAGTATAGCAGAGCCCCCATTTTTCTTGACAAGGGCTAGGATATCACACCTTGCCCCTGTTCTTGGGGTACCAAAAGCTCCATTAGTGGCTCAGAAAAGGGGCAGGGAACGGAAGCAGGAAAGGGATCCTAGACCAAGCCCTTCTACAAACTCAGCAGATTTCTTATTCTCCTGTCCCTTGCGTAAGGTTACCCTTAGTCCTTAATGCTAAGGGAGGGTCTCTCTTCCTCCAGTTCTCTGGTCTCCCAAATCTCAGCAACACACCTTCAAACTCCAGTCTTCTCTGCTTCCTCATGCCATTCTGTCTGCCTGAAGCAGGGGAAGGTGTGTGTCGGGGGGTGTTATTAGGTTCCTGACAGGGTCTTAATTGGTTACGGGTGCTTGGTGCTTCAATTAGCCTTATATAGCCTTCCCTAGACTTTAGGGAACCATACCTTACCTATTCTAGGGTTTATATGCCTTCCCGTTTCCAATAGGAGCACTCTCCCATTGCTTCCTTGCCCTGTTGTATCACAGTATGTATGTATTATTACTGAATAGTCCATGAAATAAAGTAATTATAGCACTACAATGTTGTTGGGGTTTTTTACTTTCATTTCTCTTGCTTTTCTGTGTTGCTTTTTTTCAGTTCTCTACTCTCCCACAATTAAGGCTGAGCGCAAGACAGGGGAAGTCCTGGAACAAGGAAGAAGCAGGACTATGAACAAGCAGGTGCTATTGCAGCCATTGGTCAATGCTTTGAGCTTCTGTTGGGCTTACGAGCTGGTCTGCTGACACTTCCAACCAATGAGATAGCATAACCAATCAGACAGCTTATTGAATAGCAGCACACTCATTAGAGACTGGTTCTGCTTTAGGCCCAGATTCTCCACTCTGCTTATCTGAGGAAGTGGGTTGTGCCCATGAAAGCTCATGATGCTGCATATATCTATATCTATATCTATATCTATATCTATATCTATATCTATATCTATATCTATATCTATATCTATATCTATATCTATGGGTGTGTCTAGACTACTGAGTTTTGTCGACAAAAGTGGACTTTTGTCGACAAAACTATACCTGTGTCTACACTACCGCTGAGTTCTGTCGACATAACGTCGACAGACCTCGGCAGTTTTGTCGACGCTGGTAAACCTCATTTTACGAGGCATAACACCTTCTGTAGACAGAGTTCTGTTGACAGAAGGTGTTATTGCCTGTAGGGTTGTGTCTAGACTACAGGGTTTTGTCGACAAAGCAGCTTGCTTTGTCGACAGAACTGAATGTGTCTAGACGCTCTATGTCGACAGAAGTTTTGTCGACAGTATCTGTCAACAAAACTTCCGTCGACAAAACTCTGTAGTCTAGACGTACCCTATATCTATATCTATAGCTATATCTATATCTATAGCTATATCTATATATGGTTTAGGGGTTCACAGAACATTTGGAGATGTTGATGTTTTGTCCTGAGCTGAGGCAGGGAAACATTTAGAACTCATTAAAATATTTGTGGAAGGGGATAACCATTTCCTCCTCTGCATAGGAGTGCTACAGCAGATGGCCAGCTATGCAAGAGTCCTTTTCCTTAAGACCTGTTAGATTTTTGAACGTGCCATCCCGCTACTGTAATAGACTATTAAGTACACAGGGCTGCATAGCCGTGCATTGTTCCTGATTACTGCACCTGCAGAATTCAGGGAAATACATGAATGATTTACTGAGCGGCACAGACAAGTAGCGCAGTAAATCATTTGCACAGTTAGTTGAAATTCTGTTTTCCCCGTGAATCATCAAAGACTCCTCAGAGTATGTTCTTATGGGGCCATTAGTAGCTCTTTATATTTGCCATAATAACAATCTCCATCAGCCCTGGATTTTTCCAGGCTGCTGTTTTGCTCGCTGATATATTGGATGAGTGCTATTTTCATTGCTATTAGGGTGGGGTTTTTTACATGCTTTTTTGGTTTATTCTTCATTTCTTGATTTATTCTTCATTTCTTGACACAGTGACAGTGACCACTCGGTTCATCCGTTCAGCTATGAAGCAACAAAATGGTGGCAACTGTCCAAAGAAATATTACTCTGGAAGGAGAAAGATTAACCCTTGCTTGGTTGTGTCCATTTCTGGCTCAAAAGTAACACTGCCTGGGAGATGGACATTGAGTCCCATCAGAGCAATAAACATGTCACAATACCATATGTATTCATTTTAATGTTGCATGTGAATATTGCCAGACAGTGCATGATGTAAAACTGTTTACTCCTGAAGGAGTTCTGCAGCTAAATAAATAAATAAATAAATATAAAATAAAAATCCCATGCCAACAAATTAAAAATATTTGGCCAGAATATTTTAAAATTCTGCAAAGGTTCTACAAATGTTATTTTTCAAAATAATACTACACAATCACACCAGTTTCTATTATTTTGGTAATGTATTTCAAAATACCTATCCGCCAGTATGTCTGTAACACTACATTCACACAAAATTTCCCCCAAGAGTAAAGAATTAAAGAAACTTCTGTGACAACTCAGTTCCTGTTTCTTTGCTCCCTCCTCCGCTCCCAGTGGGGGGGTGGCAGACCCCCCAAATCCCACCCCTCCAGAGACCAGCTATTGGCTCCCACCTGCCAATGGAGCCAAACCACCTACCCACAGAGCCCAGCACAGGACTTCCCCTAACCCAGCTAATTGCATGCCCTTTCCTCCAGAGCCCAGACATACCCCTCCCCAGCCCAGGCACCTGCCCACGTACCCCTCAGAACCCAGGCATCCAGATAGAGAAACAGCTTGATGCTGGGTCCTAGGCTTGTCTGGAGTTTCCTGTGAGCCACCGTCTCCATCCCTCAGGGAATGCAGGGAATTGCAGCTGTTGGGAATGATCTAGCCTCCTCCCCCGCCTCCTAGCACTGTCTTCTATGTGCAAGCTGGGCTTTGTCAGATTCAGTGGCCCCTCATGGTAGACAGCAGCATGTTCTGCATGCATAACATTAATTTGTGTCTCAGAGGGGCAGCCATGTTAGTGTGTAACTTTAAAAACAACGACCAATCCAAATACATTTGATAGAGACTACCAAATATACCATGAGCTGGTGGTAAAACCCACTTCATCCTATTTCATTTTATTTATTTTATTTTAGTTCATTTTGTATTACCCATGACAGCTCATGATACAATATATTTGTTAGTCTCTAAGGTGCCACAGGACTATTCATTGTTATTCGTTTCTTTAAAATTCTGCATCGTGCAGAGGCACAAAATTCCCCCAGGAGTAACTAGAGCTATGTGAAAATTTTGACAAAAAACTAGAGCTATGTGATTTATTTGACAAAAAAATGCAGTGGTCAGTCACATATAAACTATTTATGAATTCAATGCAAATACTTTCACCCATACATAAAATACTTTTTATAAGGTTTAGCCAGTGATAAGAATACTTTCCTGGGATGTGGAGACCCCTGTTCAAAGCCGTGCACTAGACCAAATGCTGAATAGACTTTTTTTGATTCGCCAAAAAATCTGAAAAATTTCAGATTTGGTTTTTCAGCACTGCCATCCTACCAGTTATTCACTCTACACAATGGCAGTTCTGTCCTGCCACAATGAACATCTCTGACCATGGCATTGTGCATTCTGCCTTTAAGGCACACAACAGGGGTCAGACACACACAATCCCATTTTCCTGGGAATCTCTCCCTCATTTACAATTGCTAAAATTTGTAGCAATCATGACTCCATTTGCAGAGGGAAGCATGAGGACCAGAGGAGAGGCAAAACAGTTGCAAACTAAACCCTTAAAACATAGTAAAAATTCACATGAAGACAGAAAAGAGGGCAATGATCAGAGTGTTTTCAATACCCTGTAATACTTTCATTTGTATTGATATCTTGAAGCCAGTAGTTCTGTCCCTCTGAATTTATTTGGGCGGAAATGATCATTAGCCTGTGAACAAATCTAGCTCTGTGCATATCCTTAAAAAAAGTATTGTATCATGACTAACAATGTACAATTTCTCAAACGCTCTTTCTCTGTACAGTTGGTTAAACAGCATCTGGTGACTTCCAGGAACGTTACAATGTGGAACATTCCCAGAGGGTGCTCTAATCAATGTGTGCAGACTGTTGCTAATCTGCATGTGCCCTCTTCTCCCTACCTCATCCTCCAGTTGCTGCCTGTGATTCATCATGTTGCAAAGTCCATGCGCAGCCAAGTGTAATCCAACATGCATCTGTAAACAAGAATAGACATTGTAACCTGAGAGAACCATGTCGGTAGATTTTATTTTTGAGTATAAAAGTTTTAATGTTGGCCTGCAAAGGGGAAGATCTCATGATGGAGAAGAACACATAGTGCACAGCACAAATGTGTCTATTTTAATTATTATAGAGGGTGTGTCTACACAGCAGCATTATTTTGGAATAACGGAGCCTATTCTGAAATAACAATGAGGATATCTATAGAACAATTCTGTTATTTCAAAATAAGTTTGAAATAATGCACGGCTTATTCCAACGTCTGTAAACGTCATTTCACAAAGAATAACACCTATTCCAAAACAGCTACTTCAAAATAGCGGTAGTGTGGACAATCCACCACTGCTATTTTGAAATAGCTCCTCACCGGGGCCATTCTAAGTAATTATTCCCTAGGGCTTCTTGGGGATCTAAATTGCAGTATTGTATCTACTAATTTTGAGGCTTCCCATTAACGTAGACATGCTATTTCGAAATAAGCTATTTTGGAGTATTTCTTATGAAATAGCTTATTCTGGAATATGCATGCAGTGTACACAAACCCCAGAGTGAGAAGGTAGTTGGAAAAAAAACCCAATTAATTCTGCTATTGTCACCCTACAGTTAGTACTGCCAAATACCTGTATAAAGAACATGGTGGTGATTTTTATTTGGGAGGCAAAGCACAAGTACCTTAGCAAGGCTCGCAGCTGCTTCAGCATCAGTTATTTGGCATCATTTGCATAACATCTATTTCTCAATACAGATGTTGCTGTTTATCTTTAGTGAGCACCGTTTTCATTCTAGCAAATCCCCTACTGCAAATACACACATATGCCCACTGAATTCCTCACATCGTTAAGAAAAATTAGGTAGAAAAGCCAGTCATCTAAAGAGACAAGGCAAATGGGGTAGTGTAAGAAAACCTGTGTGGAGGAGCCACCTCTGCCCAAAGCTAGTTACTTTTGATGGCCAGGGCTAAGCCAAGAAACTGGTGGACAAATGAGTCAATGTGAACTCTGCAGTGGTTCTCAAACTTGCCACAAAACACTGCACGTGAGTGGAATATAGCATCTTGAAAAATACCACATGTTCTTTTTTTTCAGAGAATAAAGAAATTGACTTAGCCATAGTTGATGCTAATTCAGATGGCCAGAAGCAGAACATATGCCAAACACTTCTGCTCATATTGTATTGAGACAAGTTTCAGAGGAGTAGCCACGTGAGTCTGTATTTTCAAAAAATAATAAGGTGTCCTGTGGCACCTTCAAGACAAACAGATTTATTTGGGTGTAAACTTTCATGGGTAAAGACCCACTTTGTCAGTGGCATCTGACAACTTCAAGACTAAAAGTGCGTCTACACTGTACGATTATTTCAAGATAACTGGCGTTATTTCAAAATAACACTGCGAGCATCTACACAGCCATTTTGTTATTTGAAATAACTCCGAAATAACGGGTGACTCATTCTGAAATCTGTAAACCTCATTCGATGAGGAATAACACCTATTCTAAAATAGCTATTTTGAAATAAGGTATATGTAGATGCCCTACTACTGCTATTTTGAAATAGAATAGCCCTGGTGAGGGGCTAAGTTTTTCCTCCCCAGTGTCTTTTGCAGCTCTTAATCAAGATAGCACGTCTATATTAGGAAAGCCTGCCTCGGACTAATTTTTAGGCTTCCCTGCAGTGTAGATGTGCTATTTCGAAATGAGCTACTTCAGAATAACTATTCCAGTATAGCTTATTTTGAAATAAACGTGCAGTGTAAACGTACACTAACAGATTTATGAGGGTGTAAGCTTCCTGAACGAAGACCCACTTTGTCTGATGCATCTAATGAAGTGTCGTATTGACAAGATGCTACCCGGATCCAGAAATGTAAAGCACTAACACTCAGAGCTTTTTGACAGACTCTTGTCTCAATTTTCTTCTGTGTGTAATGCTGACAGGTGGAACCTAAACTGGAACCTCTATGCCTGAGCTTCTAAACCAAAAGCCAGTTGGCTCTCAGCCTAGGCTGTAGAGCAAACTCCTTTCTCTGTAAGGGTATATCTACACCACAAAGTTATCATATCTATAGTAGCCCAATGTCTGTGACTCTGTAATGCTGAAACGCTGGCTGTTCCCTCTGGGTGGCGCTGTTGTCTCTCGCCATGGTGCTCGGCTGACTTCTGTACCGCTCAGCCAGGCCGCCACGCAGGAGCAAGTGGTGCAAGCGGTCGTTTGGGCCCCACGCTCCACATGCAGTGCCACCAGGATAGCTGCCAGCCTGGCCATCAAAGGCCACATGTGAACCCAGGAGCAGGTTTGCATGAAAATTAAGTTGATCCGGAGAGACCACCAACCCTGAGCCCTGAGCTTCCCCTCCCCGTTCTTCTCCTTGCTTCCCCCTCCAGCTCCCTCCTCCCAGGTTTCCCCCTCCCCTCTCCCACTCTCTCTTCTCCCCTCTCCCGCCTCCTTTCTCCAGTCTCATCAGAGTTTCATTCCCCCCCAAGTTTTGTTAAATGAAGAGAGTTTGTGTTCATGAAAATACATGTATTTTATTTGAAATCAGGAAGAAGGGTTAGGGAGGGGTAAGTGGAAGGATGTGAGGGAAGAATGAGGCACAAGCCCCCGGTGGGGCAGACCAGGGAGGGTCTTAGTGCTCCTCAGGGTGGAAGCTCTCCCGCAGGGCCTTCTGGATACTGAAAGACTCCTGATGGACCTCCCAGATGGCAGCCTGCAGAAAATGCAGCCAGGCTTGCAGCAACGCATCCAAGAGAAGCACCAGAGTGCCCGGGAGCAGCTCTGGCTCCATGTTGCATAGTGCTGTAGTGTCCCACATGAGGGCAATCAGAGCACGCAGAGACAAAACGCTTTGCTGTCCCTCATCGAGGTAGACAAGCAAGCAGAGAAACCTGAGAATTGGCTATCCAGGGGGGCGGGGGGTCCCTTTAAGCACAGACCTTAGATAGCCTCAGGCAGCAGCCCCACACAGTAACTCCTGACCTGGAGCCCTGCTGGAACTGGTTCTGGCCAGCCTGAAATGCGATTCAGAGTCCAGTCAGTGTGGTCGTGCTATTTTGTAATAGCAAAATGCTATTTCAAAATGCATTTTGTGTGTAGATGTGTTATTTCGAAATAAGCTATTTTGAAATAACACTGTAGTGTAGACATACCCTAAGTGATCTTAAGTGCCACTACCTGGGACAGTCAATCACACCTGGTCTGTAGGGGGGTTACATACTTCCCCTAGCTGAGGAAGCCTAACCTGAGCTTCAGAGATAACTCAGATGAATTCTTGGTCAAGACCCAATTTATAATGCTGGTAGGTAGAACTGCACCTAGAAACTCTGGAGCTTAGTTCATGAGCCACTACTGCTTGAGTTAGGAGCCAGCTAATGCTCAGCTAAAGCTGTATAGCAAACTTATTCTCTCTGTCAGTGGTCTAAGTGCCACTGGATAGGACAATGAACCACACCCAGTAGGTGTGTGGCTTACACGTGAATGATGCAAAATGATTCAAGTGAAGCTAATAAAATATTGTTCCTAAGGTAGCGCCATGAGCTTGACAAAGGAAGAACAAATGCTCAATTCATAGCATTTCACTTTGCACATGTCTGCATTAGGAAACTTTCGGAATAACTAAAATCGATTTAATCTCTCCTGAAATAAAATTTAAACAGCATGTCCTCACTATGGGGAAGCCTCGAAATTAGTCTGATGCAGGTTCTGTTAATGTGGATGCACTACCTTGACTTAGAGCCCCAAGAAGCTCTGGGGAGTAATTATTATGAATGACTTGGGAGCAGTTATTTTGAAATAGCAGCACCAGAGTGTCCACACTAATGCTATTTCAAAATAACTATTTCAAAATTAGCATCATTCCTCGAGGAAAGCAGGACTATAGATTTCAAGATAACGAGCTTGGTAGTGTGGATGCTCCGCTTATTAATTCAACCTAAGGAGAGTTATTTCAAAAGAAAGGCCTAGTGTAGACCAGGACTTTGGGTCTGTACATGTTGAACAGTACCTTGTTCTATAAGTAGTTATAATGGGTTAAATTGTGATTTGTGCATTTCGGGAAGAAAAAGGGAATAGTAACTTCTGGTTTTACACCATGCAAAAGGGTTTGGCCTGCAGGAATTAACAAGCAGTGAGTGAGGAAAAGCTGGGAAGTGAGAGACTGGAGTCCATTCTGCCAGTGTGCCAGTCAGCATACCATAGGACAGCAGTATATTATTACTGTTCCCCCATCAGAGAAAGCAGTCAATAGAGAAAGAAGGGCTGTGCTTCTGTGGGGTGTCTAGTGTTGACTTTTAGGGTGCATCTACACTGCACCATTTTACCGGAATAATGGCTATTATTCCAGAAAAGCAATACTAGCATCCACACAGCAATTGCATTATTTTGAAAGAAAATCGAAATAACGGGGGGCTTTTTCCGACATTGTTAAACCTCATTCCACGAGGAATAACGCCTCTTCCAAAAAAGCTCTTTTTAGACTCTAAAACCAGAAGGAGAATAATAGAGAGAATACAAAACGTATTATTATTCATTAAAATAACCAAGTTTAAGACAAAAATATAATTTTGGAGCCTATCTCAAGATTATTGAGCAGCAAATCTCGTGTTTTGGAGCAGATCTGGGTATTTCCTTGACCTACTCTGTGTAATGTGTCTTGTCTACTCCTCCTTGTTCAGGGCTGTGCCTAAAGCAATTTAACCAATTTAACTTGTTAAATTTAACCAGATTAATTTAACCAGTTTAACCAGATTAACAGAATCTGAGCCGTAATCATTTACTCAATGATTCCATGTGGCAAATGTCTGTGGGCAAAGACAAAATTGTTGATGAAAGCCAAACTATCAGTTTTTATTCAGCTGGGAATAAGGCGAGGAGCAAATCTTCCAGGTCTAGGCAAGAAATATGTGGGAGATGAGGTGGGAGAGCACTGTTTGTCCCTCCCCCCCATTTGTCTCTTGATAAATGTTGGAGTGATAATGTATGTCACTGCAGTATTGGCAACATTAGCAGGGAAATGGTTGCATCATATGATTGCAATAATCTAGACCTATTCCTGATGTGCCTGTGCCTGTCTGACTGACAGTTCAGAGATCACAATGGCATCAGAAGCCCCTCTGGTCTCTATGAACACTCAAGGGGGTGACAGCCATTTATAAAAAGCAGCCTAGCTTTTCCTAAAGTAGTCTTTTGCAATCATCCATGTAACACTGAAAATCCACATCATGATCGGCTATATTCTACCTGCTTCTATGATGTTTCCCACACCTGTTTTTTTGTACTCCACTTTTTCCCCCTACGGTTTTGTAAATTACAGTGACACTTAGAGGCCCCAGCTGAGACTGGGGGCTCATTGTTCTAGGTGCTGTATATTTACATCATAAGAAGAGCAGACAGTCTAAATCAAGAAGACAGGCAAAAGGTTTCAGGGTGTTAAGCAAAGGAATTCTTTTCCTAAGAATTCAGCCACACCGATAATACTAAACAGTTTTATTAGCAATGCATTAGGGAGGGCTCAACAGCAGCTTCCAAAGAATTATCAGCAGTACAAGTCTTAAGGTACGTCTAGACTACAGGCTTTTTTCGACAGAGTTGTAGCTGGTATAATGATATGTATGACGTAGGTAACTGATATATAAGGTATCAGAGGGGTAGCCGTGTTAGTCTGAATCTGCAAAAGCGGCGAGGAATCCTGTGGCACCTTATAGACTAACTGAAGTGTTGGAGCATAAGCTTTCATAAGCAAAGACCCACTTCATCAGATGCATGTAGTGGAAATTTCCAGAGGCAGGTATAAATATGCAGGCCAGAATCAGGCTGGAGATGACGAGGTGGATCCAATCAGGAAGGATGAGGCCCACTAGTAGCTGATCTGGAGGTGTGAATTCCAAGAGAGGAGAAGCTGCTTTTGTAGTTAGCTAGCCACTCACAGTCTTTGTTTAATCCTGAGTTGATTGTGTCAAACTTGAAGATGAACTGTAGCTCAACAGTTTCTCTTTGAAGTCTGGTCCTGAAGTTTTTTTGCTGCAAGATGGCTACCTTTAGATCTGCAATTGTGTGTCCAGGGAGATAGACTTCAGGACCAGACTTCAAAGAGAAACTGCTGAGCTACAGTTCATCTTCAAGTTTGACACAATCAACTCAGGATTAAACAAAGACTTTTGATATATATGGGTATGTCTAGACTACAGGGTTTTGTCGCCAAATATGGACTTTTGTTGACAAAACTATACCTGCGTCTACACTACCGCCGAGTTCTGTCGACAGTAAGTCAACAGAACATGGCAGTTTGTCAATGGAGGTAAACCTCATTCTACGAGGAATAACACCTTTTTTCGACAGAGTTATGTGCACATCCACACTATGCTTTTTCAAAAGAGAGCATCTAGACTGTTGAAAAAGAGCATCTAGACTACAGCCAGTTCTGTTGACAAAGCAAGCCACTTTTTCGAGAGAGTCTAGATGCTCTCTTTTGAAAAAGCACAGTGTGGATGCAACAGCAACTTTTTTCGACATAACTGTCAAAAAAGGCGTTATTCCTTGTAGAATGAGATTTACCGCCATTGACAAAACTGCCGTGTTTTGTCGACTTCCTGTTGACAGAACTTGGTGGTAGTGTAGACGCAGGTATAGTTTGGTCCACTTTTGGTGACAAAACCCTGTTGTCTAGACACACCCTTCTGTATCAGTTACCTACATCATACATATCATATCAGCTACAACTAGTCTATTGGTTTTTGGTTCAAGAAGGAATGGATCTTTGCACACGGATATGGAGCCAGGGCAAGGGGGGCATGGAGAAAGGCCGGGGTGGACTGGTTCTGTAGCTAAGGCAAGACAGACCAGAGACAGCAAGGTTTAACAAAACAGCTTCTTGTAAACCTGCGAGAATCCAGGAGGGGGTTACAGTTTTAACAAACTCAGGGAGAATTTCAACAATCCTCAAGGTCTAGTTACAGCTGGGCTGTTAGCTTTAGCCAGGCAATTCATCTTGGGGCCCAGCATAGGAAAACAAGGCTTTGTCCTAACAAGGAAAAAGAAACATTAGGATCCCCATTTTACAGATGGGGCAGACAGGTACAGAGAGTTTAAATGAGACCATTAAGGTCACATGGGGGGCCTGTGGCAGCATGACGGAGAATCAAATTTCCAGACTCCCAGTGTAGGGCTTGTATCATTTTAGCATCTTACTTCCCGTAGGCCCCATTCAGGGAGGCACTGAAGCATATACCTATCTTTAAGCCTGTAAATAATTTCACGGAAGTCCTTTTCTGAGGCCTGAGTGCATTATCCTTTTATTGCTGGAGACTTCCATTCCAAACCGTACCCTCGAGGATCAAATACAATTGGTTTTCTGGTCACATCCTAATCCTCAGTTTTTCACTCCACAAAACCATGGCATGACTATTAGACAAGTATCAGAGGGGTAGCCGTGTTAGTCTGAATCTGCAAAAGCGACGAGGAGTCCTGTGGCACCTTATAGACTAACTGAAGTGTAGGAGCATAAGCTTTCGTCAGATGCATCTGATGAAGTGGGTCTTTGCCCATGAAAGCTTATGCTCCTACACTTCAGTTAGGCTATAAGGTGCCACAGGACTCCTCGTCACTATTAGACAAGGCGCCAGGCTGACACCAGCGGGGAAAAGCAGGGCATGCAAAAGATCAGGAGATAAGTGAATATGCATAGGCCACACAGGGAAGCAACAAAAAATGCCCTTCACTACCTAGTTCGAGCCCCGTGTAGCCGCGCTGCACGGGGTTCGAACCAGCGGGGTTTTAAAAATGGCGGCTCCCCGCTTATGCAAATGAAGCCCGGGAAATTCAAATCCCAGGCTTCATTTGCAAGTGCGGTATGCCTACATTACCCTCCTAGTTCTAACTAGCGGGGTAGTGTAGACATACCCAGAGTTACTAGCATCTACAAGTCATTTTTATAAACTCCAAAAGTCCTCTTCAGTCTTCAACTGTGTGCTTGACAAATATTTAAACTTCAGAGCTTTGCTTCTCCTCAGATGCCCCGTACTCCCCAACACTTGGATGATTTCATGAGGAGGAACCAAAACTACATCTCTTGTAGTTCTGTCTGTAGTATAGGGAGATTGTTTTGGGAGTCTCACGAACGCAGGCATTTGTAGAAGTTCTCCTGTCACAGAAAATCGTATGATATTTCAGCTCTTCTCCTCCTGGACTCAGAAGAGAAGTACAGAAGGGAAAATGTTATGGCTCCAAAGTATTTGCAAATTCAAGTGAAGGTTTAGGCCCATTCTTATTGTAACTGCTACCAGGCAGATTCAAACCTGGGACTTCTCAAGTTTAGTGTAGGAGCTTCTATAACTTGAGCTGTAAAGCTAACTGGCTTGCAGCTTAGGCTGTAGAACTCACTCATTCTTAACTCTCTCTGTAAGTGGTCTAAGTGCCACTATATGGGATAGTGAACTTACATTATGTCATCTGAATTGGTTCCTTCTGGGGCCCAATCCAAGGCCAGACCTTATTCTCCTGAGTAAGCATTACAGGACTGAGCCCTTGTCAAGTTAAGTCTCACTTGAAATACGTACTTTTTTCTCCTTAGCAGTGCATGGGGATGACATGAACCAGGTGTCTTTGTTCAGCAGGCAGATTGAGGTCTTGTCCTCGATTACTGACATGTCATTGCTGAGGCATTTATATGCTCTTTCTTTTTTCAAATGCTTTTTACTAACAATGGGAAATGTCAAGCCTTTGGAAGTTCTTGAATGAAAAGCTGGCCCCACTGAAGTCAATGGAAAAGCTCCCATTGATTCATTAGGGCTGGGATTTCACCCTTTTGTCCTTTAAAGTGACAATAATGACCTGAGTAGCCAAAGGCATCTGGTTTCACATTTTCCTGTCGCTGGGAATTTTTTCTGTGAGTTGACTCATAACCTCTTCCTCTTCCCTGGGCAATATATTTAACTTTTTCTAGCTAATTTCCAGGTAGAAACATTGGAAGATAATTGGCTTCAGCAACATTTTTTTGCCATATTTAATTTTAATGATAGAGCATCTCTAAGCTTGGTAGCCTTAAGCATGAATTTAGAATTTCAATTTCTGTGGCTACAGTTTAAAGTTTATTCTTCAGAATATCATTGAAGAAAAGCGATCCTGTAAAATGTATCTGTGTCATGAGTGAATCACTTAATAGCTGAGCAGTAATTCCTTGTTTGGCTTATTGTAGATGCAACTTGCAGTAAGAATAAGACCCAGAAATTGCATGGACCTTGCCAGAAGGGATGAAGTATAAATGGTGAGCTGCAGATGGTGCACACACAATGTGCAGTGGAAATTCACCCTGATCCAGTCACTAACAGCCAAAAGTGTAGGCCAATTTACTACAACAGCCTAAAACAGACTAAATCAGGAGACTATAGAAGCAAGCTTCAGCTGGCCAAATTCTGTCATATCTTGAGAAGAAAGAAGGGTTGAAAGGTTATGTGTATTGCTGCTATTTACCATTACTGGAAAGTAGTGCATGATGGGAGAAAATAGCTAGTGTTGTATGATTGCTAATTGCTACCTATGCAGCTAATCATATTATTTAAATAGAATTAAGAAATGAATCTCTTCCCAGTGACCCTGTTGTGTCTTTGGGATCTCACAACCCTTAAGGATTAAGGTTTATCATAATATATAAGGGGGGAGAGATACCGCTTAGTATGCTTTATTTCAGTATTGACAACAGACCAGCGATCTATTTGCAGCCAGGTTTAAAATGCCCAAAGAACATTGGGAAATGATCAATGTTATTATGTCTTATGGTTCTGAATGGGATTGCCAATCAACAGCTATTTTACGTGTGTTTTAATTTGTTACAAAACAAAAACTGTAACCAAAAGGAAGTTAAAGAAGTTGATTACTGGGCTCCAGATTTTTGTCATAGATGATTAATATAATTCCATCTTATTTGCCGGTACTTTGGTTCACATAAGTGAATCCATTTCCATTGAAGTCTGTGACTCCCTCATGTGCAGTCAATATCAAACCATATAGATTTATTCTAAAATTCTTTGTGGAACACAGAGAGATGAAGAGCTCCTCACAACAGGGTGGTGGTATAAAAAAATAGTGGAGTTGCCTGGGCCTGAGGAGAGAGTGCTTGCATAGCACATCCAAGGCACTCCCTTCAGTGGTGGTAGGGAATCCGTGGCTCGCACTGGATTGGTCTCTTGGGCACCCTGATATGCTGCTGAGAAACCAAGTAATAGCTCAGGCTTCCTGGATGAGGAGTTGAGCAAATAAATGGTTGGTAGCTTAGGTGGTTGGAGGGTGGAATGACTAAGCAAACCTCCTGAACTAAGGCTTAGTGCTCATCTAGCCCTGAATGCCTGGCTGGAGATAGGGGAGTCCCAGGCCAGGGCTCTTGCAGTGACAGGTGATGTCCGCCGCAGGGCTCATGGGGAATGTGTACTAAGAGGTGAGGAAGCCACCACGCAACAGGTCCAATGTCTCATTTCCCTGAGTTCTTTCCTATTGGCCTCTGGGGCCTGGTTCCCAATCTCCTTGTCAGGCAGCTCATGCTCCATTTCTTCCCTCAGTTTCTCAGTTTCTGGGGCATCGTCTGGCCTTCTCTCCAGGCTGGCTCAGGGGAGTCTTCACCTGTCACAGATGGTCATGGGAGGCTCCACTGGTGGTCCACCTAATGGGGAAGGGCATCTGGCTCCTTCCCTGCTCTGGCTTCAACTAAGCTGCAGGACCCTGCTGTTATGCTTCCAGTCCTGCACTCTAGTACATGCAGGGGGGACAGAGCAGGGTTAGCTGAGCCCAGCATGATGAGTTAACCCTCTCTATACCAGAATGAAGCTACTTTGCCTCATTTTAGGGATCTGAAATATGTCTTGCTCTGAAGACAGCAAATGTCAATGGTCTCAGCTAAGCACTTTATTACAAGAAAGGCACCTGAAAAGAAGCTAGAGAGTTATGTATCTCCACTACAAACTCATTGGCAACACTGTGCTATGGACCAGGACTCGGGGATTAGTTTGTTCTAAGAGTCAATCTTCACAACAGAGTTAGCCTGGGCTCTTGAACCCTGGTGTATAGTAGACTGGGCAGGTCAGTTTAAGGTACGCAACGGCAGCTATGCAAAATGTGTAGCTGGAGTTGGCTTCCCTTAAGCCGAGCCATGGCAGGAGGCCAACTGGAGCAAATGATCCCATCGGCTTCTCTTACTCCTCGCAGAATGAGGAGTACTGGACACCAGCAGGGGCTGCCCTCAGCATTCGATTTACACGTCTACATAAGACCTGCTAAATCAAACGCTAGAAGATCAACCTCTGGATGGTCGATCATCTTGCTAGTATGGACATGTCCTTAATGAGGTGTCTCCCTTAATACCCCTCCCATCCACATACAGTCCTCTCACCCCTTAGAAATGTCCCTTCCTAAGACAGCACTGAGGCACATTGGCAGCTCTATTTGAGAAAGCTTGAACTGTCATGGAAGTCACAGAAACTTTCCTGTGGCTAAATAAAGGGCTTTGTTCTCCGGTATTGTCAATCTAGCTACTTTCAAAAGCACTAGAATCACTTCAAAAAGAAAAAGAATGGAATAAGAAAAATAAAATGCTGTCAGAAGGCTGCTGGATGACAGTTTTAGGTAACTGGTATGTTTTGGGCAAAATTAGAAGGTAAGAGGAGAAAACAACAACAACAAAAAACGAGAAAGGGAGCTAAAATCTTTTGAAAAATGTTCCTGAATTACCAGGGATGTGTGGAAAAAAAGTTGTTTTTTTCTTATTAAAGGCTAAATTCTTCCTTCAGTGCATACTTGCAATTCCATTCAGGTAGAACTTGAAAAGCAAATTATCACATGCATTTCATATTATTTTCACTCGTCTGGGGAAAGAGAGGCTGAATTCTCACAAGTGACAAGTGATTTGGGGAGTGATTCTGGGAGCACAACTTAAGACACCTGAAAGGTTTTCCGTAAAGTGCTGAGCAGCTCCACTTTAATAGTTAGCTCCCTTTATTATACCCTAACTGCCAAAAATGAAGGCATCCCATCTAGTCACTTGTGAAAATTAAACCAAAATATTAAGCGGACGAACAACAATACAGAAACCTGGTGTGACTGCCAGTTGCTCTGACTTTTGTGTGGTTATTTACAAGAATGAAAAATATGATTACAGTATTTCCATTCCAGGGCAAGGTCAGGAATCTAAATGTGAGTGTTTTTAGAGAGGCACATTTTGTGTCCCTCACATGGCCCTGGGTCCAGTGGTACTTCCCAACTACAGCCCCGGGGCCAGAGAAGTTCTGTGTTGCCACTGATTATTGGGGGCTCTTTGTGCATGCCACTGTTTCCATTTCAAAACAACAGAACAACACCGATTTTACTGTCCTAAGATTCTTTTTGCTCAGGGAGGAGGCGGAGAAAAAAATCTGGTAGGGCCTTTCATAGTGTTCACTTATCTCCAGATTTTCCGTTAGTGCTCTTAAAGTCTATTTTTCATGAATGACTGAGTAGAGATGGTCTGAAAATGGTTTTATTTTCCATGATGACATACGTCAGTGTTTTGGCACATAACCAAAACCCAAAACTTTCATCAGAAAACCAAATATTTTAGTTTGGAAATACCACCATGGTTGACGAGCGGCTGAGAGAACTAATCTTTTTGTTCTGCAGAACAGAAGAATGAGGGGGGATTTGACAACAGCCTTCTACTACATGAGGGGTGGGTTCCAAAGTATATGGAGTTAAGCTATTCTTAGTGGTAGCAGATGACAGAACAAGGAGCAATTGTCTCAAATTGCAGTGAGGTTGATCTAGGTTGAATATAAACTATTTCACTAGGGCTATGTCTAGACTGCAGGCTTCTTTCGAAAGAGGCTCTTTCGAAAGCATCTTTTGAAAGAGCCTCTTTCGAAAGATCGCGTCTAGACTGCAGGCGGATCTTTCGAAAGAGCAATCCGCTTTTTCGAAAGAGAGCACCCAGCGAGTCTGGATGCTCTCTTTCGAGGAAGCCCTATTTACATTGAAGAACGCCTTCTTTCGAAAGAGGAACTTTCGAAAGAAGGCGTTCTTCCTCGTGAAACGAGGTTTACCGCCATCGAAAGAAAAGCCGCGTTCTTTCGAAATAATTTCGAAAGAACGCGGCTTGAGTCTGGACGCAGGGGAAGTTTTTTCGGGAAAAGGCTACTTTTCCCGAAAAAGCCCCTGAGTCTGGACACAGCCTAGGAGGGTGGTGAAGCACTGGAATGAGTTACCTAGGGAGGTGATGGAATCGCCATCCTTAGAGGTTTTTAAGGCATGGCATGACAAAGCTCTGGCTGGGATTATTTAGTTGGGGTTGGTCCTGCTTCAAGCAGACAGTTGGACTAGATGACCTGAGGTCATTTGCAACCCTAATATTCTATGGGTGTGTCTAGACTACATGCCTCCTTCGACGGAGGCATGTAGATTAGCCAGATCGGAAGAGGGAAATGAAGCCGCGATTAAAATAATCGCGGCTTCATTTAAATTTAAATGGCTGCCCCGATCTGCCGATCAGCTGTTTGTCGGCAGATCGGGGCAGTCTGGACGCGATGCGCCGACAAAGAAGCCTTTCTTCATCGGCACAGGTAAGCCTCGTGAAACCAGGTTTACCTGTGCCGATGAAGAAAGGCTTCTTTGTCGGCGCATCGCGTCCAGACTGCCCCGATCTGCCGACAAACAGCTGATCGGCAGATCGGGGCAGCCATTTAAATTTAAATGAAGCCGCGATTATTTTAATCGCGGCTTCATTTCCCTCTTCCGATCTGGCTAATCTACATGCCTCCGTCGAAGGAGGCATGTAGTCTAGACACACCCTATGAGTCTACGATGCCTCAGTGGAATTGTAGTTTGGGTGCTTCCTGTCACCAGTTTCCTGTATGGGCCTGATTCGTTGGCTGGACTACAATCTACATGAAGCATTGTGGTCTCCCCTCTTGCTGAACTACTGCAGTGCATGATGGGAGTCCTATGGCTACAGTGTGTGTACCTGCATGTAGACCAGCTGCAGATCTGCTCCTGAGGTAAATCTTGAGAGGGCATTGGATGGAGGACAGGGTAATAGGCCGAGAGCACATTTTCAGAGTTGGTGATGTTTATTGCTAGGGGATGCTGCACTGAGAATTTCCAGCGGTGGAACATTTTGAAAGTTCTGAAATGTAAAACATTTTTGGAAGACCCCATGAACAGGGAATTATAAAACAATCCAGTTTTGTGTTGGAATGTTAAAGTTTCATTTCATTTCATTACGGGACACCACCCAAATCACTTTCCGTGAAATGAGCCCTACCTTCTTTGGGCAGGGAGCAATTTTTTCCCTTAGGGTATACAGCACCTAACACAATAGGTCCTGCTTCATGACTAGATATTTTAGGACATATCAATGCCAGCCACATGACTTCTACATATCACATTCAATAGTCTGAAGTCTGCAACAGTATGTGTGAAGAGTCCAGTGGGACCAGAGTTTGGCTCATTCTGATAAAAAAAAATAGCCCGTAGCAGCTACAATAAATGCAAACAGCCTTCCTGCATAGTTCCAGACTTGTATTTGTCTATTAACATGTACAGGAATCATTATCTTGTTGCTGGCATACCTCTCTACAGTGTGCTTCAGCGCATCCTTGTGTGCTCTCTAACAAACCACTCTGTTTCTAACACTTTGGTAGAGTGCTTCTGTAACTTGTTTTCTTTGTTTTAAACATGCAGCCATTAATGAGACTGCAATTTTCCTCATCTCAGTTTCTGTTGCACATGGATGCAAAGTCTTTTCTGCTTTCCCTTCTCCCTAATAGGTTTGGACGGTGTAGCTAAGCACATCTGCCATGAAAGGGGTGTGTGTATGTGCTGGGGGTGTGTGGATTAGCACTTAGTGTGCTGTTCAACTTCTGCTTCAGGTTCTATTGAATCTGATGCTCTGCCTGATGGGTTTCTGATGTAAGAAAATTTAATACATTTTGGCAAGAAAAGTACTTAAATGTACCATATTTCCTGCCCTCCACACCATGGTATTTCTTTGCTCTCCCTAGCCCGTGATAGAAATTCAAATTGAATAGAAATTCTTCATGCAAGGAAATAAAAACCCCACCCCTCTTAAAAGTGATTGTATCCCCCTTCCTTGATTTTTTGGGGTGGGAGGCATTAAGCCTGGTATGTACTGCGTTTTGCTCTTACACAACAAAATTAAGATGAAAAGGACACATGGGGTTACTGAATAGACAAGCAAAATGCAGGACTATGTAGCACTTTAAAGACTAACAAGATGGTTTATTAGATGATGAGCTTTCGTGGGCCAGACCCACTTCCTCAGATCAAATAGTGGAAGAAAATAGTCACAACCATATATACCAAAGGATACAATTTTAAAAAAATGAACACATATGAAAAGGACAAATCAAATTTCAGAACTGAATAGACAAGTAACCATATAGTAAGTTTACACAACATACAATATCTAGCTGAACAAACACTGCTGCTCTAGCTGGCTTTCTAATACGATTTTACAATCTGTTTCTATAGCTGATGGTCAACATCGTGGTCAACATTAGGGACTGATCCATGGACATTTAGGGCATGTCTACACTATGGAGAGAATCGACTCTTTAGAAGTCAGTCTTCTAGCATTTGGCTTAGCGGGTCTGGTGCAGACCCCCCAAATCAAATGCTGAGGGTAGCACCCGAGAGGGTCCCATACTTCCCATTCTGAGAGTAATAAGGGAAGCCGTATGTTCCTGTTGGCCTCCCACAGTGTAGACGCTGCAGCGACTCGGCTTAAATTTCAAATTCAGCTATGCATTTTGTGTAGCTGGATGCCATAGCTTAAGCTGACCTGCCTGGTCTAGTGTAGATCAGGTCCTAGAACTAAAAATATAAGCTACAGCCCCTTTGAGCAGAAGAGTCAACCTTTCATTGGTATTAGATGTAACAACCCACATAGATGGTGGATTGGCACAGAATGGAACCTATCATTTTCATTCATCAGCTGGTTATACTTATACTTATACTTATACTTATACTTATACTTATACTTATACTTATACCATTTGTGTAGTAACCCTCCTGTACCATAAAGAGTTTCTGTGTGTGTGTGTGTGTGAGAGTGTACCATAAAGAGTTTCTCTCTGTGGGTATGTCTACACTACCCCGCTAGTTCGAACTAGCGGGGTAATGTATGCATACCGCACTTGCTAATGAAGCCCGGGATTTGAATTTCCCGGGCTTCATTAGCATAAGCGGGGAGCCGCCATTTTTAAATCCCCGCTGCTTCGAACCCCGTGTAGCGCGGCTACACGGGGCTCGAACTAGGTAGTTCGGACTAGGGTCCTATTCCGAACTACCGGTACTCCTCGTGAAACGAGGTGTACCGGTAGTTCGGAATAGGCACCCTAGTCCGAACTACCTAGTTCGAGCCCCGTGTAGCCGCGCTACATGGGGTTCGAAGCAGCGGGGATTTAAAAATGGCGGCTCCCCGCTTATGCTAATGAAGCCCGGGAAATTCAAATCCCGGGCTTCATTAGCAAGTGCGGTATGCATACATTACCCTCCTAGTTCGAACTAGGAGGGTAGTGTAGACATACCCTAAGTGTGTGAGTGTGTATATAGGTGCGCCTACACTGCACTATTATTTTGAGATAACTAGTGTTATTTTGAAATAACAATTCAAGCATCTACAAAGCCTTTCCATTATTTCAAAATAATTTTGAAATAACGGATGGCTTAGTCCGGAAGCTGTAAGCCTCATTCTATGAGGAAAAAATGCCTATTCTGAAATAGCTATTTCAAAATAAAGGGTGTGTAGACGCTCCATTCATGTTATTTCAAAATAGCCCCTCACCAGGGCCATTCTAACTTATTCCTCCCCAGTGCCTTCTGGGGCTCTAAATCGAGATCGCACGTCTACATTAGGGAAGCCTGCCTTGGACTAATTTTGAGGCTTCCCTGCAGTGTAGATGTGTTATTTCCAAATAACTATTCCAGAATAGCTTATTTCGAAATAAGTGTGCAGTGTAGACGTACTCTAAGTATGTGTGTGTGTATATAGCTAATGAATCACAATTAGCTCGCGAGTAACTAAAAAATGAACCATAATTAAAATGATAATCATGATTAATTGCCATTTTAATCACACTGTTAAACAGTAGCATATCAATTAAAATGTATTCAATATTTGGATGCTTTTCTAAATTTTCAAATATATTGACTTCAGTTACAACGCAGAATACAAAGTGTACAGTCTTCACAAGCCAGATGCTGCATACAAAATTGATGCATAGCTGCACATAAATAGTGTATTACATATCTCCAGTTGGCCTTCAGAAAAAAAATATACTCTCCTGAGAGTGATGAATGTCCCAGAGGTCGGTATGGGGTTGTCATAGAGTCTTGCCGTAGTCTCTGTGATATTGCACCAATGTGACGTAAAGGGAGAGAGAAAGCGGGGACCTTCATAGCCTCCTGACTACTTCCCCAGCCCTGGGAAAGTTCCTATCTCAGATATGTAGTAAAAGAAGAAGAAACTAAACAATAACATTTTCATACAGTTAGTGGTCTACAAAACGTGGGGTTGGAAAAAAAGCATGAAGGCTTTTAAATAGCCTCAACTAACTCATCATAATGATGAGATCGGATTTCTTTAACTGTCTATTTTTATTGTTCCTTTCAGCAAATGCAAAATTCCCTATCAAAAGCCATTAGTGGATTTGGACAGCCATTTCATTTTGCATAGCCACACAGAGCTTTAGGGGAAAAAATTCTTGAGAGCACTTTTTTGACAATGGTTAAGGCAAGAGATCACTACTTAGAGGCTAATGAGTTGTAAGTTACGATTCCCAGACCTAAATTCGCAAAATATAACCCTGCTAGTAAAAGCCTGAAGAGCAAGAGATCTGGCAGTATCTCTGCAAATGTTGGGGATATTTCTTCACCCTCCTGGCACACGGAAAGAATGTGTGAAGCATCCATGGGCTTTGTTTTACATGGACACCTCCAAAATTTTGTTTCTGAAGAGAATCCAGCCTATTCAATGTGAATTGGGGAGGGTTGCAGGTGGAATCAAGTTTTAATTAATATAAAGAGCTAGCTTTTGCCCCATCGACACAATCTGTATGTAATAAAGGGTATATGCTGCAGACCTAGCTCAAGAACAACCACAGAAAGAAAAAAAATCCAAAGTGAGCAATTCCAGAGTGAGCTATAATTTCTTTTCTGGCCCCATCTTGAGCTAAGGGAGATATAATTTGCTGCTGCCCTTCAAAAGCAATAAATTACTGACCCCCTGCTCACTGTCATGCAGCAGTTCAGTTCCCTTGCATGGATCATTATGGAAACACAGCCAGTACCAGTCCTTTCCTATTGCCTGTCCTGGCGTGTTCTCTTTGTCTGCAGGGAATAAGGGGATGGCGTTATATCTTCACATACATATGAAGTGTGTGTAGGAGGGGGCATCTCATGCATCCACATAACCCCATGCAGATGAAAATCCCAGGTCAGATTATAACTCAACATTAATAAACCTTGGTGATGTTTCATGAAGAGGCAGATCTTGAACGTTGGGTGTGGAGAGCATAGGAGGGTGAAGGGACTTGAACTATAGCCAATGTCATGCTAGCTACTGTGATGTTGATAAGCTATCTAGAGCCAAGTCATGAGAGCATATAACACCAGCAACACCTGCACTTTGAGAACACAACTGGGCCTCTGCTTTCTAGACAGGTTTCTGGGCAATAATATCTGTTTTTCAGTTCAGCTACCGTGAATATGCGTTACCATGGTGACAGGGAGACTTTGGAAATTAACTTTGTTTTATGATTATTATGGAACATTTGTATGTGAGCAGGTGAGCTTTATTTCACATTCAAGCTTTGAAGATACAACTGGCAGTTTGAGGATGTACAGCTCTTCACGTGAAACTCCTGAATGGGCGAGCAAACAATAAAAATGGAATTGAGCCTTACAGATGCATCAAGCTGAATCCTTAGCTGGTATAAATCAACGTGGCTCCACTGATTTCAGTGGAGCCATACTAATTAATGCCGGGGGAGGATCTGCCTCTTAGTTTCTATCCATTTATTATAATCCTTTTATAGGGTACCTGGGCATGTGGACAACACTTAAACTATTTAACCAGGCAAACATGTCAGCTGCAAAATTGTGCCTTCTCCCTTCCATGTCTACTGCCCTTGCTCTGAAATTTCCTTTCTTCTGCTACACACATTCTTTTACTACCTCTCAATTGTAAAAATGAAGTTCTAGTGACTATCTCACAGTGAGCATACTCTCCAGGCGCTGATTTCCCTTAGCTCAACTAGTAGTGACCTGTGTTTTGCAAGTTATAGAGTAAGCATAACTCATTCTGTATTATATTGGCCTATGTTGTTGGGTTAGAGTGTTTGTAACTTTGCTATCTGTGATAATAAAACTATTACAATTACAGAAGGCTTTTCCTACGTAAGACTGTTGCAACAATGCATGTTGGTGTTCCGAATTAAACAGGAATTCTAATAATGTTGGGCCTTATCTTGGGATGATAACCTTAGAATGTTACCTGGGATTTTTATGTAATGGGTATAATTAACACATGATCAATAGATCAGGCAACCCCAGCAGACAATCCATATTTACTGGGTTTCCCCCTGTTAACTGGAAGTTTGCCAATGCCAATGGATAAGCAAAAGAGAGCAAAATCAAGATTTGTGGGCTCTCCACCAAAAACTGAGGACTGATTGTAAGGAAATCTTACATGACCTGTAAGTAGACTAGGTGTCTGTCTTCAGGACTGAACTTCTGGGAGTGTATTTGTAATAGAGGGATAGAGGGCTTGTGTTCTGCTACATGCTCTTCATAACAACCCACATAACAACAATTAGGTAAGCATTAAGATGCAGTGTAAGCAGTTTGGTTTGGGTTTTTTAATCAACAAGGTGTTCATTTTGATGGCAGGGAGATATGCTAGTGGAAAACTAGATCTTTTTTTAAAAAGAGGTGGTAATTTAATATTGGAAGATAGTAGGCAGTATGAGGGTATGTCTACACTACCACCCTAGTTCGAACTAGGGTGGCTAATGTAGGCATTTGAACTTGCAAATGAAGCCCAGGATTTAACTATCCTAAGCTTTATTTGCATGTTCCCGAGCGCTGCCATTTTTAAATGCCCCATAGTTTGAACTACCTGCAATGAGGAGTAACGGTAATTCGAATTAGGAGCTTTAATTCGAACTACCTAGTCTATGCCGCGTGTAGTCGCGGGTAGGTAGTTCGAACTACGGGCATTTAAAAATGGCGGCGTCCAGGAACATTCAAAAAAAGCCCAGGATATATAAATCCCGGGCTTCATTTGCAAGTTCGAATGCCTACATTTGCCACCCTAGTTCGAACTTGGGTGGCATTGTAGACATACCCTGAGTGAGGTAGATGTGTACAGATATTTATTATTCATCTAACCAGTTTCATATATTCAATCTTCATGTTCTGGAACAATGTTTTAGTTGTTCAGTTGCATTCCAGAGATCTATTGTTCAATTTGTGGACTGATCACTTTTTGAGGACGCTATTTGAATTTCCAGCCTGTATGTCTCACATTTACCCATGTAGATTCTGGTCTGTGTGTGTGAAAATGCTTTAAAATTATAAATAAGTTTTGATTTCAGAATGTTCCAGAATTTATTTTGAAATGTGTTGTAAAAACGCTTACTGGACATTTTTGGTTTAAAAAGGTTTCGTTTTTATTCTCTTCCCCCCCCCCTTCCCTCACCCTCTTTGTCACCATACATCTCCCTTTTCCTTTTTTTTTTTGTTTGTTTGTTTCATTCTGCCACTAAAAGTGGGGGGAAAGGAAAAGGAAAATCTAAAAACCGTTGGGGGGTTAGTTTTATTTTTAAAAAGAAACAGAAAATGCTGAGGGAAAATAAACTATTTTAATGATTTTTTTTTTAGTTTTGATTCAAGTGTACAACGGAATCTGAAAATTTTCAAGATGAACTGTCAAGTTTTCCTACATTGCACCTTGAACAAAGGGATAGAGCAGTCACATTTGGGGAGAGTGCTAGGAAGTCTGGCATATGGTTGGTTGAACTCAGGTCTTCATACTGGGGTGTGGATACTAGAGCCCTGGGTTTGGCCTTGGGTTACAAAATTCTTAGCTTTGGGTTGATAATCAGTGTAGAAGATCAAGACATCAAGGTTCTCTGACCCAGGACCTGCTGACTTGAGTTTCAGTGATGCTGGGTTTACACTGCAGTGTAGACATACCTAATGAATGAATAGTGATAGAAATGTAGCCATGTTAGTCTAGGGTAGCTGAAAGAAAATACAGGACTATAAAGTGCTACATAGTCTTGTATTTTGTTTCTAATGAATGAAGTCCCTCTGAAATCCCCCTATTGATTTTGATGGGGCCAGGACTTCACAAATTGTGAAGTCTGATGACAAAATCTTGCCTTCCTCACTCCACAAATCCTCCCAATGGCATCAGTGGAAGCTGTGTGTGAACAAGGGAGCAGGTTCAAAGAAGAATTACAAGAATGATTTGTGGCTGGGAAAAGATTCCTCAAAATAAGGAATTAAAGGAGCTCAATATATTTAGCATTTTGCAAAGAATATTGAGAGTCAACTTGATCCTGATCTACACAGGCAGAATATACCTCATGCCTGAGATTTCTGTAATCTAGGTGGCAAATATATACCAAAATCGAGGAATATCAGCAAAAGCTAAATTGGAAAAATGCATATTTTTTACAGGTAGGGTGATTAACCACTGAAACAGCTTACAGAAAGATTTGGTAAATCGTCCATCACTTGGAACCTTTGGATGGCTTTCTAAAATATACCTCCTAATTCATCTACAAGTTTTTGGGCTAGAAGCAAGAATCACAGTGTGAAATCTTTGACATGTGTGATGCAGGTAATCAGACTAGATTATCATAATGTAGGGTCTCAATTTTATTTACATGAAAGCCCCTTGACAGCACTCTGGCAGTATCTGGAGAACTCGGCATCAATGAGAATCAGAGATAGGATCTGTGAAAGTGTATTTAGTAAGGGTAGGATATGGCCAATAGTGACTGTAAATTTTGAGGATGCAAAGCAAAGACATATAAACCAAGTATTGTCACAATGTGCTGTGACTGAGTTACACTGAAGATATGAGTATGATGTCAAAACATTATGCAAAGTCCTATGAAAAAAATTATATGTGGCTATCAAATTAGACTCAATAAAGGATAGGGGTGGTAATAAAACAGAATATTTCATTTGTTTGGTTTCTAGTCCAATTCATTCAATGTTGTTTTATTTATTATGCCAAATTATCAGACTCTCTTTCCATTGCTGTCTGTTTAATCTGGAAGGCATAGAGACTATTATTGCTGAAAACAATGAGAATGTTTTCTTTCTACAAATGTATACTTTAATGATGGGTTTAATGGAATGACAGCAGAAGGGGAATTATGATTATAATAATAGAAAATTCATTGCATTTTAGGGGCAGTGGAGAAACACATGTATGGAAGGATAATACTTACAGAAAACAATGATGTACAGTACAACTCAAAGATCTGCTTGCCCCTTCACAGCACATATCCTGGTGTTTTTTAATAAGGGGGTTTTATTTGCTGCTTCAATTTATTTTGGACATTGATAATGTGCATTACTTAAATATTTATATGTACTATCCCAAAGTCCTCCATCAACACAAGTGCGGCTGACGAGAGTCCGATAAAAACCTGATTAGGTTGCTCTGTGAGTAATAGTGACAATGCCAACGGTGAAGACACATAGTTTCACCGGGAATGGAACATAAAGGCAGCTTGTCCGAAGAGATCTGTGTGGTCTCCTTTTCCCATGTGGTTCCCCCTTTGGAGTATTTGTCAAGCACTTGATGAAAACAGTGCGGTTTAGGTGCACAGTTAATGTAGTTCCTTTGATTTTCTTTTTTAACTCCCTATAGTTCCATGGCCATATGTTCTTTGACATTCTTTTTAATTAGTGACAGATGGATGATGGAATTTTAGATCTTAAACTGGCTTTCATGCTGTTGTGGTATTTTTAAAATGACACTTCCTATATACATCCATCTCTTAAATTACTTTGACTTCTCGTTGGGTTCTTCCCCCATCCCTGCCTATCCATCTCTTGTGCTGCTTCAAACAAGTTCTAGAGGAGAGGAGGAAAAACATTACCAATACTTATTTTAGCATTGAGGTTATTTCTGATGCTTCCAAAGATCCTGAAGATCCCATCTGATTTTCATTGTGTAATGTTGTCAGGGTATCTGAACAGAAATCTTGGTACGTCAAGAGAATTAACAGCCAGTTCTAAAAAGTTTGATGCCCAATTATAAATATGTGGCCAAAAAAAGGGAGGTGGTAGCAAAGCAAAGATAAATGAGGCCTCTCCAGTATAGGAGGAACTACAGTCTGCAGCCCACACTTCATGAAGCTCAACTTTTAGCTCTGTTCTAAGGCAGTAGCAGATTTTCATCTTCCTTCTAAACATGATGTGTTTCTTTGGCTTTCTCCTGTGATACCGCCCTTTCTTCAGTATTCCAATGAATAGAACCCTTTGGGCACTAATAGACTTAAATTATTTCTTCCTCCTTGCTCATTAAATGGTACCTGGCTTCCATTAAAGCTGCTACTGCTGTATTGGGTAGCTGTAATTTTATGGGCGTCCACAATATATCAGTTCTATCCTCTGACAGATAATGAAATGAAGAATATTTATTAGCAGTTAGGCCTCTCTTTGAGCTATTAATCCAGTTTTTTACTTCTTATCGACAGAGAGGAAGATTTAGGTTTAAGGATGTGATTAATGGAGATGAGTAAACCGGCTGAAAATTATAGCCTTAGTCAATGGAACAGGCACTATTGTGAAAGATGTATCTATGGGTTTAAGTTGGACCAAGGCAATACAGACCCCTGGTGGAAGGTCTCCAGTAGAGGAAAGTCATCCAGGAGCAGGTGGTGAGACAACATACATCCTCCACAATGTCTACTGTGGTGGGCTCCTGGTCAACCCAGCCCCTAAAATGGTCACAGATGGTGGTGTGGATAGGGTGGTTAGTGATTACTCTGATTTGGTGCACTCTCTGTATAATACTAGCTATTATAGCCCCCGTGACACCTACAACATAAGGTTTAAATCTGTCCTTCTCTGAGGGAAGGCAGGAGGATGTCAGTCCTCCCCCCCCCCCACACACATATACACTCTACCTTGGGGCATAGGAGGCCAGGTTGTAATTTAAATCAGCAATGTGAATTTTAGCTGCCTTGGTGAGTAACATCTTGTGATCTGACTGCATGTGAGTGTTCTATAGAGCTGACAGTGCAGGCTGAGGAAAGCAAAGGACAGAGCGTTTGAATCTACCATTTGCCGTCAGCAAGTCGCTTGAGAATCCCAGAGAAAAAGGAGGTGCTGAGGTGCAAAGTCCTGTGTATATTATTATCACCATCACCAAAAAAACCAGAAAATTGTCTGGTCAGTGCTTTACAATGTAACAATTCCAAGTAAAAGGCACAAACTTGCACCACATGACTGAATGTATGAAGTCTTATATTAAATATAAACGTGCTTTCTCTTCTCCCCCAAGTAAATTTAGCAGGGAGGCCATTGTGCAGCACATGTGGGTGAATTGTCCTTAGTAAAAAACATATTGACAACTTGAGGGCCCCAAGATTAATCTCCTGGGGTCTACGGCAATGGTACAATTAAGGTGACAAGATGTCCCAATTTTATATGGACAGTCCTAATATCTGGGGCTTTTTTCTTATCTAGGTGTCTATTACCCCAAGTCCCATCCTGATTTTTCACACTTGCTATCCAATAACCCTAGGTCCAATTGACTTCAATAGGAACTGGCTTGTAGTAGTTATACTGAATAGCTCCTATTAAGAAGGATTTGGATTAATTAATTTGGCTAGTAGATGGCAATCCATAGAGCTGTTAAGTTGCACTGCACTTCAAAGCCCTCAGGTTACGTCTACACTGGCATGATTTTCCGAAAATGCTTTTAAAGGAAAAGTTTTCCGTTAAAAGCATTTTCAGAAAAATCGCGTCTAGATTGGCAGGATGCTTTTCCTCAAAAGCACTTTTTGCAGAAAAGCATCCGTGGCCAATCTAGACGCGGTTTTCCACAAAAAAGCCCTGATCGCCATTTTCACAATCGGGACTTTTTTGCAGAAAACACTACTATGCTGTCTACACTGGCCCTTTTGCACAAAAGTCTTTCAGAAAAAGACTTTTGCCCGAATGGGAGCAGCATAGTATTTCTGGAAAAGCACTGATGATTTTACAGGAGATCATCAGTGCTTTTCCGGAAATTCAAGCAGCCAGTGTAGACAGCTGGCAAGTTTTTCCACAAACTCAGATGATTTTGTGGAAAAACTTGCCAGTCTAGACATAGCCTCAGTGTGCCTCAGAACCATGTTTGAGTTTCAGAGGCTCACCCAATCCCCAGTAAGGAAACGGTGAGTGATGTTCTGTGGTGTTTACCATCAAAGATGACAGCTGGAGACCACACACCTATTAGTTCTCTGTCATTTTTCTAAAGCACTCACTGCCACTGCCTATTGTTAAATTTTGCAAGTGTTCCTGGTTGTCATTTTGCTGCAATCCATGACCACTTCCCAGTCAACAGAGGTAGGAGAGTTCATGTAGCTTAAGTATTGTCCTGCTTTCTGGACTCGGAGTCCCAAAACAAGCCCATAACTTGTGGAAGATATCAACACGCTGGCGAGGACGAATAATAAAAGTAATGGAATGTGTGCAGTTCTTAGCCAGTAATGCCTAGCACTGTCTGCTACCTAACTCTGAGTATCTGATTCATCCTTAGAAGTGAGATGTCAGAGAGAAGTATGTTGTCTTTCCCTTTGAGAATCTTGCGTATGAATTCTGAGACTAGTTGCAAAGGAGGAAACTCCACTTCTGCTGCGGAGCTGTGTTGGAAGAGCATATTGCAGGCTTACAGAAGAGGTATGAAGCTGCTACACCTGTAACTGTGAAACAGTTATGAATGGCTGATGACAATTAGCATAAAAACCATCTATACAGCATATTTCACTCCGGTAAAGAAAACAAGTGTAGGGCAAAAGGAACACAACACGTGTGGCCTTCGTAGCTCACAGCAAGCCTTCAAGGGCAACACTTTTACAAAGAGAGTCCTGAACTAGGACTCTAAATTATGGCCAGGTAAGAAACTGTGTACGGAAACAAACAGTGTATAAAAATGCAGTTAAAAGAAACCACTCTAAATGCAGGTGTCACATAGAATATCATTGCATTGTATAGTTCAGAGATGGAAATACCTCCTAAATAGTCTAGTACAGTGGTTCTCAATTATGCATATGCATATGTAAAGGTCTTCCAGGGGAAGTTATGGAGATATTTGCCTAGTTTTATGATATAATATGCACTAGAGAAGTTAGTACAAATTAAAATTTCCTACAGACAAGGACTTATTTATTTTAATTTATATATTATACACTGAATTGTAGATGCATGCCTTTTCCATGTGCGCTTATATCATTGCCCAAATGTGAGCCACATGTATTAAAGTTTCCCAACTCATTGTTTTCATACAACCATCTATCATTCTCCTTCATATTACTAGCCCTGCCAAGGAGCCAATACCCCAGACTACTATGTTGCTCTGCTCTAGTGGGAAGGCCAGTGCTCCTCTTATCTGTTGGCGCTTTGCCTTACTTTTGAGAGCCTGGGCCCTCTACACTCACTGCTGTTACATCTGACTGCAGGCCGGAGCCTCAGTCATCTGACACCCCACCTTGCCTGAGTGCCCCAGGCCTACAGGCCCAATGCTACTCTGCCAGGCAGCAGTTCAGATCCCTGAACTGCTGGCTGCCCCTTCCCCAGCTTGATGACCGGGACTCCCATACTCACTTGCTGCCTGGCCTGGACTGCAGGCTTGGGCCTACTGACTGTGATATAATTTTCCCCTGAAGTGGGTCTCCATAGAGGCATTGTAGTGAGGGGGCATGGTCTCCCTAGTTGACGGATGGGGAATCAGCTATGACTGTCTTACATGAATTAACAGTGGGAATCAATTATCAACTGCGTGAATTATCCATGACAGGAATCTTTAAATAAAAATGGATGACGCTCTCACAGATGTGCTCTAATTCAACAAGTGTTGGGGCCTGGTGAAATTCAATGGTCTGAATGGTGCCAGGTGTCAGACTAGAGGATCATCATGTTTCCTTCTGCTTTTAAAACTTAGTAGAAAGTTCAAGGGAGGATAGGCTCTCTTGGGATCTCCCATAGCTGTCTTTGCTCAGCAGGGCCAACAGGAGTGCAGACTTATGTGTCTGTAAAGTAAGAATATATGACTCAAAAACACACAGGGAGAGAAGTACAGATGTGCTATTTTCCAGGTATCACTTTTCTAACAGTAGTTTAATGCCTGAGAAACATTGGTATGGGATTTATTTTATTGCATATCATCAATATTATTTTGTATTACAATAACACCCAGAGGCCTCTGTTGACAACAGGGCTCCATTGTGCTAGGTACTGTACAAATACATAGTGAGACAAAAGTTCCTGCTCTTATGGTTTTACAGTCTAAATAGATCAGCCAGACAAAAGAATATGGAAGCAGTGGGTGGGGGAAGATATAGAATTACTTCCCAGAATCACACAGTAGATTAGGTTGAACGGAAGCAGAGAATAGAACCCTGAAATGTCTATCCTGCGTTCTTTTGTCTCCCGCTACCTCCTAAATTTGTCAGTTTCTCTTACAGGTGAATGTTTGCCAATTAAAGCTCATCAAAAGATTACATATGTATTAAATATTTACACCCAAGCTGTTACACTGAGGAAACAGAATATATCCTTTTCTTTTAGAATTAATTTGCTTTCGCTTTTAAAGGAATATAATTAGTTGAATTTCTCTCCGAATATAATTACTTGATAGATATTTAAATTAGTTAATCATGCCTGCTTAGAAATGTGACAGTTTTATCATTATCTATGCTCCTGAACCCATGTTTGTTTACACATAAAGAACAAATGGCTTGCCACTTTGGTGTTTTTGCAGGAAGATGGGATGACACTGAACATCCCGTTATGCAGGGAGTAATTTCTTATGTTGTGTGGCCAATTTAACAGTCTCCCATACTGTTTTCCTATTTGATCCATTGAAATGAGAGTCTGGTATCTAATTTCCAAAGGAAGTAGAGTCAGTTAAATGAAGGCTGATCATATATTGTTTAGAAAAGAACTGCTAATTTGGCCAGAGACAAATACGTTGTCATTGGCTGTCTTGCGATATTTTTCTTCACTTTAATAAAGCTGTTGTGTGAAACCATGGCTCCACTGAAGTCAATGACCTTTTTGCAAATGACTTCAGTGGAATGAGGTTTTACCCACCGTGTATAGGTGATCCTACACATTTTGAAGCCAGTTCCTACAGATAAAAAGATAAGTGGTGATCAAAACCGGTTAGGCTTGGTAGAATTCATTCAGTTTTTATTCTTTTAAACTTAAATGGATAATATGAATGTTTATTTTTAAGCAATTTCTTCCATTGTTATCCACTTACATTTTCTGAGTTCCAGAGAATTATGGGGAGGTCAGGTAATAGCTGGGGGGGGGGAGAGGGATAGCTCAGTGGTTTGAGCATTGGCCTGCTAAACCCACAGTTGTGAGTTCAGTCCTTGCAGAGGCCATTTAGGGATTTGGGGCAAAAATTGGTCAGGGATGGTACTTGGTCTTGCTGTGAAAGCAGGGGACTGGACTTGATTTGATTACCTTGCAAGGTCCCTTCCAGTTCTAGGAGATAGGCAATCTCCATTATATATATAAAAAAAAAAGACAATAGGAATTACTGTAAATACAAAACCTTAAAGGTTTACAACTGTTAAAACACAAGTTGTCTCTATCAAATATCAAAATACACAAAGTCAGTATCCTTAAATCAAACAGCACTTGTCTAACTTTGCCTATTTGTAAATTCCAATGATCAATTAAACTATTTTAATCAATCAGTGACTGTATAATGATATTGATATTATTCAACATTTATAGATAATGATCTAATCCATCCAAGCCTAACTATAGGGCAAAGTCATGATTGTCACATGATTATCATATGTTACCCTTGGGGAGGTTGCAGCAGGACTAAGAGTGATGAACACATTTGTAAACGGTAGCAAACATTTGGGCACTTTTGGTCTGAATTTTGAGTTCCTAATGAGCCCCAACAACAAAACCAACAACAAAGCCTGATTCCATGTCTCTTGAAAAAGAGGTCTCTATTGTTCTTCAGCATGTTGTAATATGCCTTCTAAAAAGAGATTGGCTAACCTTTTCAAAGGAGGTTTATTACGTCTTGATCCCCTATGCAAACAGGAGAATAGTTTTGTGTTTCAGACTTGAACTCCAGACACTTTGGCTTAAAATCATAACTCTACCATGGATACCCCTCTGAGAGTTCTACCACTGATGTTTTCTATGACAATTGGAAATGAAAAAAAGTCAAGGGTTTAAATATGTTAAATTACCGAAACTTCCTCTATATGAGTGAAGATGATAAAAAAGTGGAATTTCCATCCAATGGGGAAATTCTGATATTTTGACATTTCTTTTGATCTCAAATATAAATGAAAAGTTGAAATATCAAGTGCTTTTTATAGAAGAACATGTTCTGAAACATTACAGCAGCAAAATATCAGAACATTTCATTTCCGTCTGTTGGTTAAAATCAAATGTTTCAATAGTCCTGAAACTAAACACTTCATTTCTGACTGCCACTCACAAGGAGAAACAATAGTGCCTCATGGGAGATATAATCTGGACAGGACACTGGATACGTAGGGCATGTCTACATTAGGAAATTATTTCAAAATAACTAAATTTGAAAGAATAACTCCCAAAATAACAAAATTGAAATAGTGTGTCCCACCTACGGGGAAGCCTTGAAATTAGTCCAAGGGATGGTCTATTATTGTGGATGTGCTACCTTGATTTAGAGCCCCAGGAAGCACTGGGGAGTAATTACTTTGAATTATTCTGCGGAGTAGTTATTTCAAAATAGCAGCAGAAGAGTGTCCACACTACCACTATTTCGAAATAACAATTTCAAAATAAGAGTAATTCCCCGAGAAAAGCAGGACTACAGATTTCGAAATAACCAGCCCATTATTTCGAAATAACGGGCTTGGTTGTGTGGATGCTCTGCTTATTATTTCAGAATAAGGGGGGTTATTTTGAAATAACTAACTAGTGTAGACGAGGGCATAGAGAGCTTGGGGACCAGAGTGAGCTAACACCTCACTTTCATGATGCCCAGGTGCAGCTCAAGAAGGTGCAGAAAAGAAGGTTTAATTGATTTGAAACAGAAAGTTTCATTATGACTTTTCCAATGGAAAATGTCACCACATTCTATTTTTCCCACTGAAAGTTTGAATTATGACAATGCTAATTCCCCACAGGCACACTTTCGTTTCAGTTTTTTCAGCCAACTCAAATGTTTTAATGAACTAGGCCTTAAATATCTCTTTGCTTCCGTATTCTCTCTCTAAAACTGGGATATCAGTTCCTTGCTTCACAGGGTACAGCCATGGACAGAAATATCTACAATTTCTACAGAAGGAACCCTGATCAGGAAACCCCAAATCTGCAGGGCTCCTCAGAAGAGACAGTGATACTAAGATTGAAGCTTGTGAGCTGCAATTGGTTCTTTAATGTATCTCCTGCAGTGTCTCCTGATACTAAAACCCTGTGTGATGTCATTATTAACTAATGAGGATGCTTTTGTTATGTTATTAACTAAAAAGATTAATTTTCATGTAGTTGTTTTAACGACATATATAGTTAAGATAAATAGATAGATAGAACATTCTGACACCTCTTGCCCACGTGAACTGCCTCTGACTGCAAAACATCAGCTGCTGAAGTGAGAAAATGCAAGAAGGGCTCAATGCTGGTTAAGTATCATAGTAGGGGAGCATGGTATTTCCATCTATGATTGTTTTTTTTCCACCTTCAACTCTGCTCCTTTAAAACAAAAATGATGACATCTTGGTGAGCAAAGACAAAAAATAAATAAATAAAGCGACCCATCTCCTTTCATTTGGCAAAAGATTTGATCAGTACATATACCTGATCTGCTGATGCACTCACTGGAAGCAATGACCCACTTTGCTTTCATTGGATAATTTCCTTTTGAACTCCCTGTGACTCTGAGAGATGAAGTTATCCTCCTCTACCAATGAAATCAGTCAGAATTACAATTTTCAAAAAGCTCAAAACTGGGATTTTTTTAATGAGAGGGCCATAAAGTCCTTTTTCCAACACAACCCCTTTTACTTCACTCTCGTTAATCCTTGGGTGCTGTCACAATGGCTACGTCTAGACTGCAAGCCTCTTTCGAAAGAGGCTTTTCCGAAAGATACTTTCGAAAAAGCTTCCTTCGAAAAAGAGCATCTAGACTGCAATCTCTTCTTTCGAAAAAGTGAGCCGCTTTTTTGAAAGAGAGCACCCAGGCAGTCTGGATGCTCTCTTTCGAAAAAGTCCTGTTTGCATTCAAGAACGCATTTTTTCAAAAGAGCACTTTTGAAAAAAGGCGTTCTTCCTCGTGAAATGAGGACTACCACCGTTGAAAGAAAAGCCGCGTTCTTTCGATTTAATTTTGAAAGAACGCAGCTGTAGTCTAGACGTAGCTTAAGTTTTTTCAAAAAAAGGCTACTTTTTTCGAAAATATGCTGCAGTCTAGACACAGCCAATTTGCTATTGGTCTCAGTCTTTTCCCAGAGCATACATATTGTGCAGGGTCAAACCATCAGGTGGTATGAATTGCAAACCCTTTTGGTCCCTCTTCCTCCTCTCTCTTGTACAATCATGAAATCTGCTTCCTTTTCTAGCCGGATATTAAGTAAAGCCCCTGTGATATTTCAAACCTCTTGCGGATTACTGTGAGAAGAGGGATGGACTATTCTAGTGGGTGTGGCATATTTCACTTGGCTACCTGCACCATCAATGTCCCATGTTGGTTTCTTTCACAGCAGAGCCTCCTCTGAAAATCAATGGGGCTAGAGCCTCGTCATGCAAGATCACTCAATGTGGACCCCGCATTGGATTCAGTGAAAATTTCACTGGCTGAGAAACTAGGTCTTACTCCCCAGAAATATTTGGGGCATGTTTTCAGCCCTGTTTTCCCTCTCCTTAAGCCATTCAGGTTTCATGAAGAAATCGACTGGAACCCCTAGCTAGGAATATCCCAATGTAGGGGAGTCTTCAGTGGGAATGTAAATGGAAAAGTCAGTGATAATGCCACCCTGTTTGAGCCTTTGGTGCTGGGCCATGCCTCTCACCACTCACAACATGATGCTGATACATGGGAGAAGGGTGTCAAAGCAAGCCCCTAATCTGTCCTGAATCCCTCTGCAAGTATGCCTGAAATGAGCAGGGGTGGCTGCTCACTCACCCCGAGGAGGAAGAACCCCTCTCTCAGCCCACCCAGGCTCAGATGGATCTGGACTCTTTAAGTTTGCAGAGGCCTAGGGACAGGGCAGGAAGTATAAAAGCCCAGCCCAGGAGCTCAGTAGGGCCCCAGCTGCTGGAGGGAGCAAAGGCCAATGCCGAGCTCTCATGCTTAAGCCCTGAAGACCTGGCAGAGGTAGACAATTGGCCTGGGACCACCAGGTCCAGGCACTGAAGATACTTTCTGTACCTTGTACCCACATGCAGAGTACCCGGACCCTGCGAACCTGCTGCTGACCACAAGTCAGGTATAGACAGTGGGGGAGTTCAGAAGTGGCCTAGGGGAAGCAGATGATGGTCAGACAGATCCGATAACCCTTTGATGTGTGTCGGCATGTTTCAGATCGGATTCCCTGCTGACTCCACTGGCCACCCAGGCAGCCTTGAACTGGGAGGCTGTGGAGTAGGGAGGGCCCACATCCCCCCTGCCACCCAATATATTGGTTGGCAGTCTCCTCCTCCCCCCTCAGGCTCCGAACTGTGTGTTTGCCTACCCTGCCCTAAACCAGAGTCTGGGCTAAACTGACTTTGCGAACTTTCCTGCCCGCCGTGAACCAGGGCCAAGGCTGCATTGACACTGGACTGGTGTGACAATGCAGCCTTCCCCACCCTCTGGGCCCCACAGTCTAAAAGGGGCCGCCGGACCATTCATTACAAAAGGGCCTATGCACAGGACCAGGGCCCAGGACTCAGCGAGACCACTTACAATACCTTTCTCTAGTGAAGTGAAGATGTTTAAAAAAGAAACCCCATTACAGACTACCCTTTTCTAGTCAATATAAGGACTTTCCACTAACGTTATCTACTGTTCCATACCTGCCACCACCAGCCAAAGGCCAGATTGAGGGTTGTTTCACATTCATACAAGGATGAATGCCCTTCAAGATGGGCAATACCACCACTTCTAGGGAATCAGGTAGAGCTGGCTCCACAGAACTGCTAAATCACTGCTCACACAGCTGGGCAGAAAGGGTCAGGAGGGACACGACCTTGATTCCATGCCTCAAACACACTCATGGCTGTGGCTACACAGTATGGTAGATCACACCCCACAACTGGTAGAGATGTGGTGCTGTTTTCCTCCCTCCCTGAACTAGACAGGAAAGTGTGACTCATCACATCACCCTCTCTCTCAAGCACAGAACAATGGATGGGACATTTAAATGCATAACAAGAATATCCAGAGTTAATTTAATGCCAGCAAAAACAGTAGAAGAGATGTTATACCTCAGGCTTCAACATTTAAACCAATTGCTAACTATTAGAGATCAGGTTGAGACCTAATGTAAGGGGCAGATTATCCTACATGCACTTACTGTATGGTTCTTATACTTCCCCTTGAAGCATCTTCTGCTGGCTTGTCAGAGGCAGGATATTGATTTAGACAAACCTTGGGCACAATCCAATCTGGCAATTCCTCTGTTCCCAACATGGGAATCCAACCCTATGAAAACACATCTATTTTTCTGGTGTAAATATGCAGATCAAAAGAGACATCAGGATTGTATGCTGGAATACAAAATGCCTTCACAGAGAAATGTGTACATAAAGAAAATCAACGCAGTGGCTCTATTTATATACTACTTACATTGAAAGGCAAACATAACCAACAAGCATAATTTATACATGTTTAATGCTGACTCCTTATAGTTCTCTTCCATTCTACATATTACACTAACTTCTGTCTCAGCAGCTTCCTATATTTTCCTTTCAAAATGTGAGGGGGTTTTGTATAGGTTTTAAAAGCAGACTAAGCCATGAATAACTTTTAAGGGAGAAAGGAAGGAAGTCCCACAGGGCTAATGTGAGAAATGCACCATTTTTTTCCTACGCTACAATCGTAGTTCTGCCCTGAGACAACGCAAGAAAATGTTATTGCATGCAGAAAAATTAAGTTTAGTGTCAAAGCAACTTCATCTACTCACTGACAGATATTACCCATTTTATTAGTTGTAACAGGGGAGCATGGGAGTTTCCATCTTTGGTTACCATACCCCAAAATAAATAGATCCAAATTCTATCAATTAGACTGAGAACAGAGGCCAGGTGGGACCATTTTGATCATCCAGTCTCACCTAGTATTAGAGTAGGTATCAGGGCTGGATTAAGACAAGTTGAGGCCCTAAATTATGTCATGTTTAAGAGAGCCATAATACTGCCCCCCCAAAAGTGTATTATTCTAACAGAAAGGACAATGAAAATAGAAATAAAGTTTTATATTTGCATAGAAATTGGTACATAGGCAACTAAAAAGTAGGGTTTTTTTTTAATTTAGAGATCCCTCATAATTTGAGTCCCTAAACTGTAGCTTGCTTAGCTTATACATAAATCTGTCACTAGCAGAAATGCTGCCAAAATATATGCTTTGTCATGCAAATGAGCACAAACTGAAGAGTCTGGTTATACAGTGTAGGATAAGGAAATAGCACTCTAAATAGATTGTGAGACTTATAGTGAAACTCACCATGTTCTATTTTTCATAAGGCATCAGAAAGTAGCGTGAGTGGCAGTGAACAGCTCCGCCTTTTATGTTTCTGTGGGTTAGTAAATAGTTATTTGGGGTGGAGCTGAATCCTTGTGGTTTCCTTGATTTTTTTTCTTGTTGTGTAAAGAAGCAAAGAAACAAACAGGGAAACCAACCTTTAAAAAAAATTAAAGAAGTCTCCAGCTCTGCCTCTAATTATACACCCCAGTTTCCGTGGCAGAGTACCAAACTGCGTTCTCATTGGTCTGACAAAGGACTGACTGTATTGGAACAGACATGGCTTCCCCCTCCTGACCGAAAGCAGCAGCAAAAGGGGGGGGGGGGGAAGCATGCCACATTTGATGTGGTGCAAAATATTAGTGCAACTCATTCATTCAGATAAACAGGGGAAGGCAGACTTGTGAGGGGATGGGCGGGTTTTCAGAAGTGTAAAGGTTAAAATGGACCACATGAAAACAGCTGGATTGCTCCTCCATAAAGGGTTCAATTGTGTAAGGTGCTGAATATTCTAGACCCGATCCAGCAGAGTGCCTAAGCACATGCTTATCTTTAAGTACTCAAGTAGGTCAACTGATTGGAATAGGACTGGGCATGTGCTTAAGGTCAAATGATGCACAATTTATATTTTGTTATATTTTATGGAAGGAAAAGAAGGAAAGGAGGGGGTCAAAATCTTTTTAACTTATTCACAGAAATAACAACTCGAATTAGATCCATGTAAGCTGGTAAAGCTCCAAGCAATGACATTGTTTAAAAATGAAGATACTGTAATTGAACTTACCTGGATTGTCTTTTCTTTTTTGTTTTGCTAATTTTGCTGCTAAAATTGTACTGTTCAAAAATATCTGCTAGTCTCCAAGGTGCCACAGGACTCCTCATTGTTTTTGCAGATATAGACTAGCCCAGCGACGCCTCAGAGACAACTTGACAAGTGCATCCAGAAATGCAAATCACAGTCTTAATAGCAAACCAGGGAACAACATGTGGGAAGCATTGAGTAGTTAGCTAATTAAGTAGTTATATTTTACTATTACTAGCGAATTCCCTAAAATCAATTAGTCGGATGGTAAAGATCAATGATTTACTCAGAGGAGGCGCTAGGGGATAACAGAACATATTCTCTGAATAAATAATACTAAGTTTCATGGGGCAGAAGAGTTGATTTTTAATGACAATCCGATGGAGTGTCAATCTATCAAAAATAAAGTGCCAATGTTATACATCCAGAACTTTCATGCCTACTTTACAAGGTTCCTTGGTCATTTTGATTAAGAGAAAGAGACAAGAGAGAATTGCTTAATGGTGCTTTACTTACAATATGAAATGACAGAATACATGATGCAGTAAATGATGCAGTGTATTGTCATTTGTACTTAATTAAGTCTGCAGTGCTTCAGAAGGCAGTGTAAATACAATGGCCAGCACTAATTTCTCAGCATTTTTGACCGCCTCAAATCCAATCTGTTTTGCTCAGTGCTTTGCACAGCTGAACCCTTTATGGAAGAATCTTTGATGGTTCAATGGTAGATTGTTAAGAAAAGAAAAAGTCAACAAACCAAAAGGACACAAATTGAAGAAATTACTGAATTGCCTGTATACCAATGCTAGAAGCTGGAATAAGAAACAAGAGGAACTGGATTTGCTCATTTATGAGTATGAAGTTGTCCTAGTTGGTATTGCTGATAGCTAGTAGGAAGAATCACAAAACTGGGATGTTCAAATCAATGTTTCTAACTTATTTGGAAAGGATCAAGTGGGCAAAAGCCATGAGGGAGAGGGTGTGGTAGGGCCATCCCTAGCAGGATGGAGGTTCTGGGGCAAATCACCTTTATGGGGTCCCCCTTAACATTTTTTGTATACATGGAAATCTGGTTACAGTGAACTTCAAGGACAGATGCTAGCCTCAGGTGTATAATTATAATGTTGTTATATTGCAGCTCTTTTTTATAATTGTAATGATGTTCATATAATTCAAAAACCTCACTGATCATGAACAGTTTCACATGACTTATTCTGAAATCTGCCTTGCAATAAACTCTGTTGTTAGATCATCATAATCCAGGTTTGATGCTACTTCCTTCTCAATGGATAGAATAGCAAGTCCACTTGGCCTCTCTTGAGACATAAGGTATGTCTATACTGCACACTTATTTCGAAATATGCTTTTCTGGAAGCAATACTCTGAAATTGCTTATTTCAAAATAGCATGTCTTCACTACAGGGAAGCCTCAAAATTATGCTACCTCGATTTGGAGCTCCAGGAGTCACTGGGGTGTAATTTCAGCATAGGCATTATTCATCATGGAATGAGGTTTACAGAAGTCAGAATAAGTCATCTGTAATTTTGAATTCATTTTGAAAGAATGGAATTGCTTGTGGAGATGCTCACATTGTTATCTGGAAATAACTGTGCTGTGTAGACGCACCCATAGTTGGCTGTAGGTACTTCTTAATAATGTTGTACTTGGAAAAACTTTGCTTCCCTTAAGTCATGGTGACTGTGATTGTCAGCAAAATCCTGTGTGCTATTGCTGTGTTTGGGAAGGCAGGGCCAAGTGATTTAGGAACCAGAAGGGCTTGAAGTGCAGTACTTGTTCCCTCAGGGATGAATTCTTGTAGCACCCAGAGCTATGTTTTCTCCGCCTTTCTCTGTGCCTGCTAGTGCTAACCATTGGATGCCAGCTGGGGGGTTAAGTATGTTGGAGAGCAGATCTGGGATGCACCAGACCCTGGAGCAGTAGCAGAATGCAGGCAGGAAGAGTTCAAGAGGCTGGCGGTGCACTGGAAAAGCTGGGTGATGCTATATCTTCCTCACCTCAACCTCCAATCTTTCTGTCCATCCTCAATTATCTCCCTCCCTGCAATGCTCTCTCTCCTCTCCCTACACCACTCTCCTTCTAATTTCTCCTCTCTCCTGACTCCTAATATTGATCCCTGCCGAGGAAGCATTCTCATGCCTAATTCACGCCCCACCTCCCCCCATCAAGACTAATCACATTCTCATCAAAATCAAATTGCCAGCACCCATGCCTCACACACTGTAGAACCCTACATGCAGCTGTTGCAAAACTCTTTTTTTGTCACATGGGGCTATGATTGACTTCTCCTTAGTTATATTAACGGATTAACGGTGGGGTGAGTTCACACCATCTGTCTCATTGAAGTCTGTCTGTGATTCATCCAAATATACTTAGTACTTTGCTCTCTTTTTAACAGAACAAAAGGTTTGGGGAGCAGCCTGTAACTCAGGGTCCCTGGGTAAAATGACCCCAAATTTGAACCTCTAGTGCTAGTCTGCATCCACTGGGGGCAGATTTCCAAGCAATCAGGGGAAACATTCAGATTTTAGAGCACTTAGATTGAGTTTTAATGCTCATAAAATGGTGGAATCCCTCTACTGACTTTCTGTAATTTGACAGCCTTAGTGGATGGTGGTAGAGTCGTGGGTTTCCTGGCAGTGGGGGTAAGGGAAGATAACTCAGAAGCAAACTATTGTAAATGCGTCCAAACAGATAAAAGCACAATACAAGGACTTAGTTGGTATCTATTACAGACCATCAAATCATACAAAGGAACAGCATGACCACCTCTTTGTGCACCTATCTATAATGCATAGGAAGAAAAGTTGTGGGAAGTTTAATGTAAGTGACATCCATTGGCAGTCTGATGCTGCCTATACTAAAATCTCCTTGGAATTTCTAAACTTTGCAGATTATAATGTCCTCACTCAAAACCCAACCTCTCTTGGGTTGCAACCGAGATGGTGTAATTCTAACCAGACCAATAACTTTGAGATTTAATACAGCCAATTTCACAAGGCTAAAAACAATTATGATCCAAATCATCTAGCAGGAAGAATGTAATAAGAAAAATGTGAAATGTGAAACACTGAACCATATGTTCAAAAAGCCACTATGCCAAGGGAGAAAGCTTTTTAACAAACAAACAAACAAAACAAAAAAACCAACCCCCCCAAAAAAAATCCCCTTATCTGGTTTAGAGGAGAGATGAAAGAATTATATATATAAAAGTAATATATAATGAAAGGAAGAAATAGGAAGTTAATAGTAATGAATATGAAATAAAAATTAGGAAACGTAGAAATTTGATAAGGGAAGCAAAGGAACACATGGCAAAATCTATGGTAATTTAAGGAGAATCCTGACAATGGTATGTGCCCATTAGTGGAAGGAAATTATAGAATTATCAATAATAATGCAGAAAAGGCAGAAGTATTCAATAAATACAAAATAGGGAGAAATAGAATATATGATTTCATCATATGGTGATAGCACTCTTTCCATTCTACCAGTATTCATGGAGGTTGCTAAATGGAATCATGAACAGAGGAATCTCAAATAGGAATAGAGGAACCTCATAGATAAAGGAATAGATATTTTATCTTTGCATCTGGCACTAATACAATAATAGGGTACATCTACACAGCAGTGTAATTTTGGAATAACTGACGTTATTCAGAAATAACATAGTCTGCGTCTACTCTGCAAGCAGTTATTTCATCATAATGTCAAAATAATGTTGAGTTGGAGGACTTCTTACTCTGACTTCTGCAACCCTCATTTTATGAGGAGTCAGAGAAGTCGGAGAAAGAGTGCTCTTTCTCAGACTTCCTGCTGTGTAGACAGTACCAGAAGCTGAGGTAAGCTGTTTTGACTTAAGCTATGCAGTTGACATAAGTTTCGGCTTTAGCCCTGCTATGTAGACATGTCCATATTGTGTAATACTGTGTCCAGTTCTGGTGCCCACAATTCAAGAAGGATGTTGTTAAACTGGAGAGTTCCCGGAGAACAACCATGAAAAGGAGTCAAGGGTCTTTTGATCAAAACATGCCTAATAGTGATATATTGGAACTGCTAAATTTATTTAGTTTAACAAAGGGTAGTTTAAGGCGTGACTTGATCACTGTTTGTAAGCAATGTTCCCTGTAATCTTTTCCATTCATGTGTGGAATATTTTTATGTGCACCAAGGCATATATGACTGCACCACCAGTAGAAACTAAAACCTAGCTGTGGGCATTCTGCTAATCAGCTGGATGGCTTGTGAATCCCTCCTGAGAGGTGGCAGAAATGCACAGCTTAAAGGGAAAACTGTTTGTATATATTTAATAATGGGCTCTTAAATGTAGCAGAGAAAGCTGTAACACAATCCAATGGTTGGAAGTTGAAGCTAGACAAATGCAGAATGGAAATAAGGCACATTTGAACTGTGAAAGTAATTAACAGTTGGAACAATTTACCCAGAGGGGTGATTGAGTCTCCTGAATTTTAAAATCAAGATTGGATATTTTTTCTCTGACTCGTACTATACAGGAGATCAGGCTAAATGACCACAATGGTCCCTTGTGGAATCTATGTATTTAAGAACATATCAAGTTGGGAGACTGTTCCGAGCATGTTGGGTGGTATGGAAAAAGCCACAGACTCCAGAGCTGGCAAAGGATATGTCAAGAAGGGAAAGGAGAAGTCTATGAGGGAAACAAATAAACTGCATTTCAAACTGCTTTTGCTTGTTATCTTTTAAGTAGTTGTAGAATATCCTTCTGGAGTGTCAATACTCCACTGAGAGTGCAAAATAAGCTGCACAAATTGTGTAGTTGATTTCAAATTAATTTTGAAATAGCTGTCTACACAGCACTTATTTTGAAATAAATCGTTATCCCGAAAAATCCCTTATGCCTTGAGGAATGAGGTTTACAGGGATGTCAGAATAGCGAGCCCATTATATTTTGAAATAACAGGCACTCTCAAAAGACGTGGTATCCCAAAATAGCTCTGCAATGTAGTCATAGCCCCTAAAGGAACATCTGCCCTGCACACGAAGCCCAGTAGAGGCCCAGGTTTGAGGTCAAGCACCACTTCCACCCATCTACAAATCAGTCCAACTCAGAGCAGCAAGCACTCAGAACCCAGGTTCTAGGCTCCCACACAAGGAAGTGGCCCCAGGCATCTGCACTGCTTTGGTAGCACTGGAGCCTGAGCCCCCGAACTCAAGACAGCGGGTATTTGACAGCAGTGTAGCAATCCCACTGAATCTACAGACCTGGTGTGAGAATAGAGAAAGGACGCAACCCAGCATAATGGGTGAAAGAGAGTCTGTGGGCCCAGCTAGACTCATCCTGCTTTACCTGCACCCAATGCCAGGGCTGGAGGAAGGGCAGAAAATGAAGGCGCCTGCCTCAGTTCAGAGCTAACTAGCAAGGAGGCAGGAGCTTGATTCAGCAGTCTGAAGGCTTGAACCAGAGCCCGTCTGCTTGGCAGCCACAGGAGCAAGTGAGCCCCCATCCTATACCTCTGGGAAAAGTGGGGAACCTGTTGGGAAACTCGAACTAAAGGGAATCTAGACTGTTGGGGCCACAGCCCAAATTCAAGGACTAAAATAGGGAGTGACTCAGCGTTCCTGGGCTAGGAACACAGGGGGACAACCAGTGGCAAATATAGGGCAGGGCGAGCAGGGCAGCTGCCCCAGGCCCCGCGCTTCAATAGGCCCCGTGCACGTACCCCGCGCATGCTACTTCCGGTCAGCTGCTGCCGAGACGCATGCGTGAAACGCTGCTTCCGGTCAGCTACTGCCGCGGCGCATGTGCAAAATTGTGCCTCCCCGGGACCTGCGGCGCAGCCCTGGGCCGTGCAAAGTTATCATCTGCCCCTGGGGACAACAGAGGGACAAGAGAACTGGGGGCCAGCCCTACCCCCTTTCCATCCACCTATTCAACAACCTAACCACTAAGCTACTCAGCCTTCAGGGACCCAGACTCCCCCTGGGTTTACATTTCAATGTAGCACTATCCTCAGTGACTCCAGCCACTGACTGCTCAAACAGGGGCAACTTATTTAGTTCTTACTGCCTCTTTGTTCTGCTATGTCAGATTGGTAGGTGAAGAATCACTTAGCAGTTCTTTCTCTTGCCTATTCCTCCACATAAAAAATACCCAGGAATCCTGCAAAGTGAGTGGAAAAGTTACACATACTTTTTGTGGGGAGGAATGCGGCTTGGGCGTCACGTAGGTATTAAAGCTCTGTCCACGTACAGAGCTATAGATACATCCTGAAATAAATAATAGACTACAACAATTAGCCCGAGAATACATTTGCAACTGTTATCTTTAGAGCCACGAGGGAGTGGAGAAGAAAACACTTCATGGGCTTTGCTGTGAGAGAGCCTCTCTTCCCTGCCATTTTACGTTGGATGAAAGATAGGAAAGATGCAGGGGGCCTGTGGAGATAGGAAGGTTGGGGGGTCCTCCAGTGGCACACTGGGTAAGGTACCTGCCTCAGCTGCCTAAAGCTGAGGTCTCAAGACCCTCCTCCCCCAGGGACAGCCATGATGTCCCCCCTCCCCCCATCCAGGGATTCAGCATACTGTAAATCACCAGCTTGCATGTGAATGGCAACACAGATCCCTTCCTTGAGCAGAAATAGGGCACTGCTTGCCTTAGGGCACTCAGGTTGACCTAGGCAGGCTAGAAAGCAGATGATTAATAGTGGCAGGTCCTGCATATCTGTCTCTTCAAATAAGGGCAAGATTATAGGTTAATTTTCTGACACTTGGTGATATTTGTGCTGCATCCTGTTATTGGAGAGACACACAGTCCCCCAGCCCCCTTTTCCCTACCTGGAGGGACAAAAGGGAAACTGGCCTGCTCGTTTACTGATCCATTCCAAAATGGCAGCTCAGCCTCTTAATACCCAGAGCTGTCTGGGTCTGTTCTAGTCAAAGGTCAACAGTGCTGCACACATGACAGTGTCTTCTCAGGCCCAGACAAGGGGGCAGAGGGAGGACAAAGGGGGCTCAGAGATTCAAAGGGGCCCAGAGCTCCCAGCTGTCACTGCTACTACTGCAGCAGCAGCAGCCATAGCTCCAGGGCTCTGTGAATTGCTGCGGGAGCACCAGAGCACCACGTGACTCTGAGGGCTGGGGCATGGGGGAGCCATGGTCTGGGAAGCACTAAGAGCTGACTGCCACCAGCCCCGCCCCTTCTGCCCAAGGCGGAGCTATCCCCTCAACTTTGTCCTGGGATCTGCGGCGGCTGTTGATCCTGCTGTGTCTCCTCATTCATTCTGCTCCACTCTGATGGCTAGTGGTGAGGAGAAGGGCTGCAGGGTAAATTGTGTTTAGAAAGTAGGACCAGTAGCTGTTGCTTTGGTCAGGCAGTAGACACACCACACCTCGAGGGCACAACCTGATCATTGTGGTAATGACAAGAACCTGGCATCTTGCTACACGCACCTGATAAATCTAGGAAAACCCATTCAGACACCTCCCTGCACCAAATGTTGGCTGATGTAGAAAGGGGCACAGTAGAAAGCCAATGACCCTCAACAGAAAGGAACCTTAATCCTTCCAGAACCTTCAAATGTTGTTCAAGGCACAAACAAATCTCTGACATGCCCAATCCTCACCAAATCAGTGTCCTAGAACATAAGAACAAACAGTCTTACTGGGTGAGACCAAAGGTCCATCTATCCCAGTATCCTGCCTGCCAATGCTAGATGCCCCAGAGGAGTGAACAGAACAGGTAATCATCATGTGATCCCTCTCTTGTCATCCATTTCTAGCCACTGACAAGCAGAAGCTAGGGACACCATTCCTGCCCATTCTTGCTAGTAAGTATTGATGGACCTAACCTCCATGAATGTATCTAGCTCTTTTTAGAACCCTATTAAAGTTCAGGTCCTCACAACATCCTCTGGTAAGAAGTTCCACAGGCTAACCATGTGCTGCATGAAGAAACAGCTTCCTTTTTTATTGTTTTTGTTTTAAACCTGCTACCTATTAATTTCATTTGGTGACCCCTAGTTCTTATGTTATGAGAACAAGTAAATAACTTTTCCTTAATCACTTTTCCCACAACAGTCATAATTGTATAGACCTCTATCGTATTCCCCCGTAGTCTCCTCTTTTCTAAGATGAAAAGTCCCAGTCTTTTAAATCTCTCGTCATATGGGACCCGTTCCAAACCCCTAAACATTTTTGTTCCACTTTTCAGAAACTTTTCCAATGCCAAGATATCTTTTTTGAGATGAGGTGACCACATCTGTACACAGTATTCAAGATGTGGGCGTACATGGTTTTATAGAGAGGCAATAAAATAAAATCTCTCTTATTCTCTCTTCTTTTTTTTAAATGATTCCTAACATTCTGTTTGCTTTTTTGACTGCTGCTGCACATTGAGTGGACGTTACCAAAGAACTATTCACAGTGACTCCAAGGTCTGTCTCATGAGTGGTTATAGCTAAATTATTCCCCTTGTTTTATAGGTGGAGGTGAGATTATTTTTATGTGCATTACTTTGCATTTATCAACATTCAAATTCATTTGCCATTTTGTTGCCCAATCACCTACTTTTGTGAGCTCATTTTGAAGCTTTTCACAGTCTGCTTCATTCTTAACTATTTTGAGCAGTTTAATATCATCTGCAAATTTTGCCACTTCGCTGTTTACCCTTTCTGCAGATCATTTAAAAATAAATAGATTAGGATTGGCCCCAGTACGAACCCTTGGGGACACCACTAGTTACCTGTCTCTGCTTTAAAAACTGACCATTTATTCCTACCCTTTGTTTCTTTTCTTTTAACCAGTTATCAATCCATGAAAGAACCTTCCCTCTTATCCCAGGACAGCTAACTTTACTTAAGAGCCTTTGGTGAGGGACCGACTCTATCAAAAGCTTTCTGAAAATTTAAGTATACTATATCCACTGGATCCCCCTTGTTCACATGCTTGTTGACGCCCTCAAAGAACTCTAGAATGATTTCCCTTTACAGAATCCATGTTGACTTTTCCCCCAAAAAATTATGTTCATCTGTGTGTTTGACAATTCTATTCTTAACCATAGTTTCAATTAATTTGCTTGGTACTGATGTTAGACTCACCAGTCTGTAATTGCCAGGATCACCTCTAGAGCCCTTTTTAAATATTGGTGTCACATTAGCTGTCTTCCAGTCATTAGATACGGAAGCTGTTTTAAAGGATAGGTTACAAACCATAGTTAATACTTCCGCAATTTCATATCTGAGTTCTTTCAGAACTCTTGAGTGAATGCCATCTGGTCCCAGTGACTTGTTACTGTTAAGTTTATAAATTTGTTCAAAACCTCCTCTAAGAACACCTCAGTCTGGGACAATTACTTAGATCTGTCACCTAAAAATAATGACTCAGGTTTAGGAATCTCCCTAACATCCTCAGCTGTGAAGACCAAAGCAAAGAATTCATTTAGTTTCTCTGCAATTACCTTTTATCATCTCTGAATGCTCCTTGAGCATCTCAATCATCTAGTGGCCCCACTGGTTGTTTAGCAACCTATTCCTGCTTCTGATGTACTTAAAAACATTTTACTATTACTTTTTGAGTTTTTGGCTAGCTGTTCTTCAAACTCCTTTTTGGCTTTCCTTATTATATTTTTACACTTAATTTGACAGAGTTTATGCTCCTTTCAATTTTCTTCACTAGGATTTAACTTCCAATTTTTAAACAATGCCTTTTTATCTCTCACTGCTTCTTTTACTTGGTTGTTAAGCCACGGTAGCACTTTTTTCCCCTCTTAATGTGGGTTTTTTTAATTTGGGGTATACATTTAAGTTGGGCCTCTATAATGGTGTCTTTGAAAAGTCTCCATGAAGCTTTCAGGAATTTTACTTTTGACATTGTACCTTTTAATTTCTGTTAACTAACCTGCTCATTTTTGTGTAGTTCCCCTTTCTAAAATGAAATGCCACAGTGTTGGGCTGCTGAGGAGTTTTTCCCACCACAAAGATGTTAAATTTTATTACATTATGATCACTATTTCCAAGTTGTCTAGTCATATTTACCTCTTGGACCAAATCAGGAAAGATATGAACAAATTGGACCAGATACTGTGCTCTACTTAGGACTAAATCAAGAATTATCTCTCCCTTTGTGGATTTCAGAATCAGCTGCTCCAAGAAATGAGTCATTTAAGGTATCAGGAAACTTTATCTCTGCATCCTGTCCTGAGGTGATGTGTACCCAGTCAAAATGGGGATAATTGAAATACTCCACTATTACTGAGTTTTCTATTTCTATAGTCTCTCTAATCTCTCTTATAATTTCATAGTCATTGTCACTATCCTGGTCAGATGGTGGGTAATATATCCCTACTGCTATGTTCTTATTGTTAGAGCATGGAATTACTACCCATAGAGATTCCATGGAACATTTTGGTTCATTTAATATTTCTATTTAATTTGATTCTACATTTTCTTTCATGTATAGTGCCACTCCCCCACCAGCACAACCTGTTCTGTCCTTCCGATATCTTTTGTATGACTGATATGACTGTATCCTGGTCCTCTCATGGGTCTTCATGACACAGTGCATAGAGAATTCTGGAATGGGTGTTGGTGGTTAGGAGATTGGTTGTGAATGTGTATGTAACTCTAAAGTACAGAACAGCAGGGGTAAAGAGATGTGAAACCGTAAATGGACTCTTCAGAAACCATCACATATTTATTACTGAGCTCCTGGTAAGAATCATTCAAACAGCAGTGCTGATCATAGAGCCAGAACACTGCTGCATTCTGGTGGTCTATATGGAGCTGTTTCAGGGGACCCGTTTGCATGATCCTAGAACTTAGCCCCTAGTGTTTACAATCTTATTTCAAAGATGCCAACTCTCCACTAGTCCTTGGTTAGACATAAAAATCTCAGACGGGTCAATGAGTGTCACCAGATTATTTGCTTGACCTTGCAGTGAACATAGCTCACTTTTTGTGCCATGTACTAGCAATGTTTTCTCTCTCTCTCTCTTTCTCTCTCTCTCTCTCTCTCTTTCTCTCTCTCTCTCTCTCTCTCTCTCTCATATTGATCTTAGCCTCCTGAAAACTTACACTGTTTGTAATAGCATAGAAAATTCAGACTCCTGTGAGCCAGGTCTTGACAGGTAAATGAAAGAAGAAAACTTATTTTAAACAATTTTGTTTTCAAACATAATTCAGTTCCAGAATGTGATTGGGAATCACAGTGGATTCTCTGAGCAAGTTACATATTCCTTAAGGTATTTCAATTTACCATTAAAGTAAATGCCATTGCAAGGAGGAATGGAGAGGAGAAGTTCAGGTAATATTTGGTATCATTATACATTCCCCTTCCTCCTCCAGCTCAGCTTAACTCTTTGCTGACACGCAGGCCAGAATTCTGCTCTCTTGGGACTTTTCAGAAAACATTGTACAGAGGTAAACCTCTGGGCTGTGTCTAGATTGGCAAGTTTTTCTGCAAAAGCAGTTGCTTTTGCGGAAAAACTTGCCAGCTGTCTACACTGGCCGCTTGAATTTCCGCAAGAACACTGACGATCTCTTGTAAGAAATCAGTGCTTCTTGCGAAAATACTATGCAGCTCCCATTCGGGCAAAAGTCCTTTTGTGCAAAAGATTTTGTACAAAAGGGCCAGTGTAGACAGCTCCGATTTGTTTTGCACAAAAAAGCTCCGATAGTGAAAATGGCGATCGGGGCTTTTTTGCTCAAATGCACGTCTAGATTGGCACAGACGCTTTTCCGCAAAAAGTGCTTTTGCGGAAAAGCGTCCGTACCAATCTAGATGCTCTTTTCCGCAAATGCTTTTAACGGAAAACTTTTCCGTTAAAAGCATTTTCGGAAAATCATGCCAGTCTGGACGTAGCTCTGGGGTTTTGTACTTATGGCTGTTACTGGTCTTCAATCACGTTTTAAAGAGGGAGTGCTATATACTTCTTCAGGAAATCAATACATGTAACAATCACAAATCACTTTGTTAACAGTTTAAAATATTACAAATAGTACTTGGAATACTATGAATAACTTTTCAACAACCACTCTTAGACGGTAAATTTACATAATTACTTATGCAGCCTTTTCCTCTTTTGTTTCTGTTAGCAAGATTCAAATTTAAGGCGTTAACATAACATTTTGTGTTCTTTTGCACTTACACTAACACATCCCCTTGATCCTCTCTCAGATATGATTTCTCAGTCTTAACAGAATGACCATATTATGTACTTACAAACTCTCCTGAAAGATGATTCCTCACTCTCACATGCCTTGGGGGACAGGACAGTCCTCGCCTACAGACAGCCCACTAACCTGAAACAAATTCTTTCTAGCAACCATGCATCACACTTCAAACATACTCACCCAGGAACCCACCCTTGCAATAAACCCCGGTGCCAACTCTGTCCACACATCTATGCGAGAGACAGCATCACAGGACATACCACATAAGCCACCACATCAGAGGCTAATACAGTGGTCTCCAACCTTTTTACACCCAGGATCACTTTTTAAATGACCGAACAAGCCAAGATCTACCACCCCGCCCCTTCCTTGAAGCCCCGCCCCTTCCTTGAAGCCCCACCCTCTCTGTTCTCTTCCTCTCCATCACTTGCTATCCCCAACCCTTACACTGCTGCTCCCCCCCCCCCCCAATTCTTCTGTAGGAAGAAGTTTTTGCAACATTTGGCCTGTCTAGACTTTACCAAATGTCAGAAAAAAACCTTCTTTTGGAAGCCCCTTTATTCCTCATGGAAAGAGGAATATAGGGGTGACCGAAAGATCATGTTTGCTCTTCCACTAAAAGAAGTGGAAGAACAAACACATCCCTGGATGCAGAAGAGTTTTTCTGGGGTATTTCCAGAATCCTGAAAAACTCCTGCAGTTTAGACGTACCCTCGCTGGGTTGAGACAGGACGTGTAGGCTCCGGGGTGGGAATGAGGGATTTGGTTGTGGGAAGGGGTGAGAGGTGCAAGCTCTGGGAGGAAATCTGGATGCAGGAGGAAGTGGATAAGGGAACGCTAGCTTGGGGAGGGAGTTCCAGGCCAGGCAGTGTTGGGGTCAGATGCAGGGTTAGGGTACTAAGTAAGACACAGACTTCTGGATGCAAGGGTTTAGGAATTTGGGTTGGGGTATGTGAGGGGCTCAGGGCAGGGGGTTCCAGTGTATGATAGGCTGAAATCTAGGGTCTGGGGGAAAGGGGAGGGCAGGAGTGTCATGATGCTGTGGCCAGATGGAGGCTTGGCCCCAATTGGGGGTTTGTGAGCCAGGCTTCATTTTCAAATAAAATATTATGTCAAACACAAAAAGTTTCTCTATTGTCTTTATTTCTGAGAAGGGCAGGGAACCTGCTTGAACAAGGTGCCAGTGGGGACAGGTTTCTGCGGCTGGGGACAGGAGAGAGGACAGGGTGCCAGTGGGGGCAGGTTTCTGAGGCTAGGGAGTGGGAAGAGGGAACAGGGGGCTGGGGAGAGGGAACAGGGAGTTGGAGAGAGGGGGGAGGGGAAAGGGGCAAGTGGGGGCAGAGAGTACCCTGCTATCGCCTCCTCCCAGGATTCTCCCCCCCACCACCACCCGTCCCGAGGGAAGTCGGCGCATGCCTCCTGCAATGCAGCCAAAACCCCGCAGGCACCTGCCCTGGGGCCAAACCCCCTTTCCCACAGAAGGGCTAACCCCCCACCTCTCCTGGTGGGGCCAAACCCCTGCGGGTGCCTGTCTGGGGCCAATCCCCCTCTCCCGTGGTGTGGAGCAGCGTGACCAACCCCCCTCCCCACGGCGAGGCCAACCCCCCCCCCTCGGGTGCCTGCCCTGGGCCAATTCCGGGACCGACACCAGCTCCCGCGGTGCAGGGAAACCCCTGTGCTCGACTCACCCCTCCAGCGCCGGTGGCGCAGGGAAGCTGACGCACTCCTCCTCCAGGGCAGATGCCCCCTCCGCCAGCATGCAACAGAGCTGTGGGAGGGGAGCAGCCCGCACACTTCCAGAACCCCCAGAAGTGACCTGGGCTTCAGACAGGACTTCCGTCCACCTCGCCGGAAGCCGGCACTACACTAGAGGTAGGTAGAATGGCTTCTCGGGGGAGGGGAGAAAATGGAGGGTGGGAGTGCCCGAAAGCCTCGAAATCGACTGGTTGAGGCCTCGTGATCGACCAGTCGATTGCGTTCGACGGGTTAGTGACCACGGGGCTAATACAACTGCACACCCACTAATGTGATCTATGCCATCGAGTGCCACCAATGCCCCTCTGCCATGTATATTGGCTAAACTGGACAGTCTCTATGACAAAGAATTAATGGACACAAATCAGATATTCAAAATGGTAACACACAGAAACCTGTTGGGAATATTTTAACTTGCAGGGCACTCACTAATGGATTTAAAGGTGGCTATTCTCTTGCAAAAGCAATTTTAAGAATCAAGTAGAGAAATAATCTGCAGAATTAGCCTTCATGTGCAAATTTGATACTATCCCACATGGCCTGAACAAAGACATGAATGGAATGGGCCATTATATTCAACATCCAAATGACATCAACAGCTACGTATCAGGCACTTACAGCTCAGGCAGTTAGCCTCATTTAGCATGGACAGGGTTTGCTTGTTTTTTTTCCTTTTTTTCCCTTTCTTTCTCCTCCTCCACTCCCCTCTTTTTCTGCTTTATATTTCAAACTCTGGGCCCCTTGCTCCATATTTGTCATCTGAAGAAGTGGGTTGTGCCCACAAAAGCCCTTGATACTATTTATATATTTTTGTTAGTCTCTAAGGTGCTACAGGACCATTATGGTTTTTTAAGGGTTGCTTTTTTAGATACAGGCTAGCATGGGTACCCCTCGGAGACAGGTACTGTGTGTCACTTGCCTCTGAGAGCTTGAGAAACAATAGCATCAGAGTTCTTCCAAACACATCAAAGCCCTGTCATGAAGCAAACACTTGGAGGAAACTTCACAGCTAGCAACAGTCCACTTCTAGGGTTAATAGTTGATTGGTCCTCTCAGTGGCTGGTGAAACAGAAGCTTGTAGCCTTTATCTAAATGCTGCGGGGACCAGGATCCTGCCCTCACAGCAAACACATGTCCATCAGCCGCAGAATCCACAGCCTGACTTTCTATAATGTCTGTTGTCCAGAGACTCGAACGTGAGTTCCAATCATAGGGAAAACTGTTAAGAACCAAGGCACAAACCCCAAATGGGTTGTGAGTTCACCAACCAATTAGCAAGTGTCAGCTCCTCAGGTCCTTCAGCAGCCCAAACATGGAGTCACAGAGGATTCCTTGGGATACTTTGGCTTGTCTTGTCTTTATGACAGAGGGTCTCTTACACCAAGAATCACAACAATAGTCAGGTTATTCCAAATCCCAAAGACCAGTCATTTACCCTGGATCAATCATACATTAGATCTTACCCTGAAGACAATCCTTGTAGCCAATCCTAAAATATACTATCTGCAGATTTATCAACAGGAAAAGGAAATGAGTTATTTACGAGATTAAAGCCAGTAAATATAGAGATACAAATGAGATACATCTTAACTTGCCAAGTCAATACAGACTTCCATACTAAGGAAATTCTGAATGTCCTTAAGGACTAAACAGCTGGGGACCTCTTGATTATGCCTAGAAAACCTTGCCCTCCAGAGCCCAAGCAGACCTGTAGGTAAAGGATGGGTTATTTCCCCCTGCACACTTGTGTTCTGAGCTGCAACTTAACCTGGTAGGAGGAATCCATTGCCATCACTCATCTTCACAGAGGGTATGTCTACACTACAGGGCTAATTTGAATTAGTTAATTCGAACTAAGCTAATTCGAACTAACGCGTCTAGAACTAAAAACTAGTTCGAATTAGCGTTTTGCTAATTTGAACTAGCATGTCCACATTAAGTGGACCCTGAACCGGGCTTAAGGATGGCTGGAAGCAGTGCCGGCAGGGCATCAGAGGAGGACGTAGAGCGTGGAGATGCTGTCTCAGGCTAGCCGAGGGCTGCGCTTAAAGGGACCAGACCCCCACCCCGGACAGACAGTTCTCAGGGGTGCCCCGCTTGCAAACCAGTCCTGGCTTGGAGTGCCCGGAGTGCCCACACTGGACACATCACAGCACTCGGCCATCAGCCTGGCTGCACTTGCCGCAGGCTGCCATCTGGGGTGAGGGGGAAATTGGGGGGCTGCAGGAGAGGTTCCACCCCCAGAAGCCCGCAGAGCCAGCCCAGTCCTCCCCATCGGGGGCTCATACCCCATTCCTCACTCACCCCCTTCCACTTACCCTTCCCTAGCCCCTTTTCTTGAAGTACAAAATAAAGGACAATTGTGTTCAAAAATGGAATCTGTCTTTATTGAACAAAACTGGGGGAGACTGGGAAAAGGAGGTGGGAGAGGGGAAGAGAGAGGCTGGGAGAGGGGAGGGCAACTACAATGATCAGGGGTTGGGAACAGGTCCCATATGAAGAGAGGCTAAAGAGACTGGGACTTTTCAGCTTAGAAAAGAGGAGATGGAGGGGGGACAGGATAGAGGTCTCTAAAAGCAGGAGTTGGGTGGAGAGGGTGAATACAGAAAAGTTCTTCATTAGTTCCCATAAAGAAGGACTAGAGGACACCAAAGAAAAGGAATGGGTAGCAGGCTTCAAACTAGTAACAGAAAGTTGTTCTTCACAAAGCAAAGAGTCAACCTGTGGAACTCCTTGCTGCAGGAGGCTGTGAAGGCTAGAACTAGAGCAGAGTTTAAAGGGACGTGAGATCAAGTCATGGAGGTTGGGTCCATGGAGTGCTATTAGCCAGGGGGTAGGAGTGGTGTCCCTGCCCAAGGTTTGTGGAAGGCTGGAGAGGAATGGCACGAGACAAATGGCTTGGTCACTGTCTTTGGTCCATCCCCTCCAGGGTCCCTAGGGTTGTCCGCTGTCAGCAGACAGGCTACTGGGCTAGATGGACCTTTGGTCTGACCCAGGACGGCCATTGTAAGCTCAGGGCTTAGGGTCGGGGGTCTCAGTGGACCCCCTTGATTTTCATGCACACCTGCTCCTGGGTGGCCAGGCTGGCAGATCTCCTGCCCTAGATGGCCACTTTCCTGTGCCTAGTGCGGAAATCATGGACAAAGTCCACGATGTCCGCACTAGCCCAGGCGGTTGCCTGCCTCTTGCGGTCCTGGGCAAGCTCCTGGGAGCCGCCAGCCTGGTCCCGGGAAAAGGGGGAGGGCTGGGGGGCATTGGGTGGGTGGCTCGATCCGTGCCATGTGCAGGGTCTGCTGGCTGGGTGCTGGCAGGCTTGCACCTGGCACGGGCACCGTAGCCAGCCCGTGCCCCTTTAAGGGGTCCGGGGCCGGGAGGAGGGCAATAGAGTTTCCCTGGTGTTGGCCAGAGTGGCCACCAGGGAAACCTGGGGAGGGCTAGCCTCCCACTAGTCCGAATTAAGGGGCTACATACCCCTTAATTCGAACTAGCTAGTTCGAACTAGGCTTAATCCTCGTAAAATGAGGATTACCTAGTTCGAACTAAGCGCTCCGCTAGTTCGAATTAAGTTTGAACTAGTGGAGCGCTAGTGTAGCGTCTATGAAAGTTAGTTCGATCTAACGTCCGTTAGTTCGAACTATCTCTGTAGTGTAGACATACCCATAGCTAAAAAGCAGAACGACACAATCCTTTGTCCTTTTTAATGTCCCACAATAAGTCATCTGGTGGTAAAGGGCCTTCTCCATTGGGTGGAATGTAACACTTTCTCTTGTAGGCCAGCATCTCACACTAGTTAATGTTGTTCACTTGTCTGATGATTTGCACAGTCACGGGGGCTTAAAATACAGACGTTCAAATATTTCCTTACAACCATAGTGGGCAGTATGAGGCCTCGGGTGGTTCATCAGGGTAAATCATTGGCAGTTGTTTACCTGTCCCCAGGTATGGCCTCCAGCATCTCTCATTGGTCCTGGTTCACCATTCCTTGCCAATGAGAGCTGAGGGAAGTGGTGGCCAGCAAGTCCCTGAGCATCTCTATTGTACGCTAACTTGGATGCAAGGTAAACAACCTGTCTGGTCACCTGCCAGTGGCTTACCCTAAGACTCCCATCAAATCCTGCAAATGCCTAACCTAACTTGGTACCTATGTTTTCAGGCTAAGTTCCCTGGGCACCTGTGTTTCTGCCTCTGAGGACACTCACTGCTGCCTCCTTCTAGGTATCTGGATGCCTATCTCCTGCCTAAGCCTCAGAACGATTCATGAACTGGGGGGAAGGGAGGCGGGGAGGGAGGAGATGGGTGTTCAAAAGCCTAAGTCACACACAGAGCCCAATCAGGTATGCTTAGAGGCTGGCTGCTACAATGGGTCCCATTCAAAATCTGGCTGCTGGAGGAGGCTGTGGCCCTTTGCCCATCTCCCACTTACACCCCAAAGCAAGTTACAACCAGAAAAAGATAAGCATGCCCGCCTCTCACTTGGGTGCGGGGACTGATGCACTGGACAGCCAGGGGGAGGGAGGACCTTCCTCCTACTGATTAGCACACTCATCCAAGCCTTGGGAGACCATGGCACAAGGCCTCCACTACCAGATGAGGAGACAAGATTTGAATGAAGTTTGGCCACCTCTTAGGCTGGGAACCACTGGGATATTCTAATGTGATGCTCCTTCAACCTCTGCTTTTCTAGTTCATGGAATCATAGAACACTAGAATTGGAAGGGGCCTCGAGAGGTTGTCGAATCCAACATCCTGCCCTCACGGCAGGACCAAGCACTGTTGGACTTTGACTGACTAATTAAATATTAATTGGTCCAGAGACAGAATGACTGGATAGACTAATGGTTAGAATACTCACCCAGCAGGCAGCAGAGCTTTGGCCTTTTGTTTTCTTCATGAGGCAGAAGGGGAATTGAACCTGGGTCTCCCACATTCTAGGATCCCTGATCACTGGGCTAAAGGATATAAGGGAGGGTTAGCCTGTTTTCCATCAGTGTAGGTGGCCTCTGATCAGGCCCTGCATTTGTCTTAGGCAACTGGATGCCTATCTTCCTCCCCCCCCCCCCCCATTTGTAAATGGCACACAAGCAGAGACGGGAGCATCCTGGTAACCTGCACTTAGACACAGAACAAAGAGAGGAGGTGGGGTTTAGCACATACCCCTCCCACCAGCATTTCCCATTGGTTCATTTAGGCAGCTCCCAACTTATCATGCTGGCTTTGTGCATCACATTCTAAGGTGCCTGGTTCTCCCCATTATTCATTAGGAACAAGGCACCTAACTCAGGCTGTGGGAATCACAATGTTGTTCCTGTAGTTTTCCAGACTCCTAAAAGTTAAGCACTGTGATGTGCCGTACCACAATGCCCAAGTCCCTTCTGTCTGCCCTAGGATTTGTGCCTTCCTTCTGTGAACCCTCACGAGAGCCAGGAACTATCCGAGTCTTCAGAGAGACATGTCACCATTAACTTGTTCCTTTCTCTGCACTGCACAGACGTATCCATATTAGCCATCAGTTAGCTGATTTTTGATTGGCTTAGAGTGTTTCGTCAAGCTCTTCCATCAGTGATGCAAGGGAGAAGGATACTCTGTAACAAATCCTCCCATTAGCATCTGATAGATCACCTGCTTTAGCGTCCTCATTTGAGTCAGAAAGAACCAGGTACTTCTTGCAAGCAGCTGAGGGGAGTGTGTCTGTGTGCTTGAGACAAGGGGTGTTTTCATTATTTTCCAATCAACTCATTTGAGTAAAGCGCCTCTTGATTTAGTGAGAGCTCGAATTTTATCACTCCCTTCTGAGGCAACTATCACACAGAAACAGCAGAATTGATTTTGTATTTCTGTATTTTAGCCCCACTCACCTTGTTCAGTTACAGTGAACTGACTTGATGATGCAGAGGTGAATTCATTGATCAGTAGCAATTAGTTCCCATTTGATTTCCCAGTTGGGCATAGAGAACCAGATTCTCAAATGGTATAACTCAGCCTACCTCCATATCCTTCAGTAAATCGTGTAAACAGAGGACCTGGCTTGGTACTTTGTATTGACCTTGTGAATGTTTGGTTCATTAACTCTTCCAAGAGAAATATCATCAAAGCCTTATTAGCTATAGTTTAATAAACATGAGTTCCAGCCTATTTCATTGCCAGGCATGTGTAGCCCTTCTGCCGGGTAGGCCTGGCAGGAACCAGGGCTGGGTTCAATATCTTGGGGTCAATCTCACAAAGAACCGGCTCGAGCCCCCACCCAGTGATCTGGGAAATTCACGCACCCCTGGGCGCCTCTGAGAGGCAATGCTTCCCCACTCGCAAGCACTGAGTCTGAGTGTAGGAAAAGAACATTTAATGAAACAGAGGAAGACTTCATACGGCATTAGCTTGGGGAAAACACCACAAACAGAGTTCATAACCCAAACATGAGCCCTCACCCCGGCCAAGATTCGCCCGAAGTCCACCGACTCCCCAAAAGTCTCTGTCCCCACAAGTCTCTGTGCCACCCAGAGTCCCAAAGTTCACCCGCAGGGTTTCACCTCCCAACCTGGGTAGAGATGGGGGTGGGGAGATAGATAGGGGGCACCTTATACGAAACTCCGCTATGCTTCACCAGCTGTCTCGTCCCACACCTCTGGACGCTCGGCTGGGCACCTGTCGCCGCTTCTCGCCTGCTGCCGCTCCACACCACTGGTCGCCGCTCCTCGCCTGCCGCCGCTCCATGCCACACCGCTAATGGCCGCTCCTCGCCTGCCGCTGCTCCACGCCACGCCACTAATGGCCGCTCCTCGTCCACCGTCACACCACACCACACCGCTGATGGCTGCTCTTCGCCTGCCGCCGCGCCACGCCGCTAGTCGCCGCTCCTCGCCTGCTGCCACTCTACTGGCTGCAGTAGGTCTGGCTCTCAGCCAAACCAGTGATTTCAGCTCAGTGATTTCAACTCTCAGCCAAACCAGTGATTTCAGCTCTCAACTGAATCCAGCTTTCACTGGACTAGCAAACAAAAAGACTCCTCAGGGAGTCTGCTTTAGGTCTGTCCTTAAAACAAAGGGGGAAAGGTGCAGGCTGGGCCAGTCTTACAGCTCACACCTGGTAGGTGTGAAGCAGGCTGACTCAAGTCCTTTAACCCTTTCCCCCAGCTCTGTTCACTCAACTCTGGAAGGGGGGAGGCTTGTTCTTCCGAGACCTCTTACCATGATGGTGGTGTCTCTCCTGCAAGCACTGGTGGCATGTTTGACAGTTCCCACATTTAGGGGTAGCATGATTAGTGACGCCCACAACAGTCCCAAATTATATACAATTCTCCACATTCCATTCCAACACTGACCCTCCATCAGCCCTGGCTGAATGGGATTTACATAGCCACACCTTGGATTCTCTCCTGAGCAGTATTTACATGTCAACAGTTAACAGTTAATTACCTTGTAGAGCTAAACAACTGTAGCGGGCACACCCACCCCTCCTTTCAGTTGGCTGACAGCAAGCAGCAGTTCAGCCCCTGCTTACAGATGCTTTTCCAAAGAAGCTGGTTGGGGAGGATTGTAAAAAGGTAAACTAGCTACTGGAGAGTCCAGCATGTGTCCTGATGAATTCTGAATTATTTTCTCCTTAGCAAGGTTGGTTAGCTTACATAAGTCTCATGTTGTTGCTTGGACAATGAGGAGGCCACTGAAGGTGTTATGAACCCTCATAATTTTCTGTTCTACAACAAATATGGTGTATTATGGAGTCAGATGGGGTATGTCTACACTACCCCGCTAGTTCGAACTAGCGGGGTAATGTAGGCATACCGCATTTGCAAATGAAGCCCGGGATTTGAATTTCCCGGGCTTCATTTGCATAAGCCGGGCTCTGCCATTTTTTAAAACCCTGCTCGTTCGAACCCTGTGCCGCGCGGCTACACGGGGCACGAACTAGGTAGTTCGAACTAGGCTTCCTAGTTCGAACTACCGTTACTCCTCATTCCACGAAGAGTAATGGTAGTTTGAACTAGGAAGCCTAATTTGAACTACCTAGTTCGTGCCCCGTGTAGCCGCGCGGCACAGGGTTCGAACCAGCGGGGATTTAAAAATGGCGGAGCCCCGCTTATGCAAATGAAGCCCGGGAAATTCAAATCCCGGGCTTCATTTGCAAGTGCGGTATGCCTATAATACCCTCCTAGTTCAAACTAGGAGGGTAGTGTAGACATACCCATAGTGATTCTAGTGTCATAAGATTGGAAGAGACCTCTGGAGGTCCTTGAGTCCAACCCTTGCTAAAAACAGGACCAAGCTCAACTAAGTCATCCAAGCCAGAGCTTTGTCAAGCCAGGCCTTAAAAATCTCTAGGGGTGGAGATTCCACCACCTCTCCAGGTAACCCATTCCAGTGCTTCACCACCCTCCCAGTGAAATAGTTTTTTCTAATATCCAACCCAGGCCCCTGTCCTCCACTGCAACTTGAGACCATTGCTCTTCATTCTGTCGTCTCTCCCCACTGAGATCAACCTCTCTTCATCCTCTTTGGAACCCCCCTTCAGGTAGTTAAAGGTGGCTATCAAATCCCCCCTCACTTTTCTCTACTGTAGGCAGCAGCACTCAGCTGGCAGCTAGGAAGCAGTGCAGGGCCAAGTCAGGGTGGCGGGGAAAGCACTGAGGGGATTCGGAGGTGGGGGAGTTGGGTGCAGTGAGGCTTTGGAAACAGGCTGGCACTGATGGGTCTGGTGGGGGAGCTTTAAAGGGTGGGGGGCTGCACTGAGGCATTTGTGATGGGGGACTGGCATTGAGAGGCTCTGAGGGTGGGAGGCTGGCACTGAAGGGGTTGCATGCAGGGGACTCTGGGGTCAGTGGCTGGCGCTGGGGGGTAGTAGAGCGGTGAGGTAATCTAGGGGTTAGGACTGGCACTGGAGGATCCTGGGGGCTGGGGCTTTTGGTGGACCGGTCACATTTTATTTTCATATTTGCAAATTCATAATGAATATGCAAATAGAACGTTACCCATCTGCCAAAAGTTTGTGAATGGGTTTGATGGTCCCTGGCATAAACAAGGTTGGGAACCACTGACTTAGTAGATTTGTCCATCCCCCACAACAAGGAGGGGAATAATCATACAAAGTAAAGAGCAAAGGATTTCTGATATGAATTGCTTAGTACTGGGACTGATTGACTCTCTCTGACACCTTAAAGCTTCGAGCATAAGGTAATGTCTTCCCTGAAGCCACTGCTGGGTCTGCTTGATAAGGGTACTTGAAATGCTGAAAGCTGTGATCTTGTTAAAATGGGTCAAAAGAAGCAATCTTAGTAATATTTCAATGGTGAGTGAAGAGAGCAGTAAATGCCACTTACCACTAAATTTTCCACTTCATCTTGAGGTGCGCCTAACCACCTCTCTGATACCTTTCCCCTGAGGAAAGCACTGCAGCACCAGGCAATGGCAAGTAATTACAGATTTAAAGGTACAACTGTCTGATATAAATCCCATGCAAAGAAGGAGAGAAACAAAAGAGCTATGATGGTTTTCCTTGCCCAGTTAGAAATGAGCTGGTTTAATTAGTGATTCTCAATAAAGGTATCCCTTGAAATGAAATTGTTTGATTAAAATTAACGAACAATGGCATGTGGTCCTGTGATGGGCTGGAGCAGGCCCTGGGGCCCCCTATTAGAGGCCCTGTGGTCCTGCCACACCTCACCACAGAAAAAAAGGCCAAAGACAAGTCCTCCAAGAGGCTAGAGTGGCTGTGGAGGAACTGGCCAATCGGGGGCCAGAAAGGCCCTATAAACGGAGCTGCAGGACCAGAGTTAACTCAGTGTCCTTGGAGTCCTGAAGAGGTGAAGACTAAGGGTGTGTCTAGACTATAGGGATTTTTCAAAAAAAGTGGCCTTTTTTTAAAAAACATTTTTTTACCTGTGTCTAGACTGCCACCATGTTCTGTCAACAGTAAATCAAAAGAACGTAGAAGTTTTTTCGACCACGGAATACCTCATTTTATGAAGAATAATGCCTTTTTTCGAAAGAGCTCTTTCAAAAAAGGCATTATTGAACGCAAACAGTGCTTTTTCAAAAGAGAGTATCCAGACTGCCTGGGTGCTCTCTTGCAAAAAAGTGGCTTGCTTTTTTGAAAGTACTGATTGTAGTCTAGATGCTCTTTGTTGAAGGAGGCTTTTTTGAAAGCATCTTTCAAAAAAGCCTCTTTTGAAAAAGGCTTGTAGCAAAAGCAGATGATTTTGTGGAAAAACTTGCCAGTCTAGACACAGCCGTGGTGTTCTATTGTTGATTTTCTTGGGCCTGTCTTGAAGTAGATGGGTGAGATAATTAGCACTTTAGGGAGGAGAAGCCCTGGAGGCACCACTCACTTCTGAGTGAGGAAACTGAGGGAAAAGGGGCACTAGCAGAGGGTACCCCTATTAGGCGTGTACCCCACAAGGGGTTTGTGATACACAAAGTGTGACTCAGCTGGAGGGCTGAGTTGCCTAGAAGTATTTGTCAGCAGGCAGTGCAGGAACCCGCACTCGGCAAGACTGGGGTGCTTGTATGAGGTGAGGCGCCACCCCATTACAGGCCCCTTACAAGTTTGTGTTTCTTGTGATTGCACCTTTAAAAGTCTAGTCCTGGTCTGTTGATCTGTTCCAGGAATCTGTCCTGTGTGCTATGCTCAGATACAGACTCCTGCAAAGGGGCTGTGCACCCTTTGTCCTCTCCTAGTTTCTTTACACTTCCTCCTCCCTGTTTGCCTTAATATAAAATAGACACCAGTCAGGCTGGAAAGGCAAGATTCCTTCCTATTCTGGTGCAGGCCCCATTTCAGGGACAGAGAGAGTGCAGCCTCAGGCTACTTCAATAGCCCATCTAGTACTGTGCAGGATGCAGAACTTCCAAAATGCAACTCCATCCCACCCCTGCCCTGCCTCTTCCCTAAGTCAGTCGCTGACTTAAAGCAATAGTTGAATTTAATGACTGAGGGTATGTCTACACTACCACCCTAGTTCGAACTAGGGTGGTAGTGTAGACATACCCTGATTGATTTAAAAACAACAATCAGACCTGTGGCACTTTAGGCTATGACTACACAGCAACATTATTTCAAAATAACAGAGTCCGCGTCTACATAGCCGGCAGTTATTTCGACATAAGGTCAAAATACTGTCAAGATGAAGGACTTATTCTAACTCCTGTAACCCTCATATTATGAGGAATAAGGGAAGTCAGAGGAAGAGTAATCTATTTCGAAATAAGTGCTGTGTAGACTGCACCAAAACGCGAAATAAACTATTTTAAAATAAGCTGCCCAACTGGCATAGCTCAATTTGCATAGCTTCTTTTGAGTTAAGCCCCGCTGTGTAGACGCACCCTTAGAAATGAACAAAAATATATGTAGTGTGAATAATATATATATATAGTGTATATACACTAGATATATTTTTGTTAGTCTCTAAGAGTATGTCTACACTACCCTCCTAGTTCGAACTAGGAGGGTAATATAGGCATACCGCACTTGCAAATGAAGCCCGGGATTTGAATTTCCTGGGCTTCATTTGCATAAGCGGGGCGCCGCCATTTTTAAATCCCCGCTCGTTCGAACCCTGTGCCGCGCGGCTACACGCGGCACGAACTAGGAAGCCTAGTTCGAACTACCTAGTTCGTGTCGCGTGTAGCCGCGCGGCACAGGGTTCGAACGAGCGGGGATTTAAAAATGGCGGCGCCCCGCTTATGCAAATGAAGCCCGGGAAATTCAAATCCCGGGCTTCATTTGCAAGTGCGGTATGCCTACATTACCCTCCTAGTTCGAACTAGCGGGGTAGTGTAGACATACCCTAAGGGAATGTCTACACAGCAAAGTTATTTCAAAATAACAGCCATTATTTCGAAATAACTTTACTACATCTACACAGCCAAATTGCTATTTCTAAATTAATACAAAAATAGTGGAGCGCTTATTTTGAGTTTGGTAAACCTCATTTCACAAGGAATAACGCCAAATTCGAAATAGCTATTTTGAAATAAGTGCTGTTTAGACACTTATATTGAAATAGGGGGCCTCCAGTCTTCCCAGGTTGCCCTGGTGGCCACTCCAGCCTCAACCAAGAACACTCCTCTCCCTCCCCACTCCCTGGACCCCTTAAAGGGGTAGACTCTAGCCACAGTGCCTGTGCCAGCTCTAAGCATGCCAGACCAGAGCCAGAAATCACTGCCCCTGACCCAGTGACCCCAAAACATGAGCCAGCAAGCCACTGGCAGCCAGCCCTCCACTGCTCCCCAGGAGCAGTCTGCCAGCTCCCAGGAGCCTGCCAGGGCCCGGAGAAGGCCGGCACCTTCCTGGTCCCGGTTGCAAATCATGGACCTTATCCAGATTTGGGGGGGATACCCCCAATGTCCATGATCTCCACACTAGATGGAGGAATGCGGCCGCCTATAGCAGGATAGCTGCCAGCCTGGCTACCAAAGGCCACATGTGAACCCAGGAGCAGGTTTGCATGAAAATCAAGTTGGTCCGGAGAGACCCCCAACCCTGAGCTTCCCCTCCCCCTTCTTCCCCTTGCTTCCCCCTTCCAGCTCCCTTCTCCCAGGTTTCCCCCTCCTCGCTTCCACCCTCTCTTCCCCCATCTCCTGCCTCATTTCCCCAGTCTCACCAGAGTTTCATTCCTCCGCTTGATTTTTGTTAAATAAAGAGAGTTTGTGTTCATGAAAATACATGTATTTTATTTAACATCAGGAATGGGAGTTAAGGAGGGGTAAGTGGAAGGGTATGAGGCACAAGTCCCCAGTGGGGTAAATCAGGGAGACTGTTAGTGCTCCTCAGGGTGGAAGCTCTCCGGCGGGGCCTCCTGGATACTGACAGCCCCCCGATGGACCTCCCGGATGGCAGCCTGCAGAAAGTGTAGCCAGGCTCGCAGCAACACGTCCACGAGAAGCACCAGAGTGCCCGGGGGCAGCTCTGTCTCCATGTTGCATAGTGCTGTAGTGTCCCGCATGAGGGCAATCAGAGCACGCAGAGACAAAATGCTTTGCTGTCCCTCATCGAGGTAGGCAAGCAAGCAAGGAAACCTGAGAACCAGCTGTCCAGGGAGTTAAGCACAGGCCTCCGATAGCCTAAGGCAGCAGCCACACAAAGTAATTCCTGACCTGATGCCCTGGAGGCTGGTTCCGGCTGGCCTTAAATGCAATTCAGCATCCACTCAGCGCGTCCACACTGTTTCAAAATAGCAAAACGCTAATTTGAAATGCATTTTGTGCGTTATTTTGAAATAACATATTTCGAATTAACTATTTCAAACTAAGGTATTTCGAAGTAATGCTGTAATGTAGACATACCCGAAGGTGCCACACACTGCTCGTTTTTAAAGTTACAGTCTAACATGGCTACCCCCAATACTTTTATTTAAATAGAATTATTTAGGCCGTAATTTCCATGCAAGCAGAGACAATCTTTGTACAGAGCCCAGTGCAATGGGGTGCTGGTCCATGACTGGGTCTCCTAAGTGCTACCCCAATACAAATAATGATAATAAATAACTAACCTGGCAGAAACTAGGCCCTGCCTCTCTAAAACCATTCAATGAGCTTCAGGATTGGAATGGCTCGTGTTTAAATCTTCTGCCATGACTTCATTTTCACTGTGTTTGGCACAAGTCAGTCAGCTGAAGATTGTGAAGGTGCAAGCCCCCTTCTTTTTGATGCCGTTGCTGTGACCAGTCAGACCAACATAATACTGTGCTAACAGAAGGTAGGTAGGTCTATGAGCTGTCTGCACTCATTCAGTGCAGTTTGGTATGACCCTACATATGTATGTGGGGCTGGGGCAGCCCACTCTGCAAAATGGCATCCTCCATGGGTGGAACCGGACAAAATCCCTCTTAAAATAAGGGATAAGGGACCTTTCAGAAAAGGCTTTATTTTCCGAAAGATCCGCGTCTAGACGGCGTTTTTTTCCGGCAAAGCTCCGTGCCGAAAAAAAGCGGCAGCCATTTTTATGCTAATGAAGCGGGGGAGATTTAAATCCCCACTTCATTAGCAATTGCGATACGTCTAATTTGCATCCCGTTTACGAAAAAGGGATGCAATCTAGACGTAGCCAAGGATTGCCCCTGATCCTTTTTTCTCAAATTACCTCAAATGTTTTTAAGATGAAGCATGTCAGTAATATGTTGGCAGTCCTGCACCTGTCCCAATGCTGAACTGAATCACATGTGGTAAAACTCTCCCCTCTGCAAAGGACCTGCACTGAGCTAGAGTAGCACTGAAGTCCCACTTGCAGGGTCAGCGCAGGGCTGAAGTAGGCTTAAAAGTGGAGCAGAATGGCACTTTGAACAGGCCTGAATTTCATGCAGAATGCAAGGAAAGTGCTTGTTACTCCTTATTTTGACATTGCAAACATTTTAGTGTGCCCTCGTGGTGTGTGGCTCGGATTTTCAATTGACCTTTGTTCCAGCTAGCGGCCTCATAGTTTCAATTCCTCCCCGTATTTTCCAAAGTGTGTATGGGTTAGCCAAGAATGCCTGTGGGTACATCTACTCTATGCAGCTAGTTTCAGACACCGGTGGTATCCCAAAATAGCTACCCTGCATCTTCACAAGCTCAGGGGTAAACGGGCCTGGTGGAATATCAGGAATTTCCCAGTGGGTCGTCATCCGGTGGGCCGTCATGTTCGCACGCTGTTGCCCCTCACTTGGAGTGGCTCCGCATCTGCATTGTGTGTGGCACGCAGAGCCCGATCCGCCGTCTGCACTGCTTGCCGGACATGATGTAGGGTGTGGAGCTTGAGGGGCACGCATTGAGGGGTGATGTCATGAGGAGGGCCGTTCTCAACCCATTTCCCAGGCCTATTTTGATTGTCAGTACGCTTCTGCACAAGCTGCCCATTATTTTGAAATATTTTTCGAAATAACAAGCCTGCTATTTCAGCAACCCTGGAACCCTCATTCCGTGAGGGTTAAGGGATGTCTCTAAAGAGTGTGTCATTTTGAAATTTAGCGCTGCATAGATGCGTCAAATTTCAAAATACGCTATTTCGAAATAGAATTGAAATAAGATACTGAGTTTAGGGTGCTGTGTAGATGCACCCTGTAGGAAACCCTGTCAGCAAGCAAAGTCTGAGATCTCTACAGCTTGTGGCCCCACAGACCTTTGGTTAATAGTTGATTGGTCATCAGTTGCTAGTGAAACAAAACTCTTATACTTGCATTTAAAGTACTCATGTTCGAAGCACTGCACTCCAGAAGAGGTAACATTGGTGCTTCTTGTCAGTGTGTTTCATCCTTTAATTTTTCTCTGCAATAATAACAGCCAAACCTCTAGCAAAAGGGTGCAACATAATCTTCCTCTGCTTCATCCCTTAGCCAGCCCATTTGCTCACATCCCAGCCCCTGCTCTGCAGGTCTCATTGTCTTCAACCCTTTATCTGGTGTTAAGGAGAAGACCCCTTCCACTTCTGGAATCCTGCTTCTTCCCCACATTGCCCCACTACCCTGGCTGCACACAGAAAGCACGTCCTCCATTGCTCCTGCATACTGAGAAGAATTATTGACACTGCTGTGTTGCCAATTTCTGCAGGCCCAGAGGGTGGTGAACTGAGCACTTGATTCAAAAATGGATGACCTCACACAGGGATGTAAAGCACTTCTAGTAGCTCAGAGCTCACTTAACTTTAAAGGTAAGGATTTCTCCCAGGCGTAACTAATGGAAACAAGAGGCTTCACTGAGATGATGATGTTATAATGCTTGAGTGGACAGAAGAGATGTAACTATTGCTGATCCCTCTCACACACTCACTTTATCTCTTTTTAATTATCCAGGGTTTGTTCCATTTACAAGACCCTACCAGAATCCAATGCAAGAAGGCTGGGAGAAAGAAAGTTGAAAGAAAAACTTTAGTTGAGAGAACCCACTATTATCACCCAAGCACCAGATCGCATGCTGCTCACCCCATGAACCAAGGAGACCTTAGCCCCTGACACCAAACCTTAGAGCAACATTGCCTGAGTGTATTCTGGGTTGGAGAAAGGTTCCGCCTTCATCCCCCGAATCCCCAGGAATTGGTCAAATGACTGAGGCAGGCTCTTGGGTTTACATTCTACACTTACATTCTATTGAACAAGATTTTCAAGAATGGCTAGTGAGTTGAAGAGGCCCCCGATTTCTGGGTACTCACCAATGTTCCTTCTATTTTTTCCACCTGCATGAGGAATAAATTTTGCGTGCTTCAAGGCATGTGCAAGAGCACACCAACTGTAGGAACTCTGCTAATCAGCGGGGTGGCATTTGAATCACTCTTGGGTGGCCGTCCAAGCTCCTAGTTTGTAGGTAATGCTGTTGCTCACCTTGAGCCACCTTCAAATTAGCAATGAGCATCCCATTTCTGCAAATCAGGCACATTTACACTGCCTCAAATTGGATATCCAAACCACTAGCCACCTTACAACCTCTTAATCTTGTATATATGGGGTTCAGATAAAACAAACCCATGGAATTTTGTATGTGTCCAAAATGGGACAGGAGTTGAAATGCTTTTTAAAAAAATTAAAATGGCCAGTGTGGTTTGATCAGATGTAGGTTTCCAAGCCTTCAACAGGAGTTAGCTAAATGAAACATTTACTTCCATCTCTCATATGAAACCACTTTTCAAGCTGTCTCTGTCCCCACCCTCCACAGCCACCTTCCGTCATCCACAAAATCTCATTTATGTCTGAATCCCGCACATCCCGTTGTAGAGCTTCCTTGAACTAATCAGAGTACAGGGTCCTATTCCCTGCACTCAGCTTCTCAAGAGGATCTCTTTTGAGCACACCAGTTCTATAAAAATTATTAGTAATGCTTGGTTAGCCTGTGCAGTAGCACTTGCTCAAGGGGAAAAAATAAGCTCCAGTCTTCTTCCTTCTTGCCTGTGAGGATTCAAGCTCCATGGAGTCATTGCCTTTCCATCTGCATCACTAGCTTAATTTCTGAGCAAAGAGAATGTCTCAAATTGGGTACGGAATATGCAGGTTCTGTTGCAAATGCATTCATCTTGTATTTAGCCTTTTTTCCCCCTCAGCCTGCTTAGTAAAAGTAGCTGTTATACAAATCCTTTGTTTTGAGTAATAAAAGTAGCAAACTGGAAGGTAAATTATAGCCCTACTCTGAGATAAATAAAATAACTCATGAATGAACAGCAAGACTGAATCACACAGTCCGTTTCTGCCACCATTGTTTATGCTGAGCTGTTCTTGTCTCTGTAAGTAGTTCCATTTATTCCACAGGAATAAGGTAGAGCTCAGTGAGCTGTATCATCAAGTCTTTACCCCAGTTTCCACCAGCTGTGGATCTGGCCCATTTGAGTTAGGTTTACAGAAGCTGGTCTCAAACTTAGACTGTTTTAGTTTGGCTTTTTGCACATATGCTCCCATTAATTTTTATCATAGCAAGTCTTTAATTCTTCTGGACAATTGTGTTGGCTTCATTCAATTCTAATTTCAAAATATGGCAGTGGTAGGGAGTTACAACCTGCAGAAACCATGACTTCGTATTCTACTCTTAGTTCTTTGGGGTGGGCAACTGTCTTCGCTTTTAGATAGACACAATGATATTTTATTTAGACAGACCTAGCACTCTGAAACCTTCACTGAGGTTACAGAGAGCCCTGAGACAGTACTGAGGCTAATACAGAGAGTAATAATAATGAAGAAGAAATCCACACGTATTTAAAACTGCAGTAGAGGAAGGGAACTATCCCTTTTTTCATAACACGTTCTACAGAATCTAAGGACAGTTCACCAGAGACTTGTCTTTCAGATGAGATATAAAGGCAATGCTGCTTGCAGCACTGTGGCTTCCAGGAGCATGAAGGGACACCGGTTCTGGATTGACATCGATAGAAGAGTTACTCCTACTACACTGCCAATTCTAATTCTTCCAGCACCCTACAATTTCCTTTCAAGGTCTGCCATCCCAGTACTATCCTGGCCTAATCTCTCTGTTCTTAGATGCCCTCAATACCCATGTACGTGGTGGGAAGTCACTTTGATCAAGTTATATCATTGCGCTTGTTTTATTTTATTGTGTTTAATCTGGAATAATGTGCCATAAAGACTTAACCACCAGCAAATGCAAGTTCCATTACGTGACCATGATAAATAAGAATTATTTGATGGTAAATAAGAATTATCCGGTATTGTCTCTTATGTTTTTGGAAGCACATCAAACAATCCATGTGAATAATCACCAGAGGCTGCCAGAAGAGAAATCAGTTTAGAATCTGATACAAAGGATGAAAACTTTAACAATGAAGTGTTTTCCCCAAGCTCAATACTCTCTAATCCAGCACTCTTGAGACTTAACTGGTACTGAATCAGAGAAATTTCTGGACCATGGGAGGTGAATATTATCCAACAGCATTACCAACAATTCCACTGCTTATTGGGCTACTAGAGTACATTTGTGGTAAATTGGAGGCTAAATAACAGCACAGAATACTGAGAACCAGGACTGGTGGTTGTAATAAAACTTTATGGAACCATGGAAAATGTGGCCACACCCATGAAGAGTGGAGATTCGGTGTATGTCTACACAGCAGTGTTATTTCAGATGTTATTCCGAAATAACAAAAAGTGTGTCTACACTACAAATCTTTATTTGAAATAATGTCAAGCTGGAGGACTTCTTATTCCAACTCATGGTAAGACTCATTTCAAGAGGAGTAAGGGAAGTCGAAGGAAGAGTGTTCTTCCTTCAATTTCCTGCTGTGTAGACAGCGCCAATATCCGAATTAAGCTATTTCAACTTAAGCTATGCAGCTGATGTAGCTGAAGTTGTGTAACTTAATTCAACTTTAGCCCTGATGCATAGATGTACCCTTGGATAACTAAAATGATTCTGGATGACGGATGTTAATGGCCCAGCGTTCTGAACTAAAGAGGCTCAACCTGTACAGCAATTTCTCTGTTAGGGTATGTCTACACTGCATTCCTCTTTCAAGAGAGGAATGCAAATGCAGCCAAGGGAAATTGCAAATGAACCGCAGATTTGAATTTCCCGTGCTTCATTTGCATAATCGCATTTGGCCGCTATTTCAATATACCCTATTTTGAAATAAAAAACACGGTATAGACACGGTTATTCTGAAAGAAATCCCTTCTTTCGAAATAACCCTTACTCCTAAAAAAATGAGATTTAATGGCTATTTCGAAAGAAGGGGATTCTTTCAAAATAACCGTGTCTACACAGCGTTTTTTATTTCAAAATAGGGTATTTCGAAATAGCGGCTGGACATGATTATGCAAATGAAGCATGGGAAATTCAAATCCGCACTTCATTTGCAATTTCGCTCAGCTGCATTTGCATTCCTCTCTCCAAAGAGGAATGCAGTGTAGACATACTCTTCAACTCCTAGAAATCAGTGGATCTGCAACATATTCCTTTTTATTTCTTATCCCCCATAAAATACTTTCTCCTGATAACACTTGACTGCTTTGTTACTATCAACACAACTCTCTGGGAAGTTTTCTCTTGAGAACGTGCGTGCTCTCTATTTAATTGGCTGGTTTGAGAATCTTATTCCATACAGATTTTTTTGTGTAGCATGGTTTAGCAGATATTGAATAAAGCAAAGGGAAAAGGAATCCTGAACTCAAAACACATGTCCTCCACTAATTTCATGAGTATCTTAGATGAAACCACCCAGAAATTGAGAAATAATAACAAAGGCAGTATGCAGATGAGTTACTTATAAGGGCAGATCCTTATAATGAGTATAACTCCATTGAATTTAATTGAGTGATGCCAATGTATACCAGTTGAGGATGTGGCATATTAGGTATAATGTGATTTTGAGGCAGTCTGCAGTTATGCCAGACTTTAAATTTTTCCCCGTGATTTTCTCCTGCTCCAATGATAGCCTCAATTAATTTATTATGAAGTTTCCTCTTACAATGCCCACAACCAAACTCCCTTCACCTTTTTCTGTGACACATCTCAAATGACATTATTCTTGCTGCTCTGCTCTTTCCCAGCTCAAGGGCAATTATGTTCTTGCCGAGACCTGGTGACAAATGCAGCATAAAATGTTCTTGGTGAGGTATAACAAGTGCCTTACATAGTAATAATACTACCTCCGAAGATTTATATCATTCTTCAATAGCACTCTAAGCCAGCATTGTGTTTATTTTCTCCACTGGAGCAATATATTTGACTGTGCACTTAAGGGACATTTTCTACATTTTGTTCCCATTCTCTTGCGCGGGCCAGCATTACAATCATAAATTTTGTGGTTTGCCTCATCTGAGCCATATTAATTCCGAACATAGTTTTTCATCCACTTCCATGATTCAGCCGTTTGCTTAGTAACCTTTGCAGTAGAACTGTATTAATTATTTCCATTACAGCAGCGTCTAGAGGGCTCGTTCTAGACTGACACATAAGAAGAGCCAGTCACTGAGACCAAAACCTGACTGCTTAAACAGACATGCCATTAAGGGTGAAAAAAAATAATACCACATATTTATCTATAGTTTTGAACACTGGTAACTGAGACCTGATGGGAAATCCTAGCCCCGTTGGAATCAATGGCAAAACGCTGGTTGCCCTCAGTGGAATCAGGATTTCACACACACCCAAAAATTGACTTCCCTGGTGTTACACAGGAAGTGCATGGCAGAGGAAGGAATGGGACCCCTGTGTTCTAGGTCACAAACCAGTCTATTAATCAGAGGAACATCTATAGGTTGAACCTCTCTAGACTGGTGCCCTCAGGACCTGACCGGTGCAAAAACCAACACATTTGCTTGACCACAGGAAGTTAATGTTATCTGTCAGCATTACCAACACTTCCACAGCTTATTGGACCTCTTAGAAGAAATTTAGGGGTAAATTAGGGCTAAATAACAGCACAGAACCCTGAAAGCCAGGACTGGTGACGGTAAACAAACTTTATGGGGCTGTGGGAAACCTGGCCACACCCAGAACCAGTGGACACCTGGCTAACTAAAATCCTGATGGACCACAGATATTGCTAAAGCAGAGAATGCTAGACTAGAGTGTTTCAACCTGAATTGTATTAATTTAGATGGAATAAAGGGACACAGAGTCAAAGGTACCTAAAAAAATCCCCTAACAACATGTTTAGCCTTTTAGAAAAGACACAGGAAAAGGAAAACCAGTTACAGCTTGTGAAGCATAAAATTAAGTCAGGCTAGCTATTTAATAACATCCGTCTTCCCTTTCATTTCAGGTGAAAAGAGTCTTTGGAAAAAAAAACATGTTGGCTTTCCCTAGCAGCCGTGCAACTGGAGAAAAACAGGCGCAACATACAATCCAGTTAGCAACTCTGAGATCTGGCTAATTCCTGCCAGCATCAGGCTTTTTAGGGCATTGTTGCATCTGCTCCTTTCACAGGCTTACGGCACAATAGTGAAATATGGGATCCTGCCTGGCTAAGGCAGGCAGATTTCAGACAAAAGGAAAAAGATGTAGTTCGAAAAGAGTGTGTGTGTGTGTGACAAAATATCATGTCCTAAGGTGGGATTGAACAAGATCTGAGGTGGCAACTTCACCTGGCTGTCCCTCTCTGGCCAAGACTTCTATTGGAATTAGGATATAGAAGGTCTGGAGTCTCAGGAAATAGGAGATGGGTCAGGGAGCCATGAGGATGTAGCTTGCTCCAGTATCCAACCTTCTCTCTGCAAGTTTATTTCTTGTAGGACCTCAAACTGGATTGATGCATAGAACAGCCTACCTCCCCATTGCATTCTGATGCTTCTGTTCACTTTCCCACAGTGAGGCTCATAACTAAGGTAAATTTGTAGGCCCAATTACAAAAGCAATCCTTCCTCTCCAACGCTGGTTGATAATGTCCTGTTTATCTAACGGAATAACAAATACCCCTTAGATTGTCACACAGCTACTGATGGGTGATGTGTGAGTCTTTCAAGGAAGTCATGGAGTCCGTGACTTTCCAGGATTTCCAAGACCCCTGAAATTAGCCCCTATAGTCAGGGGTGCCCAGAGGCAGCTGCACCAGCTGATGTTCAGGTGGCCCCATGCAAGTGGTCCTGGGCAGCAACAGTTGGCCCTGGACTACCACCCCAGAGGCAGTTACAAGGCTACAGGCCACCCCTCCATCCAGAGAAACAGAAGCAGCATGGTTCGGGGGCCACGTCTCTCCAGCAGCAGCGGGCCCTTGGAATATTCCCCTCTGTCCCCTCCCACGCTAGAGCACCATCACCAGAGCAGCAGCAGGCGGAGCACACCCCCCCCCCCGCCCCACACACACACATGCCTAAGATTTAGTGAAAGTCCTGAATAGGACATGGGCTATGGAAAACAAATCTCAGCTCCTGACCTATCTAAGATGTTTACTAAAAATACCTCTGACTAAATCGTAGCCCTAGTCATGAGTACTCAGACTGATCATCTGTGACCTTCCACATCACTTCTGAACTGCTCCCTGATAAGAGAAGCCAGGGGTCTGTCATTTCCAGTTCTCACTACTCTGCTCTGAGATCAGTTCACAGGCATTTTGCACAAATGGCTGGAACTTGTGATATTCCTTACTATAATCTGTGACTTTTTTTTTTAAGCAGCACTCTCCTAAAAACCTGGCAGACTTTCAGTGTTCTTTGGAGCTGGCACTTTTAACAGTCTTTGAAGCAACTAATCTTTTGATAACTTTAAAAGTCTCTAACCAGGACTTGTTTTGTCTCTGTTTGCAAGTGCCTTGTGGGAGCTTCCCTGGATATCAGCTTCTTTATTTCAACACGTATCTATTCTCCACCCTACTCATTTGCATCAACAGATGGAGAGTAATTATTTAATATTTTTGCTTTTTGCCTTAGTTCTGGTCTCTTGTTCCCTATAATCATTCTTAAGAGAACTGATTTTTTACCTTCTCCATTGTTTACCTTCTATACCATGAAATCACTTCATTTGTTCAGTGCCTTGTGTTATTCAAAGATCATTACTCTCTGAATGTTTTCTTTTGTCATTTTCAATTCTTATTATAATGAGCCCAATCCCTCCAATTATTAGATCCTGTAACTTTTAAATGCTTTTGAGCTGTCTTTTATATTCTTGTTTACATCTTGATCTGATCATGTTTCCTTTTGCTGCCTGCTGTCTTCTCTGACAATTAGGACACTATTTATGATAGAAGCATATCATTTACATAACAATAATTGGTAAAAAAAAAAGGAGTTTTCTTTGTAATTTATTAGGGTTTATGATTTATTGAGGCTTTTTCCTGACAACTGTCTTATATATGGCACAGAAAAAGAGAAGGTTTGTCACATATTAGAGTTGATTCAATTTTTATATAGTCGTTAATTAAGAGTTTAACTCATATTGGGATGGGAGCTATAGAAAACTAAATGATAGCTATTTAGCTTCCGTGTAGAAGGCTACCCCCATGGATAAGGAATTGGGCTGAGAATAAAGGGAATTTAGTCTAATCCCTAGCTCTGTGAACTGTGCCACATCCCCATCTTCTCACTGTCCCTCTCCCCCCCATCTGTAAAATGAAGATAATGAGATTTGCCCTCTTCTATGAGCACTTTGATAATATGGAATAATAGTGTCCTGCATAAGAGCCACAAGAAGAAAACTGACCCACAGTTATTACAGAAAAATGTCCCAAAACGGGCACTGGTAAAGGAATTAAAGATAATATACATGATTGCAATAATAGGAACAAAACTTAGCATTAAGTATATTAGCTAATGAATCAGTGGAGCATGCTCCTAAGCAAATCACCATTTTACCATATGCAGCACCAACCCGTAACAAACTTCTCACACCACTGGTGAGAAACGTGGGTGGAAATCCCAGATTTAGGCACCTAAGGCCGATTTTTGGCTCGAGTGTTTTTGGCTCGAGTGCATTGCACAAAACGCCCCACCCCCTCGTCCCCAAGTTCTGTAGGCACCTACATTGGTTCTTAAATTTTTCAGGTAAATCACTGCATCAGCCACTGCTGCCTCACTTGAAGCATCCATTCCTCTATTTCTCTTACTTACCTATGAAACACCCAATGCAATCGTATTTAATGCAATGAAATCAAAGCCAAATTGCAACAGAAATCAAATCCATTAGAAACACTTCCCAAGAAATGATTTTTCAATACAGAAAAAAGAGGAACTGAGTTAATAGCCTCGCCAGCTCCTGTAAATTAAACATAAATGCCAACACGCAAAAGGCATCAGAGAGGTCACTGTGTTAGTCTGTTTCAGCAAAAACAACAAGGAGTCCGGTGGCACCTTGAAGACTAACAATTTTATTATGACTTTTAAGTTTTATGTCATAATAAAATGTCACTTCCACTTTAAGTGTTCTCACCTTATCCACATCTACCCTGGTTGAATTTACTCTGATGTAACACTTTCATCTCTTTACCTCTACTATCTGTTTCTTTTTTTCTTTCACTTCATGGGGTATGTCTACACTACCCCGCTAGTTCGAACTAGCAGGGTAATGTAGGCATACCGCACTTTCAAATGAAGCCCGGGATTTGAATTTCCCAGGCTTCATTTGCATAAGCGGGGAGCCGCCATTTTTAAAACCCCGCTGGTTCGAACCCCGTGCAGCGCGGCTACACGGGGCACGACTAGGTAGTTCGAACTAGGCTTCCTAGTTCGAACTACCGTTACTCCTCGTGGAATGAGGAGTAACGGTAGTTCGAACTAGGAAGCCTAGTTCGAACTACCTAGTTCGTGCCCCGTGTAGCCGCGCTGCACGGGGTTCGAACCAGCGGGGTTTTAAAAATGGCGGCTCCCCGCTTATGCAAATAAAGCCCGGGAAATTCAAATCCCGGGCTTCATTTGCAAGTGCCGTATGCCTACATTACCCTCCTAGTTCAAACTAGGAGGGTAGTGTAGACATACCCATGCATCTGATGAAGTGAGTTGCAACTCACAAAAGCTTATACCATAATAAAATTATTATTCATTAAGGTGCCACTGGATTCCTTGTTGTTATATAAAAGGAAGACTTACTTTTGAATTCCCAAATTAACTTTTGAATTGGCTATCCTGATGCCATGTCTAAACTTTATCTTTATAACTTTAACTTTACAACTTTAGTTAAACTAGTGTAGTTGAAGCAGTACAAAATCTGTAGCGTGGTGACATTATTCTGATAGCAAAGCGTTTATACCAATACAACTTAGTTCCAAATGAAACGGGAAATAATAAGCAATATAAGTCACCTTCATACAGAGCTGAGACCTCTTCCATTTGGGGACTTAGTCATTCATTTCAGATTGTTTTTGGGTATTTTTACACCTTTAAAAATAACCAAAATTTGGAAATAAAATGTCAGATCAAAATGAAAAATCAAACGGCTTCATCCCCAAATGGTCAAAACAGAATGCTTTTCCTTTTAAAAAAAAGTATTTGTCCAAAACTATTTGCTGAATACAACTCTAATTTATCAATAGATTTAATTAGAGGAAAAATGGACTTTTCAGCAAATTCAGTAGTTGTCAACAATAAAATAAAGTTCATAAGAACATAAGAATGGACGTACTGGGTCAGACCAAAGGTCCATCTAGCCCAGTATCCTGTCTGCTGACACTGGCCAGTGCCAAGTGCCCCAGAGGGGGTGGACCGAAGACAATGATTAAGCGATTTGTCTCGTGCCATCCATCTCCAGCCTCTGACAAACAGAGGCCAGGGACACCATTTCTATCCCCTGGCTAATAGCCTTTTATGGACCTAACCTCCATGAAATTATCTAGCTTCTCTTTAAACTCTGTTATAGTCCTAGCCTTTACAGCCTCCTCTGGCAAGGAGTTCCACAGGTTGACTACACGCTGTGTGAAGAAGAGCTTTCTTTTATTAGTTTTAAACCAGCTACCCATTAATTTCATCCAGTTCTTATTTTGTACCAGTATAGCTGGGTTGCTAGGGTATAACTGTATCACTAAAAATCACCCCCTATAGTTGACAGAGTAATACTGGCACAAAATCTGTGTGTGGACCAGGACTAATTTTCCCTGACCCTGTGTCTATCCTAATAATTGACATCTGCCTAAGGTGGGCACTGTGAAAAATGCTACTGTGTGTTGAAGTCCTCCCTGTTCCATGGGAGTCCTTGGGTTGTGCCCACAATGTCACAGTCTGCTCTGTGCTATTCAGTGCTCTCTCTGCTCTAAGGGTGTGCGCCAGCCACAGGAGAGGACACACTGCTCCACCAGACACTACATGGCTCTTGCTGCAGGGGATGTAATTTACAGTATGCCGCAGCTGCCCTAAATGACACAAAATGAAGTTGTGCAGGATGGAAGGAACAGTCCGGGCTCCGATTCCCACAGTGCATTTGGCATTGAAGCCCATTGGCTGATACAGATCTCAGTTCAGCAGTGGGAAAACACAGCGGTGGCTCTGAACTACTTTCTCTCTAGTGCTGGAATGCATCAGAGAGCCCCACTGGTGCAACGCAGGGCACATAAGGGCTGGCACTGGATGATCCTGCTATACAGTGGATCTGGCCCAGGGTCATACAATACCAGTTATGTATGTGTCTTGATGCACGCCTCTTGCACTGAGAAGCCTGGTTGTTAGCCAAGGAAGAGAGCAAAAGTAGAGGACCCCTTGTTAGTGTTTTTATCCAACTGGTTCTAATCAGCTAGCTTTTGGCTGCTGGCCAGGTGACGTCACCCGGAAGCTTGCCAGTGACCATGCAGCAGGCAAGGGGCAATCTTTTTGCCGGGCATCCCATTGCTGCCAAAATCCTCATCGCGGCAAAGAGGAATGTAATTGCTGGACAGGCTAGGCTGTGTGGGTGAGCAGCAGGACTGACTTGAGGCTGAGGTGAAAAATAGCCTCCCACCCTGGCTGTCCCGCTCACAACTGCTGCGGAAGAGCAAAAAACAGGGGGTGCCTCCCCTCCCCCACAACTCCTCTGCTAAATACATCTTCTGTCTCGGCTCAGCAGCCTCCTGCTTTTAAGGCCAAATTCTCCATGGAGAGGACTCTGCACTGTCTCCCGGACAAATTCCAGGATGGAGCTCAGTCACCCCAGAGATTATCTGTTTATACTCTCCACCAGGTTTGCTGCGCTCTGCAAGAATGCTTTGACTGCCAGCATCCTGCTTTTACCTTCATGGTCGAGAGCAGGGCATCTTAGTGAAAACCAATGAATATAGACAGGGCTGCAGACAGGGGAGGGGAAGGGAAGGGAGCAGCTCTCCTAGGCCCAGAGATTTAAAAGGGCCTGGGTGTTCGGCTGCTGCTATCTCAGCACTGACAGTAGCAAGTGCCCCGGGCCCTTTAAATTGTCACCAGAGTGGTGCTGAAGGGCTGGCTGGAACAGGCTGGCCCTCAGCCCGGCCCCTTCAGGGGACATGATGAAGTTGGTACTCAGCCCTGATTACAGAATAAACTTCTAAAGGTGCCCAGGCTGAACCTGATAGACTAACTGAAGTGTAGGAGCATAAGCTTTCGTGGGCAAAGACCCACTTCGTCAGATGCATGTCAGATTCAGATTCAGACTAACACGGCTACCCCTCTGATACTTGACAGGCTGAACCTGACTCTCGTGGCCTTCAGAGTGTGCTGCAAGGTGCACTTGTGTGTTCTCCCACACACCTGCCATAAGGTGCAATGCAAAAAGAATCAGTGTCCCCCCTATCCCATCCTATTAATAAAAAAAACAGCTTGGAAGGAGAAGAGTAATTTAATAATGTAAGATGCACACATCGGACCACAGGAATTGCCATATTGGATCAGACCACTGTCAACATAAGAACATAAGAACGGCCATACTGGGTCAGACCAATGGTCCATCTAGCCCAGTATCCTGTCTGCTGACAGTGGCCCATTCCAGATGCCCCTGAGGGAGGGAACACAACAGGTAATCCTCACATGATCCCTCCCACGTGTCCCATTTTCAGACAAACAAATGTTAGGGACACCATTCCTACCCATCCTAGCTAATGGCCATTGATGCACCTAACCTCCATGAATCTATCTTGCTCTTTTTTGAACTCAGTTAAAGTCCTAGCCTTCACCTTCATCCTCTGGCAAGGAGTTCCACAGTTGACTGTGTGCTGAGTGAAGAAAAACTTCCTTTTGTTTTAAACCTGCTGCCTGTCCACTTAGTGGAGAATCCACTTTGAGGATGGAGAACTGCCACAGTCATCCCAATGGGGTGCTAATTCCAAGATCTATTTTTCTGGAGGCCTCTCCAGCACTGCTTCAGCAGAAGACTTTTCAGCAGGAACATAGGAACAGAATGTACTTTAGAAAAATGTCATGGCCATGGCTGAGTAGACAGATATACTCTATTGCTGGGGTGAGCAATGAGGGACCCTTCTGCTGATGCCTCTTTTTCTTCAGGCAGCAGAAAGGGATCCCTGGTACCTTTTCGTCTAGGAATAAGGGGGCCCAATTCTTTAATCCCTGTCTCACTGGCAGGGGAAAGGAGTCTCCTCTCATTGCCACTCTGAGTGGTGTGATCCCTGTGTCATGGTGTGCCTAAAGCCCCAAATTGTCTTCAACCAGCCTTGACTCCCAGGAGTCTGCAAGGAATAAAAACAGACAAGCTTCCCTCACTGCTCGTGACATGCGATCCACCAGCAAAGAGACAAGAATTCCACTGGGATAAAATAGCTGACAACCATGTGATTCCTACTGTGCATTTCAGCAATAGCTGCTGGCAGAACTGCTACCGGGCAGCTCTGAAATGCCCACCAGTCTTGGAAATTAACAGCATATAAGTGTTTTGCACTTTCCACTTTGCAGATGTGATAACCAGGAAGATCCTAGCCAGGGCCACATGTGCTCTGGAAGTCACATTATTTGAATCTATTAAAGTCATGTAAATGTTTCCCGAGGAAGCTATACTCAAATGTAAATTTGTTGGCTCTGAACTTACTTTATTCTATCAGAACAGGGTATTTGATTTAGGCACAAAGCAAATTAACATTTTCATACCTCATTACAATCTGCCAACATACGACTAAGGTAACAAAACAGATCTGAGGACGTCCATTATTTCAGGCTTTAAAGTTTCTCATTGCAGACCGGAGAAATAACACGCTTGCTGACATACTTAGGTCTTATCCAAAGCCCATTGAAATCAGTGAGTCTTTGCCTTGACTTCAGTGGACTTACATAGGACCACAGACCATATTTTTGTGGAATTAGATTAAATCTAGGATTAAGAGCAAAAATGTGACACAATTCTATTTCCAAAATTTTATTTTATCATAGATTCATCAAATTCTAAGATGGAAAAGACCCACTGGTGCTGGAAAGAGAAGGTAAGTGAAGTAATACCTTTTATTGGACCAGCTTCTGTTGGGGAGAGAGACAAACTTTCAAGCAATATGGAGTTCTTTTTCCGGTCTGCTACTGCCCCTTGTGGTTGCTTATTTAATCGTCTCTCTGCCATTACAGGATTATTCCCTACAGTATAATATATCACTAGTGCTTTACCTTAATTGTTCACTAAAATCTCAGAGATGCAGTAATTGACAGGGTCTACTAAATATAATCTTGTTTCTAACCAACTGGGAAAAAAACAACCCTTCAGTCAGGTGAACAATTAGCCAGTGCTTATTTATTACTAATCTGCTAATTGCTAAATATTATGGGCTCTAGTCACAAATATTTAGTTTATGTGCACACACTACTTCATTGCTGCATGATTTTACCATGCATGTACTAATGTGTGTTGTTTGCATGATATTGAATGAAAAAGTCCATGGAAAACATTGATAGCAAATATGCATCTTAGAAGGGTTTTGCCAACTATACTGCAGCTTTCACTGAGTATCACTTATTGGCAAAGGAAATATCTAGTTTTTCCCATGTAAGGATGTTGGATGCCTACAAGAAATCTACCACCTTTTTCTTTTCTTTGTGTCACAAGTCACAACCTCCCTAGGCAATTTTTTTCCATCGTTTAACCACCCTGACAGTTAGGAAGCTTTTTCCTAATGTGCAACCTAAAACAGCATTACTTCAAATTAAGCTCATTGCTTCTTGTCTGTCCTCAGAAGTGAAGGAGAACAGTTGTTCTCCCTCATTCTTGTAACAACCTTTTATGTATCTGAAAAATGTTATTGTGTCCCCTCTCTGAGTCATCTCTTCTCCAGATGTTTTCTTCTGGAGGCAAGCAGAAGTCAGTATGTGCTGCTCATTTTCACTTCTTAGAACTACTGTCCGCCTTGTGGGCAGAAGGTTGTACAGAAGGTTTCACTCACAATAGTGCCCCTTACTTTTATAGGGATAATGGCACCTCAGCAAAGTTTTGAAGGAACTAGGTAAGACAGCATATAATATAGATGTTAATATGCAGCTAAGGCAACCATTAATGAAACATCCAGGTTCAGCCTTGAATCCTCTAAATGTGTAATATCACCTCCTGTCCCAAACTGCTGCACGATATTTTGCTGGAGTGAATACCAGCACCAGGTCTGGGTTTACAAAATATGTTTCTGCTTCTCAGGAGGTTCCTGCTAGCTTCTGAATTAAAGTAGTGCAGGAGATTATCTTTCTCTATAAAACTGTTGGAAGGAGAGCATCAGAAAAGTTATGCAAAACTTTACGCCAATTTTAGTACTGCTCTTTATATTTTTCAAAAAATTCAACTTAAAACAATCTGTTGGAGTTTTTTTAAGTGTGAATGTCTTACCAATTCTATTTATATTTATATTTTTATTTTTATTAGACCTAGTCTTTTTAAATCAGTTACCCGGAGGATAACAAAGCAGAACAATATGTCAATGTCAACCAAAGCAGGAAAAATTAAAGTACAATAATTTCTCTTGTATAATATTTTTATACAAACTGGATCTCGTAACACGTAGTAGAGCTATACAATGCATCAACAAAGCTAAACAGTAAATAATGGCTGAAGAGGAGAGATTAACAGGGACACGCAAGGGAGAAAAGAGGTTTTCAGGTTTAGTTGAAAGAGTTAATCAGCTTAGGCCATGTCTTCACACAGCGGAACATTGACACTGCCACAATCAATCTTCCGGAGTTTGATTTAGTGGGTCTAGTTAAGACCCACTATATAGAACTCAGAGGGTGCTCCCATTAGCAGAAGGTACTCCAGCTCCTGTAAAGAGTAAAGGAAGCCAACAAGAACGTTTGCTTCCATCAGACTTCCACTGTGAGGATGACGGGAAAACTCTAATCAAGGTACATTGACTCCAGGTATGTAATTAATGTAGCTGTGGTTGTGTATCTTGATTCAACTTTCTGCTTTAGTATAGACCTGGCCTTAGAAATACAGCAAGAGTGGTCCAAAAAGGTCAGAAGCTACAGTAGAAGGCTTCATACTCTCACCCTAATGATTTCTAAATGTGGCATCAGTGAGGGTGTATAAACGGACAGACCAGACCAGAAGTGAGAAAAGGGAGAAAGAGAAAAGGAACTATAGAAAAACAAGGTGTGTGGGTTAGAGTTGTCTATGAAGACAAGCAAGGTAGTCTAGAACTGTTACTGTAGCTGAATGTAAAGCAAACAGTGCTCTCTGAGAACATGACTAATTCAATCATTCTTCACACACTACTCACATCTGCTCTTCTGCAATAACTGTTGTTCAGGCTAATGAAGACAAATGTTGTTTTCCGACAAGTCTGACCTAACCTTCCTCTTTCATCATCTTGGATTCGTCAGGCTAAGCTCCACAAATACAGAAAGATGAAAGATGTCTCAAAGTGCATCACAAAGACGTAAGGGAAAGGAACAATCTGTTCCTCCCTCACACTCCCAAATAATGTAGGATTTTTTTTGCTACCCCTCTTTAAGGTGGGGGAACAGAGACACAAATCTGTGTAATTTTCTCTAGCCTAGAAATCTCAGCCTTTTGAAAGGGAAGGCACAGCAAGAGCTCAAAGGCCGACCTTTCTTAAAAGGAGGGAGCCCCACTGTGGGACTCCTCTGATTCATATAATCTTATGATTTTATCTCCAGAAAGTGGTGGTAAAAGTTCCATTTTTGCACCAAAAGCAGCATTTTGAGATAATTCCCCACCATCTCCACAAGTGACAGCTCCTCCTTCATCAGATTTATATTTAAATACATATCCTGCAGCTCCCACAAAAAGCCCAGCCAGTTCAGTGGATACGGCTTGCTATTATAGCAGTGGAATTCATGTAATTACAGTTACATTTCTGTTAAGTGCCCCTTAAGAAGTTGGCTTGCAAAAGAAAAGTATCTCAGGTTAAACTTAAATGCAAATTTTTGCAAATGTGAAAAAAAATGGTTGTTTTTTGCTTTCAAATTAAAAAAAGAAAAACCGCCATTGTTTATAGTTGGAAACACATGAACCAATGATCAGACTTTTGTAGATTTGGATGTAAATAGAGAAGACATTATTATCAGATGAAAGAAAGATTGTGGTCTACACTAGTCTTAGAATCACAGTTATCTCTCGGAGTCCATTGGAAACAGCATTCCCTTTGTAAAGCCTCAAATTCATAAACTGGATAAGATGATGTACCATGTCTTTTGTCTCTTGTGAATTCTTCCTCTTTCTCTCAGAGGTGAGATTTGGCAGCCAATTTACCTTCCTCTGAAACAAAGTCTTCCTATATTTGTTTGCCATGCAATGAAAAAAAAAAGCTTAAAGTAGCTGAAAAAAAATGTGTCTAAAGGTATGCTACCATAACCTGGGGAGACTGTATCAGAAATGCATCTCTTGGCGACCCCCCTGAATTTGAATTTTATTTTATTTTTACAGGGTCTGCAACCTCCCCCCCCACACACACTTTAAACATCGTATGACATATTTATTGCTGCAGTTACATAACGCAGGTGAATGAAGCAACATAAAACCATGTAGTGATGTCATCAGCTCAGATGGTGCTAGAGAAGAAGGCCTCTTACTTTAAACAGTACTGAGTAAGGACCTGAACTTATTCTGGCCATCACCTACTGTAAATAAAAGACTTGTGTTCTATTTCCATTGACGTCAATGAGCCTTTGGTCATTGTTGTATCAGCTGATATCATCAGTGCTAAGAATCATATCAGGGTCCACCAACCACACTAAATAGCTTTCATTAAGACTTATCCTATGGGATCAGTGGCATTCAGTAGATGCAAGAGAATCCTATTCCCATTGAAGTCAATGAGATGTTGCCTTTTATTTTAATGAGTGCAGAACAGGAAAATCCTGTTCCAATGGCCGTGGCATGTACATTTATTTACCCTTATGGAACAGTCTATTGATGCTAGTAGAAAATGTTTTCTTTTGAACAACAGTCTTGAGAATGTAATGAAGACTATTGCCATAGAATTCTACAGGGCCAATTCGAAAAACCTGGAAAATAGACAATTATCGGTCATTCTCTATAGACTGAAAGTACGACATTTCTGGAGAGCACGTTGGATAACGATGTAATTGAAAAGACAGTACTCTAGCCCCTCCCCCAACCTGCATAAAAAAGGATTGTGTGCATTTGAGGAATGAAAACCAAAGCTGAATACAGACAAGCACAACGTAAATATCATTTAGAAGAGAGAGACGGCAGCCGAGTAAGTGGCACAGCTGCTGATGGGTGAGCTGCATTCTCTTAGGCCGCTTTTCAAAGGTTTCAAAAAATGTCCCTCTTCTGTGTGCTGTATCAAGAGAGATAACAGATGGCCCCGCTGCTTGCTCCTGAATACTGTCATTTGCCTGGTGAAAGGATGAGCGCGGTCATCTTTTCACCCCTTCCTATAGATTGGTTTCCAAGGCAGCTGTTGCATGTCTTAAGGCAGGCAGATGGCTCTCTTTGTTGGAGCCACTGGTGAATTGTCAATGAGGTGAGGGTTCTGGGGTCACACAGGATGGGAGGGAGGGAGGAGTGTGCATGTTGAGCTGACAGGCGTGGTGCAGGTATCCACTGCTTTCTTCCATTGCAACTCTTCTGATCCCATTGAACAGATCTGTGAGACTTGCCTGCCGCCTTCTCTTCACCCATTCGCAGAGTCACAGGCCTGTCACCTGCATGCACACACTGTATGCTATCATTGGAGGATGGATTGAAGCAGAAGTGTTGACGTGGTTCCTCTTTCTACCCTGGAAGATTGAGGGCTAGATCCTTACCTGGTGTAAATCAGCGAGCTCTTCTGATGTCCAATGGGCACCATTCTGGGAGAGTGGAGTGAAAGGGGGAGCAGCAGGAATGCATACTGTGGCACTGCTTGTTTTTCTTTCTGTTCCCCTGATTATTGGGGAGTGAGGTGAAACTAAACAGATTTTGTGAATGACTTCTCTGCCCCTTCCCTTCACCAGCTAGGAGTGAGAGGCAGGCACACAAGATCTATACTTTTCCCTCGCTCCCTGAAAGTCAGGGAAGAAAAGCAAGCAGCATTCTGGTACGCAGGGTTGCTGCCCCATCTCCCACGCTCGTGAAATGATGCCCTTGCTGAAGTCAGATGAACTGCCTTGCCTTGCAACAGCTGAGGATTTCGCTTTGAGCTCTTAAACTTTCTTCTGCGTGTCACACATGGCCTCAGTGTCGTCCTCCTCCTACTGCTGCAGCTTCCTATCCGTTGAGTGAGAGGTTAGCAGAAGTGCAGCACCGAATTTAATTAGAACTCCACAAAACATTTTAAGTTAGATCCAGGAGCCTGCCTAACATGCCAAAGAACCAGCCTGTGCTTTAGAAAAACTGGGGATGAGAAGGCTGTTCACAAACCCTGATGTAAAGCTGATTGGAAAATGCCTGTTTTGTTCACAGGACACTTTTTAAAATACATTTCTTTCTAGACTCCCCAGTAAAAGACATTGGTTTTCAAAAAATCCTTTTCAATAAAAAAAATCTTTTTTTTGAAAATCACATCACAAAATGTCAGCGGAAAAGTGAATTTTGTTTTCATTTTCTGCTTTGAAAAAAGATGGAAACTTTTGCCTAAGATGACCATTTATTGCATACATTTTTTATATTGGGAGAAAAAAATAAAAAAAAATACAGTTGAAAAAAAATGGAGCCTCTTCTATCCTTCCCTCATTATACGGCCAGGCGGCAGGGACCATCCACATCTGTTACTAACTCCCTTGTACCATAATGTAGCACCTGACTCTGCATTTTAAAAAGACTGTAGCTCTGCCTTGGTGAGTTAAACCAGTGTTTCTCAACCGTTTTTTATAAAGTACCCCTTTAAAAAAATTATAAGTACCCCCAGTAACTACAGTTTTCAGAGCCACAAACATTTTTTCTACCATTGCAACACACAGCGGGTGATGAAATTTTTGGGTATAAAAAGTATAAAAATAATAAAGCGCTGTAAAACTTAAAACAAAAATTCAATTTTCTCCAAATTTCAGTTGTGTTGACGTACCTCCCAGACTTCTCTCGAGTACTTGTACCACTGGTTGAGAAACATTGAGTTAAACCATGGGGCTAATATCAGAAGCCAGGCTGAATACATTTGAGAGTTGGTTAGAGGGGCCTACATCAATGCCCTGAATTCGAACTGTTCAGAACCTTTGCTGGTTTGGGATTCAGAACCTTACACTTTCTTGTTCGGCTTGGATGCAGCTCAGATTTGGATCTGCTAGGCATGGAGTGGGGCATTGCTGCTCAGCATGTGATGGAGAGTTATACAATCTGCTGCCAGTTCTTCAACATTGTATGCTTGAGGCAGTGAAATCCATTGATGTAGGCATGGCCTGGGGACAAGTATCTGGGAGACTTGTTCAGCGTTCAGATTTTTGCAGCTAATGTGAGCCTTAGTTCAGGAAAGCATCCCTCTTTGGGCTAATAAGACTTAATGGGCTTAGCTATTGTCCTGAATAGAGATGTGCTTAAACATGTGCTTAATTGCTTCTCTGATTTGGTGCGGTGCCACTGACGTAGATACTTGTGAGGTTTTTTTTAATCTATGTGCTCCCAGAGCAATGCATGGGTCCATTTTGAAAAATTCAGATGCATAAAGGGAGTTAATTAATTTAATTAAATATTCATTATCATGAATTCATTAACTTTGAGCACAATCACATCTATCTAACCAACCTAAAAAAGAAGACCCAATTCTCAGGACAGGAGGGAAAAAAAAGAAATTATAGTTTTGTTATTCAATTTTCCTATGTTGTCTCAAGCGAGGCTAAATTATAGTAAAAGAGTAGGACAAAGGGTAAATATGATTTGTGTTTGTTTTATTTGTGCATAAAGATAATCCTGTTAAGAGGAGAATTTTTGCAGGGGAAAATTGATCCTGTTAATTTATCTTGGCTCATAAATCATTACAGATGTTTAGCTTATATATTAATATATTAGCCATAATATACAAGAATCAAACACTCATGTTATGCTTTTAGCTGTATTATTGCTTATTTATAAAGCCTTTTCTTATACTTTTTTTGCTTTTATGGAAGGTGACAATTTTATTGAAACTATAAAATAGATTAAATGAATCCCGTGTCTTTTCCTTTTAAGAAATGAACATTGTTTCCATGATTTTAATTATGTCCCTCACCTGATATTAATTTATATACACTAAGGGTGAAATATTAGCCTTGCTGAAGTCAATGGGACTTTAGCATTTAGCAAAATTCACTTAATAATGGTATACTGGATTTTAAGGGAGATCCAGCTGGATTCTGTATTATATGTTAAGAGTGATTATGGTAATTGAACATACATAAAACTGTATTTAATGCGATATGGTGGGTGAGGTAAAATCCTTTATTGGCCCAACTTGTCTCTTTCATTAACAGATGTTGGTTCAAATAAAGATACTACCTTCACCCCAGGTTTCTCTAATGTCCTGGAACCTTAATAGGCAGCCTGTTCAAAACAGACAAAAGCAACTTTTTTTTCACTCAGTGCACAGTCAACCTGTGGAACTCCTTGCCAGAGGATGTGGTGAAGACTAGGGGTGAATACTTATTAGTCAGAATGGTCAGGAATGGTGTCCCTAGCCTCTGTTTGTCTGTAAATGGGTAACAAGAGAGGGATCACATGAGGATTTCCTGTTGTGTTCCCTCCTTCTGGGGTAGAGGTAGGCAATAATTTTTTACCAGGAACCACTTCAGAAATTTTTGAATAGGCCATGGGCTACGCTGGAAGGGGCAGAGCTTCAGGCAGAAGGGATGGGGCCAGGACACTTCCCTGCTTCCCCACCCACAGATCCCTAGGCACCAATGTGCCTGGCAGAGGGAGGAGACTTTACTCTCTTCCCCTTTTGCCCCCAGGCCAATCAGGGTTTGGGGGCAGAGGAAACATGTGAAGTCACGTGTTCCCCCCACCCTCAGGCCCTGATTGGTCTGCGGGCAGGGGAGCAGCAAAGCGTATCTGGCCCGTGGAGGCCCTTTTGCCCAAACTGTGCTCTGGAGCATCTGGTATTGGCCATTGTTGGCATACAGGATAGATGGACCTTTGGTCTGACCCAGTATAGCCGTTCTTATGTTATGCAACATAGCTACAAGAACTCTGGAAAGTATATTTAGTAATAGTTAAGGTTTCATTTGTCCACCCCCACAAATTTAAAATGCCTGAAAATAAGAAGTTATGGGGAAAGTTTTCTTTAATGCACTTCAACATTCCATAAGATTGCAAATGAAGCCCGGGATTTTCACAAGGAGTAACGGTAGTTCGGAATAGGAAGCCTAGTCCGACTTACCTAGTCCGTCCCGTGTGTAGCCGCGTGGCACGGAGTCCGCACTAGCGGACATTTAAAAATGGCGGCTCCTGGCAAGATGCAAATGAAGCCCAGGAAATTCAAATCCCAGGCTTCATTTGCAACTCCGGTTGCCTACATTAACCACCCTAGTTAGAACTATGGTGGTAGTGTAGACATACCCCAACAGATACATACCCCTGCTGCATCAAATTTCCATGCAAAAACAAAACCTTAATGGTGACCTCACAGGTATCAGCACCTCAGACCACCACATGTCTTTGAGTATTTGGGAAGTTAATCTGCGTTAGTGTTGCAGAAGTCACCCTTAAGATTTTGCAATGAAGTGAAAGTTTGAAATTTGGCTACCCATGGCTTTTTATTATCTCCTTGAGATGGCGGTGCCAGTCAGAGGAAGTGTCAGCGTGTTGAAAGTGTTGTAGGCAGTATGAAATACATGGACATCTTGCAAAGAGAGAAGCTTTTAAGCATCATTTGAAATAAAAGCCCAGATTCCTTCCCAGGCCAAGAGTTGCTTCCTGTGGGAAGGTGAGGAGGGATGGTAAAGAGCTGTCAGAATACAGCAAAAACTAAGATTCTCAAGCTGTCCTGGCTCTATACCTAAGTAAATTAGACCAATCATCAGTAGCCCATAAAGGACCATCCTGCACTTAAATGTTGGCAGACTGCAGATACACTCTACCCCACCCCTGACAAGCTTGTGATGCTAAGAGAATTCTCAGATGGCCACTTAGGGATCACTTCTCACAACTTTGTACCACCCAAGCAACACAAAGCATCCAGAAGAGACTCTGACCCGATACATTTATATATTTCAAAGAATGCACGTATGCACACAAGTTTTCTAGCTGCAAGCAACAATTTTTATCTCGAGGGATGGAATAAATCCAATTTGCTCTAACTAAACTTTTGCCGATTTGGAATGTTCTGAGTCATTACTTTAAAAAGCGTTGCACTGTCCATTTGTGCACAAATGTGCACTTGAGTTGGTTTTAATTAAAAACAACTTTAATAACTGGCTTCTGCTGTGGAAAAATAATTAGTTTTTCAGCAAAAAGCTTTATGTATGAAACGCCTTTCTTTTATTAAAAGAATTAGCCCAATCGTGCAAGTGTTTTAACCCGATTCTGCAAACTCTTTTAGGGCCTAGTCCTGAAAATATTACTTAAGTCAGTAATCCCTTTGCTTTAAATGGGATTAATCTGTGAGGGTTACCATGCTAAAATTTGGGTCAGTTCCTTCTTTCTCAGATTATTTAACCCAAATATTTACTGATTGGTTATTAAACCATATATTTTAGGGGACTGGTCCTGCAGTCAGTTGTTCAATAGTCTTTTAACTGTAGAATCATAGAATACTAGGACGGGAAGGAACCCAGAGGTCATTGAGTCCAGTTCCCTGCCCTCATGGCAGGACCCAGTACTGTCTAGACCATCCCCAATAGACATTTATCTAACCTACTCTTAAATATCTCCAGTGATGAAGATTCTACAACCTCCCTAGGCAATTTATTCCAGTGTTTAAGCACCCTGACAGTTAGGAAGTTTTTCCTATTGTCCAACCTAAACCTCCCTTGATGCAGTTTAAGCCCAAGCTTCTTGTTCTATCCTCAGAGGCCAGGAAGAACAAGTTTTCTCCCTCCTTCTTGTGACACCCTTAGAGGGTATGTCTACACTACCACCTTAGTTCGAACTAGGGTGGTTTATGTAGTCATACGAACTTGCAGATGAAGCCCGGGATTTGAATTTCCCGGGCTTCATTTGCATGTTGCCGGGCGCCGCCATTTTTAAATGTCCGCTAGTTCGGACTCCGTGCCCGCGGTTCCACGAGGAGTAACGGTAGTTCGGAATAGGAAGCCTAGTCCGAACTACCTAGTTCGTGCCACGTGTAGCCGCGGGTACGGAGTCCGAACTAGCGGACATTTAAAAATGGCGGTGCCCAGCAACATGCAAATGAAGCCCGGGAAATTCAAATCCCGGGCTTCATTTGCAAGTTTGTATGACTACATTAACCACCCTATTTCGAACTAGGGTGGTAGTGTAGACATACCCTTAGATACCTGAAAACTGCTATCATGCCCCCTCTCAATCTTCTCTTTTCCAAACTAAACAAGCCCAATTCTTTCAGTCTTCCTTCACAGGTGATCTTCTCTAGAGCTTTAATGATTCTTGTTGCTCTTCTCTGGATGTTCTCCAATTTTTCCACATTTTTCTTGAAATGTAGTGCCCAGAACTGGACACAATACTCCAACTGAGGCCTAATCAATGCAGAGTAGAGTGGAAGAATGACTTCTCGTGTCTTGTTCACAACACACCTGTAAATGCATCCCAGAATCATGTTTGCTTTTTTTGCAACAGCATCAGACTGTTGACTCATGTTTAGCTTGTGGTCCACTGTAACCCCTAGATCCCTTTCTGCCGTACTCCTTCCTAGACAGTTGCTTCCCATTCTGTATGTGTGAAATCGATTCTTCCTTCCTAAGTAGAGTACTTTGCATTTTTCCTTATTAAACTTCATCCTGTTTACCTCAGACCATTTCTCCAATTTGTCTAAATTATTTTGAATTATGAACCTGTCCTCCAAAGTAGTTGCAACCCCTCCCAGCTTGGTATCATCTGCAAACTTAATAAGAGTACTCTCTATGCCGATATTTAAATAGTTGATGAAGATATTGAACAGAACCAGTCCCGAAACAGGCCACTGCGGAACCCTGCTTGTTAAACCTTTCCAGCAGGATTGTGAACTGTTAATAACTACTCTCTGAGAATGGTTATCCAGCCAGTTGTGCCCCCACCTTATAGTAGCCCCATCTAAGTTGTATTTGCTTAGTTTATTGATAAGAATTTCATGTGAGACCATATCAAATGCCTTACTAAAGTCTAGGTATACCATGTCCTCCGCTTCTCCCTTATCCACAAGACTCGTTATCCTATCAAAGAAAGCTATCAGATTGGTTTGACATGATTTGTTCTTTACAAATCCATGCTGGCTGTTCCCTATCACCATATTATCTTCCAAGTGTTTTCAGATGATTTCCTTAATTACTTGCTCCATTATCTTTCCTGGCACAGAAGTTAAACTGATTAATCTGTAGTTTCCTGGGTTGTTCTTCTTTCCCTTTTTAAAGATGGGATATTTGCCCTTTTCCAATCTTCTGGAATCTCTCCGGTCTTACATGATTTTCTCAAGATGATAGCTAGAGGCTCAGATACCTCCTCTATCAGCTCCTTGAGTAGTCTAGAATACTAGAATAGAAGCATTAAACGTTTACCCTAGGCTAGCATTAATTGGAACAAAAGGCAACATCAGGACAAATTAGCACTCCCCCATACTGCTTTCTTTTTTCTGAAATTCCACTTTTATGTTTTTAAACTATATTTGTAGCAGTTCTGGCTGTGGACAAACCCTGAGATTGTCAAGGGAGTGTAAGCGATATAGTGATGTCTACTTGAGTGTGCAGAGCCTGAAACGATAACTCTGTGAGATATGAACTATCTCATGAATATCACTGGGCATTAACTGAACGCAAATGGTGATGCTTTGAAATTACATTGAGAAGATTGTTGTTGAGGAGGGGCAGGGGTAATAAGCCTAAGGGGCCCAGAGGAACATCCAAGCCCCATCAATTGGACCTGAACCCATGGATGTCATATGTTGTAGAAAAAATCCTATTTCCTATTTTTAGTGACATTTTAAGCATTCAAGTCTTAATGTACTCCAAACTATTTGGAAGTAGAAATAGATTTAGATTCTTCTTGTTATTGTAGAAATGATTTAGAATTTTTGTAGAAACAGATTGAGTTTTTTTATGGTTATTATTTTGTTTTGAGTTCGGAAGTAGATAATGTAACATACAGAAAGAATGTAATGATCTGCTCTTTTGAAATTCTGAGTGTAACCCTTGTTGTGTGTGAGAGTAAGGAATGTGTGGGAAATAAGGGTGAAGGTCACCATCGAACCAGAGATGCTAAAAAGGAAGATCCAATAACAGACTAGGAGGCACCAAAAATTACTGCATATCAATAAAAAGCAGATTGGCAACCCAGAACTCTTAGGGAAAGAGCAAGCAATTATCAGTTGGGACAAGATATTCATGATAGAAACCATCTTATCATAGTAGAACAAAAAAGTTAAGGAGTGAGAGAAACAACCAGAAATAACAAACATCCATCAGAAAAACAGCATGATGACGCAAACCCACAGACCCTGATGGAAACAAACCATTATAAAAGGAGGACTGCTTCCCTATAACAGGCGAGTTCGTCCCAACATTACCAGACTGGATCCTTAATCTGGGCCAAAGCAAACCTGGTTCTTCTCTCGCTCTTAGCCTTCTTGGCCACCAGGCTAATGTAAGCAATAGACTGGTAGCTATACCATCATAGGCAGGAGAGAGCGAGAGAGAGAGAGAGAGTGTGTGTGTATTTGAGCCGATGCTAACTGCTTTGCAGAGGTGTAGTAAGGGTGTTATGCGTCGGGGGCAAAGACAAAATTTGTGCCCTCCCCCCGCTGCTATGCAGCGGGATCCCAAACCTGGCACATGGCTGAACCCGACCCTGTGAGGATGGGAGGGAGTTTGTACTGCGTCTTCCCCCGCCCCCTCCAGTTTGGGGCCGGACCCCCGTACGCACTAACCCACCAGCAGAGACGGAAGAGAGTTGGACTAGGGATGCAGAGGAAGCTCCAGCCAGTGGCGGGTGGAGGAGGAGCAGGCAAGCCGAGGGATGACAGGAAGAGTGAAGGGGGATGAAATTGATGCCACGCCTAACATGGCGCCCAAGGGCAACTGCCCCTTTCAGCCCCTCATCACTAAGCCATTGCTGCTTTGCCATTTTATTCTCAATAAATGTGACATATTGCCATTTCCCCCTGAAAAGATCCCATGTGATTCTTATGAGCATAACATCAGTTCCAGTTAGGGGAAGCTGAGTCCAGTGAACACATAGGATTGTGTGTGGGACTGTACACAAGCTATTGACAGAGGCATCTTATTTCGGTGCCTCGGTAGAGCTGATTTGGTGGTAGAATCACAGAATAATAGAACTGGAAGGAACCTCAAGAGGTCAACAAGTCCAGTCCCCTGCACTCTTGGTACGACCAAGTATCATCTAGACCAGCCGTGACAGGTATATGTGTAGCAACCAGGGCAAGTAACTTGTTGAGTCCTTCCCAAGACTTAAGTAGCAATCAGTTTTTCCTCCACTTATTCCTTGTTTGTCATGGCAATCCATGGCTGCTGATTAGAAGCTCAGAACCTGAATGGCATGGGGCTTGCTTCGTGAGTCTGAGGTGCCTGGGAAGAACTGTATGTGAAACCAGCATCCTTTGTCATGAGCAACAAAATCACTCATGTGAAATTTAAAAAATTAGAGGCATTTAGAAGAGTTGAAGGAGGGACAACAACTTGCAAGGCTTAGGATCTTCATCCATTTCTATCGCAGATCTTGCATGGATCTCTAACTTTTCATTTGCCAGAACACTTTGCACTTCTCCATTTCCGGGAGACTTTCCTAAAACAACCTACTCATCTAGGCAGAATGCCCTACTAGATTGTGAGTTTACAACCGTGAGCTCTTATCAAGAAACATTTTCTTCTTCCCATGTCTGCTGTGACAAACTACATCAGGTGAAATGATTGGGAGGGCGGTGGATGGTGTGAGGACTGGGCACTACATCAATTCCTAGAGCACGGAGGCCACCTCCTCCCAGTACTGGGATAATTGGAGGGTGTGACAGGGGGCTTGCCCTTCACTGCAAAAACCCAGCCCTGAGTGAGGGCTGAGAGCAAAGCCCCAGATGAGGCCATTGTTGCTAATGAAGGCCCAGCTGGGAACTATATAAAGAAGGGCTTCTTGAGAGAGAGGAGGGCTGACTGCTGCTCTGAATAGAGAGCAGGAGGGACCTGGCTGCTAGGGAAGGAAGGCAGGACTGGGGAAACTCTGGCCAAGTTAGTTCCCAGGCTGCAGGGCCTGAAGCAAGGCCTGAAGCCACTAGGGCTGCAGAGAGGCAGCCATGGTAGGCAAAGGCAGCAGGTCCAAACCCCTTTGCCAGTGCTGAGTGGCCATTACAGACAGCAGATTGCCCCTGAGGCAAGGGCTAGATGAAGACTAGCAGTGGGTCACTGAGGCAAGTTTGGTACAGGGAAACTGGGTGTTCCCTGGGAGAAGAACTGGGTGCCTCTTGGAGTGTGACGCTGGATAAACAACCCTCCTCCCTGGAAGGGGTCTCAGAGACACTGGAGTGGGCACTGCCAGAGGGCAGTGTCCTGAAAAGAACATTGTAGTCCAACAATGACTTGATTCTGGACTAGAGAATGAAGTGAGAACACGGGGAGACACCAGCTAGAGGGAGGCATCCAGTGAGCAAACGAAAGTTAATCCCCAGGGCTTCTGGCTGGAGATGCTATGGGGTGATTCTGCCCCGTGACAGAGGGGGTGAAAGCAGGGGCAGTACATATCTTGCAGAGTGTTCTTAATTCCCCAGCCAAGGTCATGGAACTGTATCAGGAAGGAAAATACGCTTGAGGCTATGTTAAGTGTTCCTCAGTTCTCTTCAGGGTAGGACATTCCCCTTTAACGGGGTTCCTGAGGATTATTGGAAGGCTTGATAAGGATAGTGCCGTTGGAAATGCAAATGGGGAGCAGGCAGGAAGAGAGAAAAAGGGACGGGAAATCTCTTGGGAATTCCTTTGGATTCATGGGTTTGGAGATGAAACTGCAGCCGGTTTGTCAGGAGGGGAATAGATAAAACGCGCTAACCCAAAGGAAGGATACAGGTTTTCATGGAGATGGAAGGAAGGTCTGCAAGGGTAATGCTGTGGAGTCTGCCTCCCCTCCAGGCCTTGCTGGGGGATCGCATCATGGAAGTGGGCAGCCTGGTACTGCATAGGGAGTTGGGATTGTAGAATTTGGCCCAACATGCATATGAAGAGGGGTTACTTAAAACTCCATATATGACATCAGAGCAATTTTATTTAGAGCAGATTTCTCTTGAGGTGACAACTTGTACATCCCCATGCCTGGCAGACAAGGTTTTTACCCCTTTCCCAGGTATTATTTTCAAGATCATTGGCCTAGTTGTGATCTCGCTGGCGTGACATGAAGCTGGAGTGACTCTCATGAGGTGACTCCAGAGTTAGAACAGATTTAGTCACATCAGAATCTGGCTAAATGTCTGTAATACTCCGTGGGCAGGGATGATTCTCAGAGGGACAGGGTATGTCTAAACTACCACCCTAGTTCGAACTAGGGCGGTTAATGTAGTCAACCAGAGTTGCAAATGAAGCCCGGGATTTGAATTTCCCAGGTGTCATTTGCATGTTGCCGGGCGCCGCCATTTTTAAATGTCCACTAGTTCGGACTCCATGCCTGCGGCTACACGCGGCACGAACTAGGTAGTTCGGATTAGGCTTCCTATTCTGAACTACTGTTACTCCTTGTGGAATGAGGTGTACAGATAGTTCAGAATAGGAAGCCTAATCCGAACCACCTAGTTCGTGCCGCGGGAATGGAGTCCGAACTAGTGGACATTTAAAAATGGCGGTGCCCAGCAACATGCAAATGAAGCCCAGGAAATTCAAATCCCAGGCTTCATTTGCAACTCTGGTTGACTACATTAACCACCCTAGTTCGAACTAGGGTGGTAGTGTAGACATAACCAGAGTGATTATTTGACTTGCACCATTGTCCCTTTTATATATGCAGGACCTGATCCAAAGCTTATCATAGTTGTGACATTTCTACCAATATTCGGAATCATCTATAATCTTCATTCTCTTCTCCCCCTATGTTCTGCCCTGCATAGTATATGCTTTTTTTATCTTGTAAAAAATAGAGTTTTCATTGGCTGCCTTTAAATCTGTACTGGAGTAGAAATGTGGTGTTGTGTTCTCAAAGAAAGCCTCAGCCCTTTATGGAGTATCTAAGCTGGGTGTAGATTTCAGAAGCCTTTGCCAAGAGATGTTTAATAACACTGTCATTCCCAAGGAAATCATGCTGCAATAAACTCTGACAAGGCGCAAAACATGGGCCAGGTGTGAATTTACCATCTGTACTGCTCTTACAACACTGGTGCCAATGTCAATACTAATTACACCGGGGGGCAGACCTTGGGAGGGAAAGTCACAGAGTTTCTCCTCCTTGAAGCTCTATCGCTGCTGTGTTTTATTAAAGGCAGAGAGTGGGGGTGAGGCTGCCACAAGAGACTGTGTCAGTTCTTGTCTTTCCATAATACACCCCTTATAGCTAGCACATGCAAAAGTTTAGGAAATGTATGTGCATCTTTGGACGTACATATGCACCTAAATTAAGATCTTCTTGGGAAAGAAGTATGGGTATGTCTACACTTGCACCCTAGTTCGAACTAGGGATGCAAATGTAGGCATTCAAAATAGTCAATGAAGCGGGGATTTAAATATTCCGTGCTTCATTAGCATGATCTCGCCAGCACGTTACTCCAATCAACAGCTGTTTCGAAAGTGAAAGTGCGCGCTGGGATGTGTTAGTTTGAACCAAACCCCTTGCTTCGAACAAACGTTGCTCCTCATTTTTTCGCCACGGTCTCTTGTGGCAGCCTCATTTTTTGAGGAGTAACATTAGTTTGAACCAAGGGGTTTGGTTCGAACTAACGCGTCCCGGCGCACACTTTCACTTTCAAAACAGCTGTTGATCGGAGTAACACACCGGTGAGATCATACTAAATCCCCACATCATTGACTATTTTGAATGCCTACATTTGCATCCCTAGTTCAAACTAGGGTGCAAGTGTAGACGTACCCTAACTGACCTTCCTCATCACATGAGCAGCAACTTGCTATGAAAACTAAGCCAGCAATACTGTGAAGAAGCAGAGATTACTATTCCACGCTTTCCATACTAGTTTTCAGGAGTTCATTTGTGACTCTTGTCAGAGCTGGAGGCTGGGTGTCGAAACATTTGCGTTCCATTCCTGCCTGTGCTACTGATTCTCTTAGGGTGTGTCTACGCAGCAAAGTTATTTCAGAATAATGGCTGTTATTGTGAAATAACTATGCAAGCATCTACACAGCAATTCCATTATTTCAAAATAATTTTGAAATAACGGGCGGCTTATTTTGATTTCTGTAAACATCATTCTACGAAGAATAATGCCTGTTCCAAAATGGTTATTTCAGAATAGGGGCTGTGTAGATGCTCTACTTCTGCTATTTTGAAATGCCCCCTCACCAGGGCCATTCTAAGTAATTCCTCCTGAGGCTCTAAATCGAGATAGCAGGCCTACATTAGGGAAAGCTGCCTCAGATTAATTTTGAGGCTTCCCTGCAGTGTAGACATGCTATTTTGAAATAAGAGTAGCTTATTCCAAAATATTCCAAAATTTATTCAAGAGTAGCTTATTCCAAAATAACTGTGCAGTATAGATGTACCCTAAATGACCTTAGGGTCTGCACTTCCATTTTCCCAGCTGGAAGAATGATATCATAGAATCCTAGAGTCAGAGGGCTGGAAGAAACCTCAGGAGGTCATTGAGTCCAACCCTCTGCCAAAGTAGGACCAACCCCAATTAAATCATCCCAGTCCGGGCTCTGTCAAGCCTGGACGTAAAAACTTCTCGGGATGGAGATTTCACCCCCACCTAGGTAACCCATTCCAGTGCTTCACCACCCTCCTAGTGAAATAATTTTTCCTAATGTCCAACCTAGACCTCCCCCACATTTGAAATGTAAATGCTTCACGTAAACCATTTCGTTCCCAGGCTACCCTTAGCTGGTCATAGACACAAGACATTGGTGTAAACTCCCTGAAGCTCTGACAAAATACCCTACCACACAGGAAAATTAAAACAGTTAGGAGTTAATCTGATTGTCCCTTTTCTTTCTGATTCTCCTGCTTTTGATCAAAACCCTGTCTTCTTCCAGTGGGGCACAAACAGTCCTTTCTGAAACTGTTCTGCTAGCTGGGAGCAGGAGAGGCCCTGGAGGCAGATCCTGAGCCTCTTGTTGTTAAGGATTTCCATTAGCAGACTCCCTTTCCCCCTTCCTGTTAACCAAGAGAGGGAAGCTATAGTTACAGCAGTGGTCTGTAGCCAATGGAGAATTTCATTCGCCTGTCTCTCATGGACGATCTGGACACAAAGCCTTGTTAAGGGGTTGAAGATTGTCTCTGATTAGCTGACCATCTGCAATTTCATTCACATGTCAGTGGGAAATACCTTTTGGCATTGACACATTATGATGTCAGGAAATCAGAGGATCATGTGCTAACATAACTGTCCCATTATTTGGCCGGTTCTCGAAGGTGTCACCCTAAAGCTGAGTTTCTCTGCTTCAGAATGAGGCTCATAATTGCTCCCAATCAATCATTCCTCTCCCAGAGAATGCCCCAAATCATTAGCGGCCCTGGGGTATGTCTAGACTATGGGGTTGTTGTTTTTTCAAAAGGAGATATGCAAATGTGTGCCAAATTTGCATATCTTCTTCCGATTGCTTTTTCAAAAACAGGTTTTTGAAAGTGAAAGTAGTTTGGGTGTGGGTTTTTTGGGAAAAAACTTTTTTTGAAAAAAATTCCCTTCCTAAAAAAAGGAGGTTTATGCGGTTTTTCAAAAAAGGTTTTTTTTTTCTGAAAAAAAAGGCATCCAGACTACTTTCGCTTTTGAAAAACCCGCTTTTGAAAAAGCAATCCGAAGAAGATATGCAAATTAGTGCCAAATTTGCATATCTCCTTTTGAAAAAATTACTTAGACGTACCTCAGGCTGTCCAGGGTTCAGCTCATTTCTTCACACACCAGTTCTTTGCAGATGCACATTGAGCTCTTTGCTAGAGGCATGAACTCGTTTTGAATGGACGTGGGTTCCTGGAGGAATTCCCCAGGTATTTTTTCACAAGGTAAATTTTCTGCTGCTCTCTCTCTTAAGGCTTCTGAGACCAAAATCAAAAGGCTAAGCTGCTTCTGGGCGTGAGATTGTCAGAGCAAGGATGAGCCTGGCAAAAGCTCCTTGGTCTCAAATTTAGCCTGAGAAACACGATGTGATTGCTAATTAAATCAGTGGAAGCCTGTGGTAGGTACCTCAGGATGATCATTGTTTGCTTTTCTGCTACAGGTTGAAACTCTCTAAACCAGTATCAGAGAGGTAGCCGTGTTCATCTGGATCTGCAAGAACAACGAAAAGTCCTGTGGCACGTTATAGACTAAAGGTATGTTTACACTTGCCCCCTAGTTCGAACTAGGAAGGCAAATGAAGCATACCAAAATTGCAAATCAAGCGCGGGATTTAAATATCCTGCTCTTGATTAGCATATCCATGGCCAATCACCATTTTAAAATGCCAGTCGCCCAATTTAACTTGCCACGTGTAGATGCAGTAGTCCTATTTAAAACCCTTCCCTCAAATTAACTGGTACTCCTCACACAATTGAACTACCGCATCTACACTCAGCAACTTAAATCGGGCAACCGGCATTTTAAAATGGTGACTGGCTGTGAATGTGCTAATCAAGCATGGGATATTTAAATCCCGTGCTTGATTTGCAACTTTGGTATGTTTCATTTGCCTCCTTAGTTTGAACTAGGGGGCAAGTGTAGACATACCCTACCAGATTTATTGGCACATAAGCTTTCATGGGAAAAGACCCACTTCGTCAGATGGACTCTTTGCTTCAGCCACATCCGTGATCTGACAGGAATTTGGCAAACCAGAGTCTCGGTAGAGGGCCAGAAGCAGGAGCCCTGGGGAGTCCAGGAGTCCAGGGGGGCTGATGGCTCAAAGCCCTGCTGTGGGAGTCCAGCTGAGCAAGCAGCAGGGAAGCTGAAGTGGCAGAGGGCTCCGATGGGGCAGCAATTGGCCCTTGCAGGGCCAGGAGCCATGGCAGCAGTCAGCTGCAATGGGGCTGTGAGCCCCCACAACAGGACCATGGGCTGCTGCCTTGGCAGTGAAGAGGGGGCCAGGAGCCTGGCATCACAATGAGCAATGAGGCTGAAGGCAGGGCGAGAGCCAGTGAGGAGGCAGGTGGCCAGGCCGGGAGGAGCTGGGTTGGGAGGCTAGAAATTACCTCTCCTGATCCAGCAAAGTCCCTTGTTCGGGACCAGTCAGGTACTGAGGGTGCTGGACCAGTGAGGTCCAACCTGAAGTTCACTTTCATCTTAGTTCCTTGTTTTATAGGCATGCGCTAGCAGCAGCATTGTTAAGGTTCAAGTCAGATTCGAACTGACACCAGGCCTAAAATTCCTGTTTCTCACTTCAGTGAGTGAATTGGGGGTCTACACTTAACATACTCCACGTGGGTCATCTGACCTCTTTATAGTACACTTGGACCTCTGTAATAGGAGTTTCTGTGATCCCGGAACACCCGTGGTTCAGAGCCTGGCAGGGAAGGAGGAAGCAGCTCTGTTCACTGCTTTTCCCCCTCCAGCTGGGGGAATGGCAATGCAGTCAAGCGCTGGTCTGGAGGAGTCCCATACTTTTCATCCACATATCCCAGCACACCCCTCCCAGACCCAGCACTCCCATTTCCAGCACCCTTCATTATGGCGAACACCCATGGTCCAGAAAATTCCCATTGTCCAACATAGCCTATTTCCCAAGGTAGTCTGGCCCATCACCGGCTTTCATCCTCTTCAAAGTGGAATGTCCCACAGAATTATGAGATGAAGAGAGGATCTGATTGCTTTGCCCCATCCTCCATCTCCACCAACCATGTGATTCTGAGACATCCTTCCTCATTTAGCATAATTTAGCATATATCCACTGGTAACAGTGAAATTATACCAATATGGCACAAGGATATCACCTTGGGAATTCAAGAACAGAGAGATAAGAGCCAAATGCATGTGGATTCCTGATTTACAGGGGTTGGGGTAAGATAAATATTGGTCTCAATTTTATAGGGACAATGCTGACATTTATGGCTTTGCCTTATAAACCCACCTATTACTCCTCTCCCCCATCCTGATTTTTCACACTTGCGGGTTGGGTCACCCAAGCTTGCGGGAATGAGTATTTCTCCTTTTTTCAAAGGGCATATTCATAAATTGGTTTAAAGACGAGACCCAGATAGATGCCTCTCTCTGACCTGCATCTGAAAGATGAACGGTTTATTATTTTCTTAAACATTAATCTCAAATATTGTATTTACTTTAGTACAGGCTTCCCAGAATGTGTGGGCTTTAATTTTAGCAGTGGCATGAAAAGTAGCAAAATGTTCATTAGCCAGAGAGATGAATTGTGCCAACGTTTGAGTATGTTTGATTTTTTCAATGTGCTACACATGTCCTCATAGATTTCTGGTGAGAAAATAATGGCATAGATGGGAATTTACTTGCTTGGCTATTGTCCAAGTACTGCTCTTCCAGTTGAGTTATTTTGATGATTAGGTGACTTAAGTCATCCTGCTGAATCTTGCTGATTTTAATTCCTGCTGCCTTGCAGCTGTGAAAAAGTGAATTATTATCTGTAGTATCACACAGAGGTGGCACAGCAAAAATGTCATTCCATGGCCTTTTGTCAGTTATTTTCTTTCCAATTATCCTTAATCCAAACAACTACTCCCTGATAGTCTTAACAGGGTAGGCTTTGCTTGTTGCTTAATTCCTTAAGGAGATGCTGCAGAAATGTTGTTCCTTGCCACCATGAATGAACAATCCTCATGGGGGGGATATAAATTGTTACTGTGTTGATAACAACAGAACTAGATTTAGATTTGATTCAGTGATATCTTGGAAGGATGCCTAGCCACCATGTTGATCACAAGGAAAAATACTGAGTTGTACTGCCATAGATGCTATAAGAAGGTTGCAGCTTCTTGGCTACTGCAGGGCATAAGAAAATCTGGGAGTGAAAGTTTTCAGTTTCCTGGAGCACATGGAGTCTAGACTCAGTAATTATGATTCTCCCCTACCTTATGCTTTGTACAGTCACTTATATCTCTGCAAAAGGGATGTAGAACTGGGATAAAAAGCTACCAGAGCAGCCTAGCAGTTCACACCTACTGTATACTCAGAGGGTGTGTCTAGACTACAGGGTTTTGTCGACAAAAGTGGAATTTTGTCGACAAAACTATACCTGCGTCCACACTGCCTTTGAGTTATGTCTACATAACGTTGACAAAACTCTATGAGGAATAACGCCTTTTATCGACAGAGTTCTGTCAATAGAAGGCATTATTGCATCTACACTGTCCTTTGCGTCCACACTGTTATGTCGACAACATTTGCAGATGATGCAACACTGTTCAAGAGAGTTAAGACAAGAGCAGACTGGAAAGACTTGCAAAGGGACCTCACAAAACTGGATGCCTGGGCAACAAAATGGCAGATGGAATTCAGTGTTGATAAATGTAAAGTAATGCACATTGGAAAACAGCATCCCAACTATACACATAATGGGATGGGGTCTAAATTAGCTGTGACCACTGAAGACTGATTTTAGTCATTGTGGACAGTTCTCTGAAAAATCAGCACAATGTACAGCGTCAGTCAAAAAAGCAAACAATGTTGGGAATCAGTCCGAAAGGCATTAAAATATAGATCAGTGGTTCCCAAATTTTTGGCATCATGCCCCCTTTTTGATTTTTGAGAAAACCTCATCCCCCCCTGCCCCACACTAAAATAGCAGCAAAACTTGTCAAGCCAAAAAAGAAAAGAAAAGAAAAGAAAAGAAAAGAAAAGAAAAGAAAAGAAAAGAAAAGAAAAGAAAAGGAACTGACCAAAAATCAAAAATAGCAGCAAAACTTGGTGGGGGTGGGGGGGGACTCATGCCCCCCCTGGAATTTCTCCCCCCCCCCTCCAGTTTGGGAACCCATGATATAGATATTCAGGCCTGCCTGTAAAAACCTATATTTAACAATTTAGGTATATCCTTATCACTTAGCTAGTTATGGAAGTATAAAACAAAGGACATCCATTCAATGTGTAGCAACAGTCTAAAAAGCAAATAGAATATTAGGAGTAATTAAATAAGGAGTAGATAATAAGGCAGTCAACATCTCATTGCTTCTATATGGGTATGTCTACACTACAGCGCTAATTCGAACTAACTAAGCTAATTCGAACTAACGCAGCTAGAACTAAAAACTAGTTCGAATTAGCGTTTTGTCCACATTAAGTGGACCCTGAAGCGGGGTTAAGGATGGCCGGAAGCAGTGCCGGCAGGGCATCAGAGGAGGACTTAGAGCGTGGAGATGCTGTCTCAAGCTAGCCAAGGGCTGTGCTTAAAGGGTTCCGACCCCCACCCCGGACAGACAGTTCTCAGGGGTGCCCCGCTTGCAAAGCAGTCCTGGCTTGGAGTGCCCTGAGTGACCACACTGGGCACATCACAGCACTCGGCCATCAGACCGGCTGCACTTGCCACAGGCTGCCATCTGGGGAGAGGAGGCAATTGGGGAGCTGCAGGAGAGCTTCCACCCCCAGAAGCCAGCAGAGCCAGCCCAGTCCTCCCCATCAGTGGTTCGTGCCCCATTCCTCCCTCACCTCCTTCCACTTACCCTTCCGTAGCCCCTCTTCTTGATGTACAAAATAAAGATAACGTGTCTTCCAAAATGGAATCTGTCTTTATTGGACAAAATTGGGGGAGACTGGGAAAAGGAGGTGGGAGAGAGGAAGAGAGAGGCTGGGAGAGGGGAGGGCAACTACAATGATCAGGGGTTGGGAACAGGTCCCATATGAAGAGAGGCTAAAGAGACTGGGACTTTTCAGCTTAGAAAAGAGGAGACGGAGGGGGGACAGGATAAAGGTCTCTGAAAGCAGGAGTTGGGTGGAGACGGTGCATATAGAAAAGTTCTTCATTAGTTCCCATAAAGAAGGACTAGAGGACACCAAAGGAAAGGAATGGGTAGCAGGCTTCAAACTAGTAACGGAAAGTTGTTCTTCACAAAGCAAAGAGTCAACCTGTGGAACTCCTTGCTGCAGGAGGCTGTGAAGGCTAGAACTGGAACAGTGTTTAAAGGAAAGTGAGATTAAGTCATGGAGGCTGGGTTCATGGAGTGGTATTAGCCAGGGGGTAGGAGTGGTGTCCCTGCCCAAGGTTTGTGGAAGTCTGGAGATGGATGGCACGAGACAAATGGCTTGGTCACTGTCTTCGGTCCATCCCCTCCAGGGTCCCTAGGGTTGGCCGCTGTTGGCAGACAGGCTACTGGGCTAGATGGACCTTTGGTCTGACCCAGGACGGCCATTGTAAGCTCAGGGCTCAGGATCGGGGTTCTCAGTGGACCCCCTTGATTCTCTTGCACACCTGATCCTGGGTGGCCAGGCTGGCAGCTATCCTGCCCAAGCCGACCATTTTCCTGTGCCTAGTGCGGAGATCGTGGACGAGGTCCACGATGTCCGCACTAGCCCAGGCGGGTGCCCGCCTCTTGCGGTCCCGGGCAAGCTCCCGGGAGCCGCCAGCCTGGTCCTGGGAAGAGGGGGAGGGCTGGGGGGCATTGGGTGGGTGCCTCGATCCGTGCTAGGTGCAGGGTCTGCTGGCTGGATGCTGGCAGGCTTGCACGTGGCACGGGCACCCTAGCCAGCCTGTGCCCCTTTAAGGGCTCCGGGGCCGGGAGGGGGGCAGACGAGTTTCCCTGGTGTTGGCCAGAGTGGCCACCAGGGAAACCTGGGGAGGGCTAGCCTCCCACTAGTTTGAATTAAGGGGCTACACACCCCTTAATTCGAACTAGCTAGTTCGAGCTAGGCTTAATCCTCATAAAATGAGGTTTTCCTAGTTCGAACTAAGCGCTCCGCTAGTTCGAATTAAGTTCGAACTAGTGGAGCACTAGTGTAGCGCCTATGAAAGTTAGTTCGAACTAACGTCCGTTAGTTCGAACTAACTTTGTAGTGTAGACATACCCTATAAAACCATGGTATGCCCAAATCTTGAATACAGCGAACAGATGTGGTCGCCTCAATAAAAAAAAGATATATTGGCATTAGAAAAGGTTCCGAAAAAGGCAACAAAAATAATTAGGGGTTTTGAACAGGTCCCATATGAACAGAGATTAAAAAGACTTGGACTTCTCACTTTAGAAAAGAGGAGACTAAGGGCAAATATGATAGTGGTCTATAAAATCATGACAGGAATGGAGAGAGCAAATAAGGAAAAGTTATTTACTTGTTCCCATAACATAAGAACTAGGAGTCACCAAATGAAATTAATAGGTAGCGGGTTTAACCCCTTTCCCCCTCAAAAAGGCAGTATTTCTTCACGTAGCACATGGTCGGCCTGTGGAACTCCTTGCCAGGGGAGGTTGTGAAGACCAGGACTTTAACAGGGTTCAAGAACACACTAGATAAATTCATGGAAGTTAGGTGCATCAGTGGGTATTAGCCAGATGCCCCAGAGGGAGTAAACAGAAACAGAGAATCATCAAGTGATCCCTCTCCTGTCAGAGGCTGGGAATGGGTGACAAGAGAGGGACTGCTTGATGATTCCCTGTTTCGGCTCACTCCCTCTGGGGCATCTGGCATTGGGCACTGTTGGAAGACAGGATAGTGGGCTAGATGGACCTTTGGTCTGACCCAGTATGGCTACCAGGTGGGCTCCCCACCCACAGCTGGGCTCTGTTGTTGGCCTCAGCCACTGGGCTCCCTGCCCCTATGCTGGCTCCGATGCCAACCCTGGCACCAAGCTCCCAGATCCTCTCCCATCCAGGACTCTCTGGTCCTGCAATATTCATGGTTCCTCCCTCCCCCCGACCACGTATCAGAGTTCCAGACCACAGAAGTTCAGCCTGTATCAAAATCACAAATACACCAATGTATGAACCTTCCCTCTCTGTGACAGTCTGAGGCCTTGTTCTCTGGCTAAGCACCAGGGGTAACTGGGAAGTGTGTGATCACACCCTCACATTACCAACCAGTCACATTTAAATAAAGTAATTAGAAGATAAGAAGGTGATCCAATCTAACACCTCCAGATAAAGAAAAAAATCCAAAATGTTCAAAGAGAACTTAGTGTGATAGCTTTCTGTCCAGCAAGAGCTCACTTATCAATAGTTGTGGCTGTGAAACACACATTGCTTTATTGTTTTGTTTTTATGATCCTCACTTTTCTATTTAATTTATGTGGTCACTGTCTGGTTCTTTAATGGTTTCTTCCTGCTCTATAATTAATTTTGCTAGGTGTAAATTAATTAAGGTGGTGGGATACAATTGGTTATAGAATTGCATTACAATACGTTAGGATTGGTTAGTAAGATAGCTAGTTGTGATTTAGCTGAATCTTGGTTGCTAGAAGATAACCACAATAAACATCACATGGTCTGCATTTAGGGCTTCTGGTTTTGTGGCTCTCTCTCTCTGGGGGTACGTCTACACTACATGCCTCTGTCGGTAGAGGCATGTAGATTTGTTTATTCAGCAAAGGTAAATGAAGCCGCGATTTAAATGATCTCGGCTTCATTTACAAGGCTGCCGCGCTGAGCCGACAAACAGCTGATCAGCTGTTTGTCGGCTCGCCGCTAGTCTGGACGTTCCCCCTGTCGACATCAAAGCCCTTTGTCGGCAGCCCCGGTAAACCTCATTCCACAAGGAATAACGGGGCTGCCGACAAAGGGCTTTGATGTCGACAGGGGGAACGTCCAGACTAGTGGCGAGCCGACAAACAGCTGATCAGCTGTTCGTTGGCTCAGCGCGGCAGCCATGTAAATGTAAATGAAGCCGCGATCATTTAAATCGCGGCTTCATTTACCTTTGCCTACAACCCTAATCTACATGCCTCTGCTGACAGAGGCATGTAGTGTAGACACAGCCTGTATGTCTACATGTCAGAGTTTTGTCAGAAAAATGGCTGTTTTTCCAACAAAACCTGAGGAACGTCCACACTGCAATTGCATTCTTCTGCAAGAAAATCGAAAGAACAGAGAGGTTTTTCCGGCCTCTTTCTGTGAAGAAGAAGCCTTTTTGTGAAAGAGACCTTTCTCAAAAAGGCGTGTATGCATGAGGAAGAGGGATTTCTTTCAGAAGAAGAGGAAAGAAGAAAAAACACAGATGCCCTGGTGGCCATCCATAGCAATCATAGCTTACATGCAAGAGAGCATCTATTCAGTCTGGATGCTCTCTTTCGAAAAAGCAGGTCGCTTTTTCAATGCATTTTTGCAGTGTGGACGCTTTCTTTCACAAGTTTTTTTGGAAGAACTCTTCCAAAAAAAGCTTTTTCCAAAAGAAGATTGTAGTCTAGACCTAGCCTCTGTGGGTGTGTCTAGACTACATGCCTCCTTCGACGGAGCATGTAGATTAGCCAGATCGGAAGAGGGAAATGAAGCCGCGATTAAAATAATCGCGGCTTCATTTAAATTTAAATGGCTGCCCCGATCTGCCGATCAGCTGTTTGTCGGCAGATCGGGGGAGTCTGGACGCGATGCCCCGACAAAGAAGCCTTTCTTCATCACAGGTAAACCTGGTTTCACGAGGCTTACCTGTGTCGATGAAGAAAGGCTTCTTTGTCGGGGCATCGCGTCCAGACTCCCCCGATCTGCCGACAAACAGCTGATCGGCAGATCGGGGCAGCCATTTAAATTTAAATGAAGCCGCGATTATTTTAATCGCGGCTTCATTTCCCTCTTCCGATCTGGCTAATCTACATGCCTCCGTCGAAGGAGGCATGTAGTCTAGACACACCCTGTGAGAAGAACCAGGGAAGTGGGAGAGTAAAGAGAGAAGCCTTCTAACAAAAGGGACAATAAAACAGAAAATATATTGTTTCTATATAAATCTCTAGTACGCCCATATCTTAAATACTGCATGCAGATATCATAGAATCAAAGAATCATAGGACTGGAAGGAACCTCGAGAGGTCATCGAGTCCAGCCCCCCACCCTCAAGGCAGGACCAAGCTCCATCTACACCATCCCTGACAGATGTCTATCTAACCTGTTCTTAAATATCTCCAGAAAGGGAGATTCCACCCCCTCCCTTGGCAATTTATTCCAATATTTGACCACCCTGACAGTTAGGAATTTTTTCCTAATGTCCACTCTAAACCTCCCCTGCTGCACTTTAAGCCCATTACTCCTTGTCCTGTCCTCAGAAACCAAGAGGAACAAATGTTCTCCTTCCTCCTTGTGACACCCTTTTAGATATTTGAAACCGCTGTCATGTCCCCCCTTAATCTTCTTTTTTTCCAAACTAAACAAGCCCAGTTCATGAAGCCTGGCTTCATAGGTCATGTTCTCCAGACCTTTAATCATTCTTCTAGCTCTTCTCTGTACCCTTTCCAATTTCTCCACATCTTTCTTGAAATGTGGCGCCTAGAACTGGACACAGTACTCCAGCTGAGGCCTAACTAGTGCAGAGTAGAACGGCAGAATGACTTCACGAGTTTTGCTTACAACACACCTGTTGATACAACCTAGAATCATATTTGCTTTTTTTGCAACAGCATCACACTGTTGACTCATATTCAACTTGTGGTCCAGTATGACCCCTAGATCCCTTTCCGCCATGCTCCTTCCTAGACAGTCGCTTCCCATCTTGTATGTATGAAACTGATTGTTCCTTCCTAACTGGAGCACTTTGCATTTCTCTTTCTTAAATTTCATCCTGTTTACCTCTGACCATTTATCTAACTTGCTAAGGTCATTTTGAATTATGTCCCTATCCTCCAAAGAAGTTGCAACCCCACCCAGTTTGGTATCATCTGCAAACTTAATAAGCGTACTCTCTATCCCAATATCTACATCATTGATGAAGATATTGAACAGTACGTGTCCCAAAACAGACCCTTGAGGAACTCCACTTGTTATCCCTTTCCAGCAGGATTTAGCACCGTTAACAACAACTCTCTGACTACGGTTATCCAGCCAATTATGCACCCACCGTATTGTGGCCCTATCTAAGTTATATTTGCCTAGTTTATCAATAAGAATATCATGCGAGACTGTATCAAATGCCTTACTAAAGTCTAGGTATATGACATCCACCGCTTCTCCCTTATCCACAAGGCTCGTTATCCTATCAAAGAAAGCTATCAGATTAGTTTGGCATGACTTGTTCTTCACAAACCCATGCTGGCTATTCCCTATCACTTTATTACCTTCCAAGTGTTTACATATGATTTCCTTAATTACCTGCTCCATTATCTTCCCTGGGACAGACGTTAAACTTACCGGTCTGTAGTTTCCTGGGTTGTTTTTATTCCCCTTTTTATAGATGGGCACAATATTTGCCCTTTTCCAGTCTTCTGGTATCTCCCCTGTCTTCCATGATTTTTCCAAGATCATAGCTAAAGGCTCAGATACCTCCTCTATCAGCTCCTTGAGTATCCTGGGATGCATTTCATCAGGACCTGGTGACTTGCTGACATCTAACTTTTCTAAGTGATTTTTAACTTGTTCTTTGTGTATCCTATCTTCTAAACTTACCCTCTCTCTGCTTATATTCACTACGTTAGGCACACCTCCAGACTTCTCGGTGAAGACTGAAACAAAGAAGTCATTGAGCATGTCCGCCATTTCCAAGTTTCCTGTTACTGCTTCTCCCTCCTCACTGAGCAGTGGGCCTACCCTGTCCTTGGTCTTTCTCTTGCTTTTAATGTATTTATAAAAGGTCTTCTTGTTTCCCTTTATGCCTGTAGCTAGTTTGATCTCATTTTGTGCCTTTGCCTTTCTAATCTTGCCCCTGCATTTCCGTGTTGCTTGCCTATATTCATCCTTTGTTATTTGTCCTAGTTTCCATTTTTTATATGACTCCTTTTTTATTTTGAGATCATGCAAGATCTCCTTGTTAAGCCAAGCAGGTCTTTTGCCATATTTTCTATCTTCCCTACACAGCGGAATTGTTTGTTTTGGGGCCCTTAACAACGTCCCTTTGAAATACTTCCAACTCTCCTCAGTTGTTTTTCCCTTCAGTCTTGCTTCCCATGGGACCTTACCTACAAGTTCTCTGAGCTTATCAAAATCTGCTTTTACCTTTCCTTAAGATCATGAACTCTATTATTTCATGATCACTGAACCCCATACTGTCTTCCACTTTCAAGTTCTCAACTAATTCCTCCCTATTTGTTAAAATCAAATCCAGAACAGCTTCTCCTCTGGTAGCTTTTTCAACCTTCTGAAACAGAAAGTTGTCTCCAATGCAGTCCAGAAACTTATTGGATAGCTTGTGCCCCACTGTGTTAGTTTCCCAACATATGTCTGGATAGTTGAAGTCCCCCATCACCACCAAATCTTGGGCTTTGGATAGTTTTGTTAATTGTTTAAAAAAGGCCTCATCCACCTCTTCCACCTGGCTAGGTGGCCTGTAGTAGACTCCTAGCATGATATCACCCTCATTTTTTACCCCTTTTAGCTTAACCCAGAGACTCTCTACACAGCTATCTCCTACGTTCATCTCCACCCCATCTCAAAAAGATACATTGGATTTGGAAAGGTACAGGAAAGGGCAACAGAAAAGATTAGGCATATGGAACAGCTTTAATATGAGGAGAGATTAATAAGACTGGGAAATATCAGTTTGGAAAGAGACCACTAAAGAAGTATATGAGAAAGGTGTATAAAATCATGACTAGTGTGGAGAAAGCAAATAAGGAAGTGCTATTTATTTCTTCTTGTAATATAAGAAATAGGAGTCACCAAAAAAATTAACAGGGAACAGGATTAAAAGAAAGTATTCCTTCTCACAACACACAATCAAACTATGAGACTCTTTGTCAGAGCATATTGTGATGGCCAAAAGCATAACATCATTCAAAAAAGAATTTCATAAAGTTAGCTCAGATTTTGCACTATACCCTATGGCTGTGTCTACACTAGACCCTTTTTCCGGAAAAGGGATACAGATGAGACAAGTCGGAATTGCAAATGAAGCAGGGATTTAAATATTCCCCGCTACATTTGTATAAACATGGCTGCCGCTTTTTTCCAGCTCGGGGCTTTGCCGGAAAAAAGCACCAGTCTAGACGGGGATCTTTTGGAAAATAAGGGCGGACTCGGCGTCTTCGGCGGGGTAAGTGATCCGACACCGGTCCGGCTGCTGGGGCCGGCTGGCGGGGAGTGGAAGAGGCCCGAGGCGGGGCCTTTCTGACTCCCGTGGGCAGGCGAGGGCGAGTAGCGGCCCCGCCGGCTGTGGAGAGCTGCACGTGAACGCTGACTCCACTTAGGGCCTTGAGCTCGGACCCGGAGGAGAGGCCGGGCCCGGGTCCCCCACTCCCCACACACACCCCACCCCTAAGCAATTCCACTAAGCGACAACCCGGGCAGCAGGGGCTGGGAAGAACAGTAGCCGCATCTCCGCCCCACGAACGTACTGCCCAACCACCCCCCCTCCGAGGTGCTGAGGGGGAAAGGGCCAAGGGCCGAGGAGAAGGTCAAGCACCCAGGCGGAACCCCATTGGGGGTACCACCCAGAGAGACAAGGGGAAGGGTTCGCTGAACCCCCTCGGCCGTCAGCGGCGAGGGGTGATCGCACCCCACCCCGGCCCCTCGAACCGATTCTTGCGGGGGCCGAACGAACAGATAAAGGCGGTGGGTCCGCGGAGCCCCCCCCTTCCCTAGTGGGGGAGCGGGGGTGTGGGGCTCACACCCAGAAAACCCGCTACACGGTCTATTTCTCATTTGGTTTGAAACAAACATTCATTCTGAGAAAAAGAAAAACAAAATGGAGGAGGGGGATGAGAGCAAAGAAAAGCTGCACATGTCTTGTTTTCCAGCCCTCCAGAATTATATTCAAATGTTTAATGAGTGGAGTAATTGGGCCCTATTTTCTATACACCAGCAAAATACTCTCTATGCAATTAAATGGCTTCAGATTCGGATACCTGGGCCTGCTCTCCTCTTCTCATGACAGCCAGGCATGTATGGGAAAGGTCAGTCATGTAAAATAAATTAAATGAGCTCTCTGGTGAGGACTTAACTGAAATAGACGCAAGGCTCTCAACACAGTAAAGGTGATGAAAAGTTCAATCAAAGTAAGATGCAAAAAAAAAAAAGTGCTCATTAATATCTGCCTGACCAGGTCACGCACACACCGCTCACCCATACGGTGGGACGATGTACTTAATGATGTGATCAAAAGAGATATTAATGAGAGAGAACAATACTACTCACCCTCACTTCTCAGGCACTGTCGTCTTATGCATCCTGTTTGTGCACTTAAAAAAACCCAAACATCTGCAGGATAACACAGAGTGCAATGGCAACACAGAAGAAAGAGCAACACATTTCTATTGGGCGGCCTGTATTGATTTTAGTTTATGAGTCTTGGAACAGCTCTTAGGGCAAGAAATCCTGGAGTTTACACTAGAGGCCCCAGTTCTGGCATACAAGGGCTAGGCAGGATTTTTTTCAGAGCAATTTTTGGGGAAAGGTTTTTCAGGCCCGGGATGGAGTTTCTGGTCACAACAAAAGAGGAGAAAAGAACCGGGATGTGGGATGCCCAGGTTCAAACCACTTCTCTGATTCAGAATAAGACAAACTTGGGTATCTCTGTCCTAAGTAAGTGCCCTGACCACTAGGTTTCTCTATTTTATTTCAAAAGGCCTTGATTTTATCCCAGTGCCAAATAGCGGGGGTGGGGGGTTATGGGGAATGAAACCTTACACATTTTTTCAGGATAGGGAAACCCTTTCCCATGCAGTCATGGGAGTATAAGTATGAGTAGTCGCTGACGTTCAATGGGGCTATTGCTGTGCTTAGTCAGGCACTGAGGATCATTATTGTTTTGGGGTCACAGAAGCCCCTCCCCAAAATCCCTGAAACTAAGCAGCCTGAAACGTTAGGTGTGCTCACATTCTGATCTGAACATGGGGGCTAGGATCCCTCTCTTGAAGCATACAAAGGGCCAGATTGTTGCTTGTTTTTCTTTTCTGCTCAGGGTATAAGGGAGAGTAGGCTGCCGCCTTGTGTCCGGACATGGCATATGTTCACAGCATCTCTCAGGATGGAGGGGACAGACCCTCCCACCACAGGACTGCTGGCTCTGCCATTCCTCATCCAAGGCAGGTGGTCCCAAGATTGGTGCCTTAGACTTCATCCCCAAGGCACCAGTCAGCACAGCTGAGCAAGCCTGCACAGCAGAGTGATCTGAGGCTGGCAGAGACTGGGAGCAGAGTGGTCCCCTGCCTGGAGGAAGGGGGTAAAGAAGAAATGAATTGTGACTCTGACAGTATCTTTACACTAGGGTGGCCAGAGAGCAAAGTATGAAAAATTGAGATGGGAGAGGAGAGAAGGGGGATAATAGGCATCTATATAAGACAATGCACCAAATATCTGGACTAAAACTCGGACACCTGGTCACCCTACTCTACACCTCCAGCACAGACATGGCATGCCCAGGTAGCATGGGTCTGAATAGCAGTGTTGGTGATGGGGCATGGCTTAGGCGAGTAGAGGAGAGTACCTTCAGCAGCTCTCTGCATGCCCACTCAGTGCCTCCTGCTACTACCTGGCTCTTTTTAACCATGTAGTGTTCTGCTGCTGCCGGAGTGTTTTCCCCCCTCGGTGGCATCAGGAAGAGGTTCTGATATCAGTATTACCTGGGGTTCTTTTAACCCAAGCCTCTCGGTAACTTTTACTCTCTGCGAGGTGGTGTCAGGAAATAATTCAGGGGAGACACGGTCGTCCGACCGATAGATGGATGGTACAAACAGGGCAACACAAGAGTGCTTTCAATTAAAGCTAAACTTTACTTAGTCTCAAGCACTTACACACGTCCGCAACAGGTTAGTAAAACACCCCCACCCTCGATAATTACCGAAGTTGAGTGTAGCTCTCGAGTGACGCCGTTGGCCAGTCTTCCATCTGCCGGTGGGGACAAAGATGCGTCCAGAAGTGAAGAGTCCTCAAGGAGTCCTTGAGGCGTCCCTCCAAGTGTTCCCAAAATTACCCCTAACTCAAACTTTCCTTCCCTATTTATCCATTAGTATTACAATAACATGTCACTCAAAAACTTGTTAGGCAAGCACTTTTTAAAGGTTAGGCAAGAGGTTTTCTTCTGATCATCACTTTCACCAGATGTGGGTTTTTTTCTTTTTCAGAGACTTCATGCTCGGGGGACCTGATGGATATATGTCTTAGGGCATTTAGACAAACTTCCTGTTTTTCTTAATGTATAGCTCAGCGATTTCACTAGAGATTTGGGCCTCAGGAAGGACGCAGGGTCAAGCTGCCCTCTCTGTGGCACCCAAACTCCCCTTCTTCCCCCTCCCTGGCTTGGTCATGCTGTCTAGGCCTATTTTGGGCCTGTTAGCTTGGTTGCTAAAGTTCGAGCAGTAAGCAATAGTGGTTCAGGCACATTACCGGATTTGCTGAAATCTCCCCGTACAGCAGTGAGGAGGACATGGAAACCCTCTAGCAGTTCCCCTCTTCCGGAGCTTTTCCACATGGCTGCCCTGCTGCCAGCACCGTTCACTGCTGAGTGTTGCTATGTACAGCAGTGCCAAGGATGGATGCAGCCTACCCTTCCCTGTGGCATGTAGCCCCACATACCTATACACCTCTGGAAGTGTCAGACTGACTACAGTCTGTTCCACAGAGAGAAGAGCTGCATTCTGTCTCTTATTTAGGACTGAGTGCTTCCTCCAGGGACAAGGTGGGGGGAGGGAGCAGCTCTGCATCCCTGGAAGGGGTGGGGCCTTGGTGGAAGGGCGGGGCATTGGGTGGAAGGGGCAGGGCCAAGGTATCCAACCCTCAGCACAGCCTGGGCCATTGTGCTCTCCCAGCCCTCAGAGCCACCTGGAGAGCACAGTGCTGTGCTCTGGCAGTGATTTAAAGGCCTTGGTTTCCATCCACCATTCCTGCCACAATAGCAGTGGTGGCAGCTGGGAGCCCTGGCCCCTTTGAATCACCGGATCCAGAGCCAATTGCCCCATTACCCTCTCCTGTTGCCTGGCCTGGCTTCCTCACACTGTAACTCGGTATCACGGCAATGCCAGAGATGCTGCTCCGACTGAGCTAGAATCTGCTGATGATTCCCTGTTCCGGTCATTCCTCTGGGGCACCTGGCATTGGCCACTGTCGGAAGACAGGATACCGGGCTGGGTGGACCTGTGGTGTGGCCCAGTCTGGCTGTTCTTATGTAGCTCCTCTGCTGAAGTTAATGCCAATTTACACCAGCGGAGGTGCTGACCCATTGTTACTGGCAGTGACCTGAGTCGATTCCAAAGGCTTCCATCTGATCGCACGTCTACCTGTTTCACTCTCCACTGGAGAAGTTATTCCTGCTTTACACCAGCGAGAGCAAGACCAGAATTAGCCCCAAAGAGCCCACATGAACTAAAAAGTTTGAGCCTGATTTTTATTTCATTTCTCCCACAGATCATTAGCTTCACTGACGTCGAGGGAGTTGCACTAGCATAAATATTTCTCTTGTATCATATCAACTATGCAGAGGACCAGGGCTTGGGCAGTGGGTGAAGGTAGGGGTGGGGGAACCAAGCCCCCAACACACCCCCAGCCCTGCCCCTTCTGCCCAGCCCCTGCTCCAGCATCATGGGGAGGCGGGGCGCTGCATGGCCCCAACCTCCCCATCCTGGGGCACAAGGAGGGCAGGCAACACATGGCCCCAGCCTACCCAGACCCAGAGCACAGGGAGGCCGGATGGCACACAGACCAAGCCTGCCCGGCCCCGGAGCACGGGGAGACTGGAGAGCATACGGCCGTAGCTTCCCTGGCTCCAGAGCATGGCAAAGGTGGGTTCTCAGGAGAAGCAACACTCTGCCCCCAGTACACTTGCAGTTCTGGGGGGCAGAGTCTGGGTGGGGCCAGGCTGGCGGTTTGGGAAGGCAATGCGTTCCCCCATCTCGCATACCCACTGCCCATGGGAGAGGGAACTAATATTTCTTCTCCTACCTTGTACTTCATCTCATCATTCACACTCATGAAAAGTGGGTGAAAATTTGCGAGGTGCAGGGCCACTGACGGGGGGTCAGGGGAACAGTTGCCTCATGGTCCAGCAATGTAAAAGGGTCCAGGGCTTTGGGCTACTGCTACTGCGGTAGCAGTGCAATCTAGACAGCGCTGAGGGCTGGCTGAGGCAGTCTAGCCCCTAGTCCCGCACCTTTTGCCAGAATCCCAACCCTCTCTAGGCGCCTGAAGCTGACCCCTCTACGCACATATTGCCAAGGGCCCAGAGAAGTCTGTCAGCAGCCCTGGCAGGGTGAACCTGATAGGAGACAGCTGGGGCGAATCAGGTCTAGTATACTCCCTCTTCTGAGGAGCTTGTTTTTAACTGAGACACTAACACTGCTGTTCTACACCTCTCCTCCTTGCACATGTATCTGCAGGCCACAGAAACCTCTGCTGGAAGAATTTGCTTGTTGATATGATGCTATAGTGCTGAAATAATTATATAATTATCCATTTCAAGAACTACCCTTTTTCTTCATTTTCTCTTATTTATTTAAGTTCTGCTGCATTTCCTCTCACTTGTGCGCTCTCGACAGCCTTTCTTTGCCCAGAGCACGATTAGAACACAAGAACGTGTAATTATCTGATCATGTTTAGGTTCAAATTATTTTTTTAAAAAGGGTGCTACCTTGGGACAAAGGTTTTTACAATGCATAATTAATTGTCCGATATCATCTTAATCAACCTCTCTGTGGTTTGGGCATCTTTGCATTTATCCGGGAGGGGGGTAAGGGGGGAAGAGGACAGGTTAAAGAGAGATACTTAATCAACTACGCATGAGTTGTCAGAAATGGATTTCTGTAAGGGAGGCTTCAACCAGTTATTAAGGGAGCTGGAGTGAAACAACCTTCTTCTAGGGGAAGGGAGATTGTGCTAGCTTGCCGGGAACGGACTTGCATGTTATTGAACAAAATATTTCAGTCACATGTTCCATCTCCGTCTGCTTAATGAATTGAAGTGTCAAGAGAATGTGAAGAGGCAGCACAGGAAAGCAGAAATGTAGTTTAATGTGACATGAATCATTTGCTGGCCAAATGTACAGTATTGATGAGATTCCAGATGAAGAGCTTAGATTATGGCTATTGTTACAGGAAACGGCATTTAATTTGTCTGGTGATTCAGAAGTTTAAAGGCAGATTATTAAAAGAACCACTGCAAAGTAAACTTGTCACAATCTTCCAGAAGACATAATTGGCAAAGCAGTAAATCTAATTATTTTCAGAAACATAATTTTAAGGCATCTCTGCCTCTCTAATGTTCCCGAGAAAACATACCCGGCATAACATCCTAGAAAATTGTGTAGAAACTGCATCTATCTGATAGAGATATACATGTCCATTATGCTCTGCCACCTGTTTACACTATTCCTATCCTGAGTGGAGTTTTTCTTTTTCCTGTATGTCATGAAAACTCTGTTCTGCTGCACATGGGAGGCCTATCTGCGCAGCTTAGCCCTGCTGTGCCCATTCCTCCTGCCAGGAACCTATTGGTGTTAATCAGAGCAAGATAAGACAGACAAGACTTGGGAAATACCTTAATAGGTAAGTTGTTAAAGATCAAGAGCATCACTGGTCTTAAGTATCTTAAGCACTAACCTTCTTTTGAAGTTTTTTTCTATAATCTTCTCTTTACATCCCTCAGGGTATGTCTACACTACCCTCCTAATTCGAACTAGGAGGGTTTAATGTAGGCATACTGCACTTGCAAATGAATCCCGGGATTTGAATTTCCCAGGCTTCATTTGCATTAGCCGGGCACCGCCATTTTTAAATCCCCGCTCGTTCGAACCCCGTTCCGCATGGCTACACGCGGCACGAACTAGGTAGTTTGGACTAGGCTTCCTAGTTCGAACTACCGTTACTCCTCGTGGAATGAGGAGTAACGGTAGTTCGAACTAGGAAGCCTAGTCCGAACTACCTAGTTCGTGCCGCGTGTAGCCGCGCGGCAAGGGGTTCGAACGAGCCGGGATTTAAAAATGGCGGCGCCAGGCTTATGCAAATGAAGCCCGGGAAATTCAAATCCCGGAATTCATTTGCAAGTGCGGTATGCCTACATTACCCCCCTAGTTCGAACTAGCGGGGTATTGTAGACATACCCTCAGTCTTTTCCCCTTGTTCTTCCTCCTCAGGTAAAATAGCCTGACGTCCCAAGCATGATGCACGCACACCATTGTGTAGCTACTTTGGAACACACCGAACACATGTATACACGTGTATACACACACAAATGCCAGATGTGTAAATGAGGCATTTGCAAACACCCAAGAGGCATACACACCAAAGCAGGTGTTTTGTAGGCACCTGGAAACAAATGCACACCACTTGCTTGCACCCTGTATGCCTCTTATTGCAGAAGAAGTGCTTACTTGCTTCTTCTGTTGGGGAAAATGGAGCAGATTCACGAATCTTGCCATCTGCATTGTTCAGCTTCAGCCAAAAAAATCCCCCTAAATGTGACATCAGCTGCTTCCATCACTGACATAGGGGCTGACAGCCTCGCCGGGCCCCTGGGCAAGTGGGACCTTGGGTGGAAGGGGAGGAGCTAGGCAGCCAGCACTCAGTGCTACCCAGAGCTACCCAGAGCATTCTGTGTTGTGATCTGGTGGTGATTTTTAGGTCTTAGAGCTCTAGGCACCATTGCAGTAGTGATGGACAGGAGCTCTGGGCCCTTTTGAATAACCAGGCCTCAGGGCAACTGCCCTCTTTGCCTGCCCACCCCCATCGGCGGGCCTGATCATTGATATATTTGCCCTACACACTGTCATATCTTGGACAAAACTACTCCATTCTACTAGAAATGCCTAGTGTCTCCATTATAGAATCATAGAATACTAGGACTGGAAGGGACCTTGAGAGGTCATCGAGTCCAGTCCCCTGCCCTCAACAACAAATTATTGTTCCAATAATCACGCCGATGGACACAAAGTGCCTGGCTGACGCCCACAGTGAGCGAACGTTCTACCCTGCGTCCAGTTGCATTCAGGTTAAATTGTAAAGAGGAGTCTGGGGGAGGGTCACTTTCATCCCTAGGGGCTGGTGACAGAGCACGACAGCTGTCAGTGGAAATGATATGGTAGCACACACAGCCACATGTGTGCAGTCAGCACCCAGCTAGCCACACATGCATGCCCGTCTTTCCGGAACAAACCAGCCTCCCGCTTACATGGGTCTCCCCCAGGCATTTGGGGGAGGTATGCTTGATGCAAAGGGACAGAACTGCAGAGACCCACCCGGCCAATTTCAGAGGAGACGGAAATGGAGGAAGGTCACTTAAATGTTGGTGAGTGTGCTTTATTTGGAAGGCCAGAAAAGTGGAGCAAATCAACCTCCTGCAGGAGCATACAGAAAGGGACCATTGCGATGCAATTGCTATAGAAAGTTTAAAGCAATGAAGGCTCATCAGAGAAACATTCGCCAGTCTCTTTCAAAGTCTGGCTTACAGAAAACTGAAAAGCTGTGAAAAGCATGTTGCATGGCCTTGTGGTACAATATGGCAGGTACAATAGCAAACGGTGGTGGTATAACCTCTTGGGGTATGTCTACACTACAAAGTTAATTCGAACTAACAGACATTAGCTCGAATTAACTTTGATAGGCGCTGCACTAGCAAACCGCTAGTTCGAACTTAATTCGAACTAGCGGTGTGCTTAATTCGAGCTAGGTAAACCTCATTCCACGAGGACTAACGCCTAGTTCGAATAAAGTAGTTCGAATTAAGGGCTGTGTAGCCACTTAATTCGAACTAGTGGGAGGCTAGCCCTCCCCAGCTTTCCCTGGTGGCCATTCTGGGCACCACCAGGGAAACTCTTCTGCCCTCCTCCCGGCCCCGGAGCCCTTAAAGGGGCACAGGCTGGCTACGGTGCCGATGCCAGGTGCAAGTCTGCCAGCACCCAGCCAGCAGACCCTGCACCTGGCATGGCTCGAGCCAGCCACCCGCTGCCACCTAGCCCTCCCCCTCTTCCCGGGACCAGGCTGGCAGCTCCCAGGAGCCTGCCCAGGTCCGCAAGAGGCGGGCGCCCACCTGGTCTAGTGCAGACATCGTGGACCTCATCCACAACCTCCGCACTAGGCACAGGAAAGTGGCCGTCTAGGGCAGGATAGCTGCCAGCCTGGCCACCCAGGAGCAGGTGTGCATGAAAATCAAGGTGGTCCAGTGAGACCCCCGACCCTGAGCTTAGAATGGCCGTACTGGGTCAGACCAAAGGTCCATCTAGCCCAGTAGCCTGTCTGCTGACAGTGGCCAACACTAGGTGCCCTGGAGGGGATGGACCAAAGACAATGACCATTTGTCTTGTGCCATCCATCTCCAGCCTTCCACAAACAGAGACCAGGGATACCATTTCTACCCCCTGGCTAATAGCACTCCATGGACCCAACCTCCATGACTTTATCTCACTTCTCTTTAAACTCTGTTCTAGTTCTAGCCTTCACAGCCTCCTGCAGCAATGAGTTCCACAGGTTGACTATTTGCTTTGTGAAGAAGAACTTTCTTTTATTAGTTTGAAGCCTGCTACCCATTCATTTCATATGGTGTCCTCTAGTCCTTCTATTATGGGAAGTAATGAAGAACTTTTCTTTATTCACCCTCTCCACACCACTCATGCTTTTATAGACCTCTATCATATCCCCCCTCAGTCTCCTCTTTTCTAAGCTGAGAAGTCCCAGTCTCTTTAGCCTCTCTTCATATGGGACCTGTTCCAAACGCCTGATCATTTTAGTTACCCTCCCCTCTCCCACCCTCTCTCTTCCCCACTCCCATCTCCTTTTCCCAATCTCCCCGAGTTTTGTTCAATAAAGAGAGTTTCTATTTTTGAACACACGTTTCCTTTATTTTGTACATCAGGAAGGGGGGTTAGGGAGGGGTAAGTGGAAGGAGGTGAGGGAGGAATGGGGTACGAGTCCCCGATGGGGAGGACTGGGCTGGCTCTGCAGGCTCCTCGGGGTGGAAGCTCTCCTGCAGCCCCCCGATTGACCCTCCCTAATGGCAGCCTGCGGCAAGTGCAGCCGGGCTGATGGCCGAGTGCTGTGATGTGCTGAGTGTGAGCACTCAGGGCACTCCAAGCCAGGACTGCTTTGCTGTCCCTCATCGAGTTAGACAAGCAAGCGGGGAACCCTGAGAACTGTCTGTCCGGGGTGGGGGTCAGGACCCTTTAAGCACAGCCCTCGGCTAGCCTGAGACAGCATCTCCACGCTCTAAGTCCTAATCTGATGCCCTGCCGGCACTGCTTCCGGCCATCCTTAACCTCGGTTCAGGGTCCACTCAATGTGGACATGCTAGTTCGAATTAGCAAAACGCTAATTCGAACTAGTTTTTATGTCTAGATGCACTAGTTCGAATTAGCTTAGTTCGAATTAACTAATTCGAATTAAGTTAGTTCGAATTAGTGCTGTAGTGTAGACATACTCTTGTTTAGCACGAGGGATGAGATGCCAGGGTTGCTAATTTCTGAACTCATATCTCTCCCTTCCTTTCCATGTGACACTAAGTAAATCGCTGTCACGGACAAATTCATTGCCTCTGAATCACGGAAGCACTGAAGTACGTGTTTTAAGCCCATTTCTATTAAAAGCAATGCTTTTGCAAGTGCATTGACTTCAATAGATTTAAACATGTGCTTAATATTAAGCAATATTTAAGCATGCTCCTTGATAGGGATGTTTCCCTGAATTGAGGTTTTAATCTCTCTCTTAGCCTCCCTTTCCTCGTCTGCAAAATAAGCCATCCTTGCCTATCCAACTCAGGGATGTAAGCAGGCTCAGTTAATTAATATTTTCAATCCACTTTGGGATTCTTGAATAAAAGACATTGTAATATAGAAATACAAAGCTGTATTCTGTTATATTCTTTGGCTTTCAAATTAACTTTGAATGAATACTCTATGTTCAGATAAAAGCTGAATGAGTATAATTGTAAAGGGTCACACAAATTCAGTATTACAGGAGAACTTATTTTGAATGATAATACTCACGTAACAAAGCTTCTGGATTCATTTAATTAACTCTTTCCCTGTAGAGAGAACCTGTAACTTCCTGTGTTGAATCAGGGATGGGTTTTTTTCTGAGATTAATCCAATTTAAATCTCAATAACTGAGTGTTCCTTTTAGAAAACTGGGGAAAATGAGCTATATGTAAACTCTGCCAACATATTAATGTAATCAAAACTTCCATTGGAAATAGAATTTTTTTTATTTCCCATTTTCCTTATTTTAATTATAAACAAACTACAAAAATACACTAATATATATGTAAGTGGATGTTGATAAAGACGTACAAGCAGAAGTACAAACTAATGAGACCTAATTACTATAAGCCAGTGATTCTCAAAATGGTCTGTGAAACCACTTTGAGAACCCTGCTCGTTGGCTACTCAGGTGTGTTTATTTACCAGCTCCATGGCCATGGAGCCTCCCAGCTCCCCTTGGCTCCTGTTTGCCATTTGCAGCCAAGGGGAGCCACAGGAAACTTGCAACATGCAGAGCCCTGGTTGGTCCCAGATGGCCACTCTCATATAGGTGCAGCACAGTCCACATGGTCAGTCTACAGTATAACTCTCTCCCATGCTTGATGCCCCCTGTGGTCCTTGTAGAGCATAACTGGCTCTGTTATTAAACCCTTCCCTTTCCATTTAATGATAAACAATTGGATTCCAGGCACATCCCACTGTCCTGGCACAACCAAATCCTGTCCTTGTTTTAAGGTAAGGTAGGAAGAAGCTGCATACCAAATTTGGTGGGCCTAGCTCTTACAATTTAGGAGGAGTTATTGAACAAAAAGACTCACAGATGCACAGCCAGGTGCACTTTTCTAAAACGTGGATATATCATCTATGTTACTTCCATTAATCTGTTTAACAATCCAAGTGTTTTTCACTTTTATAAACTTAAAAAAAACAAATGTTTATCACTTTATAGACTAACAAAACATGTAGATGGTATCATGAGCTTTTGTGGGCACAGCCCACTTCTTCAGATGACTGGAGTTTTTACCAGACCACTTGTTGTTTTTTAAGTTTATCCTGTACAGACTAACTTGGCTACTCCCTGAAGCTTCATTCACTTTTATGGCTGGAGTCAACACAATTCCTCTGTGGGCAACAAATCTTAAAAATTTTCCCAAGCTGTGGTGTGAGTGGAGGAGATTTTGGAACAAATGGATAAAGTAAACAGCAATAGGTCACCGGGACCAGATGGTATTCAGCCAGGAGTCCTGTAGGAACTCAAATATGAAATTTCAGAACTACTACCTGTGGTATATAATTTATTGCAAACTCAACTTCTGTACCAAATGACAGTAGGATAGCTAATGTGATGCCATTTTTTAATAAAATGTTTCTAATACTGATCCAGGCAAGTACTAGGCAATTAGCCTAAATCTAGTACCAGACAAATTGTTTAAATTTATAGCAAAGAGCAGAATTATCAAACTCAAAAGATGTAAGGGAAAAGTAAATGTGGCTTGTATAAATAGAAATCAGACCTCATCAATCTATTAGAATTATATAAGAGGTCAACAAATATGTAAGCAAGGGTGAGCTGGTGATACAATACACTTGGATTTTTAGAAAGCCCCAAGGTCCCTTGCCACAGGATCTTAAGGATCTTAAGCTAAGTGAAGAGTCATGGGATAAGGGGAAAAGTCATTGCATGGATCAATAACTGCTTAAGTGACAGGAAAAAATGGGCAGGAATAAATGGTCAGTGGAGAGAGGTAAGTAGTGGGGTCCTCCAATGATCTGGAAACTGTGCTATTAATCTTTTTCATACATGAACTAAAAAGAGGATAAGCAATGAGGTGGCAAAATATGTAGACAATGCAAAATTATTCAAGATAGTTAAGTCCAAAGATGACTGCAAAGGATTCACAAAATTAGGTGACTGAACAGCAAAATAAAAGATAATATTCAAGTATTGATGAATGTGAAGTAATGTACATTGGAAAACATAATCCCAAGTATACATATAAAATGACGGGGTTTGAATTAGCTGTTACCATTCAAGAGGGAAATCTCAGAATTGCTGTTGATAGTTTTTGTTTTGTTTTGTTTTTGAAAACGTCATCTCAATGTGCACCCACATTCGAAAAAGCTAAGAGAATATTGGGAATTAATAGGAAAGGGACAGATAATAAAACAGAAGATATCATAATGCTACTATATAAATCCATGGCACATCCTCATCTTGCATTCTTTGTGCATTTCTGGTTTCCCCATCTCAAAAAGATAGATTGGAATTGGAAAATGTAAAGAAAAGGACAACAAAAATCATTAGAGATATAGAACATCTTCCATATAAGGGAAGATTATAAAGACTGGAACTGTTCAGTTTAAAAAGCGATGGCATGATATGATAACAGTCTAAAAATTATGAAGGGTGTGGAATAAGTGAATAAGGAAGTGTTATTTACCAGTCATGTCATAGAAAGACAAGGGCACTGTTTAAATTAATAGGAAGCAGGTTTAAAATAAACACAAAAAAGTACTTCTGCACACCTGCTTAATTCAGCCTGTGGAAATTGTAGCCAGGGGATGTGGTTTAGTATTGCTTGCTTTTGCTTGGTGTTTAGTATTGTTCCACCTGACTTGGAAAAAAAATAAAGTTCTTTGATAAATGACCTGAATTCTAGATTTTCTTGCGCTAGCTTTATGCTTTGTGAAAACAAAAGAGATCTGCAAGAGTACCTGTTACCTTTGGGAATCATGAAAGGTAGAAAGTATCCCCTTTTGCTCTGGAAGTGTGAGCTTTTTCTATTTCAGCTAACAGAGAGTGTCTCAGAGCGATTACTGGGACAAAGAACGTGCCGCACAAATGAGCGGCTCTGCTTCCGTGCAGTATAAGCAAGTAGAGCGCTCCATGCACCGCAGTTCATTACAACCTTTTGTGTATAACTTCTAAGTCAATAATGTTTTGTTATGCTGCCTACCACAGCTGTACTTTAGTCAGCCTCTGCTTGTTTTCTTGTTCTCCAGTGGCAGAAGCAAAATTCTGTAACAAAGTAAAATCAGAGCTATTACACATGTCCCTACAATCTACCAGTTGAGGAGAACAATGGGACAGTAAAATGGAACCACAGGAAAAAAAATGTCAACACTAGGGCTACATCTACTCTGCAGGCTTCCTGCACAATAACTGTTTTGAGCAAGAGTTCTCGTGCAAAAGATCTTGCACAAGAGTACATCCACACTGACATGGGGAAGAGATGTGCTTTTGCGCAAGAGCATCCATGGCAGTGTGCTCTGATGCACAATAAAGCTCTGATGGCCATTTTAGCCATAGGGCTTTCTTGCACAAGAAACCCATTTCCTGTCTATACTGCCTTCTTGTGGAAGAGCCAGGAGTGGCCTGAGGCCAGCTGCGGCAGCTGGCACCCCAGGCAGGTGGTGCAATTGGCGCCCCTGCCTGTACAGCCGTCAATGAGCGCCCGGGCCAGCGGCACTCTAGGCAACTGCCTAGTTCCCTTATGCTCACAGGCCGCCCCTGGGAACAGCTCTTGCGCAAGAGAGCTTATTCCTCATAGGGAGAGGAATAACTCTTCCAGAAGAAGCCCTGTCTTCTGACGCTGTACTGTAAGTTTACTTGCGCAAGAACGCACGTTCAGTGTAGATGCTCTGCAAGATTTTGCGCAAGAACTCTTGTTCTTGCGCAAAAAGCCTGCAATGTAGACGTAACCTAGAGGTGTGCGTATAACAGATTTTTTTTCCAGTTTTGTTGGCAATTTTGGGAAAGAACAAAAGAGATGGGCCAAACCAAAAATAAATAAATAAATAAAACCTTGGACAATTGAAAAGTAAAAAAAAAACCAGTGAAGTTCAAATGAAGATTTTGAAATCGAGTTTTACACCAAAACATTGAAACTATTAAATCTGGCCACTTTCTAAAACAAAATCTTTTACTTTTCTCTGAAAATTTGTTGTTGTTTTTCACCAAAACAAAGCAGTTACACAGTGAATTTGCAGAGTATTTTTGTGTCCATTGTTACGGGGTCCGCAGGCCCACCCCGCCCTAGGCAGCCACACTACCCCGGTTGCCGCCTTGGAAGGTCCCAGTCTCTGTGATGCGGCGCCGGGTCGACCCTCCCGTCGGTTGCCCAGACGATCCCACGAGCGAGGAGTTGAGGGGGGTCTGGGCCCTCCCTCTCTCCAGACCCCAGCCCAGGGCCCTAAGGCGGGGGAGATGCTCTTCTCTCCCCCAACCTGGCTGATGGGGCACGGAGCCGCAACGCATCAACCCTCGGGCTCCAGTACACCCGCCCTGGGCTGCTTCCTCACGCCCTCGCTCGTCCGCTCACCAGCCGGCTTGTCCTGCTGCCTCCTCGTGTCTCTCAGTCCCTTTCTCCAGCGTTTTCCTCCTCGCCTCCCTCCTCTGCTTCTGCTTCTGCTTCTGCTGGCTTTATACCTGGGGAAGGTGCCGCCCCCGCCCCTCCAGAGCACCCACACCTGTGTTCACCCGCGGCTCTGGCTTCTCCTCCCCAGCTGTTTCCCCTCACCCCCAGCGTCCTCCTTGCCTCCAGCAGCTGTGGAGAATCGGGCTGGCTGGAGGCGTCTGTGGGGCCACCCGCCCCGAGGCTGGTGGGGTGGCGTTCCTTCCCCGTTGCCCCTGCTGACTATAGCATGGGGGGTCCTTCCCCCGCGGTGCTCCGGACCGCGTCCGTGGAGCCGCCAGCCAGGCGGCATGTCCTGGCTGTCCCGCTGACTGTGCCTCCGGCGGTGGCGGGCCAAGCTGCGGCGCTCCTTTCTGCCCCACTGGGGGGGGGCACCCTCGGTGCGGGGTTGCCTCACCCCGTCACCACCCCCCACGCTGCTCGGGGTTACGCCGGTTCGACCGCCTGCCGAGCGGCGCGTCCTGGTTACCCCCCCGAACGCGTCCTCGGCAGCGGCGAGACCAGCCGCGCCGCTTTTCCCAGCCTTGCTGGGGGTGGGGCCCTTTTAGTGCGGGGTTGCCTCACCCCGTCACATCCATGTATCCACTTTTTTTTTGTTGACAAAAAAGTTGTGACCACAAATTTTCAATCAACAGTAGCCTATACTCATGCATTAATCTGAAATGGCACAAATTGCTTGTGATTTCAATGGTTTCCTTTCCCATATGGGAGCTGAGAGAAAAAGGGAATTGTTCAGCCATAAGCTATGTCTAGACTACATTGCTATGTAGGGACACCTGAAGTATCCCAAAAGAGCAATGCTGCGTCCAAGGAACATGTCTGCTATTTCGGAAACATTTTCAAAATAGTGGATGTGCTCTTTTGCCATCCCTGTAAACTTCATTTTATGAGGAATAAGGGATGGCTCGAAAAAGCACTTTATTTCAAAATTTGGTGCCATGTAGATGCACCAAATTTCTAAATAGCCTCTTTTGAAATTAAATCGAAAAAAGATATGCAATTTGCGTACCACAAATTGCGTATCTTTTTTAGATTTTACAGTGCAGTCTAGACATAGCCATAGTCCTCATAGAGTTGTGTGTGTGTGAGAGAGAGAGAGGTCTGTTGCTGAATAAAAATTGCTGAATTTTGTGTCATAAGTCCTGTAACAACAAATAATGGAGATTCCCTTTTAGCTCAAGCATCTGCCTATGGAGCACTATGACGGTCTATGTAGGCAGAGCATGCAGGACATTGAGAACTTCCAAGGCCCCACCACAGGTCAGGTTTAATTCGAGGTCAGAAGGCATGATTGTGATTCTCTAATATGCCTTCCTGCATAACACAGGTTTGGAATTTCTCCCAGTAATTCCTTGTGTTTGACCTAGATCTCATATCTTGCAGAGGTGTAACAATATTTTATCACACTGGAGAATGGCCAGAGTCACAAACTGCAAGATCCAGGCCTTCATCTCACTTTCTGTAAAGTTCTGTGTATTCAGATCTAGAATCTTCTTTAGACCCCATCTGTTAGGGTTGCCACCTTTCTAATTTCTGGTAGCTGAACCCCCAAGACCTTGCCCCTTCTCTTCCCCTAAGGCATTGTCCTTTCTCTGCTTCTTCCATTGAGGGCCTGCTCCCTTCTGTACATCTTCCCCTAAGGCTTTGTCCCCTTCACTCTCTCACCTTCCCACCTCCCCATGCCACTCACTGGGACGTATCAAGGAACCTGCCTGCAGGTAGGAGATGGCACTGGCTGAGCAGGAGCTGGCATAAGTTAATGACCATGTGCCTGCTTTTCTCCCCTCAATAAGCAGGCTTTTGGTTTGAGTGTCATTGAGGGTTACCAGATCCCTGAAAACCAGGCACGAGGCAACCCTAAAAGGCAACGGGATACAGATTGTCCAGATAAAACCTGAATGGGTGGCAACCCTACCATCTATATTTGGTGCCTATTGTATTTCACTGTTCTTTGGCTAGCTAATGCTGGATTTTTTGCTGTTAGTAGCCACAGACCTTGCTGTCAGCTTGTTCAATACATGATATTTTCCTGGCCATCTTTGTGCATGTGAGGTCTGGGTAACATGGTATGTTATCTTGGTATAGATTGAAGACCAAGAAACCATTTTACTGAGTAGATCAGAGGAGTTTGTTAATTAAAAGTGTAAGACAGGGAAGGGCTAGGAGAAAAAAGTTTGCACCTGAAAAAAGGACAGTTTTTTTTTTTTAAACTGGCACTTGCCCAGCTGTTAGTGAGAAGATGAAATCTTCAGAGAATGAAGGTTGTTTTTACAAAGGCTGTGATGGAGGGATGGGGAAGGAGGGAATTATAAAGGTTAAGAAAATTATATTAATACATAATGTTTGTAATGATTGACAGTCTCAGTACTGATGCTATTCATTTAGCTCCTGATAGATTCGAGTATCCTTCAGTTAAATAATTGCTATACATATAAAGAATTATTGGATATGGTTATGTAACCCTTCTGCCAGGTAGTGCCAGCAGTAGCCAGGGTTCAATATCTAGGGGTCCCTTTTCATCCATCTCACACAGAACCAGCTCAAGCCCCCACTCAGTAGCCTGGGAAATTCACACACACAGAGTCTGAGTGTAGAAAAGAAACTTCTAATGAAAGAGGGAGAGACATTACATGGCATTAGCTTGGAAAAATACCACAAACAGAGGTCATAACCCCCACAAGTAACCATCCCTGCTCAAATGGATTGAGCAATGTCCTTTGCCAGTCAGGCTCACTAGTCCAACAAGGTAAGGGTTCCATTCATGTACCCAAACTTTCTTTGTACCCCACTTCAAACACCCCACTTACAGCTCTGTCCAGTCAGGGAGGACCCTGACACATCACCCTGATGATTCTACTCATTGAGCCTGAGGCCATGCCACCTTTGTGCTGCTTCTGTGGTCTGATGATGCTATCTGCCGCCGCTCCTACCAACTGCCCACCAGTCATTCTCGCCAGCCGCTCCACTGGCCGCCTGCTGCCACTACTATCTGCTGCCTGCTGGTCATTCCCGCCTACCGGTCGTTCCCGCCAGCCACTCTGCTGGCCGCCTGCCACCTCTTCTACCGGCCGTTCCCACCAGTTGCCTACCGCCGCTCCTACTGGCCACCTGCTGGTTGCTCTCACCAGCAATTTTGCTGGCTGCAATGGATCTAGCTCCAGGCCAAACCAGTGACTTCAGCTCTTAGTAATTTCAACTCTTTAGCTACCACCTAAGCTGGCAAAAGATTCCAGCTTCCCCTGGACTAGCAAAAAGACTCCTGATGGAATCTGCTTCAGGGCTATCCTAAAAACAAGGGGGGAAAAGGCAGGATGAACCGGTCTTGCAGCTCACGCCTGGCAAGCATGAAGCTGGCTGGCTTAGGCCCTTCCCCACCCCCAACTCAGTTCACTCTATTCTGGAAGGAGGAGAATTGTTAATCTGAGACCTCTTACAATGATGGTGTCTCTCCTACAAGCTCTGGTGTCATATTTGACAGTTCCCACATTTAGGGGTATCATGATATGTGACCCCCACAACAGCCCAAATCAGTTACAATACATCACATTCCATTCTAACAACCGATCCTCCATCAGCCCTGGCTCAATTGGATTTACATAACCACACCTTGGATTCCTTCTCCATCTGGGCATGAGCTGTATTTACATATCAACAGTTAACAGTTAATTATCTTGCAGAGCTAACCAATTTGAGTGAGCATACCCGCCCCCACGGCAGCTTTTAGCTGGCTGATAGCAAGCAGTAGTTCAGCCCCTGCTTACAGTTAGAACAAGGAAATGGGAGTCAAGACTCCTGAATCCTATTCCTGTCTCTACCACTGTAGTCATATAATTTAGGGTCACAAGGGACAGGTTGTGATCATCCAGTTTGACCTCCTACAAAACACAGGCTGTTGAATTTCATCTAGTGATTCCAGCCTCTAACTCAGTATATTGCAATTGACCTAACAGCATCTCTTGTAGAAAGGCATCCAGCTTTGAGTTACAGAGCCTAAGGGTGGCGAATTTGCCACATTCCTTGGGAAGATGTTATAGCAAGTGATTCACCTCACTGTTGATATACTGCCTCTTATTTTTAGTTTGATCTTTGTTGACTTCAACTTTGCAGCCACTGAGATGTCCTGGTGTACTCTGTGCTGTGGATAGTGAATTACTCCTGTGCAGAGTGAGTGTAAAACTCTACCATTCTGATCAGCTGTAATGGCTACACCAGGCATAGGGTAGTTGGGCATCAATCTCTGAGAATCTCTCTGGTTATGTCTACACAGCAGGTATTTTTCAGCAGAAAGTATGCTAATAAAGCACTCATTAGCACTTGTCGTGCTGACATTTGCATATCTCTACTGATACTTTTGCACAAGAAGTTTTTGCACAAAAACAGGCAGTGTAGATGGTTCCTTTTGGCACAAAAAAACCCCTTCTGCACAAGATCCCTTATGCCTCAAAAAAGGAGGTATACAGGATCTTGCAAAAAGGGGAGTTTGTGCAAAATGGACCCGTCTACACTGCTTGTTTTTGCACAAAAACCTCTTGCACAAAAAGCATCGAAAGAGATATGCAAATGACAGTGTGACAAATACTAATGAGTGCTTCATTAGCATACGCTCTGCAGACAAATACCTGCAGTGAAGACGTAGCCTCATGAGTGTCTCAGGACCATCAACTATTCAGTGTGTATAATCAGATCTAACATTATGTCAGGTCCACTAATGAGTTATTCCCCAATAGCTGATCTCCCTGGGCAATGCTACAAAATTGACATTCTGCATGGGATCCAGTGGAGAATATTCCCTGCTTTGAGCTAAGGTGAGAACTTCTCTGCCAATAGAGTAGAGGAAATTATTTTGCCACTGAACTCAGACTTTGCTCCTGCATTTCTATCCACCTTGGGTAGGCAAGTCAGCGTAAACTGCTATCAGATCACAATGGTTCACTCTTCTCTGGTGTACGTGGCTACACAAGGTGCATGGAATCAGAGAATCCAGCCTTCCCTCTGACTAATATGGACTGGTGATCAGACTGTTGCCCGATCTATGGATTGTATTATAACTATATTGATTTCTTCAGAATTCACAGGCAACAGCCTGAGGTTTGAGAGTTTCCTGTCCCAATATCAAGCCTGGGACTATTAAAATCACTGTTGGGATGAGAACCTATAGGCTACAAGCAACAGCAAGGAAGTGACCCCTGCCAAGCAAAGTTGCTCTGTGCCCCTCCCCCAGCCCGTGTGGTGCTGATGATAAACAAATGTTTTTGTCTTTGCCTTTTCCAGAAGATGATAGTAACAACAAAGCAATAGGAGGCAAGAGCATAATATTAAGTGCAGCACAGTAACATGTAGAGGGCCATGTTCAGATATCCACAGTAGTGCAGACCTCCATTGTGCTAACAATGCATTGTGGGAGACAACATTTGTCTTGAAATTACAGTCTAAATAAACAAGGAAGGCAAACAGCGGGAGAAGGAGATGCCAGATGCAAATGAGCTGGTACAGAGAGGTGAAATGACTTTGTCCTGATCCCACAGGAAATCTATGAGAGAGGGAGTAACCAAGCCCATGGCTCTTAATTCTGAGTACAATGCTTTACCCAGATTTTCAAAGGTGATTAAGCACCTAAAGAGTCAGATAAGATTATTCACATGCACAGAATCAAAATCGAAGTCCCTCTCAGGATTGGGGCCATAACTAAGTGTTCAGGCTCAGTGCAGATTTGTCTCAAAAACCATCACGAGTGAAACATTAGCACGAGTTCAGGGATGGAAATGATAACTGTCAAGAAAGAAATAAACCAATCTCCTTTACTTCTGATTGCCGGTTGATATTTCAGTTCTGATTTTGTGTTGGTTCAGCCAACAGCTTATTAGTCATTTTCTGTTTTCAAAACCCTCATCCTGCTTTAAAAAAAAAAAAAAAAAAAGACGAGGACTAAATAAGGGCAGTGAAAAAGAGATTGTAAAATGTTTCTTTGCTATAAACAAGGCAATGTAAGTGAGAGCTTTAATGTCATTGAACAAGGAATGCTCGTTAAACCCTCCTGTACGCTGGCTTAGGCTGAGCTAAGGGGCCACATGTATCTTTTAATATTGTACTTTTATTCATAATGATGATGAGGAACATGTTCTACCAGTTAATGGTATTTCATCCAAGATTAGAAAGTTCTTTATACACATAGGAAGAGCTGGCACATTGCATTAGATATACAGCCAGTGCTGCTGACGCCACAAGTTTAACAGATCATGAGTCAGACCCCCAAATCATTATTTTTTAATGTGTTGTTTACTCTAGCTTCTGATTTTATTTTTTTAAAATTTCCCTTCCTCCCAGTGTGGGTGAGAAACAATCAGCTCACATGCAGTTTTATAGTGAATAACATGATTTTGGCTCCTACATCAATTTTGTGTCCCTCCGCCCACCTTTCGTACCAATTATGTGCACTCCCCATCTATGTTACATCCCCTCCAATGCCCAAGAGTTCCATGACTCCCCTGAACCTTTGAGCACCTTTGCAACAGGATCCCCTTCTCCCTCGTCCCATGCCTGGTGTTACAGGGATGGGAAATGGAGGGGAGAGGAACAGAGAGCAGGATGACCTGTTTTTCACAGGGTAACAGGTAGAGGGTGTCACGTTGCTGGATCTTGAGGGGAGCAGCCAGATCACTGATGCACCCATAGGTGGGGGTGTTGGCCCCAAAAATGGTATAGGAGGGGGCCATGTGAGGTATTGAATAGACGCGTATTATCTGATAATCCTATGTACGCTGTTCATGTGTTTGTATAATGTCTGTGTGTGCAATTATTAGCATGTACTTGTATGGACACTGAAGATTTCCCTGCATGTGGTTAAGCATTGGGCAGGGCCGAGCCTGTGGACATGCTAATTACCTGTGGAACAATGGCTCTCAATGGGCCAAAGACACACCCAAAGAATGGGGGCTGTCACCTGAGAGCAGCCAGCAGGGAACACAGAGAGGCTGAGGACCAGGTGACCTGCTGCATACCAGAAGAGGCCAGGAAGGAGTTATAAAGAGGCCATGTGGTCGATGCCATTTTGTTCTCAGTTCAGCACTTCATCCCAGAGGCAGCATCGCAGGGATCGAAGAGCCCGGAAGACCTGTGAACCCATCCTGACCCTAGGATGTGCAACAAGAACTTTTAAACCAGCAGCTGTAACATCTCTGCTAGAGCCTGCATCGAGGACTGGGAGATTCGGTGCATGTAACGTACTATTCTTTAACAACCTTACTCTCATGCTTTTCTTTATTGTAATAATAAACCTTTAGATATATATTCTAAAGGATTGGCCCAGCGTGATTTGTGGGTAAGATCCAGAGGGTAAATTGACCAGGGATCTGTGGCTGGTTTCTTGGAACCGGACAGAACTTGTTCGGGGTAGGTGGGATTGGGTGCTAGGACCCCCCACCTGTGTATGAGGCCAGGGGCCATCTGGGGCACGGATATTGCTGGGGTGTCGGAGGGGTTTTACTCGTGAGGCTTCAGGCAGGCTGCTGAAGCGCTCTGTGGGACTGGTTTGTGGCCTGTTTGGAGAGGTCACCAGTCAGGGGGCTGTAAGGAGCCCCGGATTTGATCAATTCGACCTGAGCGGACGCCCTCAGCTGTGCCCAGACACGGCCCGGTCCGTCACAGAGGGAGAGCCACACAGGAGAGCCACACAGAGCTTCTGGGCTGCTTCTGCTCCTTCTCCTCTTCCAGGAAGGGTGATGCCTTCACAGGCAACTATGACTGGCTGCTCCAGACAATAACCAAGTCACTTCAGAATCTTCAAGAAACACTGGACAGATACTCCATGTTTAAAAAAACCCATGCTGGGCAGATGATTAACATGTCAGTAAAACACACTGCTAAGCCTGGCAACCAGTAAAATATGACAAACTCAGTGTTATGTCTTATGTTCTTAGGCCTCCAGTGGATTTTGATTTGGACCGTTTAGTGAGCATCAGGGATTTGTCACCTGTGGCACACCATGAGTGGGCTGCTCTCACCAGAGCTCTGATCAGAAAGGACGACACAATGTGAATTTGTGAAGATTTCAAAGTGGGGATGAATCCAGGTTTATGTGCAGGTCAGGGTTCACTACCATATATTGAAAATGTTTGCCATGTTCCCTGTTGGACAGTGTTTTGGTAGATTGTATTTGCTCAGTGCATACCTGCAAATGGAGATTGATTTGGCATTTTGGAAATATTTCATAATCAACACACAAAAGGGCGTGTTTTTAATACAACAGGTTGCTTTTAGGTATTACATCTGTCCTTTTCCAGGCAGCCATGGATGAAAGCCTGAAAACGGTGTGCAATAAAGAAGCAAATAAACTGTTGACAACCACAGAAGGTTTTATACATTTTGATGCTTCACTACCATTGCAGTTGCTTGTGATGCTTCAACTTATGGTTGGAGGGCAGTTCTTTTCCCCCATTTTTCCTAATGGCCTGGAGAACCCAATGATCCCGTACTTTCCAAGATGAACTTTGCACAAATAGAAACACTCTGAGCATTTTCTCTGAAATTCAGAAGTTCCCTACCTATCTGTCTGGGGGTGTATCTACACTGCACTTAGAGCTTGAAATAAGCTATGCAATTTGAGCTACTCAAATTGCATAGCTTATTTCAAGTTAATTTCAAAATAGTTTTTTTTCAAAATGTAGCGTTGTCTACACAGCACTCATTTCAAAATAAATTGCTTTTCTGAAACATTCCTTACTCCTCGTGGAAAGAGATTTACAGGGATATCGGAATAGCAAGCCCATTATATTTCAAAATAATGGGCACGCTCAAAAGACACGGAATAGCTATTTCTGGATATCTCTGGTGTCCCAAAATAGCTCTGCAGTGTAGACGTAGCCTCGTAGACATTTTACTTTGCTGATAGATCGTTTTCTGTTATTTTAAGTTTTGAGATCAAAACATGGAATTGCATCAATAGCTGCTGCTCATACACATCAATGGGCAGTGTTCAGCTCATCCTATATTATTCAATTCATGAAAGGCACTTAGTATGGCAATTCTAATGGATGGTGCCCAAGCTTCTATTATCCCAAGGAAACTTCAGACAAAGTTCTATCTCAATTGGATGGATAGTTTACCCAATGCTGGCATGGACATCAACAAAGAAACCACTAAGGATGGTGTGCTTTTTCTTGTGAAGGAAATGGTATTAGAAGGTACAGTGTTGGATGAAAAAAATCCCCAGTTTACACATTTTTTGTAATGTCAGCAGGAACTATCTGTGAAGCATGGTTGTATCTCATGGTGAATGAGTGATCCTTTGAATATCACTTTAGTCTCATGTTTTAGAAGCTCTTCATGAAGGTCATTTTGGCATGGGACAGATGAAGGCCATCCAGAGTCATGTCTCAGACTCTTTGGACACATAGTCATGTAGAATTTGCTGGACTTTTACAAGGTTAGATGCTTTTGTTTGTAGTTGATACCCATTTGACATGGCAAGAAGTTTTCAAGAATCATTTCCACTACAGCTACCAAAATGATTGAACTTTGCATCTTCTTTATCCTGTTTGGCATACCATTACAGCTGATGAGTGACACTAGACCTCAATTCTGTTAGCTATGTCAACACAGCAACACTATATTGAAATAACTAACATTGTTTTGAAATAACATTGTCCGCGTCTACACAGCCATCAGTTATTTCAACATCATGTCGAAATACTTTCAAGATGGAGGACTTCTTACTCCAACTCCTATTAGTTCCCATAATAGAAGAACTAGAGGACACCAAATGAAATTAATGGGTAGCAGGTTTAAAACTAATAAAAGAAAGTTCTTCTTCACACAGCGTGTAGTCAACCTGTGGAACTCCTTGCCAGAGGAGGCTGTGAAGGCTAGGACTATAATAGAGTTTAAAGAGAAGCTGGATAAATTCATGGAGGTTAGGTCCATAAAAGGCTATTAGCCAGGGGATAAAATGGTGTCCTGGGCCTCTGTTTGTCAAAGGCTGGAGAGGGATGGCAGGAGACAAATCACTTGATCATTGTCTTCGGTCCACCCTCTCTGGGGCACCTGGTGCTGGCCACTGTCAGCAGACAGGATACTGGGCTAGATGGACCTTTGGTCTGACCCAGTACGGCCGTTCTTATGTTCTTATGAAACCCTCATTTTATGGAGGGAGCATAGCAGGCAGCTGTGTTTCTATAAGATGTCTCTGTGGGTGTGTGATCCTACTCACTGTGAGTCAAGGTGATAGAGCCAGGCCCTCTTGAACAGATTGGTATTGTTATGCCAATGCTCCAGAAGGGGGGCAAACTGAAGTGTGTCAATTATTTTACAACATTTTAACCTGCCTGGCCACTCATTCATGGATTTTAAAGTAGCCATTCTTTTGCAAAGTAATTTCAGGAACCAACTAAAGAAAGTACAGAATTAGTTTTCATATGAAAATTTGACACCTTCACCCAGGGATTTAACAAAAACATGAACTAGATGGGCTGTTATATTTAACACCCAAATGACCTCAAAAGCTAAGTGTCGGACACCCACAGCCCACTCTATAAGCCTCAGTTAGCATGGACACTAGAACTGACAGGGTGTTTTTCTCTTCCCTCTCTCCCCTCTTTTTCTGCTTTACATTTTGGGGTTTCTGTGCTGCCTTTCTGTGCCTCTTGCTCCACTCATCTGAAGAAGTGGATTGTGCCTACGAAAGCTCATGATTCTCTCTCTCTATATATATATTTTCTTAGTCTCTAAGTGTGTGTCTATACTGCGCTGTTATTTCGAGATAACTAGTGTTATTTCAAAATAACACTGTTAGCATCTACACAGCCATTCCATTATTTCAAAATAATTTTGAAATAACGGATGGCTTATTCCAAAATCTATAAACTTCATTCTACATGGAATAACGCCTATTCCAAAATAGCTATTTTGAAATAAGGTGTGTGTTAACACTCCACTGCTGCTATTTCGAAATAGTCCCCCGTCAGGGCCATTCTAAGTTATTCTTCCCCAGTGCCTCCAGGGGCTCTAAATCAAGATAGCATGTCTATATTAGGGAAGCCTGCCTCCGGCTAATTTTGAGGCTTCCCTGCAGTAGACATGGTATTTCAAAAGAAGATTTTTTGGAATAACTATTCCAGAATAGCTAATTTTGAAATAGCTGTGCAATGTAGATGTACTCTAAGGTGCTACAGGACCACTCATTTTTAAGGTGGTTTTTTTTTTGAAGTTACAGACTAACATGGCTGCCCCTCTGAGACACAGATAATAGGGGTGAGTTTCAGCTGTGCTGTACATGGCTGCAACACTATTGGGGTGCATGGAAATGCACTTGCTGATCTCAGGGTTGAATTTAGCCATAAGAGAATTACCCAAGTTCAGACAGCGCTAGATTGTTCCTTGTCCTCACACAGCTGCTCAAGCATGTAGGCAGGAGGAGGGATACACCCTGTCCGCTTGTGTAGCCACTTAAATGCTACCAGCATTGCAGATGCAAAAGGTGCATCCTCAAGGAGAAACTGTATGGTGGGTGAGTTGGCAGTGGAGGAAGGAGAGGGCACGTTGGACTGCAGAGCTGGGTGGTTTTGTGGGGATGAGGATAAAGCTGACATAACAGTGGATCCGCTTTCATTCGCTGCAACCACTCTAAGGGTGTGTCTAGATTACACCTCTCTGTCGATAGAGAGATGTAGATTAGGCACATTGAAATTGCTAATGAAGCAGGGATTTAAATATCCCATGCTTCATTAGCATAAACATGGCTGCCGCTTTTTTTGAAATGGAGTTTTTTTGGAGATAAACATCAGTCTTGATGTGGATCTATCCAAAATAAATGCTTTTTCGACAGATCCTGTAAACTTCATTTTTAAGGAATACAGGATCTGTCAAAAAAGCATTTATTTTTGACAGATCCGCGTCTAGACTGCAATTTTTTCGAAAAAACTCTGTTTCGAAAAAAATCAGTGGCCATGTTTATGCTAATGAAGCACAGCATATTTAAATCCCTTGCTTAATTAGCAGTTTCGATGTGCTTAATTTGCATCTCTCTGTTGACAGAGGGATGCAGTCTAGACATAGCCAATGACCAGGGAGGCACCCTCTTGCAGCTGCCCCAGCAGTAGTAAAGTGATGTTGGAGATGGTGTGATGCCACAGGGCAGGGGGTCTCCCAAATCTTCATGACTCTAGCCTTTGAGGTATAAGCTGCTGGCCTTAAAAACTGCTCCACAGAGGAACAGTTTCCTTCCCCCCCCCAAAGGACAAGTTCCCTCTACATGTTAATGCAAGTGTCCCATTTTCATGCAGTGAAATAGTCTATTACTTTCTTCACTTCAGTCCCTGAAGAACTGCATTCAATCCCAATTCACAGATAGTGGTTTTCACCAGGAGCTGGATCCAAAGCTCAATGAAGCCAATGAGAAAGGACACAGGTGTGCTGTGAGCAAGACACAAGAAGTTATTCTTCCTCTCTACTTTGTGCTGATTAGGCGTCAGTTGGAGTATTGTGTCCAGTTCTGGGCACCACATTTCAAGAAAGATGTGGAGAAATTGGAGAAGGTCCAGAGAAGAGCAACAAGAATGATTAAAGATCTAGAGAACATGACCTATGAAGGAAGACTGAAAGAATTGGGCTTGTTTAGTTTGGAAAAGAGAAGACTGAGGGGGAACTTGATAGCAGTTTTCAGGTATTTAAAAGGGTGTCACAAGGAGGAGGGAGAAAAATTGTTCTCCTTAGCCTCTGAGGATAGGACAAGAAGCAATGGGCTTAAACTGCAGCAAGGGAGGTTTAGGTTAGACATTAGGAAAAACTTCCTAACGGTCAGGGTGGTGAAACACTCGAATAAGTTGCCTAGGGAGGTTGTGGAGTCTCCATCTCTGGAGATATTTAAGAGCAGGTTAGACAGACATCTATCAGAGATGGTCTAGACAGTACTGGGTCCTGCCATGAGGGCAGGGGACTAGACTCAATGACTTCTCGAGGTCCCTTCCAATTCTAGTGTTCTATGATTTTATGATTCTAGTGCCTTTCATTTAAAAGCCGCTGAGTGTTCTAATTTTGAAATATGAACTAATAACCAATGTATTGCATATATATAGGCTTGGATTTTCAATGAAGCTCAGGGGAGTTAGGTACCTACTTCTATTGAATTTCTACAGATAAATTTGAAAAAAACCCCAACCATTCAGAGTGTCTTTTATTACATGGGGTTATGAAAGCACTTAATAAAGTGTTTATTAATAAATCTCAACAGCTGAATAAGTCAAGGATGATTATTTCCCTGTTTCTTCAGAGGAAACTGAGGCATGGAGAGGTTCAGAGGTTTGGCCACAGTAACCTGTCATTCCCCAAGAGTACTCATTTTCACTCCCTTGTCTAACCATGTACAGTACTGACTTCTGTGAAAAGGTATCTAGGGGACACCATTCGTTACATCTGACTAATGGGGTAGTATCATTTTGGGGGCAGAATACGTGGCCTGAAGTCCATATATTTGCTGCGAGAATTCATCCAGTTTGAGCCTCACCTGCTTCTTTTCTTTTAAGTTAGGCCCCAGTTCATATTCTGACAGTGTTTTCTAGTGCCCAAAGCCCTGACGAGTCACAAGACTGCTTCTCCCTCTCCACCTCCCTCCCTCTTTATAAACACATTAGAGATGTTTTGAGAAATTTCTCTATAGCTCCCAAGTTGTATCGACTAAAAATGTATAGCTCCTATAGGCATGATTTAATGCAAGGTTGGACCAAGGCGCTTGCTGGAAAAAGGGTGCTTACATCTGAATAGAATGCCTGAGGTACCCATCAGTTTGTTCTTGCATGGGGGCTCTAATTACTGTTGTCAATTGGTTTCCTGACTGTTTTTTGGGGTGCAGTCAATGCAACATGAGAGAAGGTCTTGATTCCTAGATCGAGCCACAGCAGATACTTTCTTTTATGCATTCATATGCCAGATCCTGGCAGCATTGCTGTTATGAAGTTCCACTATAAACCCCCATTTACTAAGGGTTTAAGACGCAACTCTTCATTTGCATCAGGCAAGAATGTGGCACAAAAGTTGTCCCTAGAGGTGATTATTTCCAGTTAATGTAAATCCATTTGGCCACTTCTGACATGGAGGTTCCTTTAGCATCAAGCTATTGAAGACACAGCTGTGGCTAATAAGGATGCTTTGTGCTAAGGCTCTGTTTTCACTTGCCTATAGCTCCCGAAACCCATAACACATTGCGTTGAAATTTCTCATTATTATGCTTAAGCCCAGAGCTAAAGAAATTTGTTTCGACAGTTTAAGAAAAAAAACCTACTACTTTTGCAAAGTTCTCAGAATATGGAGGAATAAGAGTTTGGTGCTTTAAGAAGTCTGTTGGGATGCACTATTATTATAACACATTATAATATTGTTGGCTGGCCCTCAGTGAGCAGCACTGTCGAGTCTGTGAAAAGCTGGGCTGAGAAAGGAGGAAAATTAAGAGAGGGAAAAGAGCAGCCTGTTATTTTCCCTTGCTACCTCCTTTAAGCAAATTATGTGTGTCTGTGTGTTCATGAAAACATATATTCATAGAAATTTACGGCCACGTGGGACCTCAATAGGTCATCTAATCCACCCTTCTATACAGGTAAACCACTTACATGTGTTGAGGCACAGTTAAGTGTGCCCTGACTATCTCTGACACAGGTTTGTCTAATGTGTTTTTAAACATCTCAACAACAGGGATTCCACAACTACCCTAAGTACCTTATCTAATGCTTAGCTGTCTAACAAGAAGGATCATTAATCACTGGAATAGGCTACCTAGACAGATTGTGGAATCCCTGTCACTAGGGGTACGTCTAAACTACATTCCACGAGGAATAACGGGGCTGCCGACAAAGGGCTTTGATGTCGACAGGGGGAACGTCCAGACTAGCGCGTGAGCCGACAAACAGCTGATTAGCTGTTTGTCGGCTCAGCGCGGCAGCCATGTAAATGTAAATGAAGCCGCGATCATTTAAATCGTGGCTTCATTTGCCTTTGCTGATCTGTCTAATCTACATGCCTCTGCCGACAGAGGCGTGTAGTCTAGACATAGCCTAGTGGTTTTAACATAGGTATATTTCATCCTTCATCAGCATGTACTAGGCAGCTCCTTACTTTCCCTCCAGCTCTACATTTCTATGACTCACATATGTGCAATTGCATGCTCATTGTGTCCTTAGTGCTCAAGGCAGAGAGTTTCTTCTCTCGCCAGTTGGCGTCAGGCAGCTAATATAATAAGTTGTGTTTCTATTATTTGTGTTATTATTATTTTAGGGTTTGTCTAAATGGAGAAAGCCAGTGCACAGCAAGCGGGGGGTGTAAATCTGGGCTGCACCACACAAAGCTTCCATGTGGAGCCTGCTACCAAAACAACAGTCGTTCAAAGTGCTCTGTAGAACCTTTTTATCACTGTAGGAGGGTCCACATGCTCAGTCAGTAGGACAGCAGGTTCTAGACTGACCCCCTAGCTTATCATAGAATCATAGAACTGGAAGAGACCTCAGAAGGTCATCAAGTCCAGCCCCCTGCTCTAGGCAGGACCAATTCCAACTAAATCAACCCGGCCAGGGCTTTGTCAAGCCGAGACTTAAACACCTCTAGGGATGGAGACTCCACTACTTCCCTAGGTAACCCATTCCAGTGCTTCACCACCCTCCTAGTGAAATAGTTTTTCCTAATATCCAACCTGGACCTCTCCAACCACAACTTGAGACCATTGCTCCTTGTTCTGCCATCTGTCACTACTGAGAACAGCCTCTCTCCATCGTCTTTGGAACCTCCCTTCAGGAAGTTGAAGGCTGCTATCAAATCCCCCCTCACTCTTCACTTCTGCAGACTAAACAGACCCAAGTCCCTCAGCCTCTCCTCATAAGTCATATTCTCCAGCCCCCTAATCATTTTGGTTGCCCTCCGCTGGACCCTCTCCAATGCGTCCACATCCTTTTACTAATATACTAACTTGCCATATACTAACTCAGCATACAGACATGCTTACAGTAGTGCCTAGAGGCTTCATCCAAGATGAAGGGTTCTACCTGCTGGGTGCTATAAAAACTCATGATGAAAGACAGCCTGTCCACCCCACAAATCTTACAGCTGGAATAGACAAGACAGATAAGAGAGGGGTGGAAGGAATCACTCATTCCAATCTCACAATGGGAAACTGAGGCACAGAGAACTTAAGGCCAGATAGGAAATCTGTGGCAGGCTTAGGAATGGAACCTCAAGACCATCCTTCCTCTCCCTGTGGCCCACCAAGGACAGCAAGAATGGGGCAGCAAGCTCTCCTACTCTCTAAGGGTACCTCATTCCAGGAGGAGTAACAGTTAATTCGAACTAAGGACTTAGTTTGAATTACCGTTTCACTGCCACGTGTAGCCATGGGCAGTTACTTCGGGCTAGTGGAATTTCAAAATGGTGACCGGATGGGAAGATGCAAATAAAACCCAGGATATTTAAATCCCGGGCTTCATTTGCAACTTTGAATGCCTACATTAGCCTCCCTAGTTCAAATTAGGGGGCTAGTGTAGACATACCCCAAGAGTCTTCACAACTCCCAGCTTCACCTATGAGTGTTTGTGGACACTAGGTACAGAGAGACCGTGGCTTCCACAAAGTTTGCTGCTCCAAAGATTGCAGCAGTTTGCTGTGGCTATTTATCTCAGATGTTTCATTCGTGTTTTAACACCCCAAGAGCATAGTGGGAAGTCCGGATTCAAAGCCCAATGCCCACACCTTAAATCTGAGTGATTCACAGCAACTCTTAAGTCCAAATACAATTCGAATGTAGCCAATTCAAGGTGAGATCTATGCATCCAGTGTATCCCCCAATTAAAAAAACAAAGAACTTAACCATTAATGATAGGTGATTTAAAAAAAAATAATAAAAATTCTTCCTTTACTTTCCTTGGAAATTGCTTGCTGTGGCCTTAAAAAAAAATAAAATATGGAAAACTACATAGCATTTAACGGTCTGACTTGAATCTGTGGAAACAAGCACATTTCACCATGCAACTTCAAGTGTAACTGTAAGTCACTTCATCGTGCCAAGTTCCTGCTGGGCTTGCCAAAGATTTAGTACCAGTTTATAAAAGCTCTACTGCCATATGTAGACATAACACGGTGAACTGAGGACAGGATAGCAGCTTTAATTTGGGCTTGCTTGCATTTGTCAGTTCAGCTCAGATCCTTAGTGACATTTTAACAGAGATTGCATGTTTAACATGAAGAGTCTCTTCTATTTTATATTAATGCATTCAGCAAATTTCTTTGAAAATTTAAGACTGTCAGGTATGTATAAAAAACTGAGGCAAGATTATCAATAGAAATATAAACTTATCTGGCAACCATTATGATCTCTTTATATATAGAGTCCCCACAGATTATTTACATTACAACCATTTCCTGGGGCGGAGACACTGTAATTAAGTTGTGTTCTAGCTGCTCTTGTAGCTAATACATAAATAAATAAATCTCCTTCTTCCATCCATAGCTAGCAACAAAATTGGGAGGCAAAGGACTCCAGGAAATATATAATTGTTTCCTGTTAAATAAAGTTTAAGCTATTTACATGGGAAAGAACAGGTTGCATTGTGGGAAAAGCACTGGCTGAGGTCAGAGCACAAGTTGGTTCAATGCATGGCCCTGCTACAAATTTCCTGTACAATTTTGGGCAGTGTATTGAGTCTCTCTCTGACTCAATTCCCCATCTGTACTGTAGGAGGCCCGTTCTACCTTTGTCTGTCTTGTGGACTTGTAAATTGCCCTGGGAAAAGATTGTTTCTGACTGTGACTGTCCAGAGCACAACTGGGTCTTGATTTGGGCTGGAGCTTCCATGTTTAAAAACATTTTTTTTTTCGTAGGCCCTGAATTCAGGTGTTAATTGCCTGTGTCCCTTTAAAAAGAATTCAAAGGGAGATTAAGCTCACACAATAAATTCTGCAGTAAAATGCTAGCAGGCAGCACCCATTAAGTTAATTGTTATTGGTTCATCAGAGGCTGTAGGCTCTAAGGGTTGTTGTTTTTTTCTTCTCCTGTCACAGGCATTCTGAGCCATCGGTTTGAATTCCAATAAAAGAAATTTGTACTTTGTCATTTTAAAGCAACCGTTCCACATTTCACGAGAATGAATTAAAATGGATGTGTAAGATTCTTAGGAACAACCAACTACTCCTCTTGCTGGCCTAGCAGTAAAGCAGTTACATTTGTGTTGCTAGGTATTTTTAACCTGGTCGAGGGCAACTGACTGCTCTCAGATTCTCCCATTGCTCCATTTTAGGGTGTTCAGCTGAAACACCTCCTGGGAAGAAATCTCGAATGGTCCAAAGTGGGAGTGAGGCTCCAGAAATATGAGGGGAAGCTATAAACAAGCTATATATACATGACTAGCAATGGAAAGCACAGGTATAGTTAGAGGAGTGATGTAAACTCAGTTTGTATGAACTAAAACAGTTGTTGTTTGGGGCTTTTCGAGACTACTGAGGCCTTCCTGTCAGGGACTCTGTGCCGAGCAAAGGAATCGGGGTTGGGGAGGGAGGTAGAGGGGCGGAGAAGGTACAAGGTATCACCTCCATTATTCTCAAAACTGTCCAGTCCCCAATAGAGCAGCTTCTATGGTCCTGTGTATAGATGGAGCTGGTCTCTGATCTCCCCCTCACAACAATGGATACATCTGAGGGGCTGCAGACACGCCTGCCAAGAGAGGTAGGCAAAGGAGACAACTGCCCAGGGCCCAGCAATTCAAAAAGGCCCAGGGCTCCCAGCCGCAGCCACCGCTAGGCCTTTTACATCACTCATGGAGCATCTATCTGGCTCTGAAGGCTGGGGGCGTGGCAGTGCTGCAATGAGAGCTGACTATCCCAAGCCCCGCCCCTTCCACCCGAGGCCCCACCCCTTCCAGGAGCATGGAGCCAGCCCCCCACTTTGCCTAGGGACCCAACAATTCTGTCAGCCTTCCTAGCTTCAGACTTCTTACATTGAATAATGCTCTTCATTTTTAACTGAGCAGTGACAATGCTTTATTTGGACAGGGAAAGCCCCGGTCGCTTTCCTTCAGCTCTTTCAGTTTTCTAGTTGTACAGGCACTAGGAGTTCCCAGCCAGTGAAAACTCTTATTTCTTCCTCCTCTCCACATTGATTAGTGGCTCACATTGTTATTTGCTCAGTATGGGTATGTCTACACTACCCCGCTAGTTCGAACTAGGAGGGTAATGTAGGCATACCGCACTTGCAAATGAAGCCCGGGATTTGAATTTCCCGGGCTTCATTTGCATAAGCGGGGAGCCGCCATTTTTAAAACCCCACTGGTTCGAACCCCGTGCAGCGCGGCTACACGGGGCACGAACTAGGTAGTTCGAACTAGGCTTCCTAGTTCGAACTACTGTTACTCCTCGTGAAATTCAAATCCCGGGCTTCATTTGCAAGTGCGGTATGCCTACATTACCCTCCTAGTTCGAACTAGGAGGGTAGTGTATTCATACCCTATCTGTGCAACTCAGAGGGCCCCGTTCTCTATGCCCTGATTAGGGGAAAAATTCTATAACGCGGTTCACCGGCCACAAATGACCTCCCTGTGCTCTGTTAATCATCTGGGTGACATTTAAATCTTTCCCAAGTGGCCTCCCAAGCACACTGCTTACACGGTACATCACCAGCAGCCTCAGTTTCCTTTCCTTTTGTGACACAAACTTCACAAAACTGAAAGAAAATCTCCCCTCACGGTTCATTAGTATACAAATACCACATTATGGCTGGTAAAACCAATGAACACAGAGAAGTGAAGATGTCCCCACGGTAAACCCCAGGCAGCATTAGAACTCAGGAGGGCCAGTTGGCTCCATACACCTTCCTCCAGACTGTATCATGTCCCTACAACAATCCTCAGTTCAGCTCACGTCTATAGAGTGAATCAATTTCTTGACATAGTCCCATCCACTTCCTAAACAGAGCATTAATCTTACTACTCTGCAGGTGTCAAAAATGTACACTACATGCAGGGAAAGAGTTGGCAATTTATTTCGGAGTTCAGCGGCAGAATCTTAAGGAGATAAAGGAATGGCTTGCCTTGAATGACACCGTTTGTTCAAAACTCTGGCTGTCTAATGCTTCAAGGAGCTCCTGTGTTCCCATTTCTATGATCTCTTTCTCTGCTGAGAGTTGACACTTGAGCACCCCTTCTCAATAAAGCCTTCTACCATAACTGGGGATCCTCCTCACAGGAGTCAAGGCTTCTTTCTCCTGCATGAATGGCAAGAGATTAGAATAATTTAGTACTTCTCAAATGTTGTCCTAATGGCATTCCCTACTCCAAGAACCACCTGTTATCTAGCCAGGACCAGACTAGAACTCCTCATCCTATTTAGAAAGGGCAGGAAATGTATGAATGACCCTGATACTTGTTTGATCCTCCCTAGTGCAAATACCCTGCAAATCCATCTCTAAGGGTATGTCTACACTACAGTGCTAATCCGAACTAACTTAGTTCGAATTAGTTAATTCGAACTAAGCTAATTCGAACTAACGCATCTAGAACTAAAAACTAGTTCAAATTAGCGTTTTGCTAATTCGAAATAGCGCGTCCACATTAAGTGGATCCTGAACTGGGGTTAAGGATGGCCGGAAGCCGTGCCGGCAGGGCATCAGAGGAGGACTTAGAGCGTGGAGATGCTTTCTCAGGCTAGCCGAGGGCTGTGCTTAAAGGGTCCCGACCCCCACCCCGGACAGACAGTTCTCAGGGGTGCCCGCTTGCAAAGCAGTCCTGGCTTGGAGTGCCCTGAGTGACCACACTGGGCACATCACAGCACTCGGCCATCAGCCCGGCTGCACTTGCCGCAGGCTGACATCTGGGGAGAGGGGCCAATTGGGGGGCTGCAGGAGAGCTTCCACCCCCAGAAGCCCGCAGAGCCAGCCCAGTCCTCCCCATCGGGGGCTTGTGCCCCATTCCTCCCTCACCTCCTTCCACTTACCCTTCCCTAACCCTCTTCTTGATGTACAAAATAAAAATAACGTGTCTTCCAAAATGAAATCTGTCTTTATTGAACAAAACTGGGGGAGACTGGGAAAAGGAGGTGGGAGAGGGGAAGAGAGAGGGTGGGAGAGGGGAGGGCAACTAAAATGATCAGGAGTGGGGAACAGGTCCCATATGAAGAGAGGCTAAAGAGAATGGGACTTTTCAGCTTAGAAAAGAGGAGACGGAGGGGGGACAGGATAGAGGTCTCTAAAAGCAGGAGTTGGGTGGAGACGGTGCATACAGAAAAGTTCTTCATTAGTTCCCATAAAGAAGGACTAGAGGACACCAAAGGAAAGGAATGGGTAGCAGGCTTCAAACTAGTAACAGAAAGTTGTTCTTCACAAAGCAAAGAGTCAACCTGTGGAACTCCTTGCTGCAGGAGGCTGTGAAGGCTAGAACTGGAACAGAGTTTAAAGGAAAGTGAGATCAAGTCATGGAGGTTGGGTCCATGGAGTGCTATTAGCCAGGGGGTAGGAGTGGTGTCCCTACCCAAGGTTTGTGGAAGGCTGGAGAGGGATGGCACGAGACAAATGGCTTGGTCACTGTCTTTGGTCCATCCCCTCCAGGGTCCCTAGGATTGGCCGCTGTCGGCAGACAGGCTACTGGGCTAGCTGGACCTTTGGTCTGACCCAGGACGGCCATTGTAAGCTCAGGGCTCGGGGTCGGGGGTCTCAGTGGACCCCCTTGATTCTCTTGCACACCTGCTCCTGGGTGGCCAGGCTGGCAGCTATCCTGCCCAAGCCGGCCACTTTCCTATGCCTAGTGCGGAGATCGTGGACGAGGTCCACGATGTCCGCACTAGCCCAGGCGGGTGCCCGCCTCTTGTGGTCCAGGGCAAGCTCCCGGGAGCCACCAGCCTGGTCCTGGGAAGAGGGGGAGGGCTGGGGGGCATCAGGTGGGTGGCTCGATCTGTGCCAGGTGCAGGGTCTGCTGGCTGGGTGCTGGCAGGCTTGCACCTGGCACGGGCACCGTAGCTAGCCTGTGCCCCTTTAAGGCGTCCGGGGCCGGGAGGGGGGCAGTAGATTTTCCCTGGTGTTGGCCAGAGTGGCCACCAGGGAAAGCTGGGGAGGGCTAGCCTCCCACTAGTTCGAATTAAGGGGCTACACACCCCTTAATTCGAACTAGCTAGTTCAAACTAGGCTTAATCCTCGTGGAATGAGGATTACCTAGTTTGAACTAAGCGCTCCGTTAGTTCGAATTAAATTTGAACTAACGGAGTGCTAGTGTAGCACCTATGAAAGTTAGTTCGAACTAACGTCCATTAGTTCGAACTAACTTTGTAGTGTAGTCATACCCTTAGCTAGATAGAAATGTATGTAAGAGCTTTTTTAATATAAAATTGGAGGTCTTTCAGCTATCCTAAAGAAGTCATAACTAAACAGCAGTGCCAATAATGGTAACAATGACGACGGACATTTCATTAGGCTTTGATGAACTCATTTTATTTAATTTTGATTACTGGTTTGAAAGTTTGACTCTAAATCAAACATAAATTCATGAATAATAAGACCACTAGGGACCACTGTGATCATGTATAACAGGCTTCGAGGCTTCCCTAAACCCCGTTTGAGTTATTCCTCCTGCAAGGAGATTTAACCGGTAGTTCAATTTAGGGGCTTTAATTTGAAGTACCGGGTCCCTGCCGCGTGTAGACGCGGACAGCTAGTCCGGACTTGTAAATTTGAAAATGGTGACCGTCGGGAACATGCAAATCAAGTGTGGGATATTTAAATCCCAGGCTTGATTTGCAACTTTGAATGCCTACATTAGCCTCCCTATTTCGAACTAGGGGGCTAGTGTAGACATACCCTTTCAGCAAAAATCAAGAGGAGGAGTCCTAATTGTTTTTTCCTGATTCTGCAATTATATTGGGGGTGGGGGATAGGGGAGATCTATTCAAGTGCTTGGACATTTTATAAAATGATGGGCTCATGCTTCATTCTAAAGGTGTGAGAAAAAGATGAGAGAAGGAAAATGACAGTGAAAAAGTTAGGAAGGGAGAGATTAGCCAGAATGACAAACAAATACAAAATGTAATGAAATCAGAAGAGAAGGAAAAAGAATATTAATATAAACTAAGATGTAGGACACCCACGTGTGACATTCAAATTCTAAAATGCTATGGAAAGTGTTTGGGGGAAATTTTATGGCCTGTGCTAAACAGGATGTCTGGCTAGATGATCACAATTGTTACGTCTGCTCTTGGAACATATGGGTAGAGAGCACAAGCTGCTTTTTAATTAGGGATACATTTTCCGGCCTCCCTAGTCTACATCCAGGAGATCTGAGAAGTGCTTTAACATGGTGTGTGCATAGTCCTGTGCTTTCACCAGAAGACAGTCTTGCAGACGACCTCTGAAACTTTATCTTCCTTACATCGCATGTTGCTTTCACTGCATTCTTTCAACCAGGGAGTGTGAGAAGCCCATTTGCTAACACTGGGACTAAATCCAGCAGACCTTAATCACGCAAGTCTACCATTCATGCCATGAAAAGGTCTTCACTGAATGTTCGTGCCAGAATATAACTCATTGAGAAGAGCATTTAAAAAAATTGGCCATTTAGTGATTACTTCATGTTCTTTCCTCAATTTAAAAAGGAGTTTCAGGGGAAGGCAAATGTCTTAATTGTCTAGCATGTATTATTTATCTACATGGAAGAACACCTGCGAACATGGAGGATAGGAATACAGTTTTATACAAATACATGGATTGAACGGTAAATATACTCTGCAGTGTTTTATATTAGGACCTTCTAAGCTGCAGATATTTTGCCACAATTACTTTTAGAAGTCTGTCTTCTTTCAGGGTGATTTATGGACCCCTTAGTTTGGGCAAATTATCTGATAACACACAGCAGCCTTGGGCACAAATAGATTTAAAAAAAATCCAGAGCTGAGATAATACATTTTCTGTGAGTTTGACTTGTTAACCCTTAATCTGACATTTTTCCTCCCACTTTGCCAGCCACAATGAATGAAGACTAAATGCACAGGAGGCACATGAACTAACACAGTTACTCTCACCTAACATAGAGACACTTTGCAAGTGTCAGTATTTATGGAAAATTGTTCCAGTTTTCTGTGAAGTAATCTCAGCACATGCAGGCAGTACTGTTCCCTATAAGCTGAGCATTTGGGTGACCACTCAGGAGAGATTCAAATGCCACTCCACTGATTAGCAGAGCACTCTCAGTGCCCATAGCCAGCAGTGTGTGTTTCTACTTGTGGTGCACATTCACACGTGGCTCAGTGCACATAAAATTATTCTGCATGTGAATGGAAAAATTAGAGGGAATATTGGTAGGCACTGGTAGAAAGAGGCCAACTAGTGAAAATCCAGATAACAGGTGATCTTGTGGAAGTATTTGGATCAGTTAATGAATTTTTATTTGTCTAACCTACACGTTGGCATTAATGAGTAATTAATTGGCAGTCCAACACACTGTCCATCACCGTTCCCATTCTACAAATCAAACCTCTAATCTATCGCCCTAGTCAAAGAAATCATAGAAATGTAGTACTGGAAGGGACTTCACCGTGTAACTAGTCCAGTCCCTTGCACTAAGGCAGGACTAAATATTGCATAGATCATCCGCTCATGAAAGCTTTTCTATATTAAAAGTATTGGTCTTCAAGGTGCTTCTGAACTCCTTCTTGTTTTTGATGAAACAGACTAACACTGCTACCTCTGTAATCCATCTACTATTTGTCTAACTTCTTAAAAATCCCCAGTGATGGATATTCCACAACCTCCTTAGGGTAATGTGCTCCAGTGCTTAACTACCCTGACAGGAAGTTTTCCTAATTTAACCTAAATCACTTCTGCTGTAATTTAAGCCAATTACTTCTTGTCCTGTCCTATGTGATTAAGGAAAACAATTTACCACCCTCTTCCTTGTAACAACCTTTTAGGTACTGAGGATTGTGATCATGTCCACCCTCAGTCTTCTCATCTCCAGACGAAACAAACACATTTTTTTTCAATCTCTCTTTCTAAGTCATGTTTTCTAGATATTTAAACATATTTGTTGCTTTCCTCTGAATGGTGTCCAATGTTTTCCACATCTTTCACACAGTGTGGTGCTCAGAACTGGACACAATACTACAATCGAGTGCTGAGAAGAGTGAAAAAATTACTTGTGTGTTGCTTACAACACTCCTGGTAATACAGCGTGGAATGATGTTTGCTTTTCTTGCAACAGTGATACACTGTTGACTCATATTTCCTTTGTGATCCATTATTACCTCCAAATGCTTTTCTGCAGTACTCTTTCTTCTGCAGTCATTTCCCATTTTGCATTTGTGCAACTGAATATTCCATTCTACACACAGCACTTTACATTTGTCCTTATGGAATTTTATCCTATTTAATTTAGACCATATCCAAAGCTTGTCAAGATAATTTTGAATTCTAATCCTGTCCTCTAAAATACATCCAGCCCCTCCCATCTTGCAGTCATCTGCAAATCATCTACACTTTATAAGTATACTCGCTATGCCATTATCCAAATAGTTTATGAAGATATTGAATAGAACCGAATCCATCTATATGCCCTTCCAACTTGATTATGAATCATTGAAAGCTACTCTCAGGTCATTTTTCTACCAATTGTGCACCCATCTCAGAATAGGTTCAAAATCCTTACCAAAGTTCAGATATGTCTACTGCTTCCTTCCCATATAAAAGACTTGTAATTCTGTCAAAGAAAACAATCAGGTTGGTTTTAAATAACTTATTCTTGTCAAGTCCATGTTGACTCTTACTAACCTTATTTTCTTCAAGGTGCTTACAAATCTTCCTTTTTCATTCTCGGGACTGGAATTTGCCAAACCATGGGAAGTCATTGTCTAACAGCATTACCAATACTTTCACTTCTTACTGGACTCCTAGAAGTCACGTGGGAGTATATTAGCGCTAAATAACACTGTAACCCACACACTTAGTATAGTGTGGGTTACAACAGCACAGAATACTGACAGCTAGAACTGGTGGCTGTAAACAAACTTTACCGGACAGCAAAAAACTTGACCACACCCATGATAAGTAGGCATCCAGCTAACCACGGATATTGGAGCACGTATGTTGCCATGTCAGATTAGAGAGGTTCAGCCTATAGTGGCATTACCGTTGGGATTTTGTTTGTTTCTTTGTTTGTTTTGGATGCATCAGATTCCAATCTCATGCAGTGTTTTGGTTCGGCCACAGTATTTGTTCCAGCAGATCAGCTGTGCTCAGCAGAAGGTGCCACTCCTGCCCAGAGCCAGTGGAAGCTACTGTAGATGCTTTCATGAGAACTGGGGATAATTCACCCTGCCTAAAAAGACATGCTAATTTTGAAAGAAATCCTCTCTCTGTCATCTGCTATAACACATTCAATTTAGAAAAATCCTTGAGCTGAGATTTCTTTTGCATAATATGGGCTGCTGAACAAATAGAGGCATAACCAGAACATTAATAGTGTCCAAATGATTGCTTAGGTTTAGCACCTTGGCTGTCCACTGTTTTATCTAAACTACAGCAAACAAAAGAAGAATCAAAAGATTAACAATTTTCAAGTGACTGCTGAAATTCAAAGAGTGCTTGCATTTTAATAACAAGTACTATACATGTTTCCTGGGAATGTGAGCCAGCTGATCTATATGGTAATTAGGCTGTAATTTGAAAGGGAAGAATGACTCTAGAGCTTTCATCTCATTTCTAGCAATGGCAGCCATGTTGAAAACACGAGGCTGCACCATCCCTGCAACTGGCTAGATCATGCCCATGCTTTTTGTAGTTAAGTAGGAGGAATTAAACACACTTCTCCCACTTCTACTGCAAAACAAGTCTGTTTGCTGATTCCAGAGTGGGAGACAGAATTTTGGGAGAGAGTGGCAGAAGCAGCCAGACAGGAGAAAACCATAAGAATCCTAGGGTGGAATCCACTCATGAGAACAGGGTTGTATGTAGCTGGCTATAGATGTGGATAGATTAGTCTTTCTCTCTGCCCTGATCTGCACTTGGACTTCATTTTGAAATAACCTCCCTCCCCCAAGATAGAATTTATAAGCAGAGTGCCCATACTACCAAGCCTGTCATTTCAAAATAACAGTCCATGGAATTTGAAATCTATACTCCTGCTTTTCATCAGGAATAACATATACGGAGCCAGCCTGGGACTAATTTTGAGGATTCCCCATAGTGAAAAAGTCCATAGTGAGGACATGCAAGTTTGAATTTGTTAAATCAGGATTTATGAAGTCAAATTTAGTATTTTTGAAATAGTTTCCTAGTGTAGACATGGCCTCTGTTACTATAGTATATAGGTGCCACATTATGCCCCTTGATCCTTAATACCCCTCTCCATCCACCATGTAACAAAGGGACCCAGAAGATCACAACTCTCTCAGAAGCACAATGTCTCCTTGCATGTGACTCAAAGAAGAGCTTTGAGGAATTTCTGTAGAAGTGTGTAATGGATTGGAGCCAGGTGTCTTGTGAAAATCTACCAGGCTGCCTCCTCATCTGGTGAAAATCAGCATAATCTTATTAAAATCCTGGACCTGAGATGATAGACACCAGATGAGAACTGGTTCATTTTGCGGGAATAAACAATAGAATTCCTTTGGGGTCAGAGGTCAAGAGCTGACCTGGCTGTCTGATTAGTCTCATCCACTGCACCTACCAAGAAGGTAGAACTTAATTGACTTGTCCTCATGAAAAGAAGACAGCAAGAGAAGATGGAGGAGAATGGAGCAGAAGGAACTGTTACATCCAGAAGTAAACTGAGTGGTCAGGGGTGTGATGGACTCATGATGTAGTTGCTGCTGATAGGAACAGTTCCAGAAAGCTCATAAGCTCGTCTCTCTAGCCAACAGAAATGGATCCAACATAAGATATTACCTCAGCCACCTTGTCTCCCCAGGTTCTAATAAAGATATTCCAAGGGCAGTTTAAGTTACGCATTACCATTTGCCCCATGTTGTGCCTCAGGGTGCAATTGAACTGTCTGTGAATTCCACTTGAGCGGGATCAGACAGGCTAGGCAAAACACCCAGAATCCAGTGGTGTGTGTTTGTAATACCTTGCATGTAGCACATGAGGCTGCAGTGTAGGATGAAGTACTCTTCAGTTCTGTGATATGAATGATGATTTGTTTACAGGAACTAGTAATTAACAATTAACTAACAGGAATTAACAGAAATTAACAATTATTTCTTTCGCTGATTAATCATGCACAAGAACACCTTAGACTACTGTCCCCTCTGTGGTACCCACTTAAAAAAAGAACTTTGGCAGGGGGTAGAGAGAGCATGAGGTGATGCTGCTACTGAGCAGCAGTAAGAAGAAAAAATGCTGGCAATGCTCTCTGAGAAGTGATAAAACATGTTCATTTCTTTATTCTCTGGGTAGTACAGAACAAACCTGGAAACAAATATGCATGCAATTGACTATCTCAAAATATTAGTGCTACATGTCATTTTCCTAGCTGTGAATAGTTCTGGTTGGCAAAATATTTGACATTATTTCACACTTTCAGTTCCGGGCTTTTGTCAGTTGCTGACTGAACTTTTCAAAACATTTCATCACAGATATCTCGGCAAGAGTATCACCAAACGACCGTCTGCATAAGAATTTCTGTGGGAGGGAGTGATGGACTAGGGCCATGTGTCTTGTAAAAATATATCAGGCCAGCTCCTCATCTGGTGAAAATCCACATCATTATCTTGAAATCCATGGAGCTTGAGATGATAGACACCAGATAAGGAGCTGGTCCATTTTGAAGGAATAAACAATAGAATTCCTTTGGGGTCAGAGGCTTTGAGCTGGCTGATTAACCCCCACGCTCCCACAACACCAAAGAAGAAGGCAGAACTTAATTGACTTGTCCTTATGAAAAAGGACAGCAAGAAAGAATGGAGCAGCAGGGACTGTTACATCCTGAATGAAATTGAGTGATCAGAGGTAATGGACTGATGCTGGACTTATGTGTAGTAAGAGGAGGGCTTGAAACATAAGCACACGTATCACAGGCCAGGTATGACGCATGAGGCCCAGACAGCAATGGTTTGCTAATATAAATCAGAGTGATACTGTGAGCAATAGGCAGACCCTGTTCACAGAAGCTGGCAAGAACAGGGCTGATATTACAGAAATACTGAGACCTAAGAGGTACTAGGCACTGGCTTTAAATGCATTCCAGTAATTCAGAACGCATTGTTAAGAAACATCTTAGTACCAACACACACCCCACAGATACCAGGAGCATACCCGTCCTGGTTCAGGAGAGGGTCCAAATTGACAGCTTGATAGATAGTGATCAAACCCCCCCTCCCCCCATGTGCAAGGTAATGGGGTAGATCTAGGTAAGGTCAGAGGGTAGCAACCTGATACATGAGGGGTGATGTGTAACTTGTTTATATCTGTGGTGGCGTGGATGTTCTGCTTAGTATTTTGAAATAACTCTCTAGTGTAGGCCAGAACTCAGAGTCTATGATGTTGACTGGTCAACACAGTGAACGGGGACCAAATGAATGAACACATGCAGCTGATTGGTTACTATCATTGACAAAGCAGGAGATTTGACAGGACGCCACACTGGTGAATCCTGACTACCACATTACTGATGATAGCTCCAGAAAACCAAAAAAGACAGGAGACAGGAACTGGTTGGAAGTTCTGAATTACTGAAGTAAGAGCCAGAAAATATAACCACAGGAACTTCTGGTGTGAGAGACTAATTTGGGGGGAAAGACTGCTATGCTACAACAGATTTGAAGTTAAGAGTCTGGAAGAATTTGACCATGTTTTGTTCATGTGGTCATTGCTGAATAAAAGAAAGTACCTCCGCTGAGAAATAACTTTCCTGAATTCCTTAAGAGAACTTGGTTGAATCCCATGGAGTGAGCTGACAGAATAGAACAAAACTTCGTCTGATAAGAAGAGGTTATGAAATAGGCCTAATCTGCTACACACAAAGGCTGTGTCTAGACTGGCAAGTTTTTCCGCAAAATCAGATGATTTTGCAGAAAAACTTGCCAGCTGTCTACACTGGCTGCTTGAATTTCCAGAAAAGCACTGAAGATCTCATGTAAAATCATCAGTGCTTTTCCGGAAATACTATGCTGCTCCTGTTCAGGCAAAAATCTTTTTCCGAAAGACTTTTGCGCAAAAGGGCCAGTGTAGAAAGCATAGTACTGTTTTCCGCAAAAAAAGCCCCGATTGCGAAAATGGCGATCGGGACTTTTTGGCGGAATACCGCGTCTAGATTGGCCACAGATGCTTATCCGCAAAAAGTGCTTTTGCGGAAAAGCATCCTGCCAATCAAGACGTGCTTTTCCAAAAATGCTTTTAACGGAAAACTTTTCCATTGTAAATCATGCCAGTGTAGATGTAGCCAGAGAGTTTGTTTTAGATATGAATAAGCATGTATATTAGGTTCATTTTTAAACTAACGGTGCCTTGTTAGGATGCACAAATCCCCAATTTGGACATGCAAACCAAACCTTAGACTCCTGGCATCGAATGCCATTAACTCAAAGAATAAAGTTTTGCCATTGATTGCAATGGGATCAATGGGTTCAGACTGAATTGTTTTCTCCAGGCATTATTTGGGGGAATAATTATTTTTGCTCCAGGAATTATTTTACAGGAGACCAAATTAGGTGATCACAAGAGTCCATTCTGGCCTTAGAGTCTAAGACTCATAGAATCACAGAAGATTCGGTCTGGAGGAGATGTGAAGAGGTCATCTAGTCCAGCCTCCTATGTAAGAGGAGATGTCCAGATTGAATTCTCCTGAATTTTTATCCCATGAAAGCAAGATCACAGTGTCTTACACAGACAAGAGTGATCCTTTTATGGGAACATCTCAACACAACCAGGCTGAGTCACTAGCTCCTTGTGAGACTACAGCTGGCACAGCCGTTGCTATTTCTCTGCTCTGAAGGTGACCATCCACCCACCAGCTAAGCCATCCTGACAAATATTACTGGATTTAAACCGGTGCCCGACATGTTTCTAACCTCCACCAACCAAAGTGTGAGCAGCAGTGTCTGCAATCAGAGGCTTCTCAACACCTCTGGGCAGCCGTTAAACTAAAATCTCTGACTGACCTCAAATTTTAAATGTAACCTTTTTCTCCGCCATTAATTTAAAATGACTGATATTATGTTAGTGCTCAGCAATGTCAGCCACTGCCAGAGGTCAGATTAAATTAAAAGGGAAGATCCAGACAAGCAACTTTTATTATCTCCCAGAAAGGTTGCACTCTTGATCTTTAATGATAAACTTAAACAAAAATCCTGGGTATTGGCACATGGTGATTTTTTATGTATATTCTGGGCTTAAAATACCAAAGTTTTAAACTCATGTCAAAGCCCCAGTAATGCCTGCTATCTATGTAGAGTGTGAAACTAAAAGGCTCCTGTGTACCCCGGAGATGTCTCTCTCTGAATCCAGCAATAATCAGCGAGACCTGCGGGATCCCTGAAAGGTCTGCCAACAGATTTTAACGTCCCTCTGCAAGGCAATTACTTTGCCATCGTTTGAAGAGTGCGACCTATCTGCTTCTGGCATGTCTTTCAATTCCAGGGATGAAGTCTGGTTTTGAACTTGCTGGGCTATTGCCATGTGATGAAGCTCTAATAACCAACACTGCTAGTGCATTGAGTTAGCTCTGTCCTGCCAAGAGTCAGTGTTTAAATAGAGGCTCTGGAATAGAAAATTCTTTTGTCTGTTCCAATCAGGATCAACACTTTTTCTTTCTTAATCAAAAGCTGTTTGCTTCACTCTCTGGGACTGGAAACAGAAGAATGTGTGAAGGAATAAAGTGTTTCATTCAGGTCCCTTCATTATCACATGTTTTCCACATGCATTGCCTGAAAAAGAAAAAGAAGAAAAAAAGCTTTCGTTCTAGCTCATCTCATTTAAATAAGAGGATGCCTTCCGCTGGGAAGAAATACTTCCCGTCCTTTGGAGTTTGCAAAGCTGCCCTGTAGTTTCCTTGTCATCCTTTGCATGCTGATTAGCTTCTTTTCCCCTCACAGTCATTTTCTTCTCCTCTGAACTCTACTGCCTCATGAAGAAGAATATTTGGTTAATTCAGTAGCAGTGGGAAATTTCCTACTCGCTAAGTTTTCTTCTTTTAAAGACTTATGCTAGGACTCGTGATGTTAAATGGAGACTTGCTATTGATTTCATTGGATTCTGGAAAATACTTTTAAGGAGTATTTTCACCAACCGAAATTTAAAAAAAGGGTCCAATCTGGAGGACTAGGGAGTTGCCACTGAGGTAGGCTGTTAGTATGAAGCTGTGTATGGTTGGAACTGCTCTTACGTTTTATCATGGCTATCTTTAGTGAAAGGGTTTCACTGAACATGAAGGGCCTTATTTCAGAGGTATGGAGCACTGACATCCTTGACTTCAACCGGTTGTGTGGATACTCAACAGAGCTGAAAGGAATCTGTGTCTCCCAAACTGGAACTAATTGGCCCCCTCACTGGGAATCTCAGTGAGAGGCTGACCACTGAATGGAATTGGAAAAATGAATTTACTCAATGTAGGGTGTTGACTGAATGATAACACCCATTCGTGTTGAAACTGGTGCAGCTACAGTGAAACCTTTGTTATCCGGCACTCTGTTAACCAGACAACTTTGTTAACTGGCATTGCCCCCAAACACAATACTGTCACATCTTCAGGCGCACAGGCCTGGCTTGGTTTAGCCATGATTGGCTTAACAATTTTTTTATTTAAGAAGTACTAATCATCTTCAGCTCAAAATAGAAATGAGACCAACTGTCTCACACTACAAAATTACAGTAGACTTCTGACAATCCAGAACCTATGGGACCTAGGTGGTGCTGGATTATCAGATATGCCGGACTATCAGGAGGTACTATAAACTGGTTTTATATATATACTGTATACATTATATACTGTATATAAAGTGTTCTTAACCCTTTTTATTGTACATACTGTATACAGTATACTGTAATGTTTTCGGTTTTTTAAGACTTTTTTATCCTTTTTGCTCAGTTTAGCTGCTGCCACTGTTACCTTGTGACTCATTTTTTTGCTGAAGCTCACTCACTGAGCTCTTGTCATTTTGATGCCGAACTATCAGGAGTGCCGGACTATTGGAGTTTTACTGTACCAATATTAAAATTTAAGTTTTACTATTATTGTCCATTGGTTGTTCCTTGGTTGATGGGACCCTCAGACAGCCAGAATTTTTAGATAACCAGAACACCCTAATCCCCAAGTGTGCCGGATAACACAGGTTTTACTGGTTGTTGTGTTTCTTGCCTGTTCTGTGGATAAACAAAGGAATTGAGACTCCTAGCCTCTCAGTCAGGCATGCTGCAGAGGCACTACATTCAAACCAAAAAATCACAGTAAGAAGGAGAGAAAAAATGAACTTTTTTTTTTAGTTCTGAAATGACACCTTCTGCTACTGCAGTTTTTAGACACCATTACATATTGTTGCACATTTTTAAATTTAGCTGAAGGCATCTGGAAGCTGTGATGAATAGGAGTGCTAGCTAGCACCCGGTGACTAAAGGGTTAAATTCAGGTCGCTATTAGAGTTGTTGGGATGGTCCAAAGCCTGGGAAGCCAATGGGAAAAACGGATGACATCTGAATTGTATATAGATATCTGGCTGCTCTTCCTTTGTGTATATTTAGTGTCAGAGTATTTCTCTTTGTTTTGGTTGTTTTGTTAAACTTCTGTGTGTGAATTCCAAGTGCCTTCCCGCCCCCACTCACCCTATTTAAGCTACAGCCCAAAGAGATTGTTCTTTGTGTTCTGATCTGTTCTTAGATGCTCTGTAAGAGCTAGCAACCAAGTATGCTTTATCAAGTATACCTTTTTGTTTTGTTAATAAAATCTCCCTTTTTAAGGTGCTGGCTTGATTCTTGTGTCCTTGAAGGTAACAGGAGGTCTGCGTATGCGTCTGCCTAGCCTAAGGGAGATCAGCTATCAAAGACACAGTTTGTTTTCTGTGTTTTCTTTTGTTTCTTTTTTCAAGCCCTCTTGTGAAAGAAGAGCTTGGGGAACCCTTGGGGAAGGAACTCAAGTCTTCCTTCATGATTTTTTCAGGATTCTTTAAAAAAAATCATTTGATGGGGGCAGCCTATCTTCCAGAGTCAGAGCGTCTGTGACTCTGGGGAGATTTTTTGTAAGACATCCTATAGAAGCAAAGTGTTTAGGGTCTTTTGTGGGCCCCTACTTTCTGCACTTAGAGTTCCAGAGTGGGGAACAGCCCAGACAGAAGCAATACAAATAATAGTGTGCACTACCCACTCAATATTAACTGAATCATGACCTCACATAATGACACAGACATATGGAGGGGAATAACCTTGAGCATGGCACCATGCCCTTGAAGAGCTATAGCTAGATGACACAATTTTGCCATTTGTGAACAAGCTAAAGAAAACAGTTTATTTAGTTTTCTGTGTACTGTAAACCTGGGCCCATGTACTGGCATCTAGCACTGAGTATTTGTGAATGGAACATGTACACTTTCTGTTAGGCTATATATACATCGATTCATGTTGATGTAGTAAGATGAAGGCCTAAAACAAAAGCCCATGTAGCACAGGCCTGGTTTGAGGTTTGAGGCCTAGCTAACAATGGACAAAACATGGCTAATATAAAGCAAAGATAAGCTGTGAGCAAGAAGCAGGCTCCTGCTCACAGAACTTGGCACGAACAGCTCGGAGAGTGCAAAACACTAGTTGGTAACAGGCCCAGGTGTACAACAGTAATTGTTACTGGTCATAAGTGGAAAGCGCATGGTACCACCAGCTCATTGAAAAAGACCTTGATACCCACTCCTCACAGATACTGACCCGGGTTCAGGAAAGGGTCTAAAATGATACCATGATGGATAGAGATGTTCTAAGCAAACCACGAGCTACAGAGTGATGGGTGGTATCAAAGTAGCATCAAAGGGTAGTAACCTGACAACATCAGAGGGTGGAAACCTGACACATCAGCAGTGATGTGTAAGTTGTTAGTACCTGTATATAAAGTGGTGTCTTGGGGGGGGGACGACAGTTTTTGGTGACCTAGGGGGCAATGGAAATTTCCCATTGATCGAGTCATTCCATTGTTATGAGGTATGTAGTGGTTTGGTAGAGTCTACTGACAACTATTACTGTATTTCACTTAATAATAAATCTGGCCAGGCACCTTCAATCCTTATCTGGTTTGTGGTCTTTGAATGCTCTCTTGAGGTCTGCTGTGGAAACTTGGTGCACAAATCAACACAGCACACATCATTGAGCACACATGAAAGCAGCCTTCTGGTTATCATCATCAACAGAGCCAGAGACCTATGAGGACACCTTATCCTGACCCCACCTGGCTGACAACAGTTGCGAGCAATGCACTTCATTTTAGCTGCTCTCTCTCTTTGGCTACATCTACACTACAGGCTTCTTTCAGAAGAAGCTTTTTTCGGAAGAGATCTTCTGAAAAAACTTCTTTCGAAAGAGAGCATCCACACCACAAAAGTGCATCAAAAAAGCCATCTGCTTTTTTGAAAGAGAGCATCCAGACTGCCTGGATTCTATCTCGTACGTAAGCTGTGGTTGCTATGGATGAAATGGCCACTAGGGCACCTGTGCTTTTTCTTCTTTCCTCTTCTTTCCATCTTTCCATCTACACATGCCTTTTTCTGAAAGAGTTCTTTCACAGACAGGCTTCTTCCTCATAGAATTAGGATTACCAATGCTGGAAAATCCCCTCTGTTCTTTCAATTTTCTTGCGGAAGAACTCAATTGCAGTGTGGATGTTGCTCAAGTTTTGTTGGAAAAACAGCCATTTTTGGGACAAAAGTCTATATTGTAGACATATCCTTTGGCTACATCTACATTAGCATCCCTTTTCCGGAAAGGGATGCCAATGTGACGAGTCGGAATTGCAAATCCACGGGGGATTTAAATATCCCCCGCGGCATTTGCATTTACATGGCTGCCGCTTTTTTCTGGCTTGGGGATAAGCCAGAGAAAAGCGCTAGTCTAGATGCGATTCTCCGGAAAATAAGCCCTTTTCTGGAGGATTTCTTATTGAAAGTAGGAATAAGAAATCCTCCGGAAAAGGACTTATTTTCCAGAGAATCGCGTCTAGACTGGCGCTTTTCTCCGGCTTATCCCCAAGCTGGAAAAAAGCGGCAGCCATGTAAATGCAAATGCCGCGGGGGATATTTAAATCCCCCACAGATTTGCAATTCCGACTCGTCACATTAGCATCCCTTTTCCGGAAAGGGATGCCAATGTAGACGTAGCCTTTATGTCTTCCTCCTTCCCAGGTTCTCATGTACAGCTCCAAGCCATAGAGAAACTCTCTTCTCTGCTAAATAGGTGTACTGAAGAGAAGAAAATCCACACTGGCCACAAAATTAGAGTTAGTATTCATGGGGACAGAGAGACTTCATCTACACTGCAGGCTTTTTGCACAAAAACTTCTTGCACAAGAGCATGTCCACACCTCAAAGCATATTGGAAAAGTGATGTGCTTTTGTGCAAGAGAGTGTCCACACTGCATGGATGCTCTTGCACAAGAAAGCTCTGATGGCCATTAACAGAATGACCATCAGAGCACCTGTGCTTTTTCCCATAGGGATTTCTTGTGCAAGAAACCCCTCTGGAGCAACCACATTTGCCTTTTTGCACAATAGCTGTAGCGCAATAGGGAGTTATACCTTGTAGAAGAAGGTTTACCTACACCAGCAAAAGCCCTCTGTTCTGCCATTTTACTGCTGATTTACTTGCACAAAGGAGCATCTGAGGTGTGGATGCTCCACAGGTTTTTGCACAAAAACAGCGTTTTTTGTGCAAAAACCTTGCAGTGCAGACGTAGCCTCTCAACAGGGAAAAATGTGATGATTCCAGGTACTATTCCAAGTACCATTCCAAGAACTAAACAGTACTGCAGTTTTCTGATTGGGAACAAAGAATTTCCTGATCATTTGTTCACAAGATGATTGATGGAGAAGGTCTGAGCTGCTTCCACCTTTAAATACCAGAGGTGGAATATAGTAAATAATCTGGTCATTGTCATGTACAATTACATTCATTGTTTCCTTACTGGGCACACTGGTGTTTCAGATTCTAGTAGAGACTCTGCCAAAGCAGGAGGGCTGGTAACTTTCTGGTTTTCTACCTTTTTTATGAGAAGGTCATGTGAGCCAATATCAAAAGTCTTACTTAATGTCAAGATATATCACAACCTCCACTTCCTGCCTTACCTCAAGGTTTGCTACTCAATCAAAGAAAGCTGTTAGGTTGGCTTGACATGATTTGTTCTTCACACATCAATGCTGACTGTTAACTTATCACCTTATTATCTTCTAGGTGTTTGGAAATTGTTTGTTTAATTATTTGCTTGATCATCTTTACAGTTACTGAAGTTAAGCTGACAGGCTTGTAATACCTCAGTTGACTCATTTCCCTTTTTTATAGATTGACACACTATTTACCCTTTTCCAGTCTTCTGGAATCTCCCCCATCTTCTGTGACTTTTCAATGATAATTGCTAATGGCTCAGTATCTGCTCAGTCAGCTCAGTGTTATCTAAGTAATTTTTAACATGTTCTTTCTGTATATTAGCCTCTGATTCTGTTAAAAGTCTCAGAGGGGTAGCCATGCCCTCAGTGTTCTATTTGGGGATCTACACTAGACCCACTAAATTGAACGCTAGAAGATCCACCTCTGGAGGGTCGAACTTTTCTGTAGTATAGACAAGCCCTCAGAGACTAACAAATATATGCATAGTATCATGAGCTTTTATGGGCAAAACCCACATCTTCTGATGAGCTGGAAGTTAGAGTGGAAAAAACAGGACCCTAGAATTTATAACAGAAAAAGAAGGGAAGAAAAAAAGTACCTGTCCATTGTAGTACTGGTGCTAATGAGTCTGAGTGGGCTGGAAGTATCCCACACTTAGCTTTTGATGTCTATGAGGTGTTAAATGTAAGGAAGTCTGGCTTCATAATGCAACACCTGGTTAATGTATTTGTTCAAGCCCAGGAAAACAGTGTCAAATTTGTATATGAAGTTCAATTCCACTCTCTCTCTCTCTATGCATTTAACATCCCATTTACATCAAAAGCTAAGTATGGGACACTTCCAGCCCACTCAATTAGCTTCATTAGCACCAGTACTACAATTGACAGGTACTTTTTTATCTTCCCTTCTATTTTTATGAGATGAGCTACAGATTGAGTAGTTCTGGTGGACTGATGGTAACATGAAACTTCTTTGAAATGGGGTTGGAGAACCAGTTAAAAGCTATTCAAGGTAGCGATATAAGCTTGATTTTTGCCATTGAACAAGAAACAGAAAAGGAGGGTGGAGATGCTAGCAGGATTTGAGGTATGTCATCTGTCCTTCTGGATTTGGCAATTGGCATAGATAAAGGAATGAGTAGGGAAACTGAGGCACAGCTTGTCTGCAGTGCTGGGACTGGCCAGGATGGGACACTTGGTGACAGCAAAACTATTACACCTGCTCACCTTCATCCCTCTGCCAATGCTATTGCCTTAGCGCTTTGATGAATTCTGTGTTCAGCTGTGATTCCGGCATTAGTATCATTCACTTCACAAGTGTCATCTGATGGATCTGGAGAGTAATTGATCAAGAAAAGAATTTTAATGTAATAGACCATGTCTTTTATACAAAGGCTGGTTCTCTGGTCTTTTCAAAATACAGTGGCTTCTAATTGACTGCTTAAGTGGTAATTGCTGCCTTTATAGTGATTATCTGTTCCAGGTAGGTGACTGACATTGATTGGTGTTTGTGACTGTGTCGTAAGTACTTCCTCTTCATGACCTGAAGCTTTTAGATAATGAGATTTTTCCTCCTCAGGGTAATAGATGTTTTTAGCTCTAGGCAGACACATTTACATAGCCCTATTTTTATGGTAAGTATCACTTCTACTTCCTAGTTGTTTATCTAGTAAGTACTGTTGGATTACAGTTGGTATTAGTGTGATGTTGGGTAAGATTCACCAGTACAATGGGCTAAAATTAAGGTCTATGCACCACTTAAGGTTGCTTTTTTTTCCGTCTGGTGGCTTAAGTATACTTTAAAATAATGGTTTGTAATGCTTAGTCTGCAACTGTGTGCAGTGGTTAGAGGTAAGTGTGGTGCAATCCTTGTTCTGATTCTCTGCTCCCGGGGTGAATTTTATTCTTTATATTGCCACAGATTTTTTCCCCAGTTAGATGTTCTGTATCGGGAGCACCTCTGAGCTGTTTGGAGTTGGTTTTTCTGGACATGCACGTTTATGGAACAGTTTTCCATAGTTCTCAGGGGCATGCAGTAGTTCAAGGCCAGGAAAAATATGGTCTGCAAGCTGGATCAAGCCACTGGATCTGGCCCACAGGTTCAGTGGGAGCCTCAGGAAAGCTTCCTGGCTGTTGCACCCCCATAAACCACTCAGAAGAGCCAGCGGCAGGGCCCTGTTTGTCTCTGAATAGTTGCGAGTCCAGGAGGAAGAGGGAAAGAGGCTGGAAGAGACATCGCACCCTGCCTCTATCCCAAGCACAATCTTGTGGCTCCCATTGGATGGTTTCCTGCCAATAGGAGCAGTCTGTCTGAAGAATAGGCAGCATGCAAAGTACCCTTCTTCCTCTCCCCTCTGGCTTGCAGCTGTTCACAGATGCATATGTCCCTGAAGCCTGCTCTGAGTGGCTTGCCGGGGCATGGAAGGCAAAGAGTCTGCCTGAGAAATCTGCAGGGCTACTGCCTGGGAGTTGCCCAGGTAAGCATCTCCTATCCACAGCCTACCTCTGGCACCCCAGATCCTCCTTCCACTCTATGCCACATAACCCAATCCTGCCTCTCCCCTCTCCCCCCCTTCGCATCCAGACCCTGTACCCCAATCTCCTGCCTCATTTCACAACTCCTCCTGCAACTCAGCTGACTAGCAAAACACCCACAGATGGGTTTTGTTTCTACTGCTGGTGCACATTCTCACATACCTCAGTGCACATGAAAATTTATTCCACACAAGGCTGGAAATGACTAGAGGGCACATTGATCTGGGCCCTAATTTTTTTTTAAAAAAACCCCTCTTTCCCACTTTTCCATTTTTTTTATTGTTTCCACTGTACAATATTGGAAAGAATGAGAGAAGTGTAAGAAAAGACTTTTTCAACAAGAAGAAAAGTGAATGTCTGAGTGGATTGTGTCGTGGACTCTACATTGAAGTGTTCACCAGTTCTTTGTTATATTCTTTCTGTGTGAAATTCACCACATGTGTGAGGAGCCAGCACAGTTTCTAATGTCCAAGGAAAGAGCAAGTTGGATGCACAAGTGTTATGTATTTAAGGCCTGATGGCTTGAGGGCTATTGAAGTGGAGCATTGACCATAGGCCTTGTGCTGGCCATCTTTCACTGGCTGTGATTTCCTCCATAGTTGAGACCTCTACTGACACATAACCAGCACAGACACAAATTTTACTTCCCATTACAAGTGCTGTCTAGTCCTCTAGGGCCAGATTGCCAGCATCACTCACAATAAATGCACATAGAGCCATTTAAACCAATAGCATTACTCCAGAAGGTCTCAGTAAAAAATGGAGCCATGTGCCTTTTATTAAGGCTTGCATTTCCAAAGGTACGTACATCTCAACTGAAATTTGCTGGGATCAACCTCTTTGAGGCTCCTTTAAAATACCTTGATTTAGATTGCAAACTCAAAGGCTGTGTCTACACTGGCCACTTATTCCGGAAAAGCAGCCGCTTTTCCCGAATAACTTGCCAGCTGTCTACACTGGCCGCTTGCTTTTCCGGAAAAGCAATGACGATCTAATGTAAAATCATCATTGTTTTTCTGGAAAAACTATGCTGCTCCCGTTCGGGCAAAAGTCCTTTTCTGGAAAAACTGTTCCGGAAAAGGGCCAATGTAGACAGCCCAGTAGTCTTTTCCGCAAAAAAGCCCCGATCGTGAAAATGACGATCGGGGCTTTTTTGCGGAAAAGCGCGTCTACATTGGCACGGACGCTTTTCCGGAAAAAGTGCTTTTCCGGAAAAGCATCCTGCCAATGTAGACGTGCTTTTTCCGGAAATACTTATAACGGAAAACTGTTCCGATTTAAGCATTTCCGGAAAAGGGTGCCAATGTAGACGTAGCCCTCAGGACTCAGAGTGCCTTCATCTTTGTGTTTTGTACAGCATCAACCACACTATCCTTCTTTCTGTAACATCCCATTAATGATCAGCACACACTGTAGCTGCAGAGATTTCACCGCCACACATTTAGATAGGGATCCTCTTCTCGCTTTGTGATGTAATTGGCCTTGACGGGATTGCTCCTACTTTACAGAGGTGTGAGTGAGATCATCTGATCTATGAGCATAAAAATGCAGTGAGAAATTCAGCTTCTCTTTTGCCTGGAAGCAAGAATGGTTTGGTGGAGGAATTATGTGTTTTGGTTCCATGCCATAAGACAGATGGTGTATAAATATATTAACCATTAAGAGCAGGGTACTTTCAGGCACAGAGTACTTTATTGTATTTAACTCTCATTAATTATGAACATCTCCATATTGCCATAAATATACCTGGCACTTTTTTAGAGCACAGAATATATAGCCCCTCTTCCCACAACTTTAATGAATCCTTCCTGTACAGTTCTCCAGTCTGTAAAGTACAGTGGAGTATTCAACAGAAAGCAACTGGAAGTTTGTATCAAGCATGAGATAACATTCAGAGGTAAGTACGGAAGCAAGCAGGTAGAAGAAAGTTAAAACAATCATGGTGAGAGATGATCAAGATGCGCACAAGGGTTTGAAGGGTGGGAATAGGTGTTTCACTCTGTGTTGATCATGCAAATAACAATCCTGTGAAATATATTCATAATCCAATTGAGCAAATGCTTTGTTGGATTCCACACTGCCTTGGCCAAATCTGTACAACTTGGAAGCCTGATTTTATGTTTGCTGAATTGGACCCTATCAACAGCTTAATTCAAATGCAAGAGAACCCCTGGTAGAATCAGGTGATATTTCATATGCAAAGTATCATACAGTGCTTTGCTGGAATGATTTAGGAAGTGGTCATGAAAAAGGCCTTTTGGAAAATGGGGGAGCTTTAAGCAGATAGCATTAGTACTTATTTAACAGGAGCTAGTGACAGGAGAAAGTATTTAACCGACACAGGGGAGAATGGGCATAGCTGTACAATGCAATGTACATTCTCAAGGGACTTTCAGGGCATATTTGCACTCTAAACTGAAGGTGGCCTAAACTGGATTGCAGAGAATCTGACAGTCTGCATGAGCCCTGGGCAAAGTGGAGGGGATGGCTCTGTACTCCCAGAAAAAGTGGGGCATGGAGGGAAGGGTGGGTCCAGAGCCAGTCAACCCTCCATGCTGCCCATGACACCTCCTCCCCTCCACAGCCTCGGTGTGACGGCTTCTAGTTCGGACGCGAGCGCGTAACCCTCTCACGCCGGGGTTACGGCCCTGAGAGCCCACCGTCTGTAAGCTATTTCGCGGTGTGACGGCTTTTAGTTTGGGCATGAGCATGTAACCCTCTCACACCAGGGTTATGGCCCTGCGAGCCCGCCGTCTGTAAAGATTCCGGTGCGTACAGCTCGGTTGAATCAAGGAAGTGAGAGAGCGGGACGGAGGCTAGGGGGACCCGGACCCTCCCTCTCCACCAGGTCCCAGCCTGGGGCCCTAAGGGTTTGGGACTTTAGCCCTTACCCGGCTGACGGGGACCCACCCCGTAACGCATCAGCCCACGGGCGCCAGTATGGCCCTGCCCCCGGGCTGCTTCTTAGCCTCCCTCAAGCTCCAATGGGGTCGCGGCCCCTCGGCCCTTACCTCTCCGCCGGTGGCCTGTAGCCGGCTGTCTCCATCTTCTTCCAGTGTTCGGGCCTTGCTCCTCAGTCGGGGGGAGGGAGGGCTTGGCCTTCAGGCATCCTTCCCCCCCTTCTGGCTCCGGCCCCTGGTTTAAATAACCCGCTGGGGTTTGTGTCCCCAACATCTGCCCCGCCCACGGTGCTGACGTCCCTCCTGCATCGCGACGCAGGAGGTGGGGCTGCGTCCTGGCTTCCCCCACCCCCAGCATGCTCAGGATTGTTGACGCGGCTGGGAAACGCCGCCTGTGCCTGCCCTGTGCCGGGTGCGGGGAACGCAGCACCCCAGCGAGGACTCCGCGGGGGTGCGTCTCTTGGGTTCTCCGGCGGGGGGTCCTGGCCATGCCTCCTTCCCCCCCCCCCCAAGTGCAGGCCAGGGTTGGACCATCACACGCAGAACCACCCCGCACTCCTGCATTGTGCAGCAATATAAAGATCCCAGGGCTCTGGCTGTTGCCACAGCAACAGTAGCTGGGAGTTCTGGGCTCCTTTGAATTGTCAGGACCAGGGGCAACGGCCCTCTTTTCCTGCCCCGATGGCAGGCCTGCTGGATTGACTCACAGAACTGGAGGAATTCATGCAGTGCTTCATGTCCACGCTGCCCTTCTGTCAGAGGTGGGCATCCTCACCATGAGCTTGACCACACTCCTAAGTGGCTGAGAATCCAGGCTCTCAGCTTCACGTGCAGCTCTACACCAAGAACCCGGCTGCCTTCCCCTTGGCTCTCTGCTCCCCATTGGAAAGAGGGCAGCTGCATCTTGGCTCCCCAGTCCTCAGTATCTGGTCAGCAGCCCCAGGGGGGCAAGAGTCCTGTAGGGCAGCCTCTTGGCAGGGTGATGAACATTTGGAATACAGTCAGCTACCAGAGTGGGAAGCCGAGAGCTGGGGCAGCAGCATGGATTGGAGCAGGGTGCAGAGCTCTGAGCAGCCGTCTTGCTGGGGAGCCAGGAGCCTATAACTGTTTAAGCTTTAACCTGACTCCTTCAGTTGCTGTAACAGAACCAAGCCCAATTTAAAAGAACTTCAGCTGGTCATAAGGGAAAGATATAGGAAGAGCTGGGGCATTTGGATCGTGTCGCTTCCAGAGGACAGATCCGCAGGGGCATCTCTCAGCCTTCCCTAGGCTGTCCGCTGTAAAGGGATCCTGTATCCTAGCGGTCAAAATCTGAGATGTAATAAGCTCTTCCTATAAACTCTAGGGCGTCTGTCGGCCTGTTGGCTGCCCACTGAGAAGGGATCCTGATCCTAGCGGTTAAAGACATGGATGTTAAACTCCTCGGGGCGTCCATCAGCCTCCCTAGGCTGCCCGCTGTGACAGGACCTTGTGTCCCAGCAGTTGAAGACTCAGGTGTAACATACACACACATACTGCCCTGACCATTGGCTGACACCTCACCTCATGAAGGGCTGTCGTGTGGTTCAGCTTTTGGATATGAGAGGAGCCAGAAAAAACACCTCGGACTCTTGTTAACTTTATTATGAACAGAATAGTAAAGGAAAGCAGTGCATGGTTACAGAGACGTATTTCAATACACAGGATAATGAGTACAGACAATAATATAACACCTCCACCTATAGCAATACCCAAGATACTTGATTTTAGGGATATTTCTATAAAACACACACACACTATTCCAGTAGCATTTAGTCACAAACCAAGAATTAGACTCCATTGTACTAGAAACGGACACAAATATGAAGCAATGGCCAGTCCTTACCCTGAAGAGCTTACCATTTAAATAGGAACAATAAACAAAAGGTTATTATTATTGGTCGTCCGTCATGTCCAACGATGATTTCTTGAACTTGAATAGGCTCATTGTTTGTGGACTCGCATGTGGCTAAGGAGTCCAAGCCTTGAACGGCATGGACGTTCACAGTAGGGGCAGAGCCAGCCTGAGCCATTTGTGTGCCCCAGGCCCTGGGAGCGTGGTGCCATCCCCAGGAGTGTGATGCATGCGTGGCCCCGCCCCCAGGTGCATGGCGCCCTCCGGCCCTGGGTGCCCAGTGCATGCACAGCCCTGCCCCAGGCACGCGGCTCATGCATGACCCCGCCCCTAGGTGCCCGGCACATGTGTGGCGCTGCCCCGGGTGCACAGAGCATGCTCGGCGCCACCCCCGCCCCAACCCGGCAGCCCTGCATGGCGCCCCCTACAATGGGGCACCCCGGGCGGTAGCCCGGTCAGCCCATAGCTTGGGCCGGCTCTGAGTAGGGTCAAAGGAATTGTCCTGGCTCTGTCAGTGTGGCAGCTACTTTTGCTTTTTTCCTCTCATGAGCATCAATCAGGTGTATGCGTCACTGCTCTTTGAAGTTGTCATACACATGGGGGCTGTGTCTACACTGGGCCACTTATTCCGGAAAATCAGCCGCTTTTCCGGAATAAGCTGCGAGCTGTCTACACTGGCCCTTGAATTTCCGGAAAAGCAACGATGCTCTACTGTACAAAATCAGTCGCTATTCCGGAAAAACTATTCTGCTCCCACTCGGGCATAAGTCCTTATTCCGGAACACTGTTCCGGAAAAGGGCCAGTGTAGACAGCCCAGTAGTCTTTTCCGGAAAAAAGCCCCGTTCGCGAAAATGGAGATCGGGGCTCTTTTCCAGAAAAGCGCATCTACATTGGCAACGGACGCTTTTCCGGAAAAGGGCTTTTCTGGAAAAGCAGCCTGCCAATGTAGACGCTCCTTTTCCGGAAAAACTTAAAACGGAATAGTATTCCATTTTATGCAGTTCTGGAAATTCATGCCAGTGTAGACGTAGCCATGTTGTATGAATGCACACCAGCCTCTTTGGTCTTCTGCATGCTGCTCTAGCTGCTTTGGCTTTAATCCAGCATGAGCAATGTTGACCTTTTCACAGTCTTTATACCTCTTGTGAGGCCTACCTTGATTCCTTTTGCCCTGGGAGAGTTCTCCATAGAGGAGTTGCTTATGAATTCTTGACTCCTCCATTTGAATGATGTGACCTGTTCAATGAAGATGGGCTTTCAGAATCATGACTTCAGTGCTTATGGTTCTTGCTCTGTCAGGGACTTCCAAGTTCGTGACTCTGTCCTGCCATCAAATGTGCAGTAATGACCTCAGGCTGCGTGTGTGGAAGCGCTCCAGTAATTTCACATGTTTTCTGTACAAGGTCCAGGTTTCATATCTATACAGGAGGTTGGTCAAGACTACAGCCCTGTACACTTTCAGTTTAGTGGACTGTCGAATATTGTGCAGATTCAACACTTGTGCTCTCAGACATCCTAATGCCTGATTGGCTTTGCAGATCCTGACATTGATTTTTGTCAAGGGAGCCATCATTGGCTATCATACTGCCGAGGTACTTAAACTCGTCCACTGTTTTTAACTCTGTTCCTTCAATAGAGTTTGAAGGGGGGAGAGCAGCAAATCCTGGAGCAGGCTGAAACAGTACCTCAGTCTTTCCTAGGCTGATGGTCAAACAAAAGAGGCGAGTGGTTTCAGCAAACTTGTTGATAAGCTGGAGATCAGATTCCTTGAGTGCCATAAGTGCACAATTGTCAGCAAAAAGGACTTCAAGAATGAGCCTCTCTAGCATCTTGGTTCTAGCATTCAAATGACAAAGGTCAAAAAGTGACCCATCAAGCCTGTACTTTATATAGACTCTATGGTCCAGATCCCTGACTGCATGGCTGAGGAAGCATGTAAAAAAGAGGTTGAATGGCACTGGGGCCATGGATATCCCAAATGGATCTGAAAACTCACCATTAAAAAAAAACGAAGCCAATCATGTCATCATGGAATAGGCATATGAGGTTGTCAAATCTTCTTGGGCAGCTGAATTTTAACAGGATAATCCACAGGGCTTCTCTGTTGATGGTGTCAAATGCCTTCGTCAGGTCTACAAAGATGGTGTATAAATCCAAGTTCTGCTCTCTGTGCTTTTCCTGGACCTAATGAACAGCAAAGATCATGTCAATGGTGCTGCGGTCTGGACGGAAACCACACTGTGCCTCTGGTAGGTTCTCCTCTGAGATGCTGGTGATCAGACGGTTAAGGATGACTCGAGCCAAGATCTTCCCAGCAGTAGAGAGAAGGGAGATCCCTAAAGTCTTTGGGCATGTCTTCTTCTTCCCAGATGCTGGTCAAAATGCTGTGAAAGGCTTCAAGTGACACAGGTCCTGCTGCCTTGAAAATTTCAGCAGGAATACCATCCATCCCAGGGACTTTGCCAGAACTAGTCTGGCTGATTGCCTTTTTTACCTCATCCATTGTAGGGGGCAGGTCAAGACTGTCTATCGTGGGTGTCTGAGGGATCTGATCTAGGGCCGCAGAGTCGACAATGGAGGGCCTATTGAGAAGGGTACTGAAGTGCTCTCTCCACCTATCATTGATGATGCTCTTCTCCCTCAGGGGGGTCATGCCATCTGCAGACAGAAGTGCATTACTTGGCTTTGAACATCCATATGCAGCTTTGATAGCACTAAAGAACATCTTGGAGTTCTTGATATCAGCATAATGTTGGACTTCATCAGCTTTTCTCTCCCACCACTCAACTTGCATTTTGTGAAGTGCAGTCTGTGCCTGACTCTGAAGATGCTTGAAACGGTCATGTTTGGAGATTGAGGACTGGTCATTTTGCCATACCAGAAATGCATTCTGTTTTTCCTCTAAGATCTGCATGATAGTCTCATCATTTTTATCAAACCAGTCTTGGTGAACTCTCTTTTTTAGTCATAGTATTGACTTAGCTGACTCCGTCACCAGGATTTTGAACTGGTCCCATTTTTGTGGGGGGTCTCCAGTCAAAGGTCCATGGGACATCAGCATGTCATGAAGGCAGGCTGTGAATTGCTCACGATGATCAATATGCTGCTTCTTCCCGATGTTGAAGGAAGGTCTGACAACCTTGGGCTTCTTGTGGTACAGTGGTGTGATGTGCAGCATAAGGACAGATCTGACGAGTCTATGACCAGTCCAGCACTCAGCTCCCTGCATGGCCCTAGTGATCTTAACATCACGCTTGTCCCACCTGCAACTGATGACATAGTCAATCAGGTGCCACTGTTTTGATCCTGGGTGCATCCATGTGGTCTTGTATTTATCGGCCTGCCTGAAGAGAGTGTTGGTAATTGTCAGGTCATTTTCTGCACACAAGCTCAGTAGTAGGAGGCCATTGGTATTCATGTTACCAACGCTGTGATGCCCCAGCACCCAGTTCCAGTTCCTACAGTTCTTGCCGACTCTGGTGTTGAAGTCACACAACAGGAGAAGCTTGTCACTAGGAGGAGTTGCTTTCACAAGATGATCAAGGTCCTCATAGAAATTCTCTTTTGCTTCATTGCTGCTGGTCAGCGTGGTGGCGTAAGCACTGATAACCCCTTTCGTCATGTCACAGTTAAGACAAAGGGTCCAGGAAAGAAATGCAACATACAAGCAGAGTGAACAATGAAATGTGCTGCAGATGGCATACTAGTGGATTGAATTTTTGGTCGGAAGAGATTACCGGTAGGTTAACTGAAAGGTGAGGGGGAAGGTACAAAGTGCTGGTGAAGGGATATTGACATGAAGGGGACATGGGGAGTAGTCTGAAGGGAGCTGGAGTAAACAGCCAATCAGCATAGGGCAGGGAATATCCAGTCAAGAGTGTGACAAACATTCCCACGAGAGTGTCTGAATTCCTCACAATCAATGTTGTAGTTTATCTTCACGACATAACTATTATCACTACTTTACAGGTGAGGAACTGAGGCATTAGGTAGGTTACGTGTCACGTCCAAGATTATACAGGGAATCTGTGAATGAACGAGGAAATGTGTCCCCGTATAATTTGTGGTGTTCCTTCTCCCCTGGCCTAGTGGGAAGAGCAGCACCTTGACCCACACTCACTCAGGTAGCCCAAGAGGTCATCTTTGTGAGCGGGGAGTAGATACCCCAAGCCCTTTCCCTGTGAGTCCACCACTCTTGACCTTATCTAACTGGCAATAAGTCACTCACGTGTGCTATCAGTTCTTGCCTTCTGGCTTCAGTTACCCATTCCGATGGTCCGCCACCCTTGGACAAGGAGGGTAGGGAGGTCTGGGCCCTCCCTCACTCCAGGTCTCGACCTACGATCCTAAGAGCTGAGGCAGTATCCCTCTACTCGATTGGTGGGGGCATACCCCAAAACTCACCAACCCCCAGGTTCCATGCTACCCCATCCTGGGTCACTTCCTACCCTTTGCTCAGCTCCGTGGACCTGGCTCACCCCCACCCTCCACCCCGAGGGTTGATCCTTCCACAGCCCCTGTCCTCCTCTACCTGGTGGCAGGAGCCACCTTTTAAACTTGGCTCCCGGATTTCCCCAGACACCTGCACCAGCGCAGACCTCCCAAGCCACCTGCCAGTATTGGGCTCTTCTGCGCATTTGCCAGGAGCGGCATGCGAGCAACCCCCACAGTGCCTCTGGGGAGCTGTTCCCCGCCACAAAGCTCCTCCGCTTCCTCCCAGTTAGTGTGGGGATCAGAGGGCTCTGGGGCCAGGGAGCCCCCCATCACACCCCCTATAGTAAGAGAAGATGTAACAGCTCATATAAGTTAAAATATACAGGAAGAAAGCATCAGTCAATATATACACATGTTAATACTCTAAAATATTTAAATTACCATATACACAAAACAGGAACCATGGAACGCCAGTGTTGAACAAATCTGTGTAATCTTTCATTACAGAATCTCTGTAAAGGAGACATTTTGCATCATAATGCCTAGTAAATTGCCACATGCTGATTGGCCATTAAATAACGATAATGTAGCAGGAACAGGATAGCCAATTACATTAAGAGATGGCGAGACAGTTGCAGCAGATAAGGTTTCCCCTGTATGTGATTATCTAGTAGCTGTAAATTTCAAATGGACAACAGGAGCGTTTGAATATTTGGCTCAGCTCTGGAAATACAGCGTTAGGAAGCTGTTCCTGTTACAAATCTAGAGAAATTTACTTATTTTGATTTTATGATGAGATTTTTTTTTCTCTGCACTGTATTTCTGCAGTGGGGTATGTGTTCAGGAACACACAAAGATGACTTCCCCAGCAATCATTATCCAACATCACCAGATGCTCTGTGTGCTTCCAGCCCCTGCTGTTTTGAATACAGATATGTGCCAAGGAAATAATGCTCAGAGCCCCAAGAACCCAGTCAAACTGCTCACATCGGGGAGAATTATTTCTCCCTCCCTCTACCCCCCACATGGTTTATTTGAATCAGTGTATTCATCAGTCACTAGTTTGTTTGTTGGTTTGTCTATCCCTGTGGCAGGAAGTTAAAGACATGACATACCCATAAGATAAAGAGTGTCAAAAATAATTTTCTTTTGGGTCTATTTTTTTCTGTTTAGATACATAAATACATAGCATTTTTTATCACTAGATATTGCTAAGCCCTTTACGAAGGAGGTCATTATCCTTATTGTATCTAAGGGAAACTGAGGCAAAGGGAGGGGAAGTAGCTTACCAAATTTCCTTTCAGGCATTCACAGGCCAATCCAGGAATAAAACCCAACTCTTTAGTTCCAGCTCAGTGTTCCACCCACTAGGAGTTTGTGGAAGCACGGAGATATTTGGTAGCATCTTTTCTGACTCACTTCACATGTAGGCAAACCACAGGGAACACACAGGCTAACTGTGTGATGCTGGCGAACCAGATGCTAGTGCATGCCAAGATCGCTAGGTCTCACTGTACACGTAGAATCATAGAATAATAGGACTGGAAGGGACCTCGAGAGGTCATTGAGTCCAGCCCCCCACCCTCAAGGCAGGATCAAGCTCCGTCTACACCATCCCTGACAGATGTCTATCTAACCTGTTCTTAAATATCTCCAGAGAGGGAGATTCCACCACCTCCCTTGGCAATTTATTCCAATATTTGACCACCCTGACAGTTAGGAATTTTTTCCTAATGTCCAATCTAAACCTCCCTTGCTGCACTTTAAGTCCCATTACTCCTTGTCCTGTCCTCAGAAACCAAGAGGAACACATTTTCTCCTTCCTCCTTGTGACACCCTTTTAGATATTTGAAAACCGCTATCATGTCCCCCCTTAATCTTCTCTTTTCCAAACTAAACAAGCCCAGTTCATGAAGCCTGGCTTCATAGGTCATGTTCTCTAGACCTTTAATCATTCTTGTCGCTCTTCTCTGTACCCTTTCCAATTTCTCCACATCTTTCTTGAAATGTGGCGCCCAGAACTGGACACAGTACTCCAGCTGAGGCCTAACTAGTGCAGAGGAGAGCGGCAGAATGACTTCACAAGTTTTGCTTACAACACACCTGTTGATACAACCTAGAATCATATTTGCTTTTTTTGTAACAGCGTCACACTGTTGACTCATATTCAACTTGTGGTCCACTATGACCCCTAGATCCCTTTCCGCCATGCTCCTTCCTAGACAGTTGCTTCTCATCTTGTATGTATGGAACTGATTGTTCCTTCCTAAGTGGAGCACTTTGCATTTCTCTTTATTAAACTTCATCCTGTTTACCTCTAACCATTTCTCTAACTTACTAAGGTCATTTTGAATTATGTCCCTATCCTCCAAAGAAGTTGCAACCCCACCCAGTTTGGTATCATCTGCAAACTTAATAAGAGTACTCTCTATCCCAATATCTACATCATTGATGAAGATATTGAACAGTACGGGTCCCAAAACAGACCCTTGCGGAACTCCACTTGTTATCCCTTTCCAACAGGATTTAGCACTGTTAACAACAACTCTCTGACTATGGTTATCCAGCCAATTATGCACCCACCTTATCGTGGCTCTATCTAAGTTATATTTGCCTAGTTTATCAATAAGAATATCATGCGAGACCGTATCAAATGCCTTACTAAAGTCTAGGTATATGACATCCACAGCTTCTCCCTTATCCACAAGGCTCGTTATCCTATAAAAGAAAGCTATCAGATTAGTTTGGCATGACTTGTTCTTCACAAACCCATGCTGGCTATTCCCTTTCACTTTATTACCTTCCAAGTGTTTGCATATGATTTCCTCAATTACCTGCTCCATTATCTTCCCTGGGACAGACGTTAAACTGACCGGTCTGTAGTTTCCTGGGTTGTTCTTATTCCCCTTTTTATAGATGGGCACAATATTTGCCCTTTTTCAGTCTTCTGGAATCTCCCCTGTCTTCCATGATTTTTCAAAGATCATAGCTAAAGGCTCAGATACCTGCTCTATCAGCTCCTTGAGTATCCTGGGATGCATTTCATCATGACCTGGTGACTTGCTGACATCTAACTTTCCTAAGTGATTTTTAACTTGTTCTTTGTATATCCTATCTTCTAAACTTACCCTCTCTCTGCTTGTATTCACTACGTTAGGCACACCTCCAGACTTCTCGGTGAAGACCGAAACAAAGAAGTCATTGAGCATCTCCGCCATTTCCAAGTTTCCTGTTACTGCTTCTCCCTCCTCACTAAGCAGTGGGCCTACCCTGTCCTTGGTCTTCCTCTTGCTTTTAATGTATTTATAAAAGGTCTTCTTGTTTCCCTTTATGCCTGTAGCTAGTTTGATCTCATTTTGTGCCTTTGCCTTTCTAATGTTGCCCCTGCATTCCCGTGTTGCTTGCCTATATTCATCCTTTGTTATTTGTCCTAGTTTCCATTTTTTATATGACTCCTTTTTTATTTTGAGATCATGCAAGATCTCCTTGTTAAGCCAAGCTGGTCTTTTGCCATATTTTCTATCTTTCCTACACAGCGGAATTGTTTGCTTTTGGGCCCTTAACAACGTCCCTTTGAAATACTTCAAACTCTCCTCAGTTGTTTTTCCCTTCAGTCTTGCTTCCCATGGGACCTTACCTACAAGTTCTCTGAGCTTATCAAAATCTGCCTTCCTGAAATCCATTACCTCAATTGTGCTGGTCTCCCTTCTACCTTTCCTTAAGATCATGAACTCTATTATTTCATGATCACTGTCCCCCATACTGTCTTCCACTTTCAAGTTCTCAACTAGTTCCTCCCTATTAAAATCAAATCCAGAACAGCTTCTCCTCTGGTAGCTTTTTCAACCTTCTGAAACAGAAAGTTGTCTCCAATGCAGTCCAGAAACTTATTGGTTATCCTGTGCCCCGCTGTGTTAGTTTCCCAACATATGTCTGGATAGTTGAAGTCCCCCATCACCACCAAATCTTGGGCTTTGGATAGTTTTGTTAATTGTTTAAAAAAGGCCTCATCCACCTCTTCCACCTGGCTAGGTGGCCGGTAGTAGACTCCTAGCATGACATCACCCTCATTTTTTACCCCTTTTAGCTTAACCCAGAGACTCTCTACACAGCTATCTCCTACGTTCATCTCCACTTCAGTCCAAGCGTGTACATTTTTAATATACAAGGCAACCCCTTCTCCCTTTTTTACCTGTCTGTCCTTCCTGAGCAAGCCGTACCCTTCCATACCAACATTCCAATCATACGTCCCATCCCACCAGGTTTCTGTAATACCAATGATATCATAGTTGTATTTATTTGTTAGCAATTCCAGTTCTTCCTGCTTATTACCCATACTTCTCGCATTTGTATATAGGCATCTAAGATACTGATTTGATCTTGCCTCTCTGTTGTGCACTGACCCTCCTTTCTCCTTGCCCATTATAGGCCGTAGTCCCCCCCAACTCTATAGCTAGAAACCAGTCTGGCTCACCTTTGTTTTGGTGTTATCAAAATAGACATTAGAGTTATAACCACATGTTTAGGGTTCAGACTTCAGGGAACTCTTGTAGGTTGCTGTATGCATTAATCCTACTGTCTCCCATGTTATAAGGTACTGTAGAGGGGAAGTAGATGTGGGTGGCAACCTGGGCAGCAGTGATTATGAGATGGTTGATCCTGACCAAAAGAAGAAAGGAGAGCAGCAAAACACACAGACTGGACTTCAGAAAAGAAGACTTTGACTCCCTCGGAGAACTGATGGGCAGGATCCCCTGGGAGGCTAACATGAAGGGGACAGGACTCCAGGAGAGCTGGCAGTATTTTAAAGAAGCTTTATTGAAGCTTTATTGAAGACACTGGAAGAAACCCTCTCAATGTCCAGTAAGAAAAGTAAATATGGTAGGCGACTGGACTGGCTTACCAGGGAAATCCTTGGAGAGTTTAGCTTAAATACAAGAATGAAGCTTATAAGAAGTGGAAACTTGGACAGATGACTAGGGAGGTGCTCGAGAAAGGAGGGGAGCAATCAGGAAGGTGAAAGCACAATTGGAATTGCAGCTAGCAAGGTATGTGAAGGGTAACAAGAAAGGTTTCTACAGGCATGTTAGTAATAAGAAGGTGATCCGGGAGGGTGTGGGGCCTTTACTGGATGAGGGAGGTAACCTGGGATACATCTAGACTACATGGCTCCATCGACAGAGCCACGTAGATTTGTTTGTTCGACAAAAGGAAATGAAGCCGCGATTTAAATAATCATGGCTTCATTTAAATTTAAATGGCAGCCCCGCTCTGCTGATCAGCTGTTTGTCGGCAGATCGGGCCAATCTGGACACTCCCCTGCTGACATGAAAGCCCTTTATCGACCTCCCCGGTAAACCTCATCCTACGAGGCATAACGGGGAGGTCGATAAAGGGCTTTCAGGTCGGCGCGGGAACATCCAGACTAGCTGACAAACAGCTCATCAGCTGGTCTGCAGGGAGACAGGGAGCAAAGCCTTGGAGCACGCCCACAGCGGGACAGCCCGGGCGCGCTTGAGCTGTCCCCCTGCGGCCGTGCTCCGCGGCTTTGCTCCCCATCTCCCGACCAGCAGACCAGGGAGATGGGGAGCAAAGCCTGGGAGCACGCCCGCAGTGGGACAGCCGCGGCACGCCTGGGCTGTCCCGCTGCAGGTGTGCTCCAAGGCTTTGCTCCGCGTCTCCCTGCAGACCAGGGAGATGGGGAGCAGCTTTTCTGGTCTGCAGCTTTTCTGGTCTGCAGGGAGACGGGGAGCAAAGCCTTGGAGCACGCCCGCAGCGGGACAGTCCGGGCGCGCTTGGGCTGTCCCGCTGCAGGCATGCTCCGCGGCTTTGCTCCCCATCTCCCTAGTCTGCTCAGTTTCAGCAGACCCTGATCAGTTTCAGCAGACCCTGTTTCAGTTTCAGCAGACCCTGATCAGTTTCAGACTCCTTGATCAGTTTCAGCAGTGGCTGACGCCAGTTCCAACTTACATACAGATTCAACTTAAGAACAAACCTACAGTCCCTATCTTGTACGTAACCCGGGGACTGCCTGTAGTCTCCCACAATATTCTTGCCAGCAACTTAAGGAAGTATAGATTGGATAAATGGACTGTAAGGTCAATAGAAAGCTGGCTAGATTGTCAGGCCCAATGGATAGTGATCAATGGCTCGATGTCTGGTTGGAAGTCGGTTTCAAGCGAAGTTCAAGGATAGGATCTAGGGCCGGTTTTGTTCAACATCTTTATAAATGACATGGATGGATTTGACACTAAGCTAGGGGGAGAGGTAGATACATTGGAGGGCAGGGATAGGGTGCAGAGTGGCCTAGACAAATTGGAGGACTGGTCTAAAAGAAATCTGATGAGGTTCAACTAGGACAAGTGCAGAGTCCAACATTAGGGATGGAAGTATCCCATGCATTGTTACAGGCTGGGGACCGACTGGCTCAGTTGCAGTTCAGCAGAAAAGGACTTGCAGTGGATGAGAAGCTGGATATGAGTCAAAAGTGTGCCCTTGTAGCCAAGAAGGCCAATGGCATATTACGGTTTATTAGGAGGAGCATTTCCAGCAGATCCTCTCTCCGGGAGGCATAAGTATCTTGTGCAAAATGGGGGTTTTGCGCAAAACAAAAGTGGCTACACGGCTTCTTTTTGCACAAAAACCCCTCGTGCAAAAACAAACAGCAGAAAATATGCAAATGAGCTCACGGTTTCTGCTAATGAGTCCCACAAAAAAATTCGCAATGTAAAAAAAGCCTCTGATATTTCACTAGGGGTGTGTCTAGACTACAGAGTTTTGTCGACAAAAGTGGACTTTTGTCGACAAAACTATACCAGCGTCTACACTACCGCTGAGTTCTGTCGACATAATGTCGACAGAACTCAGCAGTTTTGTCGACGCTGGTAAACCTCATTTTACGAGGCATAACGCCTTCTGTCGACAGAGTTCTGTCGACAGAAGGTGTTATTGCATGTAAACTGTCCTTGCATCTACACTGCCATGTCGACAAAGCAGCTTGCTTTGTCGACAGAACTGAATGTAGTGTAGACGCTCTTTGTTGACAGAAGCTTTGTCGACAGTATCTGTCGACAAAACTCTGTAGTCTAGATGTACCCTAGGAGAGTGGTTCAGTACTGGAATGGGTTACGTAGGGAGGTGGTAAAATCTCTATCCCTAGAGATTTTTAAGTCTCTGCTTGACAAAGCCCTAGCTGGGTTTATTTAGTTGGGACTGGTCCTGCCTTGGGCAGGGACCTGGATGTGATGACCTCCTGAGGTCTATTCCAGCTCTATAATTCTATGACAAGGGGGAACTGGGTCTCTTTATGCTGTCTGAAATCTTAGGGGCAACGATTCCTAGGTTTAATCAAAAGATCCCCAAGTGGCTAGCTTTGGGGTTTACCCAAAGGACATAAAAGATTGCTTTTTATAGAATCTTCTATTACATTTTGAATTTAACCTTGCGAATAACTTAATTAATATAACTGTAGTTAGTTTATTACAGGATTGCCTACTGGCATTATTCTTGCACTGAGATCTGCACACAATTGACCTGGGGTAAATGACTGATCTTTAGACTGGGAGCAACCTGAATATTGACAGAATTTTTGGTGGAAAGTGACCATTTATCACATAATCTATCTTGCCTCAGTGGCAAGATAGACTGAAATTCCCAACAAGATTCTCTGGGCACGTCTACACAGCAGTGTTATTTCTGAATAACTGACATTATTTTGAAATAATAAAGAGCGTGTCTACACAGCAAAGCATTATATCTAAATAATGTTGGGCTGGAGGACTCCTGTAACCCACATTTCATGAGGTGTAAGGGTACGTCTACACTTGCTCCCTAGTTGGAGCTAGGGATGCAAATGTAGCCAACCAAAATTGCTAATGAAGCTGGGATTTAAATATGCCACACGTCATTAGCATAATCTTGCCCACATGTTATTCCACTCACCAGCTGATTCGAACCAGGAAGTGTGCTCTGAGTTAGTTCGAACCCGTTGGTTCGAACTAATGTTACTCCTCATTTTTGAAAACAGGAGTTATTCCTTGGAAAATTACGTTTTCTGTGGTTGAAAAAACTGCCCTGTTCTATCTATTTACTTTTGACAGAACACAGCAGCAGTCTAGATGCAAGGGAATTTTTTTCAAAAAAAGGCCACTTTTTTCGAAAAACCCTGTAGTCTAAACACACCCCTAGATTGCTCTGTATCAATCATCTGTTTCTGTTATTTATCTCTTCCCCAATTTTTGTATCATCTGAAAATGAGATCAGTGATTTCATGTCACCTTGTCGTTGATAAAAATGTTAAATAGCATAGTGCCAAGAACTGATCCTGTAGGACTCCATTACACACACGACTACTATCTGATGACTTCTCATTTGTAATGCTATCAAGAATTAATACATTTAATGTGTGCCATGTAATTTTACTTTTGTAATCAAAATGCTGTGCAGTGCCAAGTCAAATGCCTTGCAGAAGTTGCAGTGTTACTATATCAACACTGTATTTATACATTGTATTATGTAGTACATTATGACAGAATGAGAAGCAATGGTCTCAAGTTGCAGAGGGTGAGGTCTAAGTTGGATATTAGGAAAAACTATTTCACTAGGGATGTGTCTAGACTACAGGGTTTTGTCGACAAATCTACACCTGCGTCTATACTACCTCTGTGTTCTTTCAGCATAACGTCAATAGAATTTGGCAGTTTTATTGACAGCGGTAAATCTCATTCTATGAGGAATAACGCCTTTTGTCAGAGTTCTGTCGACAGAAGATGTTATTGCATCTACACTGTCCTTTGCGTCTACACTCTCATGTTGACAAAGCAAATTGCTTTGTCAACAGAACTGGATGTAGTCTAGACGCTCTTTGTCAACAGAAGCCTGTAGTCTAGATGTACCCTAAGAGAGTGGTGAAGCTTTGGAATGGGTTACCTAAGGAGGTGGTGGAATCTCAATCCCTAGAGGTTTTTATGTCCTGGTTTCACAAAGCCCTGGCTCGGACGATTTAGTGGGATTGGTCCTGCTTTTAGCAAGGGTTTGCACTTAATAACCTCCTGAGATCTCTTCCAAACCTATTATTCTATGATTCCATAATACTGTTACCTCTATCAACAAAACTCGTAAGCTTATAAAAAATCAAGTTAGTTTGATAATATCTGTCCTATGTTGATTGCCATCAATTATTTTATTCTCCTTTCATTCTTCATTCATATCAGCCACCCCATTATCTTACCTGGGAACCCTATAAAGCTGACAGTCCTATAATTGCCCAGATTATCCGTTTAACCCTTTTTAAATATTGGCACAACATTAGCTTTCTACCAGTCTTCTTGAACTTCTCCAATGTTCCAAGCGTTATTTAAAAAATAACATTAATGTTCTTGTGAGCTTCTCTGTCAGTTGTTTTAAAATTCTTGGATGTAACATATATGGAGCTGCTGATTTTAAAATAGCTGTTTCTCTAGCATCCCTGTGAGATATTTGTAGAATGGAAAGTGCCATCGTTTTATATGACTACATCATATGTATTTCTTAAATACAGACGAGAAATATTTATGCGTCTTTTGCATCACATGTTCATAATTCCATCATTTTTATGTAGTAACGGATTAGGACATTGACAGCATTCTTTTTGTTTCTAATATAATTAACTTGATTTTATTATTCTTAAATCTACTAGAGTCCTCCTTTATCTCTTTGCTTCCCTTATCAATTTTGTACAATTTCTAGTTTCTGTTTTGTATTCATGATTATGACCTTCCCATGCAAGCTTACATTTATTTGTAACTATTTTATAGCTACTTTCACTGCCCCTCCAAATTGGTCAGTTTTTAACCACAGGGCCTTCCTTGATTATGAGGGGTTTTTTTTAATTAGTGAAATGTTCTTAAATTATTTCCAATTTTCGGTCACATTTTTATGATTAAATTCTTTCATCCAACTGATTTGGCTCATAATTGTTTTCAGCTTTATTAAATTATCCCTTTTACAAGACCAAGTGTATCTATTGCTGCTCTGACTTTATTCTATTTGCTCATTATAAATGTGACCCTGTCATGATCACTTGAACCTAATCTACCATTACTTTTTAAATTCTGCCATCAGTTTCTATTTAGTTGTTGATATGAGATCTAATACAGAATTTTCTCATGTGTGATAAAATACTTTTTTGTGTGATGAAATTTTCATCCATCATTTAGCAGTTCCAAGCATATTTAACACTTGCAGCATGAGACCTCTAGCATGTGTCATTCAAACTGAATTCCCCCCACAATCATTCATCTTTTCTCCTTGTACACTATAGTGTTAAGTGTTACTTAGTGTGATTTGGTGTTCTGTGCAGACATCAATTAATATCCCATCTTACACTTTATCTATTAGAACATTGATCCATAAGCATTCAAGATAATTTTCTTCAGAGTTATCAGGCAATAAGAAATGGCTAAACTCTAGATAGAGTGCCACCCACTCTCTGATTTTGCCTCCTGGTTCCTTCTTGAATACCTTATAACCATTGATTTTAAATATTCTAATCAAACAAATCATTCAACCATGCAGGTTTCTGTTACATTTAGTAGCCTGCGGCTATGCTCATGAATTAGCAATTCTGATAACTCTTGTTTGTTACTCAAACTCCAACCACTGGCAAACAAGCAATTAAAGAATTTATTTTATTTGTGCCTTTTTGGTTCCTTGATTAGCTTTGTTCTCAATTTCTTCACTTTTTGTTGTTGCTCTGCATGACCATATCTCCCCTCTTTTTACTCACCCTTTTTGTGATAAGTTTTAGCTGGTAAGTACTGACTACTTTAGGAAGTCCTGTCCCTGAGAAGATTGTGTGGACTCCAGCTCAAAACAGAGGGAAACAAATTAGTTAGACCCTCCTCCCATTGAAGGGGGATCATTGGACCACAAAAGTCACATCTTGATTAACACATCACTTTATGTGCTTTATTTTTAGATTCTTCTGCTTTCAATTGTGGGAAAAGAAAAATCTCAGAAAACTGTGTTTACATAGAGAAAGAACAAATTAACAATTACTTAGGAAGTTAGATATCGTCAAGTCACCAGGGCCTGAGGAAATGCATCCAAAAATACTCAAGGATCTAACTGAGGAGATATCTGAGCCATTGGCAATTATCTTAGAAAAGTAATTGAAAATGGAAAACATCCACCAAAGGGAAAAGATAGTGCTAAAAATTAAAAAACGGGAAATAAGGACAACCTAAGGAGCTAGCGATCAGAGAACTTAACTTCAGTAACCTAGAAAGACAATGGAGCAAATAGTTAAGACCATAATTTGCAAAAACCTAGCCTAGAAGATAAAAAGGTAATAAGTAATAGCATGGATTTGTCAAGAACAAATCATGGCAAACGAGCCTTACAGCTTTCCTATAATAAGCCTTGTGGATGGAGGGAAACAATGAGTGTGGCATATCTTGTCTTTAGTAAATCTTTTGACACTGTGTCACAAGGACGTCTCATAAACAAACTAGGGAACAACAACCAGTGGGGCCCCTGGATGATGGCGATGCAAAAGGGACACTTAAAGATGATAAAGTTATTGTGGAGAAACTAACTGAATTCTTTTTTCAGCCTTCATGGCTGAGGATGTTAGGGAGATTCCCAAACATGATCCATCATTTGGAGGTGACAAATCTGAGGACTTGTCACAGATTGAAGTGTCATTAGAGGAGGTTTTGGAATTAAGTGATAAACTTAACAGTAACAAGTCACCGAGACCAGATGGCATTCACCCAAGAGTTCTGAAAGAACTCAAATGAGAAATTGCAGAACTATTAACTATGGTTTATAACCTATCCTATAAATCAGCTTCTGAACCCAATGACTAAAAGATAGCTAATGTAACGCCAATATTTAAAAAGGGCTCTAGAGGCGATCCCGGCAATTACAGACAGGTAAGTCTAACATCAGTACTGGGCAAATTAGTTGAAACAATAGTAAAGAATAAAATTGTCAGACACATAGAAGAACATAATTTGTTGTGCAAAAGTCAACATTGTTTCTGTAAAGGGAAATCATGTATTACTAATCTATTAGAGTTCATTGAAGGGGTCGACAAACATGTGGACAAGGGGGATCCAGTAGATATAGTGCAGTTAGATTTCAAGAAAGCCTTTAACAAGGTCCCTCAGCAAAGGTTCTTATGTAAATTAAGATGTCATGGGAAAAGAGGGAAGATCCTTTTATGGACTGAGAACTGGTTAAAAGACAGGAAACAAAGGATAGGAATAAATGGTACATTTTCAAAATGGAGAGGAGTAACTAGTAGTGTTCCCCAAGGGTCAGTCCTGTTCAACTTATTCATAAATGATCTGGAGAAAGGGGTAAACAATGAGGTGGCAATGTTTGCAGACAACACTAAACTCTAAGGGTATGTCTACACTACCACCCTAGTTCGAACTAGGGTGGTTAATGTAGTCATTCGAAGTTGCAAATGAAGCCCGGGATATTTAAATCCCGGGCTTCATTTGCAACTTCGAATGACTACATTAACCACCCTAGTTCGAACTAGGGTGGTAGTGTAGACATACCCTAAGGTAGTTAAGATCAAAGCAGACTGTGAAGAACTTCAAAAAGATCTCAAAAAACTAAGGGTATGTCTAGACTACATGGCTCCATCGACGGAGCCATGTAAACTAGTTTACGCAACATAGTCAATGAAGCGGGGATTTAAATAATCCCCACTTCATTAAAATAAAAATGGCCACCGTGCTGTGCTGACAATCAGCTGATCAGGCACAACGCAGCAGTCTAGATGTGGATCAGTCAACAAGGGAAGCCTTTGTTGACCGCTCCCTTATGCCACATGAAAAGAGGTTTACAAGAGCGGTCAACAAAGGCTTCCCTTGTCGACTGATCTGCGTCTAGACTGCCGTGCTGTGCCGGATCAGCTGATTGTTGGCACAGTGCGGTGGCCATTTTTATTTTAATGAAGCAAGGATTATTTAAATCCCTGCTTCATTGACAATGTCAGGTAAATTAGTTTACATGGCTCCATTGATGCATCCATGTAGTCTAGATATACCCAAAGTGACTGAGCAACAAAATGGCACATGAAATTTAATGTGGATAAATGTAAAGTAAAGCACATTGGAAAAAATAACCCCAACTCTACATATAATACGATGGGGGATAATTTAGCTACAACTAATCGGGAAAGAGGTCTTGGAGTCATCGTCGATAGTTCTCCGAAAATGTCCACACAGTGCACAGCGGCAGTCAAAAAAGCAAACAGGATATTAGGAATCATTAAAAAAGGGATAGAAATTGTCTAGAACTTTTGAGAAGACTGATTATTACCATTTCAATCCAATGCCTGCTGAAATAATTTCTGGCTTTGCCCATCAGTTTTTGAGAAAATTCACCACATTCTGAAAAAAAAATCCCTATTTTACATGTGTGGGCTGGAAAAGAGCCAAGGGTTTAAAGTGAGAATTGCTGTGGTTGGGAGTCACTGAAAACATGGCCTTGGCAGAGTGTCATGGTGCAGCGCCCGATATTTTGTCACCAGATTGTTACTTTTATCTTTAAAGCATTGTTGTGTAGGAGGTGTGTCAGCTGTTATGATTTCCAATGGGAATAAAGGCTGGTTGGTGGCTATCGTGAACAAGTGAGGCACAGCATGCAAAATTACAGACTGAGAGGGACAAGCTATGTGATGCTGCTACACTAGATAAGATGAGCCACGGCCAATAAAGGCTACATCTTTGGTGCTAGATCTAAAGATTGGGGTGGTGTGTTTGGGGGAGTGTCTTTGGATTTGGAACCACGCAAGACTCCATTGATCCACTCCCAGTAGCACGTGAGAAGCTGCCCACCTTGCTGTTCTTTCTCAATGAGCTTGTTGGCAACTGACTGACTTTGCCTGCGTGTGACATGGAGAATGTCAACAAACTTGTCAAAAAAAAAAATACAGCAGGTGGCAAGAAGGCCCCCTATCTCCCATGTTCAAGTGGGAGCAGGAAGCAGCAGGAGCTGAGGAGACACCTCCCAATACAAGTGGGCAGGATATGCAGCTGAAAGAGCAAGTTTGAAAACCAGGTCCAGGTTGGCCAGTGGTTTTGAGGTGAACTTACTGGAGAAGGGGAACTGGGGTCTGATGCAGGAAAGAGATGGCATATCAAATATCCCATCTGTGTGTGATCTGTGAGAAAGGATTTGCTTCCATCTCGACTAAGCCATATCTGAATGCATCCTTCTCTTCACTTATGTTCCATAACATGCAACTTGCCTTACATGCTCAAAAACCTTGAAGTGATCCTTCCAAACTATCTAAACCAAATACCTACTTGAAGGCTCAGTACCCATTTGCCTACCAAAACAATGTAGCTGGCCCAGCTGAAGCACTATTAATTCATATGAAAATAAGCCACTCTATGAAAGGATTAATTATATTATACCATAGCAGTGGAAAATCAAATACTACAATTCAATCAACACCCAGGAAAGTCTATGAGGGTGCATCTACACAGCACCCTAAACTCAAAATAAGATACACAATATCTTGCGTATCTTATTTCAAATCTATTTTAAAATAATGTGCTATTTTGAGCCAATGAGGTTTACCAGGATACTGAAATAGCATGCCTGTTATTTTTTAAAAAATATTCAAAATAATGGGCAGCTTGTGTAGATGGAGGATAGTTATTTCAGGATATCTCTGGTATCCCAAAATAGCTATACAGTGTAGATGTACCCTTAGTCACTTCTGCATAAGCTGAGATAAATCTAAATATTATTCCTCTGACACAACAAAACCCTCCTGTACTGATGCAAAGCTCTTCCACTTGTTAGACGTGAAGATTACCTACACTCACAGAGCCTTACCATTCTAACTGTACTACTTGGGGAAGGAAAGGTTCAGGGGGCAGGTGAAGTAGGAGAATAGTGTAATAGAATTCATCCTCCAGTGTTGAAAGTCTTCAGCTGACTGAATGGAATCTGAAAATTCTAAAACTGTCCAGTTTGGTAGTTCGAATTATATCCTTATTTACTCCTGAGATTCTATAGAGTACATGGAAGTCAGACAGATTTAAAACACGATGTGGCGTGGCTGTAGCTGTATCATGCATTATGTCTTTGTCGGGTAACAGGCCTTGTGGGTAGAGGAGAAGATGTAGTTGTGGTATTTCTTGACCTTAGTAAAACTTCTGATACTGTTTTACATGATCTTTTTATGAACAAACTTAGGGAAATGCAACCTAGATGTTACTATAACGTGGGTTCATCACTGATTGGAAAACTTTTCTCAGAGAGGAGTTATCAGTATGCCATAGTCAATCTGGAAGGACATATTGAGTGGGGTTTCACAGGAAACAGTTCTAAATCTAATTTTCTTCAATATCTTAATCAATGGTATAGATAATGGTATTGAGAATATAAAGAGAAAGTTTGTGGATGATATTAAGCTGGGAGGGGGATTGAGTATTTTGGAGAATCGGAATACAATTCAAAATGGTCCAGGTGAAATTGAAGGTGGGGAGGGAATTGTTGAAATCCTGGTGGAATCCTCAAGGGTCGACTTCCCGTGGGTCCAGATGATAAAGAGGTTGTCAATGTAGTGCAATTAGAGAAGGGGCAGCTGAGGGTAGGAACTACAGAAGCATTCTAAGTCAGCCATAAAAATTTGGTGCTCTGGGGCCATGTGAGTAACCATAGCAGTGTGTCTGACTTGAAGTTATAAATCATCCCCAAATCTGAAATGGTTGGGGATGTTAACAAAGGCACAAAGTTCAGTAACCACTTGCGCCTTGGCATCATTGGGGATTCAGTTCCTGATGGTTTGTAGTCCATCCTTGTTTGGAATATTGGTGTAGAGAGCTTCTACATCCTTATTGTGGCCTGTATATTTATAGCTGCCTCTGGAAATTTCCACTACATGCATCAGTCAATGTGAGTCTTTACCCACGAAAGCTTATGCTCCAATACATGTTAGTCTATAAGGTGCCACAGGACTCCTTGTCGCTTTTACATCCATAGAGACTCTGATGATTTTTTTGGGGAGGATCACCAAAGGATTGTATTTTCCTCAGGAAGTTGGAGGAGTCTCGAAGATAGCTGGGAATGTTGTTAACATAAGGCCTAAGGAGGTAGTCAATATAGCCTATCAGGATGGTTAAGCCTAGAGTAAATTACCGAGGGAGGCTGGAGAATCTCCATCATTTGTGATTCTCAAGAGTAGGTTTGATAAACACCTATCAAGGAATGGCTAGATAATACTTAGTCTTACCATGAATGCTGGGGATTGGATTAGATGATCTCTCAAGGGTCTTTAAATCCTACAGTTCTATGATTCTATATTACACCACCATAAAAATAGAAATACAAAAAAGAGAAATGCACACAGATTGCAAATTTTGAGTCAAATTATGCCCATGTGATTATTAAAAAAAACCTGCTATGGATGATTGCTATGCATTCTTCCAGTTAGAGAGGATGGTGGGATAACACTTTTGTAAATTACCATTAAAATGCAGAAATTAGTGTCAATTTAACCAGGCCTATAACTAGAGCTGGTCAAAATTTACCTATGATTATTTTTTCTGTTTGAAAATGCTGATTAATGGGAAGTTAAACATTTATGCATATGTGTTGGTTAGGACAAAAGTTCATTTTGAAAATAAAATTGAAAAAGAAAAGCTTTTTGAGAAGGTTAAGAAATTCTGTCTCATAATTTTTTTAAATGGAACATATTTTTGCCCTATTTTGGAGCTACTTTTTGTTCCAAATTTTAAACCGTATAAATATAAAAATGCAACAATTAAAACTAAACAATTTAAATTTGAACCCTAACCATCTTCACAATTTTTTTTAAGAATTTTAATTTGCAGAACATTTCCCTTGTTGTTGTTTTTTGTTCCATATTTGTTTCATAAAGAACTTTTGACACTGGTGTTAAACAAAATATTTGGTTCCCAAACAGCTCTATTTATAATTCCTTCAAACTGACTCTCTGCGAATCTCTAGTACTTAGACTCTACTAATGAGAAAATTTGAAAACTAAGCTAAACTAAACTAAAATGTATAGCTCATATACTTGAATAAATTCTATGGTCACTGAGTGGCAGACTAAGTTATTTATCAAAAATGATTTTCAAATTGAATGTGCAAATGTATTATTTGCTAGTTGTGCCATGTTGGTTAGTTTCTGAAAATAGTACCATGGCAGCATACTTTTGTATCTCACTACCACAACACGAAATTCAAGTGTGAATACCTGCAACAGCTTTTCAGGAACTATTCAATAGGACAATAATTCTGTGAATATTAGTCTATAACAAATATACTTGGTGATTTCGCAGCCTCTTCATAAACAATTCATTAAAGAAGCAGAGACTGATTTGCTGATAATTATCTACTTAAATCTATTCCCAGCTCATTCTCTTGATTTCAGTGCATGTATGCCTGAGGGTAGCATGTCTAGACCTTCCCTTCTGCCAAACTGGATTTTCCAATATAATGTTACAGTAATTCCACTGTTGCCACAGAGTTGTTTCATTTTTATAAAACTGTGAAACTTTCTTATTTGTGAGACGCAATTGTCATTCAGCTGCTAATTGCAGAAAGTGCCTTTTGCCTTTTGGTTTAAGACAGATGTTAACTGGGATAAACTCTCCTGTGCTTTGGATTTGGATGTCCAACTTCACATATCTTTTGCAGGTACATCCTATTAAGTTTCCAGATCTGCTAATATTGGTCAAAATAACTCCATTATCTTCAGGGAATTACCCTATATTTACTTTGGTGTGAAATCAGAATTTGGTCCCAACCCCAAAGTTGTCATTCATCATCTAAACCATGAAAGACTAAAGGACAAGGGTAATGCCTAGCCCCATTGAAGTCAATGAAAGTTTTGCCATTGACCTCAGTGAGGCCAGGATTTCACACCAAATATCACCCATGTGAACCTCAAAATAACAGTGAAAAGGAAAAGAAAAAGAAAAAGAAAAGAAGCTAGTCTTGTTTGTCACCTACATAAAGAATATATTGATTCTGATTAACCATGCTTTTAAAATCCATAATTCAGTTGTGGACAGAGAACTAGAATAGTTCCTGACTACTAAGGCCAGAAGGGTTCACTGTGATTATCTAGTCTGACCACCTGTAGAACGCAGGCCTTAGAATCTTCATAAAATATTCCCTAGAGCAGATCTTTCAGAATTTGAGGTGGTAACCACCCTCCAGTCTGATAGCTCAACTTTCTTAAATCACCTTTCAATTCTTGTATTAATCCTCATCTTCTCCAGTTTAACTAATACTTTATCACACAGAACTAGATCAAACTTTTTTACGGAAATCCACATAGATTAGTTCTACTGCATTTCCTGGATCTAGAAAATCAGGAATCTTCTCGATGAAAGAGATCAGGTTGATCACACATGACCTGCATTTGGTGAAACCAGGTTGTATTTCATCCCAGTTACAAATGACCTCTCTGGATTTAATTACTCTTTTTCTAAATTTGTTTGAAGAACTTACATACTGCTCACAACTGTTGGCTCCCATGGTGTGCTGTCCCAGCCCTGCACACATAGTTAACACAACAGGCCTCAATCGAACTGCCCAAATACCATAGTTCCATTTGTAGAGAAGGAATTCGATTAGGTTTATTGTCCATGACACACCTATGCCGGTGACAATGGATGCAGTTCAGTCATTGGCTAGACTTTCCATTGCCCCCATTAGTGGCTCAAAGACATTACCTCTGAGATTCCATTTTATACACCAGTACAAACAAGTTACGTGTTGTTCCCCCGACATACTTACTTACTGCTCCTTGATGAGGGTATTTTTACCACCCATTACCTTGCACATGTTAGTTTGATCAAAATGTTTCTATTGATCAGCTTGCATCCTGACCTTACCTTTATGAAAGGGTAGTGTGTTCTCATTAGCTTCAGGGAGTGTGTGTGTACCATACTGGGTACTGGAGTTTTCTGGTACCATCTTCTGGAACCTGTTTGCATAATTCTCTAGTATCTAGCCTTTCTTTGGAATATGTGTATCATGTGCCAGTTCCTTTTATATTCTTGGCTGGAGATTATAGGGGTTCATTAAACTGTTTGAGTTTGGCTTTCACCTCAGATGTGGTAATTTCTACTTATAGCATTGGTCACTGTTGGAAGACAGGATACCAGATTAGTGGACCATTGGTCTGATCCAGTATAGTCTTTATTAGGTTTTTATATCCTTGTTCCCATTAGCCACCGTGTATGTGCAATTTGGTGATCAGAAGAGAATGGTTTAACACTAAGCTGGTGGGGGTGGCTTCTGCTCTTAATAGATTGCAGATTGTTGGGATAGAGAGGACTAAGGAAGTTGTCCCATAGAATTGTGGGATACTTCTGGATAACTCTCATGACCCAGGTCAGTTGGGGGCCTCTACATAGAAAAGCAATAGGGTTTGGACTCTGGATCCAGGGATTAATATGAGCTTCAACCCTCCTGCCCTGCACAGTCCTGAGGACCCTGGGTCTAAGCCCTGATTAGCACAATTGCAGTGTAGATGAAAGAGGGGGTTTAGACTCAGGCCTGGCTTTTGGGCAAGGTGAGCAAGGCGGTTGCCATGGGCCCCACGCATTCAGAGCCCCACGCTACCAAGTTCCCAGACCTGCCAACCCAGTCTCTCACTCCCACAGCCATGCAGCTCAGCCAAACACAGCGTGCTGTCTTGGGTTCCACGAGCTCTTTGGCCAGGTCTGATTAGACTTGAGCATGAGCTCAGTCTTGGGCTTATATTGCAGAGTAGACAGGTTCTTTGATCCTAACATTTTACGGAATATCAGCATCCTTCTTGAACTGTGGCACTAAAATTGGATAGAATAGTCTAATAGCAGTCACACCAGTACCAAGGACGATAAAGCCATTGCAGAGAAACTAAATGATTTCTTTGCTTCAGTCTTCACGGCTGAGGACGTTGGGGGAGATTCCTGAATCTGCACCGTCCTTTAAGGATGATGAATCTGAGGAACTGTCCCGGATTGAAGTGTCATTAGAGGAGGTTTTGGAACAAATAGAAAAACTTAATGTTAACAAATCTCCGGGACCGGATGGCATTCATCCAAGGGTTCTAAAAGAACTCAAATGGGAAATTGCTGAGCTATTATCTGTGGTTTGTAGCCTATCCTTTAAATTGGCTTCCGTACCTAATGACTGGAAGGTAGCCAACGTGGCACCAATATTTAAAAAGGGCTCTAGAGGTGATCCTGGCAATTACAGACCGGTAAGTCTAACTTCAGTTCCAGGCAAATTAGTCGAAACAATAGTAAAGAATAAAATAGTGAAGCATGTAGAAGAACATAATTTGTTGGACAAAAGTCAGCATGGCTTCTGTAAAGGAAAATCCTGTCTTACTAATCTATTAGAGTTCTTTGAAAGGGTTAACAAACATGCGGATAAGGGGGAGCCAGTAGATATAGTATACTTGGATTTTTAGAAAGCCTTTGACAAGTCCCTCACCAAAGGCTCTTGTGTAAATTACATGGCCATGGGATTAGAGGGAAGGTCCTTTCTTGGATTGAGAACTGGTTAAAAGACAGGAAACAAAGGGTAGGAATAAATGGTAAATTTTCAGATTGGAGAGGAGTAACTAGTGGTGTTCCCCAAGGTTCAGTCCTGGGACCAATCCTCTTCAACTTATTCATAAATGATCTGGAGAAAGGGGTAAGCAGTGAGGTAGTAAAGTTTGCAGATGATACCAAACTGTTTAGGATAGTCAAGACAGAAGCAGACTTTGAGGGACTCCAAGAAGATCTCACCAAACTCAGTGATTGGGCAACAAAATGGCAAATGAAATTTAATGTGGATAAGTGTAAAGTAATGCACATTGGGAAAAATAATCCCAACTATACGTACAGTATGATGGGGGCTAATTTGGCTATGACAAATCAGGAAAGAGATCTTGGAGTTATCGTGGACAGTTCTCTGAAAACTTCCACGCAGTGTGCAGTGGAAGTCAAAAAGGCAAATAGGATGCTAGGAATTATTAGGAAATGGATAGAAAATAAGACCCAGAATATCTTACTGCCCCTGTATAAAACTATGGTACGCTCACATCTTGAGTAGTGAGTTCAGATGTGGTCTCCTCACCTCAAAAAAGATATTTTGGCCTTGGAAAGGGTTCAGAAAAGGGCAACTAAAATGATTAGGGGTTTGGAACGGGTCCCATATGAGGAGAGGTTAAAGCGACTGGGACTTTTCAGTTTGGAAAAGAGGCGACTGAGGGGGGATATGATAGAGGTCTATAAAATCATGAGTGGTGTGGAGAGGGCCGATAAAGAAAAGTTATTTGTTAGTTCCCTAAATAGAAGAACTAGAGGACACCAAATGAAATTAATGGGTAGCAGGTTTAAAACTAATAAAAGAAAGTTCTTTTTCACACAGCGTGTAGTCATCCTGTGGAACTCCTTGCCAGAGGAAGCTGTGAAGGCTAGGACTATAATAGAGTTTAAAGAGAAGCTAGATAAATTCATGGAGGTTAGGTCCATAAAAGGCTATTAGCCAGGGGATAAAACGGTGTTCTTGGCCTCTGTTTGTCAGAGGCTGGAGACAGATGGCAGGAGACAAATCGCATGATCATTGTCTTCTCTCCACCCTCTCTGGGGCACCTGGTGCTGGCCACTGTTGGCAGACAGGATACTGGGCTTAAAGGACCTTTAGTCTGACCCAGTACAGCCGTTCTTATATTCTTATGTTCTTAGAGGTAAAATAACCTCTCTACGCTTACTTGATATTCCCTTGTTTATACAGTCCATGACCGCATTAGCTCTTTGGCCACGAGATCACTTTGAGAGCACATGTTAGCTGATTATCCTAGACAACCTGCAATTCCCTTTCAGAATCACTGCTCCTCAGGATAGATTCCACATCATGTAATATGATCCGCATTCTATGTTCCTAAATATATATGTTTACAACTATCAGTATTAAAATGTGTATTTTTGTTTGTGTCCAGCTTGCCAAGTAATCCTGATCACTTTGTCCCAGTGATTTTGTTAAGAGTGTTCCCCACTCTGGCATGACAAATGCAGAAGTGGGGCCCACAAAAGCACCCCAAAAACTTGTATCTACAGGCTTTGGTACAAAAACTTGTCCCCCCAAAAATCTTAATACCCGGACTTTGGGGAATCTGGTGCCACCACCCAAGTAATTCCACGAGAAATCAGGGAAGAAATCACTTGGGAAATGTCCTCCCTAAGGTAAAATTAAAAAGAGAAAAACAAGCTGCAGTCTGTGGTAGCTGACCCTCAGTCAGGCATGCAGATACATACAGACAGACCTTCCAGGACACAAAAATCAACCAATATCGGTTAATTAGAGAAAGAAAACAAACTGTTATTATAAAAAAAAACCTACAAAAACTGCAAGCATAATAAAGTGGCTAGATGGAAGAGCCACCAATTGATCTAGGTACTAAGGTGGACCCCCTGGGCCAAATCTTCAGTTACAAAAGAGAGAAAACACAATTACCGGCTCAGACATTAATTCCAAATTCCCAAACCAAGAAAACATCAAAATCCTGATGGACTATCTAAACTTTGCCCTACTCACGCATTGCAAGAAGTCTGTTCTTGGAGATAGAAGTGTCTCCCATCTTCCACAGTCTTGGAAAAAACTGCTCTGCTTTTCAGACAAAGAAGGGAGGAGAGGACCCAGTATGAAATTCCTACCTGCATTGTTATTGGCTGACCATATACCTGGCTAGGGAAAGAGTAAACCCCTATGTCACCAGGTGGTGGTCAGCACTCCTGATTATGACAGACTTTTTCTCCTCATTATTTACCACACCCCTAAATTTTGTGTCATCTGCAAACTTTATACATGATTATTTTGTTTTCTTCCAGGTGACTAATACAAATGTTAAATAGAAGAAGGCCAAAACCCACTCCCTTCTGGACATGACTGGAAATAACTCTCATTTCTTTTCCTTAGTTAATAAAACTTTAATTTCTTTATTACAGGACTGGCTGTAGGTATTGTCTTTGGTGTGAGAGGTAAAAAATGATCTGGGGAAAGTGGCTGATCTGTTGGGAGTTGGAACATCCTGAATATTTTGGGATTCTTGGTATAAATGACCATTTATCACTATATCCATCATGCCTGGATGACCAGCTAGACTAGAGAGCCCTGGGAATAGTCAGTCACTTCAGGATGAGATTTACAGTAATCCAGGAGTTCATATTCATTACAGGATTGGTAAAATCTAATTATAGGACACACCACAGTTTAGAATGTCTGCCCTGTTTTTGACGATCTGCCCAGAGGTTTGCACTTGGGGTCATGAACTATGCCAGACAATGTGACATCATGTTGATTTGCATTAATTACATTGCACTCCTTTAATCCTTTTAGTCTAGCTCCATATCATTCAGTCTATAATCTTACCCTGATCGATGTCAGACTGACAGGCCTATAATTAACCAGATCATCCCATTTACCTTTTTAAAAAGTGGCACACTATATTAACTTTTTTCTAGTCTTCTGGCATTACTCCAGTGGGAAAGTAATGGTCTTCTACACATTAAGTGGTGACAAACTAAAGTGCTGGGTGATACAGAAAACAGAAGAAAGATAGATTTGGCTAAATTATTAAGTGCAATTAATATTTGTTGCAATTTAACTTTTTGTTTCTGTGTGCTCTATTCATAGATTCATCCAGATGTTTAGCAATTTACGTCTACATAAGTAGAGTTGGTCGCCAATTTTTGAAATTTTCTACATTTGGGGCAAAATATTTTTGAATTTTTCATTATTATTTTTCTGTTTTTCCTAGACTATGAAGTGGATCCATTTTTTTTTCAAAAACTGCTTTTGATGGGGGGTTTTCACTGCATATTTCAACATAAGCCTTACTGAAACTATTTGTGCAACACCCAGTGCCAGCTCAAGCCATTCTTGTGCCCCGGACAGTGGGCACGTGGCGCATGTGCGGCCCCTGCCCCCTGAGCATGCGGCTCCCCGTATATCTATAATCAAGTGCCACGCAGCCACTGACCCCAGGCTGTAAGGGGTGACGTGAGCCTGAGGGCAGAGGCTGCACAGTGCCCCTTATAGCTGCAATCAGGTGCACCCCCCCATAGGTTGGCACCCTGGGCAGCTGACCAGCTAGCCCCCACTTAATCCGGCCCTGGCAACACCCCATTTCCACTTAAAACTTTTCAACTGTTCATTATTTGCCTTGTGTGACTGGGCACCTGAGTTGTTGATGCTATCTCTTCTCTCTGACCAAATGACTGAAACTTTAAAAATTAGAGAATTAAAAGGAGAAGACTAACAAGAAGCACACTTTCTGGTAAGATAATTTGTGCTACAATTTGTGAAATGCTGGGTATTTATAAATATTTTCGCAAGTATAGGTATTTAAATAAGAAATAATAAAAACCCATAAATAACAGCAAACTCAATTCCATTGCTGAGTTGGTCAATATATTTTATAATCTTCATTATTAATGAAACCTGAAAACAAAATGTTTGCCTTTCTCTTTTTTTTGCTTTTGCTCCTTCCTTCCTTTCTTCCTCAATGGCAAAATAATAATAATAATTAAAAGGAAATAGCAGCTGATGGAGAAAAACAGAAAAAAGAGGAAAACAAAGAAAAGGTCATTTTTATATTTTTTAAATGTGAACAGTTTTGAATAAATGAAAAGAAAAGTTGTCTTTTGAAAAGCATGGGACAAAAAACCTGCAACCTTTTTGAATGTTTGTTAAAAAAACATTATAAAATGTTGTCCAGTTCTTCTCATGGAATGATATTAAAATATTTGTAAGTCATGGTTTTGTAATATTCAAACAGCTCTGTTTGATAACACATGCCAATCACTAAAAGCCTGTAAATTTATTTTCCCAGGGTAAAATTTTGAGAAAGTGTCTGATAATGACTAAATGACTTTTACACAACAGCAAAATATTAACAGGACTCATGTTTAATGCATCATCTGGGTTTAGTGTCCTTGTCATTTTATCCTCTTTAAAACTGAATTTTATTTATGAAATACAGTTAATTTAATAGGGATCAGTTTGTGGATATTAGTTCCTCACAGTCGTGCTATTCCATTAACACTTTGGTTTAAAGGTTATGTGCATATGTGTGAGACTTGGTATTGTTCCTTTGCTCCAAGTAATACATGGAGGAACAAATGTTGAAAGAATCTCCACTAATTTTGAAAGCCCAAATTTGTCACTCCTAGAACTTACATTTTCAGAGTACTTAACACGTTGAAAGGGCAACTCCCTATTTTTTACTGGAGGACAACATCTCCTAAAATATAATTTAGTTTCTCTTCAAGTGAGCTACGTGGTGCATCATGGAAGTCACATGATTCTACATTCATTGTGGGAAATGTAGTTCAGCTATGGAATCTGGCTCAATAGAGGAGAATGTGGCATCAGCTATATTCACAGTTTACTCTTGCCCCGTACAAAGGATAGCACAAGATACCCAATCTCACAAGGAACTGCATAGGTAAAGCTTCAACTAGTGGGAAGTAGAGTCCCAGAAGCCTCAGAGTCCCTGAAGGCTACCACACCCCATGCTGAGCATCTCTCAATAGGTATATGGGTTAAATGACAAGGGAGATCTACTATGGTATATTTTCTACAGGTTAAATCTCTTTAGTCCAGCACCCTTGGGACATAGCCAGTGCCGAACCATGTCAATATTGTCTAGCAGCATCACCAATACTTCCACTGTTTCCTGGACTCTTCTTGTCTAGACTACAGAGTTTTGTTGGAAAAATGGACATTTTTTCCGACAAAACTTGACTTATGTCCATACTGCAAGCATGTTCTTTCAACAATAAATTGAAAGAACAGAGGGCTTTTTGCGCAATTCATAATCCTCATTCTCTGAGGAAGAGGACTTTGTGCAAAAGAGTTCTTTCTCAAAAATGCATATGTGGACGGGGAAGAAGGAGTTCTTTCGGAAGAAGAGGAAAAAGCACAGGTGCCCTGGTGGCTGTTCCATCCATAGCAATCACAGCTTGCATGCAAGATAGCATCCAGGCAGTCTGGACGCTATCTTTCAAAAAAGAACATTGCCTTTTCTATGCGCTTTTGCAGTGTGGATGCTCTCTTGCGCAAGAATTTTTTGGAAGATCACTTCTGAAAAAAGCTCTAGTGCAAGAAGCCTGTAGTCTAGACATAACCTCAGAAGACATTTAGGGGTAAATTAGAACTAAATAACAGCACAGAACTCTGAGCGCCAGGACTAGTGGCTGTAAACAAACTTTATGGGAGCACGGGAAACTTGGCCGCACCCAGGATAAGTGCATATCTGGTTAACTAAAATCATGCCAGACCACACATGTTTCCAGACCAGAGATTGTTGGACTAGAGAGGCTCAACCTGTATTTACACAATATATCAAATACAAATTTTACACAAAAAATTCCTTGGTAACAATTACTTGATGTACTCTACCAAGAAAATTAATCCAGATATATGGGGTTGTGCCAGGTATGCCATTGTCTTCTGTATTGATTCTTTGACAAAACCTCTGCTGTAGATTATATTAAATCCTCTGTAACTGTTTCCCTTGTACATTAGCCATTTCTTCGATTTACTGCTGTGGTTGGAAAAATGTGACACTTCCACAAAGGATTACTTTTGAATGAAGAATCTTCACAGGAATATATCCTGTCTCAGGGTTTTAAGGTCTCTAAGATATTTATTTAAATAGATACAGAAATGACAGCTCATCCCCAGGAAATGTTCTTAATAAAAAAAGAAATCTAACTCATATGGGCTTAATGGAAACTTCTTTTCCACTGCTTGGACACAGTATTTTATATAAACTCAGGCACGGGTGTGAAAAGCGCTACAATACAGAACATATTTTAATGGAAAGATTCATGTGGCTGAAATCTGCTCTAGGTTAAACACATCCGTATTCATTAGGCCAGCCTCAGCCCATATTTACACTGTTTTAACACCAGTGTTATTCTTCTCACTACATTGGATCTGTACATGATTTATACCCATGTAAGGGCTTGTATTACACTTGAGTAATTTTACTCCATCCACAGTTCTATTGAGCTGGAATTAATATCCACGTGCTAAATGCTGCTTGTGCATTCTGTTTTGCTGGAAGGTGTTAATGGAGGCCTTTGAGCAGTTTTTTTGATTTATAGATAATCACAGACATGACTGAAATCAATGGCTGTGCTAGGCACCCTCCTCTGAGGCTAAGCGGAAGGAGCAATTCAATGCCCTTTCGATAGGAAAGCTGGGAATGATGGAAGCCACTGCCCAATGCAATCGGCTACATGTCAAGGTCTGATTAGAAGTGACATCATGCGAACTAAGGGGTTCATGAGCTGGTCGAGTTCAGGATCCTGACCAAAGAATAAAAGGAGAGCAGCAAAATACAGACCCTGGACTTCAGAAAAGCAGAATTTGACTCCCTCAGGGAACTGATGGGCAGGATTCCCTTGGACACTAACATGAAAGGGAAAGGAGTCCAGAAGAGCTGTCTGTACTTTAAAGAAGCCTTATTAAAGACACGGGAACACACCATCCCAATGTGCAGTAAGAAAAGCAAATATGGTTGGCAACCAGCTTGGCTTAGCGGTGAAAACTCTGCTCAGTTTAAACACAAAAAGGAGGCTTACAAGAAGTGGAAACTTGGACAAATGACTAGGGAAGAGTATAAATATATTGCTCACACAATATATCCCTCTAGGTCCCTAGCCTCCGTTTCTCTAAAGGTGAGTGACAGGGAAGGGATCATATGAGGATTACCTGTTGTGTTCCCTCCTTCTGGAGCATCCTTTATAGGCCACTGTTGTCAGACAGGATACTGGGCTAGCTGGACCGTTGGTCTGACCCCGTATGGCCATGCTTATGATCTTATGTTGATGTCAGGGTATAATCAGGAAGGCCAAAGTGCAATTGGAATTGCAGCAAGAAAGGGATGTTAAAGGTAACAAGAAAGGTTTCTACGGGCATGTTAGCACTAAGAAGGTGGTCTGTGAAGGTGTGACCCTTACTGAATGGGGAAAGTAACCTAATGACTGATGATGTAGAAAAAGCTGAAGTACTCCATGCTTTCTTTGCCTCTGTCTTCACAGACAACGTCAGCTCCCACACTGTTGCACTGGGCAGCACAGTATGGGGAAGAAATGGACGCCCTTCGGAGGGAAAGAACAGGTTAAGAACTATTTAGAAAAGCTGAACATACACAAATCCATACAGCCAGATCTAATGCATCCGAGGCTGCTGAGAAAGTTGGCTGACGTGTTTTCATAGCCATTGGCCATTATCTTTGAAAACTCATGGGCTACGTCTACACTGGCCCCTTTTCCGGAAGGGGCATGTAAATTTCACCAGTCGTAGTAGGGAGATGCGCGGGGGATTTAAATGGCCAGTGTAGACGCTCTTTTCCGGCTTTTTTAAAAGCCGGAAAAAAGCGGCGGACATTTTTATTTAAATGCCGCGGGGGATATTTAAATCCCCCGCGCATCTCCCTACTACGACTGGTGAAATTTACATGCCCCTTCCGGAAAAGGGGCCAGTGTAGACGTAGCCATGGTGATTGCAGAAGGTCCCAGACAATTGGAAAAAGGCAAATGTAGTGCCCATCTTTAAAAAAAGGGAAGAAGAAGAATCGGGAGAACTACAGATGGTTCAGCCTCACCTCTTTCCCTGGAAAAAATCAAGGAAGGGATCCTCAAGGAATCCATTTTGGAGCACTTGGAAGAGAGGAAATGTATCAGGAATAGTTAACATGCATTCACCAAGGGCAAGTCATGTCTGCTCAACCTGATTGCTGTCTGTGACCAGGTAACTGGCTCTGAGGATATGAGGAAGGTGGTGGACATGATATTCTTTGACTTTAGCATAATTTTTGATATGGTCTCCCACAGTGTTCTTGCCAGCAAGTTAAAGAAGTATGGATTGAATAAATGGACTTTAAGGTGGATAGAAAGCTGGCTAGATTGTCGGGCCCAATGGCTAGATTGTCGGGCTCAGTGTCTGGTTGGCTGTCGGTACCAGGTGGAGTGCCCCAAGAGTTGGTTCTTGGGCTGGTTTTGTTCAACATCTTTATTAACGACCTGGATGAGGGGATGGATTGCACTCTCAGCAAGTGTGTAGATGATACAAAGCTAGGGGGAGAGATAGATACATTGAAGGGTAGAGATAGGATCCAGAGTGACTTAGACAAATTGGAGGATCGGGTCAAAAAAAATCTGATGGGGCTCAACAAAGTCATGTGCAGAGTCCCACACATGGGATGGAAGAATCCCAAGCACTGCTACAGGCTGCGGACAGACCGACAAAGCAGCAGTTCTGCAGAAAAGGACCTGGGGATTACAGTGGACGAGAAGCGGGATATGAGTCAAAGGTATGCCCTTGTAGCCAAGAAGGCTAACGGCATATTGGGATGCATTAGTAGGAACATTGCCAGCAGATCTAAGGACATGATTATTCCCTTTATCCAGCATTGATGAGGCCACTTCTGAAGTAGTGTGTCCAATTCTGGGACCACCAATACAGAAAGTATGTGGACGCATTGAAGAGAATCGAGCGGAGGGCAACCAAAATGATTAGGGAGCTGGAACACATGACTTATGAGGAGAGACTAAGGATCCGATAGATCCCTTATGCCTCGTAAAATGAGATATACAGGATCTATAGGAAAAGGTTTTCTTTAGCGAAAGATCAGCCTCTAGACTGCCGCTTTTCTCCGAAAAGCTCTGTGCCAAAAAAAAGCGGTGGCCATTTTTATGCTAATGAAGCGTGGGATATTTAAATTCCCGCGTCATTAGCAATTTCAACCTGCCTAATCTGCATCCCTCTGCCAGCAGAGGGGTGCAGTCTAGACATACCCCTGGGCTCCTCAGAGCCAGTTTTTCCAAGGTATTGAGGCTCCTGAAGATGCAGATAGATGACCGGCTACATTTAAAAATCTGCCAATAAGCACCTTAGCCCTTTCTGAAAAAGGATAATTAAATAATTTGGGACCTTTTGGAAATTGTATCCCAATTCCCTGTTGCAGTCACATAAAGTGTATGTGCCTCCAGTCATCATCCTAAAATATTTTTAAGCTAGCCAGCTTTTAGCTGTTTTTGTACAACGAAAAGCCAGTGCTTCTACACAGCTGCTGCTTCATATGAGGCCACTGCAATAATACAGATTTTTGCCCTCCCTAAATCACAGGTTGCAAACCACTTTGCTTAACAGATGTCTATCTGAAAAGCGTGCAATTCCTCATGTGCGAATGGAGCTATTACGCCCCAAACCTCATTACACAAATAATGTCCATTTTGATATTTCCAAGTGCCTTTCGCAAAGGTGCACACAAGAACATTCTAAATGATCCATAAATGCTGGCGCACCAGCGGGACAAAGCTGAGATTGGGTAATTTGTTTTCACACAAAGTTTTCCTGCAAAAGAGAATGAAATCACTGGGGTCACTTTGGGCCCAGTCCTGGAGAACCTCGTTCTTGTGCAATCTCCCTGCTAAAGTGATTAGCCCCATACAGAAGAGTAGGCATATAAACTGTTGGGGGTGTGTAAGGGTTAAATAAGGGGTTTGGTAGTTGCGACCATGGGATAAGGGTACAGCATGGGCAGGCACTGACCCTATGGATTTATAGACATGTTTTCCTCCTTTCCTACTTGCTTGGGATAGATAAGAATGTAGCTTGGACCAAAGGTGTAACTTTAACGAATGCTCTATGTCAGTGGTTCCCAACTTGTGGTCTGCAGACCTCTGGTGGTCCATGACAGTACTGAAGGGGGCCCATGGAAAGTGGGATCAATCTTTTCTTTTCTTTTCCCGGGGGGAGGAAGGCCCATGAAATTTTAACAGACTGAAAAGGGGTTTGTATGCTCAAAAAGGTTGGAACCACTGCTCTATGTGTTAACAATGCTATCTTCCTACCCGCTTTATCCATTCCCATTCTCTCCAACAGGACTGGTCTTAATCAATTGGCAGCCCTGGACAATCACCAGGCAAAATTTGTCGAGCAAAAAAAAAAGGGGGGGTGAAATGCAGCCCCTTTAATTGCCACGTGTCCCGAATGGACTTCCGTCAGGCTCTGTTTGCTGCCCCTTGAAAATGGCGGCCTCAGGTGATCACCCAGCTCAGGTACCCCTAACACCGGCTCTGCTCTCCAAAGTATATATTCAGGGTCACATCTCCTTTCCCATTGTAAGTTGCTAATTAATATCTTATTGCCTCTATATAAAACCATGGTAGGCCCACATCTTGAATACTGTGTACAGATGTGGTCCCCTCATCTCAAAAAAGATATACTGGCATTGGAAAAGGTTCAGAAAAGGGCAACAAAAATGATTAGGGGTTTGGAACGGGTCCCATGTTGAAGAGAGATTAAAAAGACTTGGACTTTTCAGGTTAGAAAAGAGGAGACTAATGGGGGATATGATAGAGGTCTATACAATCATGACTGGTGTGGGAAAAGTGAATAAGGAAAAGTTATTCCCATAATATAAGAATTAGGGGTCACCAAATGAAATTAATAGGCAGCAGGTTTAAAACAAACAAAAGGAAGTTTTTCTTCACTCTGAGCACAGTCATCCTCTGGAACTGCTTGCTGGAGGATGTGGTGAAGGCTAAGTCTTTAACAAAGTTCAAAAAAGAGCTAGACAGATTCATTCAATGGCTGTTTGCCAAGATGGGTAGGAATGGTGTCCCTGGCCTCTGTTTCTCTGGAGGTGGGTGACAGGGGAAGAATCATGTGAGGATTACCTGTTGTATTCCTTCCCCCTGGGGCATCTGGTATTTGCTACTGTCAGCAGACAGGATACTGGGCTGGATGGACCATTGGCCATTCTTATGTTCTTATTTAAGAAGTTTTGTGCTGTGAGAACTGCTTACATCAACTAAATAGCTGTAAACAGTAAACAGGCGTGGGTATCGTTATATTCATCACATGGCTATGATTATGCATTTTATGGGTGTTCACATCACTAAATTGCGGTTTAAGGGGTGTAATTGATAAGTGTATTTACATACTAACTAAGGGTATGTCTACACTACCACCCTAGTTCGAACTAGGGTGGTAATGTAGGCAACCGGAGTTGCAAATGAAGCCCGGGATTTGAATTTCCCGGGCTTCATTTGCATCTCGCTGGCGCCGCCATTTTTAAATGTCTGCTAGTGCGGACTCCATGCCGCGTGGCTACACGTGGCATGGACTAGGTAGTTCAGACTAGGCTTCCTATTCCGAACTATCGTTACTCCTCGTTTCACCACGCGGCACGGAGTCCGCACTAGCGGACATATAAAAATGGCGGCGCCCGGCGAGATGCAAATGAAGCCCGGGAAATTCAAATCCCGGGCTTCATTTGCAACTCCGGTTGCCTACATTACCACCCTAGTTCGAACTAGGGTGGTAGTGTAGACATACCCTAAGACAAAAAGGTGAACGTGTTGCTCACTCTGATCCCAAGTTGGGGAAGGGGTCTGGGATGGAACAAGTATTTGCAGTAAATGTGCCATTCTAACCTATCCGCCTCTGGGTAACCTGCTCTTTTCTAATACAAACCAGGACTACTCATGAAAGTAAGGGCTATGAAGGGGAGTACGTCCTTGCTTTGTACCATTTATCTAAACACACACAAAAGATGTCCTCTCCGGCCGCCCTTGTTACTTACTCCCATCTCATGAGAATTTCTTTCCCACAATTGGGTCCATTGGTAGCCACAGGAACAAGCAAGCCAGATGGGACCCGATGATAACTGACCTCGGTATTTGCCCTAATGGAGATCTGAACATGGCTGATTCCCCCCTTGCAGATTTTGCATGTGCTGCCTTTCTTATTTCCACCTGTCATTCCTTAGAAGGGGAAGGTCAGAAACATATGAGAAAAGCTGCTTCAGAAGCATGTGGGGCCTCAAAGAGGTGGGGCCGTGTGATGGGGCAGACAGGCCCCGCACTGAAGGGCAGAGAGTAGCCCAGGCCCAGCTGGCTGAGAAGGCTCCGCCCATCCAGCTCTGCTGGGCATGCTCCCAACAGAGCCAGAGTATAAAAGCAGAGAGAGCCCTGCAGCTAGGAGGGCAGCTGGGGGAAGGAGTAGATCAGGCCGCACCCCCTTCTATGTTTCTGCAGCAGCTGATGCCGCAACCACAGCAGTCGCCGGCCCGGCAGTTGCAGCCACAGCTGACCCCGGAGCCAAGCCAGCAGTCACCACTGCCTGGGAGGGAGGAGCGTCTGCAACCCCAGCGCCAGCCCCGGTAAGAACCAGTCCTGGAGGCAAGCAGACTACTGTGGCCAGGGGAGGCTTTTTTGTGACTAGGCCTCAAGAGCCATATATACCCTAATAGGGGACATGTAATTTGGGATTGGGCCTCAAGAGCCGGGTATACCCTAATACAGAGGAAGGATACTTTTGGGTTGGGCCACAGAGGCTGTATATATCCTAATAGAAGGTCATAGAGACTGGACAGAGGGGCCGGCGTGTGGGGACTTTATCTGGCAAGGTGGTCCCAATGCAGAGGGGGAATGCACCCCTCAAGAGGCCTCAATTATTGGGTCTGGTTAAACTGTGGTTGATGGCACAACGTGGGGTGGAAACATAGGAAGAAGGCCATATTGTGCCAGCTTTGTGACTCTGCAGTTCTAAGGCTGGTTTTGGTTGGGCATAGAGCTAGAACATCCTCAAGGCTGCTCTGAACGAGGAACTATGAGGCTAGCGGTGGCACCGAGTTGAGACACTGCTTCTACATCACTATGGTTGCCCCTCAGTGGAGCGTCACAAAGGAACTGTAGGATCTCAAAGAACTGGCCCAGAAAGGCTAAACAGGCACCTGAAGTTCTGTGCGCTCCTCTGGAATGACTCTTGGGGCTTTCTGACCACCTCATCTGTCATTTTGCTCAGAAGAGCTGCCAAATGGTGATTATTGAATCAAACCCAAATGCACCAGATTTCAGTCCCCTGCATTGTACAATCCGCTGCAGAACTTGAAATATTCTGGATTTTCTGGCACTGCTTACTAACTGTGATTCAATAGAACTCATACAGGGCCTTTCCCTGGGGAGGGAGAACAGGGGGCAGCAAGCCAGATCCTAAGAACTGGTGAGCACTGAAGGCCTAAATCAAAGCCCACTGAAGTGAATAGAAGAATTGTCATTAGCACCATGGGGTTTGGAGTGAGCTCCTGAAACTCCTAGTGAAATCAGAGACCAGATCCTTCAGTTTAGGTTGTTCTGAAGTCAAGCCAATGAGAGTTTTGCCCAAATAGGCCGTGAACTCAAAATCTGGCCTCCTGGGAGCTGCAGGTGTCCTTCAGCTGCTCTGAACCAGAGGGTATGTCAAGAATACATGGCTCCGTCAATGGAGTCATGTAGATAAGGTTTCTAGACATAGAGAAATGAAGCAACGATTTAAATAATTGCCACTTCATTTACATAGAACTGGCTGCCGCGCTGTGCCGATCAGCTGTTTGACGGCACAGCGCGATAGTCTGGATGCTCTGCGGTTGACAAGGGAAGCCCTTCTTGGCTGCCCCGTTATGCCTCGTGGAATGAGGTTTACTGGGGCGGTCAACAAGGACTTCCCTTGTCGACTGCGGAGCGTCCAGACTATCGCACTGTGCTGCCAAACAGCTGATCGGCTCAGCGTGGCAGCCTGTTTGATGTAAATGAAGCGGCGATTATTTAAATCGCTGCTTCATTTCCCTATGTCTAGAAACCTCATTTACATGGCTCCGTCGATGGAGCCATGTAGTCTAGACATACCCCAGGAGTGTTGGACCATTTGATGCCAGCTGGAGTTGAGGTGACAAGCACCCCACAAGGTTGGGCATAAACTCTATGCTGTAATGTACATGCAACCTTTCATATACAAGAGGCCCCTGAGACGTGACCGCCCGAGTTCTGACCCCCCCCCCCCACACACACTTACAACCATTTTTGCAAGTGCGGAAGGGCCAGAACCCCCTGACTTACATCCTTGGGCCGCATTTACGATGCCGCACGGCATCTCCCATAAATGAGGGTTCAAGCTACTACGCCCCCAACTTGCAACGCTTCCCCAGGAACCAATCGCGTTGCAAGTTGGGGGCCTCCTGTATGAGTAAAACTTCTTTTCCAGCTGAAACAATGGCAAAGGGACACAATAGAGCTATCTGCCAGCAAGGGGGACAGCTAATTCATCTGTTGCTGAACACTCTTTCCAGATGTAATCGCAATGTTTCCTGCCTAGGATTATTGGCACAGAGCTAGTATCCCCTAGAGAAGGAAACTACACACTGTAAATAACTTTCCTTTAAAGAGGGAGGGTTATTAGATTTTCACACTACACAATGTGAACTCTGGTTAAATAGTGATATTTATGGCCCTTTGCATTGGGCCTTTATTTTTGCATTGTTTATTTTTGCAATATAATGACACCTGAGTTAACCTTTTTTCTACAGCTTTTTGTTTGTTTTATTCCTTTTTGGATTTTTTTTTTAGATTATTTACACATTTAAAAAGAAGAAACACCATGAACCTGAAGGTTGTTAAGCTACTGCCTCCTACCCTCTTCCATACCTTATTAATAGGTCCAGTCAGTCTCCATGGATATGTCTACACTACAGCGCTAATTCGAACTAATGGATCCAGACTAAAAAACTAGTTTGAATTAGTGTTTTGCTAATTCAAACTAGCATGTCCACACAGAGTGGACCCTGAACCGGGGTTAAGGATGGCCGGAAGCAGTGCCGGCAGGGCATGAGATGAGGACTTAGAGCGTGGAGCTGCTGTCTCAGGCTAGCTTAAAGGGACCCGACCCCCACCCCGGACAGACAGTTCTCAGGGGTGCCCCGCTTGCAAAGCAGTCCTGGCTTGGATTGCCCAGAGTACCCACACTGGGCACATCACACCACTCGGCCATCAGACCGGCTGCACTTGCCGCAGGCTGCCATCTGGGGAGAGGGGGAAATTGGGGGGCTGCAGGAGAGCTTCCACCCCCTGAAGCCCACAGAGCCAGCCCAGTCCTCCCCATCGAGGGCTCGTACCCTATTCCTCTCTCACCTCCTTCCACTTACCCCTCCCTAGCCCCCCTTCCTGATGTACAAAATAAAGGACAATTGTGTTCAAAAATAGAATCTCTCTTTATTGAACAAAACTGGGGGAGACTGGGAAAAGGAGGTGGGAGAGGAGAAGAGAGATGGTGGGAGAGAGGAGAGGGGAGGGCAACTACAATGATGAGGGGTTTGGAACAGGTCCCATATGAAGAGAGGCTAAAGAGACTGGGACTTTTCAGCTTAGAAAAGAGGAGATGGAAGGGGGATAAGATAGAGGTCTATAAAAGCACGAGTGGGGTGGAGAGGGTGCATCAAGAAAAGTTCTTCATTAGTTCCCATAATAGAAGGACCAGAGGACACAAAAGGAAAGGAATGGGTAGCAGGCTTCAAACTAATAACAGAAAGTTGTTCTTCACAAAGCAAAGAGTCAACTTGTGGAACTCCTTGCTGCAGGAGGCTGTGAAGGCTAGAACTAGAACAGAGTTTAAATAGAAGTGAGATAAAGTGATGGAGGTTGGGTTCATGAAGTGGTATTAGCCAGGGGGTAGGAGTGGTGTCCCTGCCCAAAGTTTGTGGAAGGCTGGAGAGGGATGGCACGAGACAAATGGCTTGGTCACTGTCTTCGGTCCATCCCCTCTAGGGTCCCTAGGGTTGGCCGCTGTCGGCAGACAGGCTACTGGGCTAGATGGACCTTTGGTCTGACCCAGGACGGCCATTGTAAGCTCAGGGCTCAGGGTCGGGGGTCTCAGTGGACCACCTTGATTTTCATGCACACCTGCTCCTGGGTGGCCAGGCTGGCAGCTCTTCTGCCCTAGATGGCCGCTTTCCTGTGCCTAGTGTGGAGGTTCATGGACGAGGTCCACGATGTCTGCACTAGACCAGGCGGGTGCCCGCCTCTTGCGGTCCTGGGCAAGCTCCTGGGAGCTGCCAGCCTGGTCCCAGGAAGAGGGGGAGGGCTGGGGGGCATCGGGAGGGTGGCTCGATCCGTGCCAGGTGCAGGGTCTGCTGGCTGGGTGCTGGCAGGCTTGCACCTGGCACGGGCATCGTAGCCAGCCCGTGCCCCTTTAAGGGGTCCGGGGCCGGGAGGGGGGCAGTAGAGTTTCCCTGGTGTTGGCCAGAGAGGCCACCAGGGAAAGCTGGGGAGGGCTAGCCTCCCTCTAGTTCGAATTAAGGGGCTACACCCCCCTTAATTCGAACTAGTAAGTTCGAACTATGCTTAGTCCTCGTGAAATGAGGTTTACCTAGTTCGAACTAAGCGCTCCACTAGTTCGAATTAAGTTCGAACTAGCGGAGCGCTAGTGTAGCGCCTATCAAAGTTAATTCGAACTAACGTCCGTTAGTTTGATTTAACTTTGTATTGTAGACATACCTCATGAAGTAAGGGAAAGAGGTATGGCAGGGTGGGGGTGAATTACTTTAAATTCAGTGCTGTTCCCCTGTTAGTAGCCAGCACAATTTTAATAAGATGCAAGGGACATTGAGACTGGACTGGTACAAAGATGAAGGAGGTGTAAATTTGATTTAAATCTGCAGGAAGATCCCACCAGGGGCTGCAGAGCTGTAGCCGAAGATTGACCTCCCTGTTTGCCAGGGAAGGTTTGCAACTTTAGACTCCACCTCAGCAGCTCACTGTTTGATTGACAGATGGATTGTTTGTGTCTGGTTCAGACTATGCCATGGACTCCCGTATCTGAGAGATATAAGCTATGCAATTTGAATTGCATTAGCAGCATAACTCAAGTTGACGTCACTTCGATCTAATTACCATCAGATCTACACAGGCAAGCGAACAGACACAACAGGCCCCTACGCAAGGTTGTGGGAGGAGGCAGCTCCATGCTCCTGGAAAGGATGGGGTCTCAGGCAAGAGGTCCAGGGCTAGGGCAGCTGGTCCTCAGCACCACCCAGATTGCACCTCTTCTTGCCAGCACCATAAGAAGCCCACCACCTGGAGGACTGAAGCGTGCCGTGCAGCGCTCCAGCAATGATTTAAAGGACCCAGGGTTCCGGTCACTGCTGCCGCTGCTGCAGCAACAGAGGCGGTGGCTTTGAATGCCAGGGCCCTAGGGAAGTTGCTCACTTTCCCCCCTCCACTCGGCAGGTCTGGGTCCACACCATGCTATGTCAACAATTGACATTCCCCTGTCAACTCCCCTTACTCTTCTAATGCCGGTGGAGCACCAGAGTCAATGGGAGAGACCCACTAAATCAGGGGCCAGACACGGTTCACCAGGGTTGGCCCCTGGAGGGCCCCCAGACACTTTATTACCTGCATGTTCACAGGTACTGGTGTTTGCACTGCCCATTGGCCGTCAATCACTGATCCCAGCCAATGGAACCATGCAAAGCAGTGGCCCAGACCACACCCATTCTTGCAGCTCCCATTGGCTGGGAAAAGTGGACTACAGCCAATGGGAGCTGTGAGCAGCCGCACTGGGTGCGTACAAGTAAATAATGGGTCTGCTGGCCCATTAAGAGTTAATCCTGCCAAACCATGACCAGCCTGCAGATGACTTATTGCCCACCCCTGTGCTAGAGCGACTCCCAGTGCATTGGTCACCACAGTGTTGACTTTCAGTGAATATAGACTGGGGGAAGGGATAGCTCAGTGGTTTGAGCATTGGCCTGCTAAACCCAGGGTTGTGAGCTCAATCCTTGCAGAGGGGATTTGGGGCAAAAATTTGTCAGGGATGGTACTTGGTCCTGCTGTGAAGGCAGGGGCCTGAACTCAATGACCTTTCAATTCTAGGAGATAGGCATCTCCATTCATAGACCATGTGCTAGATGCAGGTCTCTCAAGTCCCTGGCTAGTACAACACTCTGAGCCTCTTTTCTTGGGAGCTCCCAGGGGTGTTATCTATACACCTGAAGGAATGTGTTACATTATGAAATGTTGAAATGAGAATTTTTCTCCTAAAAAAACCCCAAACAGATTTCACAGATGATAGTTTCCCTCTTCACCAATAAAACTTGCCAGCTTTCTCCAAAATGTCAAGAAAAGCTCTTGTTTTGCCAATTCCACTGGTAAAGTGAAACTACATTAATTAATGCAATTATGTCCTCACAAAACATGGATGC